>NC_139452.1:11533671-12235929 GCF_963924565.1 Ascidiella aspersa
TGGTATAATTTTGCGGATAGACTGAACCGGTGTATATTTTGTTTCACCAGCCAATTTTCCGATCTCTTTAGGACATTCTCTTGAATGCATTTAAAATAAGATTTCAGTTTCATGTATGTGCACAACATCGAACAATAACAAGTAATCTTTGGTCACTTGTTTCAGACGTTCCATTATGATGTAACTTGGTTTGTGTTACTTAAGATCCAATGGACCACGTTACAAAGACTGTAAAGCGCGACATGAAACGCATCGTGACCTTCGGTATGTTCAATGTGGACCGTGACATATGTCAGGTTCAATAAACAAAAATTTGATCAATAGCACTGTATGTGTTTTGAGATATTTTGCAGGTTGCTTGCCGAATTATTTAAACCTGGTTAGGTTGCGACTAGTCTCGACAGAATGTTTTATGATGTTGATCTAGAGGAAAATCGTTTTTTGTGATTGCTAAGCAAACACCAAGTAAAATTCCCGTTAGGTTCAAGATTTTTGTTTAAATACACCGAGGTGGAAACTATATCTGCCTATCCCAGAAACATTCAAAGCAGTGTCAAAATTGTTACAAAATAGATCAGACACAATACCGTTGTCTATTTAAACCTCGTACATAACGTAGGCTAATAAGCAATTTAATATTCACAAGCCTAGGTTAAAACTATACGCTTCGCTAAACCTTGGAATTTGTTGAGTCGTGCTCGAACGGACACAGGAGCAGCAATGGTTTTCGAGGAAATGAAAACGCCCCGTCGCTTACAATGTTTGTTTACCAAGAATTTGTTTCAAAACCAATTTCAAATTGCGTTATCATTAGCAACATTAATGGCAATCCCATACCTGGTAAATGTATATATTTTTAACAAACCTGATGCAATTCCTTTTTATAATCCTTTACTATTTCATGAATAATGTTGATCATGTAATCCCGTAGGTCTTTGTTATCCTATAAGAAGTAATACAAAAGTATGTGGTAATGTTTTGAACATGCGATAGTTGTAGTACAACCTATATTAGTTTGTCGATAAGGGTTTTAACATTTTAAATTTGACTATCTTTATGTTAAAGCATATATAAGCTACAGATCGAATTAGTAATTAAACCGAACTAACTTTGTTTTTTCAAACATATAGTTATTATTTATAAACTTACCATTTAATTTGTTGAACCGCTATAAGTTAGTACTCCAGCCAAGATAAGACTAGTCTGTACGTTTACAGTATGGTCTGCTAAAAAGAGGAACTAGACCTACACCTATCAGTCACACAATAGAAGCAGCTATGTTCAGTTGTAAAACAAAACCAGCCAAATAAAAACATAATGTATGTTTCGCCTTGAGCACCATCGGTGAATTACTAGAAATCAGTCACATATATAACATAATAATGCTGTTCAAGAGCATGCCATAAATATATAACAAACAACTAAAGTGACTAAACGGTCTCGTCTGACAGAGAGGCATTTTGACAGTACGTGGAATATGGTATGATGCACTCACCAGCAGGGGCCGATCAAAGTGAGGCACCAAGACCTCCCTCCAAAAAAAAAATTTAGTTTTTGCCTTTAAACATTGCTTTAACTAAATAAATTCAAGAAATCGGACGAAATAATTTGATTTAAAACCTATCAGCTCGAAAGGCGCTATGCAAAAGTTTCTGCCAAATCATTTTCCAAACGCCATCATATCTACAAATTTCCAAATTCTTCACGTCTTGTTTAAATTTAAAAAACTATTTAAACTATGCAAACAAAATTGTTTAGCTCGCTCAAGAACGTCGGGTATTTTTAAAATTGGATGTTTTATAGCTTGGCGATATAATAAACTTTTCATGCCTCACATGAATAAAACTATACAACCACCCGTGTCACCCAGGCATTAACGCTTCCTCTATAGCAGCGGTTCCTAACAGGGAGGGGGGGGGCGCCCCCTAGGGGGGCGCAAAGCAAGTCTAATGGGGGCGCGGGCTCGACTAAAATATTTTAACTTTTTGCAGTGATTTTAATGGTTTCGTTTGGGTTAGGAATAATTCCTACATACAAACTCTATTTTTTGCCAACTTTAACATTAAAACTGCAAAAATTTTTCGCGCTTCGGACTATTTTTCATCCATATTTTATAAATGTTAACAAGCTGTAGCAACAGGGGTAGCCGAACTTTTTTTGCACGAAACTATATTGTTTTTGCAATACTGCCGTTGTATTGTGTGTCGTTACATCTTTTGAAACACGATAACGCAATGTTTAATATTTGCGCTTGACATTTTTTGCGCTAAACATCATACAACTCTTACAAATGTGGAGTAAATTCCCTTGCAATACGATCGTCAAAATCAGCTCGATAAAATCAATGTGTCGAGCTTGCGCAATTTGTTGTGAGCCCAATGCGAAACGCCTCTTCGTTTGCAGTTTAGCCAATTCGACCAAATAAAACTCAAATTTTTTCGCGCATCGCGCGACCAAGAACACTCTTCACTATTTTCCTGTTTTCTTTATGATATTTAATTGCAAAATATCGAAATATTTTCATAGGGGGGCGCAAGGCATGAGAAAATTAAGTGATGACTGTTGTGTGGTAATACTGGTTTTAACCTGATGTAATTTTACTGCTGCTATTTAAATTATATGTCCATTCTTTAATAATCTATGAGATCGTTATTGCTTGATATTTTGCATTTAATCATTATTTTTGGTAAACAACTTGTGACGGCCATTTACCCCACTGTATGGCTAAACAGAAAGAACGTAAAGAGCAAGCTTGAAGTGCAAATGGCGCATTTATATCGATTGCTTAGGCAAAAATATCGTTTTAGAAAAAGAAATTGACCTAAATAAAAAAAATTTAAGGGCTAAAAATAGTTAGCGACATGGCCTGGTAAAAAAGGACATCATGTTTACCCGGAATGCGCACCAGCACTTGTTATGAAAAACACCGTTTCGGACCGTTCCGGCGTACTTGTACCACTGAGTTAATGTGTACTAATGATTTTTTACACTTTTGTTTATCAAACACCTACACTGCGAAACAACTACAGCTGTGAACCGCCAAATTGCCAAACAGGTTAAAAGTCTCTTCATATTTCGACTACGGCTTGTAGGACGAAACATAGACCACGTTATATTTTGCGTCTTCCCCGACGTATTGTTTTAAAACCTTAGGTCGGTATAAGCTTGCGATTGCTCAATGGATTTACGATTATACTAGGCCTAGGAGTCCAAATATTCAACGGTTGGCGTGAAAACTCAGCTGTAAATAGCAATAAAGAACGATAGCTGTTTTCATTTTTATTTTCAACAATACAAAAAATGCCGAAAGTAAAAAATCTTAAATATTAATTGTTATGGCCCACGCCAGAAGTCAGTTGCAAAATTTTATTTATGCATGTTTCACTCAATATAATTTGATATTACGACTGGTGAATAACCCATATAACCACGGAAGCGCTTTTTTGCCGGTTATATGTACCACTGTAAGCAGGGCGCCTTGTTCTGCAATTCCACCGAAACCATTGTTTTACTTTGCCATTATGTAAACGTACCGAATGCTTGGCGCGTGTTCATACTTTCGTTTTGCAGAGGAAGTCCACAATTAAAAAAGCATGAGTTCACAGCGATGCTGCCTGAAATGAACCAGCTTAGACTTTTACGGGTATAGCTAATCAAAATAAACTTAGGGACAATATAACATTTTTAGGGTATAATCTAAAGCTGTTTTTACCTGCCTTAATTAAACTTTGTTCTATGCAATCGTGATATTCAATAACGTGCAGCAGTATTCCTGTGGCATAATGCAAGGGTTAGAATTTTTGCCTTTGTTCCAAAATTGTCGACTCGACTAAAATCGGCTCTTGTACAATTGCTCCAAATCATAGAGCTGTTGGCAACTTAAAATGGCAAACGACTATAGTGTTTAAATAAAGAAACACAGTAAACACGAACTTTCAAGACAGAAAGATGAGCTGTCTTTGCTGTCCTAATCACAAAGATCAAAAAAGATCTAAAACAACTTTATTTGAAAACAGAATACTACAGTTACGCCAAACCGGCATTATCAGTTCTGCCTAAAAACTTCATTCGAATGAATATAATAGCGATGGACGGATGAAATCAACTGATGCTTTGAGGGTTATTGACTGTTTCCAAACGAAAAATTATCTTGTTTAGGGAAATAATCTGCTTAATTTAAGACTGAAATTGACTGATTAAGTCAAAAGCGACACTATAATCGCCCGTTGTGGTTAGTGATAGGGATGTACGACACTTTTTGTTATATTTTTCGAATGCTATTAAAAGACCTCTGTTCACTAAATCGGCTATAAGGGGTACAGTTTGTACGGCTTTAACTGGCTGCCATATTTTTTGGAATTCTGCAAAACCGCAAAATCAGAAAACAAAGGAATGTAAAATCCTTGTTATGCTTCTAAATTAATTAATTGAAATCAAGAAAACATAAATCATTATAACACTTTCAAAATTTAGACAAAGTCTGTCAAAGTCATGAATAGGGTTACGAAAAATAATAAAATTTAAGGAGGAAGTGCATGTGAAATTTGGTTGTCCAACTAAAATAATGCTACAATACAAAATGGCAAAGATGAAAATTATCAAATTCGCCCTTTTGCCGAAACTTCTTTAACAGGGACAAAACAGGCCTTTTATAACCATATAAATTGGACATTCTCGAAATACGTTTTGTGGTGTCTAGGGGGTTTTAGAGAAATGCAATGTCACAGTCTCATTAATCAACCCTATATTTGCAATTATTGCGCGCTACTTCTCAGACATAATGGGTTAAGGGCTCTATTTATCATGGTCATAGGTTAATTTAAAATATGCAATACTTCATATTGACAGCCCCGTTAAAATAGGAAATCAAACGCAATAAATTGTTTTTGTTAATGATATACCTATGATTGTTTTATAGATCGCTCTTCCGCAAATAGATCGTGGTGATTCATTTGACAATAATTTATCACCTGCAATTCATTAACCTTTATAGGTAATGCCTTTTTTTTTATAAAGAACGTTGCTCAGTTTGAAACAGAAGAGTTTTAGTTGTATTTCGTCGTCAGTATTAACGGGTATAAGCTTACGACCATATCAAGAATTGAATTCGTTTTATGAGCGGTATAGTTTTTAGCGTAACGCCAATTGACAGAATCAAATGCAATCCGTAGTCTTTATTTTTCTGTTTATATTTGGAGGCCAGGTTTCCAAAAGTGAAGGGTACCGCAACGCACTTTGGTATCAATACTTTGGTGAGCCGAAAGTTTATTTGTAAATTTACGTTTATCTAGGTACACCATGCACGGATCTGTAATGTAACTTAATATGGAATTGCAAAGCCAAAATGGGTCGACTAATTCGAAATAATCTTGATTAAGGCACCATCTTGAATAAGCTTGTATAGAAATGCCTTAATCAAGATGATGTCTATCAACTCTTTTGCTTTGCAATTGATAATTAATTATCAGGCTATCTTACTTAGTTCTGAAATCACACACAACTTTTGCGCAATGACGCTTTTAAATTCACTGCTATTGTAATGCCTTCGCTGCCAAATATCAATGCTCATGCTAATGGTATATTTAAAAATCGCTGTAAACGTTTATTTCAACAGAACTGTGCAACGCAATTAGAACACATCCAGAGCAACACAGCATTCCTTGTTCATGTCCACCAAGAACCGAAGACCTAGTGCCTTTCCTCAGCGGTAATAGATTCAATAATGCCAATCAAACTGTGATTCCAAAATCGTGGCTTTGCAACTACATCGACGAATGTCCAAACGGATCTGACGAAAAATACTGTATTTGTAAGGAGTCTGAATATAAATGCGGATGCCCAATAAGAACCCAGAAGTGCCATTATGGACAGGGGTGCTATAGAGAGAGTGACATTTGTAACGGTCGTTTGGATTGCATGGATGGTACAGACGAGCTCAACTGTAATTGTCCAAATGGAAATTTCCGCTGTGCGTGCCAAGATAACAACACGTGCTCCTACCCTGAAGTGTGCATCTTGGAGCATCAGACATGCGACGGCAAAAGCGATTGTTCCGACGGAAGCGACGAAGCCGAGTGTCAATGTGCCGGAGAATTTTCTTGTGGTTGTCGCTACGTGAACGGCAAATGTCTAGATCCAACTAGTTGCATACCGTTGGCATCTAAATGCGATGGGATTAACGACTGCGTTGACGGAAGCGACGAACTTGAATGTGAATTCGCTGGCATTCCATTCTATTGCGCGTGCGCTCGAAACGGATCGTGTGAGTTGAGACTTCCTGTTTACGTGCCTTGGGAGTTTGTGTGCAACCGCAATAACGACTGTGGCGATTGGAGCGATGAGGTTAACTGTCAATGCGTCGATGGCCAATTTAAGTGCAATTGCAACCAAGTTGGGTGCGCCAGTTCGCCTGGCTGCTTAGATACCAATTTGAAAGTGTGCGACGGAATTGACGATTGCGGTGATTTCAGTGACGAAACAAATTGCTCATTCGCTTCTGAAGTGTTTATATGCGACTGTTTCGCGAGCGGCCAGGCTTGCTCTAGTAAAGTTACAAACGTGCAGATGCACCAAGTGTGCGACGGGTTTTACGACTGTTCCGATCATTCAGACGAGCGTTTTTGCACGTGTGGAATGAAGTTTGAATTTAATTGCGCACGTTCCGGATCCGATTCTTGTGCTGGTGACAACTGGTGCATAAACGAATGGCAAGTCTTTAACGGTTGCAAGGATTGCGCGGATGGTAGCGACGAAAAGGATTGTAACTGGCCGGATTATTGGTTCGTTTGCTATTGTGTGTACGACAGTAGCTGTACAGGAAACGTCCTTGCATCCGAATGGTACGTTATAGCATGTAACGGAGAAAATGACTGCGGCGATTGGAGTGATGAGCAATATTGCTACTCTTGCCCGTTGGAACTATTTCTATGTGACTGCTATTCGTGGTTCGTTGTGAACTGTTCTAATTATGCCGGTTGCGTGGAACAAAGCACCAAAGGAACCAAAGTGTGCGACCGCATAAACGACTGTGGAGATTGGAGTGACGAACGTAACTGTTCATACTTCCAGTGCGACTGTAGTTCGATTGAAACACCAACGCTTTGCTACGCCGGAAGCGTTAAAGAGGAAAAGCGGTGCAATCTGGAGAATGATTGAAAGAGATTGTCTTTGTCCTGAAAAACGACGATGAAATAGATTGTCTTTGTCCGGAAAACGACTTCGTGTGTCCGTGTGACGATTGCGGACTCCTACCATCGTGCGTGAAGAGCAGTGACGTTTGCGATGGCGTTAACGATTGTGGCGATTGGAGCGATTAACGCGATTGTGTATGCCTGAATGGTAAGACGCAGTGTTGCCAACAAAATGCAACAGACGCTTGTCAGTCCGATGCTGCTTGGATTTGGAAGTATCAGTTTTGCGACAGGGCGAATGACTGCGGCGAATGGAGCGACGAGCAAGGATGCAACTGCAAGAGCTACCAAGCCAGATGCGGTATATTCGACGAATCCAACTGCCACACGCAGCAAAAGTGCATTGACTTGCTATCCACAAATGACGGCGTGGTAGATTGCGACGGTGGCGATGATAAAACGTGCATTACCTTGTCCTTAAGTTTTTCTTTTTCTTGTTCGTGTCATACAATGTACTGCCCCGACGCGAAGACCAGAAATCAAATTATGCAGTAAACTGCCACCACTATGAACGGGTCCACAACCATTTGTCACCCTGTAGCCTCTAAGACGTACTTTAACGGCACTCCTGGTGTGAAAGAACCTGAGTGGGCATGCGTATCGAGCATTTGCGATACAGACTTGTGTCAGATGCCTTTTGTGTGCGACAACAAGGAGGTAATGGTCGCTCACATGTTCTGCCACGACTATTTTACCTGCTCCATCATGACCGACGTAACTGGCGACAATCTTGGCTTTAGATGCCCGACGGGATTTTCTGGCTCGGCCTGTGTGCTGCCGCAGATAAACCTCTACGACGAAATAGCGCAATGCTCGAACGCGTCTGATCTGTGTTTCGTATAGACGGAAAGATGAGCTGTTTCGAGTGTTTCGACAAGAAGCTCATAATCTCGCCAAAGCAAGTTTGCGACGGGGTCGTGGACTGCTATGATGTCTCGGACGAGTGCTTTTGCGCCGATCAAAGCGTTTGTGAAGAAGTACTAACTTCAAAGCTGCTACTGTACCGCACTGTTATGTTGCCTGCAAGTTTATTCGCTAACCCTTTGGTTTGGCCGTAAAATTTACTAATTTATAATACAGTTTTATATTACGTTATAAGATTGGACAGAACTTTAGCTGAGTAGAACATTAACGTCAGAACTCACGTCAATCTATATAACTTTAACAACGTTAAAAATAGTATTAAAAAACGTTATATGACCGTTATACGTAAAGCAACAATAAAGGTTTTACAGGGCCTCAGGTTTACCAACATTTAGTTAATATGTCCAGTATGAACAACATTCGAAAGAGTTGCTAACACGGAAGCCTACATTACAGCCAGATTTTGCATTTAAACTAGGCGGTAAAAATGTAATTTTACTAAGAGGAACTACGTCGCACAATGAATATAAAAATATGTAACACTGCAAACTGCGAATAAAGCCAAGACTTGTTACGAAATTTGTATGCGCTAATCGTCTGAACGTTGAGTTTGTTTGAAAATATAACAAAGGTGATTTTATACCAAAAAAAACATGCCTGCAATGGTGTGTATTTGGTAAATAGATGTAAATGAAGAAACAATGGATTGTGGGCCAAATAGACGCTTTATACAACCAATGAATACAACTAAATCAGCTTTTGATTGCATATAACCGCCTGCATATAACCAACTTAAAAAGTTGTTTTATTTTAATTTTTTCTCCCCAAATCCCCCTTTGAACAAATTTACATTCCAAGTGTAAAAATTCCTCCCTAAGGGAGATAAGTGGCTCCCTTTGAGATCCACAAAGCTAGGTTTAAACCGTTATATAACTTATAACCTATACAAGTTGTGGAATTATTTGAAAAATTCATAATACCCATCAGGGGTGGGTCCCGGGAGAACGCAACCCCACCTTTTTTTCTATTATAACTACGTAAATAGACTCTCCTATGACCAGCATTGAAGTTCACGCAGATATTGTCTGCCTAGTGCAAATTATTATGCTATTTTTCGGGTGATGAAAAAGTTATTTTCGTTGGATTGACACAGGTTTTGCTCACAAAATCTAAAACTAACAAAATAAACGAATTGTGCGGTGTTATGGTATTTCTTTATGGTTTAGATGTAACTAGCAAGGCTATCTCTGATGAAATGTTATGTCCCCGAAACAAAAAAAACCTGGATCCACCCCTGAAAGGCTATCCATACGCTAAGGCAGTACTTCCCCGCCGGGGTTGGAAGGACCCCTGGTTGGCGAGAAAGTTCCAGGGAATCTGCGAGTGACATTGTGCTTTCCATCGCCTCTGGGCTGATCACAAAAAAGCCAGTCCCCACGTCAAGCCAAAAGTTTACTTGATTGCTAAAGCAACCTCCCACACTTCTATAGGCTACAATGTACTTTTTAGATTTAGAATAAACAATCACAACCCATTGTTATTGTGTAATTTAATGCATTACTGTTATAATCTGGGTTAAATAACTTGGTAAATATAAATAAAGAATTGATAAAGAACGCTTTTAGAAACTAAAATAAGACAAACTAAGCACACAACTCTACAATAAGCACGTTTCTTAGAAATAAGCACATTTGCGTTTTGACACTGCGCCCAAAAATAAGCACAAATATTAGAAATAAGCACGGTATGATGGTAACCCTGCTCCTAGGGCCCAGCCGATTTCTGTGGCTCAAATACTGTCTTTTACATTTTAGTTCTAGAGGTGGATAGTAGACCGTTTGTAGCAAATTTACAGCAAGACTACATTAAATGCTTCCTTTATCTGTGCATTTTCTGCCAAACTTTGTGTTTGGTTGTTCATTAGTAGCAGCAAGTAAATTCATATTTCATTCGCCATCTCTTAAAGTCGGACTGCGCAGTAAAAAACGCATTGTTATTAGGCAATGAGGTTTCTCACTAAATAACAACAATTATTTGTAGCAAATTTTTTTTTTTTGAAAGCAAAGGGCGTATTGTCATAATATTATTTACAATTCCAAAATAAAACTGTACTGTAAAATCTGTTTGAAAAGCTGCTCTGTGGCTTAAGATCTTCGTAATCGTGCCCCTTGATGTTCGAACGAGAACCCCCGGTTGGAAACCCTTGGTTTTGGGCTTTTAAATAACGCTTTTATCATTCGCCAAGGATAGTATCATGAATTGCTTCCGCGCATTTACATGTTATTTGGTTAAAAATTGAAATTAATTCACATCACGTAATTTACACTAGGTTATGAAAGCACATTAAGAACCAGAATTTGTTCTCTATTAATATTGCAGTTTAAAATACCAGTTGACAAATACAGCATATATAGTTGTAGTTTATAACTTATGACATATAGGGCAACTAACCCAACCAAAACATGCGATTCCTTTTTTGACGTCTCATGCATTCGACTAACTCAAACTCGTCTTGCGTGTCTATCTGTAGTTGTTTGGCTTGTGGATCAAACCCATTGCAGTAGGCAGCATTATCCGACTAGGAATTGACCAACCTTTTTGTACACCGAATCCGTGACGACTTTAAACATGTTCCTCAGTATGGTGAAAACGGTTCAGAAATCCAAAAATTCTATCGCCACAAAAAAAATAAAATTCATGACTTTCTTTGCAAGTGGACAGGCATTTGCTCAAACTTGATTATAAATAAAAAATAATATAACCAATATTTAAGGGCAGCTTGTTTTGGACAAACCTAAAACAAGTATTTTTATGAGCGAATATTGTAGTGTTCTCTGCAGTACTTGTTTTTAACATATGTTGGGAAAACCTTAGTTAGCTCTTGCCCTATTTTCGTTTAAACTTTTTGAGTTTGATCAACAATTTGTTCGGTGAAATGCGGACCCTGAACTTCTGATTTGGACATAGTTTTTTTTAAAAGGAATTATTCCTGGGGTTTAATCCTCAATGACGTCGCGTTATGAAAACGTATTATTTTAAATGAACGTGAAATTTATTGCTCAATTTTATACTAAACCGCACATTAACAGGCACATTAACAATTTTAAACCCTCATATTGAAATAACCTTCTTTTGGAAACGACGCCTAAAATGTTATTGGTGTACGGGCCCGCGTTACGCCAATTATATGCCAACAGTACGCCTTATTCAGCAATCCCATCGAAGCCATTGCTTATTTTGCCATAATAAAGACGTAGCGAATGCATGGCGTGCGTTCATAACTTTTGATTTTGCAGATAAAGTCGACAATTAAAAAAGAATTGGTTCACAGCGATGCCGCCAGAAAAGAACCAGTTTATAGACTTTATCGGGTATACTCAAAATAAATCTCAGCCAAAGATTATACATATATCAAACCAACATTACTCAAAGCAAGAAGTCCATTGCTTTAGGTAAAACTTGAAGTTATACTGTTTTTTACCTGGCTTAATTAAACTTCATTCTTTGCAATCGTGATATTCAATAACGTGCAGCAAATTCCTATGGCATAATGTAAGATTAAGAACTTGAGACTTTGTTCTGGAATCGTCGTGCTTGTGTGTGTTTGTTACGTCATTCTGTAGATACCACACACACGATTTTCTATACCTACAATTACTTTTATGTTAATCATATAAATCATACAGTTAAAAAAGAATAAGCAAGTAATTTTTTTCTTATAAATCAATGTGCTTTGGCTTGCCACGTTTTATATCCGAATCGCGTCCTTTATTGTAAACCTTGGTAGGCTTATATATGTCTCCTGATTTAGATGCTTTACAGTTTACACAACTCAGATTCCCTATAGCAGGGGTGTCCAAGTCAAACATGCCGACGTGCCAATTTTTATCTTATTACTTCTTCCCGTGCCAAAGTTTAGCAACTAATTTGTTTCTTTAATATAAAAAGCGCTTTTATGCAAATAATAAAAACAGAATAATGATATAATATCAGAAGTAATTGTTTGTGTCGTAATTGGTGGGATTGTTTTATATTGTGAATAAACAATAACAATTGGCTGTATAACAAATTTTGTTTTTTTGACAATTGGCTGTACTTTTGTGGCTTGCGTGCCATTTTTAATTAAGTCGCGTGCCACATTTGGCACGCGTGCCTCATGTTGGACAACCCTGCCCTATAGGTATATCATTTTTCTCACATGATATTGGCTTCATGATGTTTTGTTTGGACACCCTTTATCCGATCCAATCCTTTTTTGAAATGTTTCACACAATAACACTCTCTGAAACTAAAGTTACAAGGTAAATGCATTTTTCAACGCTTTTTTTAAAATGTTTCCCCTTTAAACGATAAGCATTTTCCAAATATGGTGGCCAAATTAAAATTACAATAATATTTTTAGGAAAAGTATTTAGACTCGATTTCAGTGCACATCAGGGCACGTGTTCAACTGGGCTCAACAAGTATATTAAGTTGCCTGCTTTGTGACGTTATGTTTCGGAATTATTCTATTAAACCCTGAATTAGCATCCGTTTTGTGACTATTGTTTTTGACCCTATGTAGGATTTGCGGAGAGTCCAAAACAGTGGTGAATATCAGCCGGAACAGTTTGTACCCGTGAAAAAATATTACATTTTACCAAGCCATCTCGTAATCTCCTTGAATATATTTATACTAAAATTTAGCAATATACTTTTGACTTTGTTGTCAATTCATTCGAATTAAGAGACTGATGATTCCGGATTGGCGAAAAATATTTTCTCTATTAAAAAAAAAGACACACTCATTCTTATAACTTTCGTAACTTTATTTGCTGGTTAAATGTCACACGATATAAATTTATTACCTTTTTTGTATATATAATCAGGTTATATTTCATATATCGAAATATAAAAGCGACGAAGTGGTTAGTTTTTACAGCTACAAAGTCTACCTTGCAATAAAGAAATAACATTTAGCCGACGGGTCACACACACCTAATCGAAAATGCGTTGTCGAGAAAGTATAGTACTGCGAAATTATCTTACAATGATTCCGGCAGAGTCTTTTTATCCGCTAACGCGCCAATACCCAAACTGCTATTGACTATCCAAGAACAGGTTCTCAACCCAGAGGTTCTTGATCGAAGGGTATGACAATTTTTTGTAGGGCATGTTTGTTTTAAAAGGTCAAATCAAAAACATATTTTTATGACGTTGAATTTTTGTGAGGCCTGGCAGTAATTTGAAAACAAGTGGGAAAGGACATTTTGAAAATCACTGGTTTAACCAAACGCTTTGTTATACATAGTATGGGAATTTGCGTCACCGGTTACCATGATAAAATGACATGCTAAAATAAAACTTTATTTTCGTTTGATGTGTAGAAAACAATCTGTAATACCGCTTAACATTACCAGCGTAAAAAGGATAAAGGCAATACAATTTTTGAGTAACAGTTGAACCTGCTCGGTGCAAATGATTGCTATTCATACTTGGTTTAGCAATGTCGGGTACTTTGCCCACTTTTGTTTCAAATGTAGTCTTGTCATACAACAAGGCCAAGTTAGTTGGTAATCGTTTATATACATCATACGATAAACTCGGTGTTTACTCAGTTTTTGTTAACTTTTTTAAAACCCATATAACGTTATCTTTCCCTTTGTCGAAAAATCCCTTGTGTGACTCATTTAGATTTTGGTACATGCAATACTGAATTTCAAGGTCTTTTTTAAATTTCGCAATCATTTCCTGTCTGAAATAAGGCTCTGGTTGGCCTCCGCCTTCTAAGAAGCCAACTAGGAAGCTATTTCTGCATAACTCGTGATCTCGCCTTAGTTCTTTTTCCTCCACGTAGCCTTCTTCGCAGGTCTTAATTAAATAAATAAACAAGAAAGATTGTTATGTTCAATCACAACGCAATTATGCCGTTCAATTGTAAAACGTCAATGTTCATTAATTAAAGCTCACTGTGGAGATTATTTGTTCTTTAATATAATAATACCGTAGTTTATTTTTTCAAAAGCCAGTGTGACCAACCTTGGACATTTTTTCCATGTAAAGGCTTCTTCCTTTTTCTAATTCTGTTTCGATTGATTTTCGTGCTTCTTCCTATATAAAAACATCCTGAATCAAAATACTAAGTACGGCATTCTCCAGCTAAAACCGATTTGTCCATCATATCCAAAATTATTTTGAAATAAAATAGTCATTGAACCCGTTTATAAACTTCCATAAATAAACAGTTGATGGTTTAATTAGGAATGAGGGTGTTCACTTTGAATTGGGGTGTTCTCTTAATTAAGGTGTTTTCTTTAAATTAACCTTAATTGATTGCTGTGTTCATCTAAAGCGAAATCTTAATATGAGGCAGGTTAAAAAACAAATTGCAATTGCGCCCAACCGTGCTTCATTAGGCCAATATAAAGGAATGAAAAAAATTAAATCTTTTAACTAAAGATATGTTAGTATGACGAACCTATACCTTTGATTTGGGCCGATATTTTTGAATAAAATTTTGTTTCATGTACAAAATATAACATACGCTGTCAAATAAATACCACTCCGGTGTACAACAAATATTGTATAGATTCAAAATTTCGAATTGTATATGTTTCTCAAAAAAACTTTTTTTCTTTTCAAGTAAGCATACATGTATTATACAAAAAAATGTGTGAACCGACCATCAATCTGTATTTTATTTTAAAGGCATTGGTCACCGTGATACGTAGATTCTTTTGACGCGTCGACTCGTACAGCTCACTCATCTTAAGTCGGAGGTCTTTCCTCTGATGGTCAAACTCGATGAGTGGTTCCTTTTGTTCTATTAGAATGTCGTATTCCTCAAGAGCCCATTCAAGCTGCTTGCGATGACGTTGGTATAAATCATTTTCTTTCTCACATGGCAACTTTGGCTTAACACGAAAACGAGATTCTTAATTAGGCGCTTAAAAGTAACACTCTCTTATGCAAACCCTTCTTTAGTGTTAAAAATTTAAATAATTTTTGGCGTGTTATAGTCTAAATAAGTGGTTCTCAACCGGGGGTCCGCAAAATGTTTTCAGGGGGTCCGCAAAAACGCTTAAATATACCTTTATTAAAATAATTAACGCTTGGAAACATGCTTACTCACAACCGAGATCAGTGACAAATAACATTGAAATATTTTATAAATCGCATTGAGTATGACATAACACTTCCATTGTAACAAAAATATATTGTAAAACGGAAGCCAGCGTTACAACAACTCACTTGTACTTGATTTTAGTTTATGCTTTTGCTTTCGTTCGCAAAGATGACATGTGTCTACTCTATATAGCATTGTTAAAACACAACCACGCATTTTAAGACTTGCTTTAGAGTTGCAGTAGCAGAAATCACAATAAACGTGTCATACAGTAATTTGACGTGGTCTGTTAATTTAAGCATAGGTGCACTAGGCCGACATACTGATTTACTAAAAATAACCAATTGCAGATGTTACACAAGAAACATGTAAGGGGTCCGCAACTAATCGAAAGCATCAAAAAGGGCCGTGGGTACAAAAAGGTCGAGAACCACAGGTCTAAATTATTTGCGCAATTTTATAACCATACATTATGCGCAGCGAGAAGTTACGATTTTGATGTCCTTGTCTGGTACAAATAAATGAATGAATTATTGCAAATTGGGTAAATACCTATAACTTGGTACGTCATGGTTAGCAACAAATGTTATTAACAGAATCCAACAACAAACAATCAAAGTAAAATTAAGCCGTTTATGGAACACTTACTTCTCCAAGCTCTTTTCGATAGGAGTGATATGTACGCTGTTTCGTATTTTCGAATGTACTGCAACGTTTTTGCTAAATGTAAATAACAGCTAGGATGAAATGCAATTGAGTTTCTATTTCAAAAGGTATATTATAACATTTCCATCTTTAGGCTAAGAACAAGCTTAGAAAAAGAATTATGCTTAAGTGGAATTACTGCGAATTTAATTTTACTTGGTACAGAATAAAGCTCGTTTCTATAACTCTGTTAACAAAGTTTCGCGCAGTAAGGAGTGGCAGTAAGAAAGGTTTTGTGTCTTCCCGAGTGTGGTGGTAACTTTTCACTTACGCAATTCGTTACTGCTCATCTGGTCATATTACTTATAGTTTGCTGATTAAATTAGCAGTACACAACCAATATCAACTAAAAAGTAAGTAGTACAGCACCAAACTAAAAAGAAGTAGTACAGCACCAATATCAACTAAAGAATCTGAATCTGACTTTGTAGCAGAAACAAGGAAATTACGAGTCGCCGCCGACATCCGAAACTTTGGGTCGCTCATCGTTGCGCACCTGATGCTGGTATAATTCAATATATTAACCCAAACAATTCTACCGACCCAGTTACCCAGTTGAAATAACAATAACGCACATTTACGCTTATTTTGTTTGATTCCAGTACATTAGTGCAATACAACCAGTATGGCAGAACGCTGGCGACTTGACGACTATGTCGGCCAACGAATCAGACAAAAAAACATTAAATTGGTGCAAAAGAATATCTTTATAAATTTTTGATTTTTGCAAAGATCTATTTAACAAGAAAATGTATTGTTTTTTCACATATTTATTCTCATAGTTTTTAAATCGATGATGTTTATAGAACATTCCGTACAACATTTGCCGGAAATAGATATTTGGTTAAAAAAGGTATTTGGAAAACAAATATATCGCCTAAACATGGCAAGGTTTAAACACCGCCTTTAACTGAAAAGATAAGACCAAAAACAAAGAATTTGGATCAAAAATGCTTGTCACCAGATGGCTGGCAAAATTTTGCTAACCTGGATACAATTAAATGTTTTAAATAAAATTTATTATGAAGGGTAAAGCTCAAATATAATCATCTGGTTGGAAGTTTTTATACATCTATATAATATGTAATCAAAATTTCTGAAATATTTTAAAAGTGTAGCCTGTACCTATAGATAGACGAATCGGGGTCATGGCAAATCTAGGGTTAGATCCAATAAGACAAGGAAAACGAGGCCATGTCCTTCCAACTTATTGTCGTAACAATTTTGACCACATAAATACAAATATTTCTTGCTAATCTTGTGTATTTTACCGCTCCGCAGAATTGTTTTCAGCTCTTTTCCTGTCGGCAAATCGCCTAGTAAAGGTATTTAGAACTAATGGTTGTTGCACAATACGCTCGAAGATTGCTGGAAATTCTCACGCTGGATAAGTATGCTTCATACTTAAGATTAGAATTGTTAAAAAGCAACACCGCCCCAAACATACACACCTTTCTGGCATCATTTTTGTTCTTTATTTGCTCTAGGGAGTTGTCTAGAAAGTCATCTAGTTCAACCAGGCATTTACCCACAAAATCAGGACCTTTTGTAGTATGCAAAGAAAGAATTGCTTGTTTGGCTTGCAGCTTTGCCTCTTTGTGAGTTATGTCGATCAACTTATCATCAACGTATTCTGTTCCGCAACCCTAAGAATGCAAAGCAATTACCTATAGCCAATGTTTATTCACAACGTTTATGATCCTAGGAGTCGAACATTTATAATTTTCCTATTTGCTTATTAAATGACACTAGACGTATATAACTATATAGACCCACCTCATTCATGGCAGAGATGTAGAGATCTTTAGCACGTTTCATTTGCTGTAGCATATTTTGCCCTTCTAATTTCTGCAAAAAAAAGATTTTGTTTCAATTATGTTGGCCACGTTTTTTGAATTTGAGTAATGTCGAATTAACTTCATAATTTATTTTTTTCGAAGCACGAAAAATAATGCGTTTATTTGTTTTAAATTATGTAAACTTTCATAAAGTAGAGATAACGAATTGGGCAGCACACAAAAAATGGCTCGCACCTGGTATATTGTTTTTTTATCAAGTTTATTTTGGCAAAAAGATTGTGAAGGCATTGACTCCACAGGTGTAGAGAAACCACGTAAAAATGTCGCCCAATGCGCAAAAAATAAAAATTGCGCTGATCGTGTCTAAAAGGTGAGATGACATACAATACAAAGGCTATGTTGGAAATTGCAATACAATTCGCGCAAAGCAATCTGAGTTTCCCCAGTTTGTGATATATGAATGATAGGTTCTCGCGAAGCGCCAAAAATATTCGCAGTTGTGTTGTTAAGTTTGTGAAAAGGATGGCATGGTGTCCAAATCCTGTGCTAAACTTAGTTCTCCATCAACCATTATGTACTGTTTTGACTAAACACTGCCCAAACCAGCTGTAATAAATAGCAAATATTGCTTTAAAACCAAAAAACTACAATAAAACATAGTAGCCTAAAATTTGACAAATCGCAAAAACAAGATGTAAAGCAATAAATGTGAAATAACAACAAACGCAACATGGAACAAACAAAATCATTCTAAATAGTTAAAAATTGGAATAGAGATCATGCCTGGGAAGTGGGTTATTGGTTGGTGAAGAACCACTGGCGTAGACCTATTGTCTAAATGAATTATCACGCAATTTTTTTTAATAAACAGACACGTTTCCTGCTTTCAAATTACTTTTCACATTTAACTTGTTAGCAATTTTTAAAATACTCTTATTTATTCGCGTTGGAACTTAATATTAGAAAACAACTTATTAGAGACCTCATATTGTTTGTTGTTTTTCTTGAATCAGTTTCCTTCGGTGGAAATTTTTGTAATCAATTCCTTTCGTTTAGCTTCTCCCAACAGATGGTTGCTTACTCCAGGTGAAGAATCGAATATCTGCAGTGCCCTTTCTTTTGACGACTCATGCAAAGATGCTAACCGATCCTCGGACATGAAGCGGTCATTACAGTCCTTCAAGTAGTAGTGCAGTACGAATAGGTAAAATGTAAAACATTGTTTAAAAAAATAGGTGTTCATCTCATTTTGACAGAATAAAGTTGAGCGTGGATATAGTCCTAACTTTCTGCAGAATATACAGGAATCTGAACCAACCTCTTCCATTAGGCTTCGATATTCTCCCAACGCATTTCTTGAGGCTGTATTCAAGTCATCATGTAGCTTTTCCTGCAAAGCAATTCTTAACCTTTTCAAAGAGTAAGGTTTTTTAATTCCTATTTAATTTCCTAATTGTTCCTAACTGTTGAACAGAAATTGTTCCAAAGGAGAAATTAAATACATTAGAAGAATCAAAGATAAAAATACCTGTCCAAGTTTTTTTTTTTTTTGTTTATGAAAAGCTTACCGGAAAAACAAATCGAAATTGATAACGACAATTTATGCACTGGAGATTGTGTGTGATCAAATTAAAAACGTTTGCGGCAACTTATTGATCTCTTATAGTGTTTTTATATAATATTGTTTCGATTCCCAACACAAAAATGTTGCAACATCCATTTTACCTACAGCAATTTATATCCAAACCTGCTTAAGCTGATTTTCGTGTTGATATCGTTGAAAAGTTTGATTAAGAAGGTTATTAAAGCCTTTCTGTCCTTCATGTTTTATTTCATCTGGCATCTCTCCCATTTTTTGTTTAAAATGTACAAGAGCTTCTTGTCGACAACGTTTTTCAATAGAATTCAATTGATTAACATCTACGGCCTTACCTTCGCACGACTGCAAGAGGAAATACGCATAACGTAAAGCCGACCTTCACCACTACCATGATATGAAACAATAAAAAATAAAATCTAATACCCTTTAAAATAAATCAATATTTACCTTTTCAAGTTCTTTTTGATAAATTTCTGCGGCAGTTTTAACATTGCTTGTCATTTTTTTCTCCAATTGAAACTGCAAAATGCATTTTAGAAAGGTTGATTTTTATATCAGAAATAAAAAAAGACTAATAAAAAAATGATGTCGTTATAAGTGGAACATATTCCCTGGAAGTGACATAAACCTCAATATTTTTTTATGTTTATCCCTACATGCTTATAATCCCCTCACCACCCCTATCGAGTAAGACCAACCACAGATAATGCAGTTTAACAACAACAACAACAACAACAACAACAACAATATTTTTACCCACCCGTACGAGTTTGTTTCTTTGTGTAAGCAGTTGCACATGTGTGTCCATTGCATTTTCCAAACTTCTGCGCGCGGATTTGACAAAAATGGAGTGATATCCCATCTTTGGCTCCTTGTCGTATGATTGCAACACCTCTTCTCTTATAGTCATATTAGCGTGTTGCAGCTCTGTTTCGGAGACAAGTTTATCTTCGCATATTTTCTACAGAAAGGGGGATTTGCAATTACAGTAAGTAACGAACATTTTAAGCTTTACGCAACACAAAACTTACCATTCCCATTTTTTCCTTAAATTCACGCAAGAACTTTTTTTGAGATGCTTCACTGGATGCCTTTACGTTTGCCTTAATAAAGCGACAATAATGGGTTAATTTCAAGAAGACAAACTTTTCGGGTTGAAATGTTATTTTGGTAAAATGATTTAGCCGCGCTTTCGTTCCAAAGAAAATTAAAATATATATTTCAGCTACAGTTTAACAAAAATTGTTTGACAACCCGTGGACAAAGTAGCGGTTGCAGCTTAAGTAAATGCTTTTGGGTGACAAACTGTGAGTCTATAGCTTAGATATCTAAAATAGAGGTATCCTGTGCATATACTGAAAAAAAGCTCTTTAGGTACTTATTTCTTTTATTCGACGTTTCAGCTACCTATGCAGGATGGAAAATTAGGAGTTCTTATAATAAACGTTATTCAAAACCTTTTTCTTGCATATATCAACAAACAATATTTACGAAATATTTTACGAAATATTTTTACGAAAATTTTGAACATGTAGCAAAACTGAAGGAAACCGTTTTATGACAGCACGTTTGGTTTAGGAAACTTGAAAATATTTGCTTGAGTTCCGGTTCGTTCATTGAAATCTTTTGTTTTCCATTTAAGTTATATGGTTTTACATATCCCGTAAATCACTCTTTTTTGCTTGAGTTTTATTTAAAAATGGATCCTTAAAGCGCTATTGTTATAGTTTGTAAATAAAATAAAATTTTACAATAAATAATTTAACTTGAACATAGAATTACTGGACTAAACAACAAACCAAGTAAACACTTGACCACAGAAGAATTTCCTAAGACTCTAGGCGGGAAAATACGTCCATATATGGTTTGGAGCAAGGGTGCCCAAACTTTTAGCTGTTGACGGCCGCTATAACCGTCTTTATTGATCGCACGGCCGCCAGTAAATTTGTTTTTGAGATGCCGTCAAAAAGTTAAGTCATAACGTGACGTCATAGAACAATTAACATATACTTGCTGTTCTCTAATGATCTCGTGCAAAAATCTAGAACTGAAATGTAGTCTAATCGCGCGAAGCGCGAAAAATGTGGCATTACTGGTATAATTATTGGGTTTTTGAAAGTGACAAGTGACGCAGCTAGCCGGATGTTCGTCAAAACGGTACGCATGCACTTCCACGGTGGTACCAAGTTCGATGACCTGGGACTCTGATTCTACTGTCTGTGGGTAATGATTTATTTTTTTATGGGTTTTGGCCTATTAACGAACTACATACTTTTAGCGTCTGGACATTTAATCCTCAATGTGTCTTCTTTCACTCCATGAGCTAAATACAAGTTTAAGAAGCAGTAACACCATTTTGTTCGCTTAAACACGGCTTTCTGTAACTACCGCTCAACCTTTCCCACACTTTTGCCTCAATTCCACTGATAACTCGCATTACCACATGCCTGCTTTGCCGTTAATCATGTATCATCAATTCTTATATTATATTTATGTGAGATCACCATTCAGGTTGATACATATCTACTACGCTGATTTCTTTTTGCATCAGTCGCACAAATTTCTAATCTGCTTTTAGCATATCAACCATAAACTCATGGCAGCACGGGCAAGGCCGCCAACATATGTTTGTTAAAATATGTGTTAACGACCGCATAATTATTCATCGACGGCCACATGCGGCTGTACGACACTTGTTTTAGAGGTTGCTTTTATCAATTTTAAATCGGGTTTTGATCGGAAGCCTTTTTGTGGTCTTATGCTGATCGTGCGACCCCGCCTGGCAGACATAAGATCATCGTGATAACAGACTTCACTGTAAGTTGGACAAATGTCTAACATATTTGGAGTATCGAACCTACATTACATAGTTTTTTTTATAATTATCCCACGCTTTAGTGATAAATGAAATATAAACCAAATGTTTTAACCATTAAATGAGTCATTAGTTTACCTCCCAAATGGTTGTAACTTCTGGCATTTTTCCGCTTTCGAAAACGTCAAAGTAGGCCAGAGCGAAGGTAACCACTTCGTATCCTGATGCAACTTTTCCGTTAAATGTTTTTACGGGAATGTTGTTTGGTGAAAATAAATGTTTCACCAAATTGTCAGTAAATTCCAAGAAGAGCGGTTTAACGTCTAGTTTTGAATGCAAAAAATAATTTTATAGTTTGAAATGTGTGTAGGGTATATATTTGAAAGACAACCGGGGTCCCTGCGCAAGTACCCCAATTTATTTGTGTAAAGTGCATTCAACGGTTTCGCTAAGATGTTCGTCAGATAACGTTTGTGTGAAACAACTATGAATAAGGTTTTTTAGTTTTATTGGCCCGCCATCTTACCATCTAGGTGTAATTTACTTCCATCAGCTTCTCCTCTCTCAGCTACTGTTTCTCCAGGGCGAGGCATAAGAAAACATGATAACTCTTCAAACGATTCCTTCAGGTTCCTCCTCACTGTTTTCAATTCTTTTTTACAGGGCTTATTTATTATTTTTTGTAGATATTTGTCTCCACCATTGATGCCAAAGTCATAATCTTTATCTGGCCAATCGCGGATTAGGAACATCAATTTCTGCAAAAAAAGCTAAAACGATATATTCAACGTAACAAACATGAAGCGTCCCAGGATTTTTTATTTTCATTTTTTTTATTTCATATAAGAAGTAACAATGAGTTGAGTACAAAATGGCGTAAATGACGATATAGAAATAGAGAACAATGGGGCAGAGTAGAAAAATAACGTAAAGAATCGCGTTGAGTGTAAATAAATGTATTTTATTTACACGATCGGATAAGTGTTACGAAACATTAAATATTCATTTTGGTAAAGTGTATTTAACTGTCAGGCTTGCCTCACGTTTATTCTTTTTACTACCGAGAACACCTTCTAAAATTAAAAGAACAAATTTAGTGTACCAAAGGTCCACGTATTCAATTTTTAACTTAATTATTTAAACAAATTTGCAATTAAATCATGTGACGTTGAATCCGTGTTCCCGCATAACAGCCTTAAAAACTTCGGTTTATGCTACATCAACATTACATATCTAACCTGAAAACGTTGCGCCTGAGAAGGTTGTGTACTGCTTGATGCTGCCTTGCCGTAATCACAAAAAAGCTGTTAAAGGAATACATCAAAAGAGTCATTAAGTAAACATTCAGAACCTCTCTAACACTTAATTAACAAACACAAATTATAAATACATAAATTTAAAAAATATGTTTAATATTTTACTTGTAGCAGTATTATTTTATATTTTGGCCTGTTGAACCTACAAACGTTAGTTCGAACCTCTAGATGCTGAAAATAATCTTCTTGTAGCTGTTGACTGATGTTATAAATTTGCATTGAGCTCATCAGAGTACTAAATGCAAATATAACAGAGCACTGCTGCATATTTGAATTGCTGTCGAATGAACCTTGGGTGTCCATGAGAAATACTGCCACCTTAATTTAAAAATGAGAAAAATGTATAACATATTCTGATTTTAATACAAATTTTAAAGGCTATCGTAATTTGTTTTATATATAGATCTTTCTTGTTGGATGACATTCCAATTATACGACTAAATAGTATAGACCAAAATAGGCACTATATAGTCTCTTAAAGTTTTAACTAATCACCTTAACCATATAGCATATTAATTTAAAAAAACCCATTCGAATATGTACTGAACAAAAAGCCCATAGATAAAGGAATATGTGTAACAAAGGCTCATGCACAATATACCTTTCCTTTTGAAGCAGTTTCGATATAGAACGGTTCATCCCAGATCCATATTCCAGTGGTCATGCGTTCACAGCCGCCTCTCCATCCAAAACCTTCTGTCAGTTCTTGGCCCTTTTCGCGCAACCAACCATTGTCCTAAAAAGCAACAAAAATCTTTATGGTCATATTGAAAGAGGCGAACTGGTTAGCAAATTGGGATCTCACAGTTTTGTTCTGTGTACTTAAACTAGTGCTGGCTCGTAGAGATATGACGTTCAACCAGTACATGCGTCATTGGTGAACATAGATTCCTTTAAATCTATTACATCAGTAGGTTGGAGCCCCATGATAAAGTATATGCCCAGTTTCAATGGGGCTTTAAATTCTCTTCTGTTATTAATTATTCTGACTAAGCCAATTCCCCGGCCTAAAATATATGTGCCATAAATAATTTTACAGATAAAACTAATCTTCGTGACAATTCAAAAACGATTTGGTTATTTTAAATTGAAGACAAGAAAATAAAAAGCTTATTTAGATAATCGTTATTGTAAGTTTCACAAACATTTCTCGCATTGAATCGAAGATTTATGCACAGCATTGTTCAAAGAATCATATTTGTTCGGTTGCATTTGAGTAATCGCTTGTACACTATACTATACGAAGCAACTGATCAATGTATACTACTAACCCTTTGAGCTCGCTTGGATGATTGTAAATATCGAAGAAAGAAGTTGAGCATGAAAGACTTTCCTTTGCGAAAAGCACCAGCCAACGAATAGATTGCAACAGGGGTGTTGCCAACTTGGCGGAATACTCGTTTTAGTTCTTCGCGGTTTATTGAATAGCTGAATTCGTCTTCCTCGAGGCAAATTATTTGGACAGCGCTTTTAGAAGGACGGCCACATTCCGTTTGGTCTGAGAGTACGAAAAATACGCCTGGATCCGTATATTTTGAAGATTAAGTTTAACACAATGAAACGCCAATCACGGCATGGGTTTCGTTCAAAGTTCGCATTTACAGTATTTGTATTTGAATTCATTTTATATGAATATTGTTTTCATTTAAACCAGCAAAAATGCGGTAACCAAAGACCAGGCACTAAAATGAAGTACGCGTCAGATCGCCAAAATAGCTTAACATTAGTCCTTGAAAGAAAAAACAAACTATTGACGAAGTAAACAATCATATTTTATATGCATTTTGCAATCCACTTTATGAGTAGGCTTGTTCCTAAACAAGTACCAACGTTAATTAAATCCACTTTATGAGCAGGCTTGTTCCTAAACAATTACCAACGTTAATTACTTATTTAGAGGGCCTGACAACACTTTAAGTAGCCTACCTGTTTTTTGCCAACCCCGGGCTGCCAAGTTTGGTGATGGTTGGAAAGAGCGCTCATGTTCATATTTTTCATATTCAGAATGTGTTGTTAATACAAATAGTTAAAATCTGGGCAAAAATTTGCGCAAAGTGTACAAAATTACAGCGTGGTGCATTAATATGTATACCAGTCAAATATCCCGCGTTGCTCACGATATATCTACTAATGTACTATTTTTAAGTTCAAAAAACC
Organism: Ascidiella aspersa; assembly: GCF_963924565.1. Lineage (NCBI taxonomy): Eukaryota > Metazoa > Chordata > Ascidiacea > Phlebobranchia > Ascidiidae > Ascidiella > Ascidiella aspersa. The sequence goes on from NC_139452.1 coordinate 11,559,223, forward strand.
CCAACAAATGGCTTGACGTAAACTGTTCATTTGTTTGAGTAAAGCTGCTTCTGGAAACAATGAGCGATCGTGAATTAAGCCGGTTTACGAAATGGCAACCCCGGTTTACGAAATGGCAGCTTACAGTTTTTTCTTATGCCAAAAAAGAAAATTTTCTTATGCTTCTTTGTTCGGTCTGACTAAATCCGGTCCCACTAAATCTGTTTGGCTTCCTCCTATAAGTGCATCCAACAAACAGGAGGTCCAATAGACATTTTTTCTAATTAAACATTGATAATGTTTCGTGGTATCAGAATGACTTTGTGATTAATGCTTTTATAAATTTGAACGATAATTAAATGATTTTTTAACAAAAACTCAAAATATTTCCCAAAGAAACGAATTACTTTGATTTTTCCTATTAGTATCATATTCATATAAACATAATTTCAATATACGATACTTGAATATTAAAAACATGGTAAAAATCAGAGGCCGATCGAGGAATTTTGTTTTTGTAGGCCATAAAAGAATTAAGGAATACGTCATAAAGCTACGTAAAATCGTGAAGTCACAAGTTATGTCAAAACGTGACGTATTTTCATAATAAGGAGACGGAAGAACCTCGCGCAGCGTTAAAAATGGTCACGTACCCTTCACCCGGAATCCACCCCTGGTAATAATAAACTTGCATACAAACTCACCTTCATTGTCGAAAAAGTCACGCAATGCAGAGTTCAAAGAACTGGGGCTTCCCGACGATGAACGCTGAAAAAGGACCATTTGTTGTCGCCAGTTTTACGTATTTTAGCTTTCCTAAAAACTTGGAATTGAACTGAATTTTGTTTACTCAATTCAGGTTCTGTTCACACTTGATATTAAAATAGAAATTCATTCGAAATATGGGTTTGTGCGCATTTAGAACATTTTGTTTTGCACAATTTAACGATACTTAAAATTCGCTTCATCTGACTAAACATTCGCTTCATCTGATTGAATGAAAATGACGTTAAACAGTGTATGAACCGCCAATTAGATCTTAACTAAAGTTAGAACACACAGGCTTTTTACAAATGATTTTAGAATTTCTAAATTTCTAAAATATTTAGATTTGTTATTATTTGTCAAATTATTACCACAAGAATTATCTATAGTTTTCAAGGGTGATGGCCATTGCTAACATACCTGATACGAATCTTTAGTTCCTAATTTGTTTTCACTCTTATACTGCTCAAAACACTCTGTAAGGTTGTCAACGAGCATTGTTTGAAACTCAGCGACCATTGCCTTTCCGAACCCATCGGTGCCTTTTCCATAACGTATCAGTGCATTCAGCTCGCAGTTTTCCTTCAACACATGGTCGTCTATTCCCCTTTTACTGCCCTGTAAACGTTTAAGCAACATTGCTTGTTATACACAGATTTTATCACTTATATCACGGAAAAAGCATTAATGCATTAAAATTAATGCAAGAAAAAGTGAGAAAAAATCTAAATATCATATTTAATTATTTAAGAGTTAAATTGTATTTGATTAAAGTTTATTGGATATTTCAAATTTGTTCTTTCCCTTTATAGACATTTGATCAAACTTGAATTTAATTTGATGTCGTAGTAGTCCTACTGCATTTACAAAATATCATTAAAAATAAAAATCCGCTTTCTCTAAGTGTTCTATAGCAGTGCTTATTAAACTTTTTAAATTTTGTTCACCCCTATAGCATCTATCTCCAGATTTCATTTACCCTTGTCTCACTCTCACCATAGGATATCTTGCATATATATAAACGCACAAAATGACTTGGGTTGTTTCGATTTTTGTTAAGATCAACTCAAGCTAAGTTTAACCATTACATGTCTACAATTTATCGAGTCTCAAAATATACAGCTATACAAAAGCACAAAATACAGTCACCAACTTTTTGTACTTATACACTCAATGAAAACCAACTTCACTATTACAAAAAGCAAAAAAACAGAAAAAAACAGTTCAGTAGTCGATTTACTGCAGAGGTATCATCCATTTTTGACGGTTCACTCTTATTCACCCCGTTTGGTTGGTTTCACCACCAGTTCAAGAAACACTGTTCTATAGTAAGAGTCAAAAGGATTTCAAGTATTTTTTATTTAGGGCCCATAAATAATTATAGAGATGGAGACAAAAAAACTAATGGGATGCTAAATCAAGTGCCCTTAAGAAATCTGAGATCATTGTTTGCAAACTCCAGCGCTAATATGTCACATTTAACTAAGATGCATTCGAGGATGCGTACGACAAAACATACGCGCTAAGGCCAGGAAGCATACAAAGTCTTTGAAGCCACATATGTGTTACTTAAGATTAAATGGGCCACATCACAAAGACGGTAAAACGCGAACAAAACGCATCGTGACATGTGTTTAATGTGGACCGTGACATAGGTCAGGTTCATTAAAAAAAGTCGACTAACTGTCATTGATATATAGGCCTACTTATTGTCGTATTGGGATACTTTTGTAGGTTGTTTGCCGAATTATTTAAACCTTGTCAGGTTGTTGCAAGTCACGACACGATGTTTTATGATGTTGATCTAGAGCAGGCATTTTGAACCTTTTTTTGCTCATGGCCCACCAAATTAGTAAAACAATGGCGTTGGCCCATTAACGCTTAATGAAAAAAACCTAGTTTCAACAACAAAATGAATTAATAAATCTTGTACATTATTTCAAATGTGTTACGTCGCCCGATACTTTGTGGCGTGGCTTGGGACCGCTCAGGCGAGTAGTTATATATAAAGCGGGGCAGCAAATATCATGGGCAGCCAATATAAATGGAGCAGTTTATAATGAAATGCGCCGAAGGCGCCGAAAATTTTATGTATTGCATTGCTTTATCTTCTGATTTGCGGTTTTACAGACGTTCTGAAAATTTCTGAACCCAGTCAAAGTCCTAAAACTCATACTCCCTTGCAATAGCTGACGAAAAACAAAGGGATTTTAATAGCATGTGGAAAATGAAACCGGACATTGGTGCTTTGTATTTTGTAGCTTCAGATATTTTTCGAAACAACTCGCAAGACTATCACAAAATGCCAAAAATATATTTGCAATGATAGTATATTGTTTTCGAGCGGATGGTTAATCTCCCTTTCCATGTTGGTGTAAAATTTGAAAGCAATTGTATTTTTATACTTCTGGCAGTTCCTGTTGGTTAAGTCACTATTCGATTTATGACGATAGAAGGTAACATAGGTTTTAAAAAAAGTTTTAATTATTATTGAAGTTGATAAATTTACACCTGGAACATTGCATGAGGTCAAAATACTTATCTTTATGAGATATTCATTTTCGCGTTAATTCGTCTGATTAAAAAGTACCCGGACACACAAGTAAGAAACAATTTCACCAACATAATATTAGGTATTTATTTGTCGGACTCTTGATATCTGGTATCGCTGTATGCAAAGCTCTGTGACCCACTGAAAACAGCGTCATGGCTACACTACTGGGCCATGGCCCATAGGTTGAAAACCTCTGATCTAGAGAAAAATCGTTAATGTGATTGCTAAGCAAACACCAAATAAAATTCCCGTTAGGTTCAAAATTGTTGTTTAAATACATCGAGGTGGAAACTATATCTGCATATTCCAGAAACATTCAAAGCAGTGTCAAAATTGCTACTAAATAGATCAGAGACAGGACTGTGTTCAATTTAAATCTCGTCTATCACGTAATACGTAATATGATATTCACAAGCCTGTGTTAGGTTAAAACCATACGCTTCTCTAAACCTTGGAATTTGTTAAGTCGTGCTCTAACGAATACAGTATCAGCACTGGTTTTCGAGGAAATAAAAATGCCCCGTCGGTTAGCCTACAATGTTTGTTCACAAATATTTTATTTTAAAACAACTTTCAAATCGCGTTTTCATTAGTAAAAGTGGCAATCCAATACCTGATAAATAATTTTAACAAACCTGATGCAATTCCTTTTTAAATTCCTCTACTATTTCTTGAATAATGTTGATCAGGTAATCCTGTAGGTCTTTGCTATCCTAAAAGAAGTAATACAAAAGCATGTGGTATTGTTTACAATACCCGATAATTGTAGTACAGCCCCTAGTTTGTCGTTAAGGTTTTAAACATTTATAAATTTGACTATCTTACTGTTAAAACATAATAAGCCACAGATCGGATAAGTAATTCAACCGAAGTAACTTTGTTTTTTCAAACATAGCTATTATTGATAAACTTACCATTTATTTGTTGAAGCGGTATAAGTGAGTACAGCAGCCAAGATAAGACTAGGCTATACGTTTGCCGTGTTACAGTATAGTCTGCTGAAAAGAGGAACTAGGCCTACACCTATCGGTAACAGTCCACTAACAACAAAGGGCACCTGTTAAAACACAAAAGAAGCAGCTTTGTTCGCTTGTAAAACGATACCAGTCAAACAAAAACATAATGTATTTTTCGCTTTGAGCACCATCGGTGAATTACTAGAAATCAGTCACATGTAACATAATAATGCGATTCATGAGCATGCCATAAATATATAACAAACGACTAAAGTGACTAAACGGTCTGACAGAGTGATACTTCCACAGTACGTGAAAAATGGTATGATGCACTCACGAGCAAGAGCCGATCAAAGTGAGGCACCAGGACATCCCCCCCAAAAAAATTATAATTTTTGCCAAATTTGCTGTCTAAATTAAACATTCCTTTTACTATAATAATTCAATAAATCAGACGAAATAATTTTTTCGAATATGTTTTAGATTTAGACCGTTTGAACGAAACCTTAACAGCTCGAAAGGCGCCATGCAAAAATTTCTGACAAATTATTTTACAAACCACATCATATCTACAAATATGCGAATCTTTTTAAATTGCCGAATTCTTCACGTCTCCTTTCAAATTTAAAATATGCAACTTAAACTATGCAAACGCAATTGTTTAGTTTGCTCGAGAACACCGGGTGTTTTTGAGATTGAATGTTTTATGGCTGCGCGTTATAATAAACTTTTCATGCCTCACTTGATGAAAAGATTTTTGTGTGGTAATACTGGTTTTAACCTGTTGTAATTTTACTGCAGCTATTTCTAATGTATGGACATTCTTCAGTAATCGATAATGTCGTTATTGCTTGATATTATGCTATTAATACATTTATGGCAAACAACTCGTGAGGACCATTGACCCCATTTATGGATGGCTAAACAGAAAGAACGTAAAGAGTAACCCGTAGTGCAAATGGCGCATTTATATGGTTTGGTTAAGCAAAATTATCATTTTAAAAAGAGAGCTTTGCGTAAATAAAAAAAAATTAAGGGCCAAAAATAGTTATAGCGACATGGCTTGGTAAAAAGAACATATTGTTTACCGGTCCATTGTTCCGATATTAATTTCATCACGACAAGTATCGAACTCTTTTGGCTTACTTGTACCATTAGGTACAATATAATGTGTACTAATGTTGTTTACACTTAGTTTTATCAAGCTTAATTACTGCGAACCAGCTACAGCTCAGAACCGCCAAATTACTAAACAGGTTAAAAGTCTCTTGATGTTTCGACTACGGCTTGTATGACGAAACGTTTACCACATAATATTTTCCAACTATACCCCGACGGTTAGTTTAAAAGTCTTAGATCGGTGTAAGCTTGCGATTGCCTAAAGGATTTACCACTATTCTAGGCGTAGGAGTCCAGATATCTAACGACGAGTGTAAAATCTGTTGTTAATAACGCAAAGAATAATTGCTATTTTTTTTTTGAACAGCACAGAAAATGCCAAAACAATATAAAAACATTGTTAGGGTCCTCGACAGAAGTCAGTTGCAAAATTTTATCTTTGTACGTTTCACGCGATATAATGTTGAGACTGGTGATTACCCACATAACAAATCGAAAAAATGGTGATTTTTGATGTTCAAGGGTGATAACCTAACGAGCTATAGAATAAATTCATGCAAACGATAATGGCATAATTTAGTATTTTTGTATTTAAGCAGGGAAGGTTTAGAAAACAACATATGCATTTTAATTACTTTTAAGGAGGCTCTATAAAATAGCAGAAAAAAAAAGGATGAATGAATTATCTGACATCAACCACGTTTTTTGTTTAGGGTTAAAAAATCTGGCAAGCGTTGTACGAATGCCTATTATATACCGTTTATTCTATACCATTCATTCAGGTGCCAGTCTATAGTTCATACATTTTCATATTGCCATTATTTTATTTTTTTTATTACGTAACTAAACTATAGAAAGTGTCGTGTATGGCCTGATTTTCAAAGGGATCTGAAATATGGTATTATATATAATACAAAGTGGATTCTTGTAAAATAATGCCTGTTTTGCTCTTTTTTTTACAAGATAGAGGAATAGGCGATAATGGTATACAAGTGGAACTTATTCCAAAATATATTTCAAGTTCAACAAAAAAAGTAACGGCCTAAAAGAAAGCGGCTTAAAATGAGCCGCTGTTGGGTTTAATTGCTTTACGACCTTTTATTAAGTATAACAATCTCTATAGGTGGTATAACATCTCTTAGCGGCAGAGAAAGCTTAAAGTTTGCATTGAAAAAAGTTGTAATAAATTTCCCTAAATGTGGGCCTATATTTGTTTTTTTTTTAGCCGATCCTCGAAAAAAATTCAGATTTTAACCGGTCCGCATTGCAAAAAGGTTGCCGACCCCTGATATATACTACGTTTCGTTTTGACAATATTTCTTCGATCCAACCCTGTATTGAAATGCTTTTACACAATAACACTCTCTGAAACAAACGTTACAAGGTAAATGCATTTCTCCTGCGCCAAGTGCGATAAGCCTTTTTAACCCTTTAATGCCAGGTGTTGCATATATGCAACAAATTAATTAGGCATATATTTGATTGCCTTATTGCGGTTAATTTATTACAACTTTTGTTGTATATTAATTTTTACCTAACAATATAATGTTAAGAAAATAACTTTTTCTACGTTCGGCATGTCCGAATTCACATCCTGAAAAGTGACATATTTTGACACAATAAATGCCTTAACCAAAAAGTCTCGTAGTAGATTTTCAGTTATTTTCTCAGCGAAATTATTACGTTGTTCGTAATCCTAAATACTTGCTTATCCATGCAAGACCAAGTTTGATGCGTAATGTTAGCCTGTAAACTGTTGCTACCAGGCATGGTAATACAAATCAAAAACAGCTCCTCTGGTAATTGTAATTGTTAACCAACGTTTCGGCAACCTATACAAGCCGCCTTCGTCAGGATGATTGACACTGAACGCTCGTACAATAAATGGAGAGGAAAAAAAGAAAGAAGCAGAAATAAACGCGAGCAACAAAACGATAAGAAAGTAATTAGCGACTGCCTCTAGTCCTTCAGCAGGTGCTTGTAGCATGCAGAAAGCATCACGTCAGTTTTGACGTTCATGGTGTTACCCTTCCTATGAATATTCCACGATTCCAAAAATAATCTTTTCCTGTAGTCTGATTCTCGTGCTATTATTGAAGCGCCACCAAAATCAATTTGGTGGTTTCGGGAAACAGCATGGTATGAGAGTGCAGACTTCTTTGCGTCGTTATTTGCCACGTCCCTTTGGTGTTCTTTACGGCGAGTCTTGAATGACCTTCCAGTTTTGCCGATATAGACCAAATTACAATCCGCACAGGGGATTGAATATACCACACCTCGTTGGTCAAAGGAACTAATGGGATCTTTGGGGTGACTAAGAAGCTTTCGAAGAGTATTGGCAGGTTGCACACCAACCGCTATACCGAAGTCTCCCAACATACGTCTTAACACATCGGTTAGTTTTGGTATGTAGGGCAACGTAACAAAACCATCTTTTTTCACAAAACTAACCTGCGTTTCGGCAACAGAATTCGGTGGGTCGTGGAACATCCAGTTGGGGTAACCGTTGGACTTCAGGGCTTCGTGTACCTTTTTAAGTTCCATCTCGCGCTCAATGCTGTTAGAACATAGGCGTCGCGCCTGGTGATCGCACGACACCTCTCTTTTAGTAAATAGGGTGATGCGAACGAAAATTAAGATACCTGCCGGTACTTGTTGGCTTGTGGTACACTCTTGAACATAAATCACCGACAGAAGTCCTTGTGACTAGGACATCTAAAAATGAAAGGAGGTTTCCCTTTTGCATTTCCATGGTGAATTGAATACCTTGTTGCGCCTGATTAAGGTGGTGCAGAAATAGTTCCTCCTGATCTTTAGGAATGACGGCAAATATGTCGTCAACATAACGCCGCTAGAACCTCGGTGGGTTGGCAAATGTTGTCAGGGCTTTTCCTTCCAGGGCTTCCATGGTCATGTTGGCGACCACCACAGAAACTGGAGAACCCATCGCTGTTCCCTGTATTTTGTGGTAAAATTTCCCCCTGAATGTTAGAAACGCTTGCTGTAAACAAATTTGCAACACAATCACACTTTGCCACTGCCCCACGGTTCGTTCCGAAAGAGCAAATAATTGCCGCAGTCGAAAAAGGTATTTGGGAGCAACCTTCTCACAATAAGGTAAACATTCAAGGGAAACTTACAAACTGCCTCCGCACTTATAGGATGGGACGCAGCAACCTCAGTAACAACGAGCACCAAGCAATCAGAAGTCTAAGGTCTAATCAAAACATCTTGATTTTACCCTCAGACAAAGGTAACTGTACCGTAATCATGAACAACCAAGATTACGAGAGAAAAATGCTTAACTTATTCCAGGACTCGTCAACATACAAGCACCTACCTCGTGACCCAACACGAAAGTCGGAACGCATCCTTAATAAGTTTGTTGCTATACTTTGCACACGGAGAGGCGGTGTATTTCAGAAGCCATGTTCCACCAGCTGCATAGCACGGACGGTTCTGCGCCACGCATTTATGGTTTACCGAAAATCCATAAAGAAGGCATTTCACTCAGACCTATTGTTTCGTTCGTTGGTACACCAACCTATAATTCGGCGAAATACATAGCGAAAGTCATCTCTCCGCTAGTGGGAAACACAGAGTAGACTGTTCTAAACTCGTCAAATTTTGTTAAGTTGTTGACACAGTTGTCTCCCCTGTCCGGTGAAGAGGTTATTGTCTCATATGACGTTGTGTAACTTTTCACTAGTATACCAGTGGAATTGGCAATGGATATCGCGTCATCCAGAATTTTGGCCGACTACAGCCTCAAAGACAGGACGCCATGGCTCTCGGCGGATATTGTGATTGAGTTGCAAATTTGTTTACAGCAAGCGTTTCTAACATTCAGGGGGAAATTTTACCACCAAATACAGGGAACAGCGATGGGTTCTCCAGTTTCTGTGGTGGTCGCCAACATGACCAAGGAAGCCCTGGAAGGAAAAGCCCTGACAACATTTGCCAAAGGTTCTGGCGGCGTTATGTTGACGACATATTTGCCGTCATTCCTGAAGATCAGGTGGAACTATTTCTGCACCACCTTAATCAGGCGCAACAAGGTATTCAATTCACCATGGAAATGCAACAGGGAAACCTCCTTTCATTTTTAGATGTCCTAGTCACAAGGACTTCTGTCGGTGATTTATGTTCAAGAGTGTACCACAAGCCAACAAGTACCGGCAGGTATCTTAATTTTCGTTCGCATCACCCTATTTACCAAAAGAGAGGTGTCGTGCGATCACTTGAGGACCAGGCGCGACGCCTATGTTCTAACAGCATTGAGCGCGAGGTGGAACTTAAAAAGGTACACGAAGCCCTGAAGTCCAACGGTTACCCCAACTGGATGTTCCACGACCGACCGAATTCTGTTGCCACGCAGGTTAGTTTTGAAAAAAGATGGGTTTGTTACGTTGCCCTACATACCAAAACTAAACGATGTGTTAAGACGTATGTTGGGAGACTTCGGAATCAGACTACAGGAAAAGATTATTTTTGGAATCGTGGAATATTCATAGGAAGGGTAACACCATGAACGTCAAAACTGACGTGATGCTTTCTGCATGCTACAAGCTTTCCTTTCCATTTATTGTACGAGCGTTCAGTGTCAATCACCATGACGAAGGCGGCTTGTATAGGTTGCCGAAACGTTGGTTAACAATTACAATTACCAGAGGAGCTGTTTTTGATTTATGTTAGCCTGTAAGCCAGAAATCCAGGTTTGAAATAATTTTTTCATTTGTCATTAAGGGACATTTTAGTTATATGTGTTAGCAATGAACAACATTTTTTTGAGGCAGTTTAATAGCGATGGTATGTTGTTATAGAGCCTTTTTACCATTTGTAATGGTTCGTATTGCAGTAATAATCCTATGTTCTGGCTAGTAATTTCCATTTATATGCCTAGTAGGCTAGTGGTATACAGCCTTTACTACGTGATGGCCAGAGCTCGATCAAACTAAGTTGATGAATATGGCTCTTTGGTACTCCTGTTTGATGGAAATGAATTGGACATACCTGACTTTTTAGAAGGTGGAGTGACTAACTAATCCGATTATTACACGTAGTAAGTGATGAGGACTCTGAAGAAGATGAGGATTTTACATCTACGTCGGTAAAGAGAGTGCAACATCGCATGATATATGCGCCTATTTAAAATTTCGAAAATCTGTACAAGTGATCCCTAAGCTCTGCTAAGCGCTTCTACCCAATTCTGGCCATCCAAGTATTTTTTGATAACTGGTTCACAATCATAAACAACCTAATTTAATTTAATCCTTTAAGGACAGCATACTGAAATACACCCCCAAAAAAGTATTTTTTGCTGCATATTAATTAAATTCGGCCTATTGAATTTATTTAATGCAATTATTTTTTCTGCCGCCTTCTGGCTTTTGTTTACAATTTGTTGCATATGTGCAACATTTGTCACAGAGGGTTTCTAAATATCCTCATTTAATTTGCATTGCAACATTTTAGTTTGTGAAAGTAGCGCCACCAGACGAATGATTGTAGATATAACTAAACAAATGACATCAAATAAGACTCAAATACCGAAAAAACCCTCTTTATTGTGCTTTGGCAATGTAATAATGCTAACATACCATGACAGCATAAGAAAAAAAATCCTCATCTCAAAATTATTTATTATAGGAAATTTTATCCAAAAGCGATAGCCGATTTTGTTCTGTTGACATATCGTTTAAAGTTAGACAATATTATTTGTTTTTAGTTATTATGATAGGCCGAGGAACAGATCTTCGTCCACAAAGATGTATTTTCCACTTGACACATCAAATCTGACTAAAACCAAAGTCACCTAGACGATATCGACCTTCTTTGTTTTTTCTGTTCTGGTACAGACCAGTGCCCTTGAACAAAACGCACGGCTACATGAGATCTGGATTATTCGTTTTTCTTGAACATTTGTAGACCGAATTTTTATCTAAACTTCTTTTTTGAGAGGGTCTTCCTGGCGTTCATCCTTTTGACATCCTTGTTTACAGATATCAAAGATAAAGTAGCTTACGGTATTAAATTGAAGCAATGAAAATTTGTGAGGGGTTCCGATTTTGTTGGAGAGTCGTTGATACAAATTATTTGGTATGTATTAACTTTTGCAATGTTTACACAGTGCCAAAATATTTTGACATCATTTTTTTGTTTTTGTTTAAAGCGATGTAAGCATGTCGCAAGGATCAACCCCAACCATTCCTTTGTTTTTTAGTTAAAATTAATTGGGGACAAGTAACATAAATACTTTTTTTTTTGCTATCTCACCTTGGACATGTTCCAACTGGGTGCACCCCCCAAAAATCAATATACACCGCACTGTTGCACCATTCGACAAAAATGATCCAATGAAGGAACGGTTCCACATACGTGAATAAACATTTTCTTAAACGTTAAGCAAATTGCTAGTATGGTGTCCCTGTTTAAATTACTATTACGGTATATCTTTGGTTAAAGATAATTGAAAAAATTCTAAAAGGTTATTGCAGGCTATCGCTGTTTGAATAAGGCTTTCTCAGTCAAACCTGTGGGAACCAAGTTACTTCCAATTGTTTGGCAAAATTATCTATACACTTCAGACACTGCACCTTTTTTGTCCTGGCCAATATGCCAGATCTTCTTGTTTGCACGTATACCAGTTTAAGCCATAACCGACTAATTTTTTTAGCTTCTAGCGTTCGGCAAAAATCGATTTCATTGCACACCAAGGCACGTGTTCAACTGGGCTCAACAAGTATATTAAGTTGCCTGCTTTGCGACCTTATGTTGTGGATTAATTCTCTTAAATTCTGGACCAGCCCCTGTTTTGTCTCGGTGTACGATTTATGGAGAGTTCCTAACAGTGGTAAAGGTAAGACGAAATTGTCTGCAACGGCAAGATTTGCTACCTGAGCGGCGTCCCGGTGAAAAATGGTACGCCGTAACGTAAAGAAAAATATAATTTTTGACCAGGCCTTCTCGCCATCTCATTAAATGTATTTAAACTGATATTTAGTTCCATCTTTGTGTGCTTTATCAAACAAAAACTCCGATATGCCTTTTTTGTGCTTTATCAAACAAAAACTCCGATAGGATCTTTTTATTTAGTTGGATGTACCTCGTCACGGTTTGACGTAACTTAATGATGTCATCTTAAAAAGTGCTTTGGTACGACATTTTTATTGTTCCAGAAAAACCCCTGGTTCTAAACATTTTCGGAAATGAAGATTTCGCCACAGTGTTTGCTGAACACAACCTTATATGCGTACCAATATAGCGATTAAACTTATTATAACGAACACTCACTCTAACTTGCGCAACTGGATTTGCTGGTTAAATGTCATACGAAATAAATTGATCACACTTTTGGTATTATGAATCCGGTGCTATTTTATACATTGATCAAGCGGTTAGTTTTTACAGCTACAAAGTCAATAAAGATATTTTGCCGAACGGGTCACACACACCTCATCGAAAATGCGTTGTCGTGAGAGTGAAGCATTAGGAAATTTCATCACATTGATTCCAGCAGAGTTTTTTAACTGCTAACGCGCCAATACCTAAACCGCTATTGCCTATCCAAAAACAGGTCCTTAACCCACTGGCTATCCATCGGAGAAGCATGGCAATTTTTTTGTGGCGCATGTTTGTTTTAAAAGGTCAAACCAAAAACATACTTTTATGACGTTATATTTATTGTGGGGCCCGACAGCAATTTGAAAACAAGTGGGGGAAGGGACATTTTTGAAATCAATGGTTTAACCGATAACGCCTTGTTATATACGTTATAGTATGGAAATTTGCGTGACCGGTTACCATGGTAAAATGACATGCTAAAATAAAACTTTATTTTCGTTTGATGTGTAGAAAACAATCTGTAATACCGCTTAACATTACCAGCGTAAAAAGGATAAAGGCAGTACAAATTTAGAGTAACAGTTGAACCTGCCCGGTACAAATGATTGCTATACACACTTGGTTTAGCAATGCCGGGTACTTCGCCCACTTTTGTTTCAAATGTAGTCTTGTCATACAACAAGACCAAGTGAGTCGGTAATCGTTTATATACATCATACGATAAACTCGCTGTTTACTTATTTTTTGTTAACTGTTTCAAAACGCCAATGATTTGATCTTTTCCTTTGCGGAAAAATCCCTTGTGTGACTCATTTAGCTTTTGGTACGTCGAATACTGAAGATCAAGTTCTTTTTCAAATTTCTCAATCATTTCCTTTTGAAAATAAGGCTCTGGTTGGCCTCGCTTTTTAAGAAGCCAGCAACTAGGAAACTATTTTTGCATAACTCGTGATCTCGCCTTAGTTCTTTTTCCTCCACATAGTCTTCTTCGCAGGTCTTAATAAAATAAATAAACAAGAAAGATTGTTATGTTTAATCACAACGCAATTATGCCGTTCAACTGTAAAACGTCAATGTTCGTTAATTAAAGCTCACTGTGGAGATTATTTGTGCTTTAATATAATAATACCGTAGTTTATTTTTTCAAAAGCGAGCGTGACTAACCTTGGACATTTTTTCCATGTAAATGCTTCTTCCTTTTTCTAATTCTGTTTCGATTGATTTTCGTGCTTCTTCCTATATAAAAACATCCTGAATCAAAATACTAAGTACGGCATTCTCCAGCTACAACCTATTTGTCCACCATATCCAAAATTATTTTGAAATAAAATAGTCATTGAACCCGCTTATAAACTTCCATAAACAAACAGTTGATGGTTTAATTAGGAATGAGGGTGTTCACTTTGAATTGGGGTGTTCTCTTAATTAAGGTGTTTTCTTTAAATTAACCTTAATTGATTGCTGTGTTCATCTAAAGCGAAATCTTAATATGTGGCAGATTAAAAAACAAATTGTAATTGCGCACAACCGTACTTCACCAGGCCAATATAAAGGAATGAAAAAAATTAAAGCTTTTAACTAAAGATATGTTAGTTTGACCAACCTATACCTTTGATTTGGGCCGATATTTTTGAATAAAATGTTGTTTCATGTACAAAATATAACATACGCTGTCAAATAAATACCACTCCGGTGTACAATAAATATTGTATAGATTCAAAATTTCGAATTGTATATGTTTCTCAAAAAAACTTTTTTTCTTTTTAAGTAAGCATACATGTATTATACAAAAAAATGTGTGAACCGACCATCAATCTGTATTTTATTTTAAAGGCATTGGTCACCGTGTTACGTATATTATTTTGACGCGTCGACTCGTACAGCTCACTCATCTTGTGTCGGAGGTCTTTCCTCTGATGGTCAAACTCGATGAGTGGTTCCTTTTGTTCTATTAGAATGTCGTATTCCTCAAGAGCCCATTCAAGCTGCTTGCGATGACGTTGGTATAAATCATTTTCTTTCTCACATGGCAACTTTGGCTTAACACGAAAACGAGATTCTTAAATTAGGCGCTTAAAAGTAACACTCTCTTGTGCAAACCCTTCTTTAGTGTTAAAAATTTAAATAATTTTTGGCGTGTTATAGTCTAAATAAGTGGTTCTCGGGGGAGACGGGGATGCGAACATTTTCTGCAAAAAGTGCGCATATTTTTGAAGGCAGTTTAAAATATGGGCACATTTTTTGCACATTTTGGCGTGCACATTTTTGCGCACATTGTGCAAAATAACGCCACGTCCCCTGTTGTCTCGGGGGTACGCAAAACGTTTTCAGGGGGTCCGCAAAAACGTTTAAATATACCTTTATTAAAATAATTAACGCTTGGAAACATGCTTACTCACAACCGAGATCAGTGACAAATACCATTGAAACATTTTATTAATCGCATTGAGTATGACATAACACTTCCATTGTAACAAAAATATATTGTAAAACGGAAGTCAGCGTTACAACAGCTCACTTGTACTTGATTTTAGTTTATGATTTTGCTTTCGTTCGCAAAGATGACATGTGTCTACTCTATATAGCATTGTTAAAACACAACCACGCATTTTAAGACTTGATTTATAGTTGCAGTAGCAGAAATAACAATAAACGTGACATAATTTTGAAGTGGTCTGTTACTTTACTAAGCATAGATGCACTAAAGATAAAATGCAATTGGGTTTCTATTTTAAAAGGCATATTATAACATTTCCATCTTTAGGCTAACAACAAGCCTAGAAAAAAAATTATGCTTAAGTGGAATTAATGCGAATTCATTAATAATTACTAATTAATTTTATTTTGTACAGAATAAAGCTCGTTTCTATAACTCTGTTAACAAAGTTTGAGTTGTACATTAGGAAAGTTTTTGTGTCTTCCCGAGTGTGGTGGTAACTTTTCACTTACGCAACCCGTTACTGTCCATCTGGTCATGTTACTTATAGTTTGCTGATTAAATTAGTAGTACACAACCAATATCAACTAAAAAGTAAGTAGTACAGCACCAAACTAAAAAGTAGTAGTACAGCACCAATATCAACTAAAGAATCTCAATCTGACTTTGTAGCAGAAACAAGGAAATTACGAGTCGCCGCCGACATCCGAAACTTAGGGTCGCTCATCGTTGCGCACCTGATGCTCGCATAAATCAATATATTAACCCAAACAATTGTACCGACCCAGTTACCCAGTTAAAATAACAATAACGCACACTTACACTTATTTTGTTTGATTCCAGTACATTAGTACAATACAACCAGTATGGCAGAACGCTGGCGACTTGACGACTATGTCGGCCAACGAATCAGACAAAAAAAACATTAAATTGGTGCAAAAGAATATCTTTATAAATTTTTGATTTTTGCAAAGATCTATTTAACAAGAAAATGTATTGTTTTTTCACATATTTATTCTCATGGTTTTTAAATCGATGATGTGTATAGAACATTCCGTACTACATTTGCCGGAAATATATATTTGGTTATAAAAGGCATTTGGAAAACAAATATATCGCCTAAACATGGCAAGGTTTAAACACCGCCTTTAACTGAAAGGATAAGACCAAAAACAAAGAATTTGGATCAAAAATGCTTGTCACCAGATGGATGGCAAGATTTTGCTAACCTGGATACAACTAAATGTTTTAAATAAAATTTATTATGAAGGGTAAAGCTCAAATATAATCATCTGGTTGGAAGTTTTTATACATCTATATAATATGTAATCAAAATTTCTGAAATATTTTAAAAGTGTAGCCTGTACCTATAGATAGACGAATCGGGGTCATGGCAAATCTAGGGTTAGATCCAATAAGAAAAGAAAACAAGGCTATGTCCTCCCAAACTATTGTCATAACAATTTTGACCACATAAATACAAATATTTCTTGCTAATCTTGTGTGTTTTACCGCTCCGCAGAATTATTTTCAGCTCCTTTTCCTGTCGGCAAATAGCCTAGTAAAGGTATTTAGAACTAATTGGTGTTGCACAATACGCTCGAAGGTTGCTGGAAATTCTAACGCTGGATAAGTATGCTTCATACTTAAGATTAGAATTGTTAAAAAGCAACACCGCCCCAAACATACACACCTTTCTGGCATCATTTTTGTTCTTTATTTGCTCTAGGGAGTTGTCTAGAAAGTCATCTAGTTCAACCAGGCATTTACCCACAAAATCAGGACCTTTTGTATTATGCAAAGAAAGAATTGCTTGTTTGGCTTGCAGCTTTGCCTTTTTGTGAGTTTTGTCGATCAACTTATCATCAACGTATTCTGTTCCGCAACCCTAAGAATGCAAAGCAATTACCTATAGCCAATTTTTATTTAGAACGTTTATGATCCTAGGAGTCGAACATTTATATTTTTCCCATTTGGTTATTAAATGATACTAGACGTATATAACTATATACACCAGGGGCGTGCAACTGTTTATCGCAACGGGCTATTATGTATAGTTATAATGGTGCTGCGGGCCAGACAACTAAAATGCACACTATGACGCAATAATGGAGGTTCGCTCAGTGGACGCAATACTAAATGAAAAATTACTAAATGAACAATTATTCCGTTACAAATAACTTCTTAAACAGTGAAAATTATTACAACGAATGGGCTACTTGACGGAGTCTGTGCGGGCCACGTAATATAGGTAGCGCGGGCCGTATGTTGCACGCCTCTGATATAGACCCACCTCATTCATGGCAGAGATGTAGATATCTTTAGCACGTTTCATTTGCTCTAGCATATTTTGCCCTTCTAATTTCTGCAAAAAAAAAAACGATTTTGTTTCAATTATGTTGGCCACAAGCTTTTTGAATTTGAGTAATGTCGTATTAACCTCATAATTTATTTTTAAACGTGTAAGCTAGTGGTTCTTAACCCTCTTATTCACTCGCGCCCTTTCATAATTGTCCTGTGTCTTGCGCCTCCTTAGATATAAAACAATTATCATCCTAAAAACATTTTGGTATTTTCTGATATCGATTCAATATCAGTGGGACTAAATGAAAATACAAAAGCATTTGCAATCGCTCGAAGCGCGAAAAATAATGCGTTTATTTGTTTTAAATTATGTAAACTTTCATAAAAGAGAGATAACACATTGGGCAGCACACAAAAAATGGCTCGCACCTGGTATATTGTTTTTTTATCAAGCTTATTTCGACAAAAAGATTGTGAAGGCATTGACTCCACAGGTGTAGAGAAACCACGTAAAAATGTCGCCCAATGCGCAAAAAATAAACATTGCGCTGATCGTGTCTAAAAGGTGGGATGACATACAATGCAAAGCTATGTTGGAAATTGCAATACAATTCGCGCAAAGCAATCTGAGTTTCCCCAATTTGTGATATATGTAGGATAGGTTCTCGCGAAGCGCCAAGAATATTCGCAGTTGTGTTGTTAAGTTTGTAAAAAGGATAGCATGGTGTCCAAATCCTGTGCTAAACTTAGTTCTCCATCAACCATGTATTGATTTGACTAAACACTGCCCAAAACAGCTGTAATAAATAGCAAATATTGCTTTAAAACTAAAAAACTACAATAAAACAGAGTAGCCTAAAATTTGGCAAATCGCAAAAACAACAACTTATTGATCTCTTATAGTGTTTTTATATAATATTATTTCGATTCGCAACACAAAAATGTTGCAACATCCATTTTGGCTACAGCAATTTATATCCAAACATGCTTAAGCTGATTGTCGTGTTGATATCGTTGATAAGTTTGATTAAGAAGGTTATTAAAGTCTTTCTGTCCTTCATGTTTTATTTCATCTGGCATCTCTCCCATTTTTTGTTTAAAATGTACAAGAGCTTCTTGTCGACAACGTTCTTCAATAGAATTCAATTGATTAACATCTACGGCCTTACCTTCGCACGACTGCAAGGGGAAATACGCAAAACATAAAGCCGACCTTCACCACTACCATGATATGAAACAAAAAAAATGAAACCTAATACCCTTTAAAATAAATCAATATTTACCTTTTCAAGTTCTTTTTGATAAATTTCTGCGGCAGTTTTAACATTGCTTGTCATTTTTGTCTCCAATTGAAACTGCAAAATGCATTTTAGAAAAGTTGATTTTTATATCAGAAATAAAAAAAGACTAATAAAAAAAAAAGATGTCGTTATAAGTGGAACATATTCCCTGGAAGTGACATAATCCTCAATATTTTTTTATGTTTATCCCTACATGCTTATCATCCCCTCACCACCCCTATCGAGTAAGACCAACCACAGATAATGCAGTTTAACAACAACAACAACAACAACAATATTTTTACCCACCCGTACGAGTTTGTTTCTTTGTGTAAGCAGTTGCACATGTGTGTCCATTTCATTTTCCAAACTTCTGCGCGCGGATTTGTCAAAAATGGAGTGATATCCCATCTTTGGCTCCTTGTCGTATGATTGCAACACCTCTTTTCTTATAGTCATATTAGCGTGTTGCAGCTCTGTTTCGGAGACAAGTTTATCTTCGCATATTTTCTACAGAAAGTGGGATTTGCAATTACAGTAACTAACGAATATTTTAAGCTTTACGCAACACAAAACTTACCATTCCCATTTTTTCCTTAAAATCACGCAAGAACTTTTTTTGAGATGCTTCACTGGATGCCTTTACGTTTGCCTTAATAAAGCGACAATAATGGGTTAATTTCAGGAAGTCAAACTTTTCGGGTTGAAATAGTTTTTTGGTAAAATGATTTAGCCGCACTTTCGTTCCAAAGAAAATTAAAATATCTAGTTCAGCTACAGTTTAACAAAAATTATTTTGCAACCCGTGGACAAAGTAGCCGTTGCAGCTTAAGTAAATGCTTTTGGGTGACAAACTGTTAGTCTATAGCTTAGATATCTAGAATAGAGGTATCCTGTGCATATACTGAAAAGAAGCTCTTTAGGTACTTATTTCTTTTATTCGACGTTTCAGCTACCTATACAGGATGAAAAATTAGGAGATCTTATAATAAACGTTATTTAAAACCTTTTTCTTGAATATATCAACAAACAATATTTTACGAAATATTTTACGAAATATTTTTACGAAAATTTTGAACATTTGGCAAAACTGAAGGTAACCGTTTTTGACAGCACGTTTAGTTTAGGAAACTTGAAAATATTTGCTTGAGTTCCGGTTCGTTCATTGAAATCTTTTGTTTTCCATTTAAGTTATATGGTTTTACATATCCCGTAAATCATTCTTTTTTGCTTGAGTTTTATTTAAAAATGGATCCTTAAAGCGCTATTGTTATAGTTTGTAAATAAAATAAAATTTTACAATAAATAATTTAACTTGAACATAGAATTACTGGACTAAACAACAAACCAAGTAAACACTTGACCACAGAAGAATTTCCTAAGACTCTAGGCGGGAAAATACGTCCATATATGGTTTGGAGCAAGGGTGCCCAAACTTTTAGCTGTTGACGGCCGCTATAACCGTCTTTATTGATCGCACGGCCGCCAGTAAATTTGTTTTTGAGATGCCGTCAAAAAGTTAAGTCATAACGTGACGTCATAGAACAATTAACATATACTTGCTGTTCTCTAATGATCTCGTGCAAAAATCTAGAACTGAAATGTAGTCTAATCGCGCGAAGCGCGAAAAATGTGGCATTACTGGTATAATTATTGGGTTTTTAAAAGTGACACGTGACGCAGCTAGCCGGATGTTCGTCAAAACGGTACGCATGCACTTCCACGGTGGTACCAAGTTCGATGACCTGGGACTCTGATTCTACTGTCTGTGGGTAATGATTTATTTTTTTATGGGTTTTGGCCTATTAACGAACTACATACTTTTAGCGTCTGGACATTTAATCCTCAATGTGTCTTCTTTCACTCCATGAGCTAAATACAAGTTTAAGAAGCAGTAACACCATTTTGTTCGCTTAAACACGGCTTTCTGTAACTACCGCTCAACCTTTCCCACACTTTTGCCTCAATTCCACTGATAACTCGCATTACCACATGCCTGCTTTGCCGTTAATCATGTATCATCAATTCTTATATTATATTTATGTGAGATCACCATTCAGGTTGATACATATCTACTACGCTGATTTCTTTTTGCATCAGTCGCACAAATTTCTAATCTGCTTTTAGCATATCAACCATAAACTCATGGCAGCACGGGCAAGGCCGCCAACATATGTTTGTTAAAATATGTGTTAACGACCGCATAATTATTCATCGACGGCCACATGCGGCTGTACGACACTTGTTTTAGAGGTTGCTTTTATCAATTTTAAATCGGGTTTTGATCGGAAGCCTTTTTGTGGTCTTATGCTGATCGTGCGACCCCGCCTGGCAGACATAAGATCATCGTGATAACAGACTTCACTGTAAGTTGGACAAATGTCTAAAATATTTGGAGTATCGAACCTACATTACATAGATTTTTTTATAATTATCCCACGCTTTAGTGATAAATGAAATATAAACCAAATGTTTTAACCATTAAATGAGTCATTAGTTTACCTCCCAAATGGTTGTAACTTCTGGCATTTTTCCGCTTTCGAAAACGTCAAAGTAGGCCAGAGCGAAGGTAACCACTTCGTATCCTGATGCAACTTTTCCGTTAAATGTTTTTACGGGAATGTTGTTTGGTGAAAATAAATGTTTCACCAAATTGTCAGTAAATTCCAAGAAGAGCGGTTTAACGTCTAGTTTTAAATGCAAAAAATAATTTTATAGTTTGAAATGTGTGTAGGGTATATATTTGAAAGACAACCGGGGTCCCTGCGCAAGTACCCCAATTTATTTGTGTAAAGTGCATTCAACGGTTTCGCTAAGATGTTCGTCAGATAACGTTTGTGTGAAACAACTATGAATAAGGTTTTTTAGTTTTATTGGCCCGCCATCTTACCATCTAGGTGTAATTTACTTCCATCAGCTTCTCCTCTCTCAGCTACTGTTTCTCCAGGGCGAGGCATAAGGAAACATGATAACTCTTCAAACGATTCCTTCAGGTTCCTCCTCACTGTTTTCAATTCTTTTTTACAGGGCTTATTTATTATTTTTTGTAGATATTTGTCTCCACCATTGATGCCAAAGTCATAATCTTTATCTGGCCAATCGCGGATTAGGAACATCAATTTCTGCAAAAAAAGCTAAAACGATATATTCAACGTAACAAACATGAAGCGTCCCAGGATTTTTTATTTTCATTTTTTTTATTTCATATAAGAAGTAACAATGAGTTGAGTACAAAATGGCGTAAATGACGATATAGAAATAGAGAACAATGGGGCAGAGTAGAAAAAGTGTATTTAACTGTCAGGCTTGCCTCACGTTTATTCTTTTTACTACCGAGAACACCTTCTAAAATTAAAAGAACAAATTTAGTGTACCAAAGGTCCACGTATTCAATTGTTAACTTAATTATTTAAACAAATTTGCAATTAAATCATGTGACGTTGAATCCGTGTTCCCGCATAACAGCCTTAAAAACTTCGGTTTATGCTACATCAACATTACATATCTAACCTGAAAACGTTGCGCCTGAGAAGGTTGTGTACTGCTTGATGCTGCCTTGCCGTAATCACAAAAAAGCTGTTAAAGGAATACATCAAAAGAGTCATTAAGTAAACATTCAGAACCTCTCTAACACTTAATTAACAAACACAAATTATAAATACATAAATTTAAAAAATATGTTTAATATTTTACTTGTAGCAGTATTATTTTATATTTTGGCCTGTTGAACCTACAAACGTTAGTTCGAACCTCTAGATGCTGAAAATAATCTTCTTGTAGCTGTTGACTGATGTTATAAATTTGCATTGAGCTCATCAGAGTACTAAATGCAAATATAACAGAGCATTGCTGCATATTTGAATTGCTGTCGAATGAACCTTGGGTGTCCATGAGAAATACTGCCACCTTAATTTAAAAATGAGAAAAATGTATAACTTATTCTGATTTTAATACAAATTTTAAAGGCTATCGTAATTTGTTTTATATATAGATCTTTCTTGTTGGATGACATTCCAATTATACGACTAAATAGTATAGACCAAAATAGGCACTATATAGTCTCTTAAAGTTTTAACTAATCACCTTAACCATATAGCATATTAATTTAAAAAAACCCATTCGAATATGTACTGAACAAAAAGCCCATAGATAAAGGAATATGTGTAACAAAGGCTCATGCACAATATACCTTTCCTTTTGAAGCAGTTTCGATATAGAACGGTTCATCCCAGATCCATATTCCAGTGGTCATGCGTTCACAGCCGCCTCTCCATCCAAAACCTTCTGTCAGTTCTTGGCCCTTTTCGCGCAACCAACCATTGTCCTAAAAAGCAACAAAAATCTTTATGGTCATATTGAAAGAGGCGAACTGGTTAGCAAATTGGGATCTCACAGTTTTGTTCTGTGTACTTAAACTAGTGCTGGCTCGTAGAGATATGACGTTCAACCAGTACATGCGTCATTGGTGAACATAGATTCCTTTAAATCTATTACATCAGTAGGTTGGAGCCCCATGATAAAGTATATGCCCAGTTTCAATGGGGCTTTAAATTCTCTTCTGTTATTAATTATTCTGACTAAGCCAATTCCCCGGCCTAAAATATATGTGCCATAAATAATTTTACAGATAAAACTAATCTTCGTGACAATTCAAAAACGATTTGGTTATTTTAAATTGAAGACAAGAAAATAAAAAGCTTATTTAGATAATCGTTATTGTAAGTTTCACAAACATTTCTCGCATTGAATCGAAGATTTATGCACAGCATTGTTCAAAGAATCATATTTGTTCGGTTGCATTTGAGTAATCGCTTGTACACTATACTATACGAAGCAACTGATCAATGTATACTACTAACCCTTTGAGCTCGCTTGGATGATTGTAAATATCGAAGAAAGAAGTTGAGCATGAAAGACTTTCCTTTGCGAAAAGCACCAGCCAACGAATAGATTGCAACAGGGGTGTTGCCAACTTGGCGGAATACTCGTTTTAGTTCTTCGCGGTTTATTGAATAGCTGAATTCGTCTTCCTTGAGGCAAATTATTTGGACAGCGCTTTTAGAAGGACGGCCACATTCCGTTTGGTCTGAGAGTAGGAAAAATACGCCTGGATCCGTATATTTTGAAGATTAAGTTTAACACAATGAAACGCCAATCACGACATGGGTTTCGTTCAAAGTTCGCATTTACAGTATTTGTATTTGAATTCATTTTATATGAATATTGTTTTCATTTAAACCAGCAAAAATGCGGTAACCAAAGACCAGGCACTAAAATGAAGTACGCGTCAGATCGCCAAAATAGCTTAACATTAGTCCTTGAAAGAAAAAACAAACTATTGACGAAGTAAACAATCATATTTTATATGCATTTTGCAATCCACTTTATGAGTAGGTTTGTCCCTAAACAAATACCAACGTTAATTACTTATTTAGAGGGCCTGACAACACTTTAAGTACGCCTACCTGTTTTTTGCCAACCCCGGGCTGCCAAGTTTGGCGATGGTTGGAAAGAGCGCTGATGTTCATATTTTTCATATTCAGAATGTGTTGTTAATACAAATAGTTAAAATCTGGGCAGAAATTTGCGCAAAGTGTACAAAATTACAGCGTGGTGCATTAATATGTATGCGAGTCAAATATCCCGCGTTGCTCACGATATATCTACTAATGTACTATTTTTAAGTTCAAAAAAACCCAACAAATGGCTTGACGTAAACTGTTCATTTGTTTGAGTGAAGGTGCTTCTGGAAACAATGAGCGATCGTGAATTAAGCCGGTTTACGAAATGGCAACCCCTGCTTACAGTTTTTTCTTATGCCAAAAAAGACAATTTTCTTATGCTTCTTTGTTCGGTCTGACTAAATCCGGTCCCACTAAATCTGTTTGGCTTCCTCCTATAAGTACATCCAACAAACAGGAGGTCCCATAGATATTTTTTCTAATTAAACATTGATAATGTTTCGTGGTATCAGAATGACTTCGTGATTAATGCTTTTATAAAGTTGAACGCTAATTAAATGATTTTTTAACAAATACTCAAAATATTTCCCAAAGAAACGAATTACTTTGATTTTTCCTATTAGTATCACATTCATATAATTATAATTTCAATATACGATACTTGAATATTAAAAACATGGTAAAAATCAGAGGCCGATCGAGGAATTTTGTTTTTGTAGGCCATAAAAGAATTAAAGAATACGTCAGAAAGCTACGTAAAATCGTGAAGTCACAAGTTACGTCAAAACGTGACGTATTTCCATAATAAGAACACGGAAGAACCTCGTGCAGCGTTAAAAATGGTCACGTACCCCTCACCTGGAATCCACCCCTGGTAACAATAAACTTGCATACAAACTCACTTTCATCGTCGAAAAAGTCACGCAATGCAGAGTTCAAAGAACTGGGGCTTCCCGACGATGAACGCTGAAAAAGGACCATTTGTTGTCGCCAGTTTTACGTATTTTAGCTTTCTTAAAAACTTGGAATTGAACTGAATTTTGTTTACTCAATTCAGGTTCTGTTCACACTTGATATTAAAATAGAAATTCATTCGAAATATGGGTTTGTGCGCATTTAGAACATTTTGTTTTGCACAATTTAACGATACTTAAAATTCGCTTCATCTGACTAAACATTCGCTTTATCTGATTGAATGAAAATGACGTTGAACAGTGTATTTACTGCCAAATAGATCTTAACTAAAGTTAGAACACACAGGCTTTTTACAAATGATTTTAGAATTTCTAAATTTGTAAAATATTTAGATTTGTTATTAATTTGTCAAATTATTACCACAAGAATTATCTATAGTTTTCAAGTCTGATGGCCATTGCTAACATACCTGATACGAATCTTTAGTTCCTAATTTGTTTTGACTCTTATACTGCTTAAAACACTCTGTAAGGTTGTCAACGAGCATTGTTTGAAACTCAGCGACCATTGCCTTTCCGAACCCATCGGTGCCTTTTCCATAACGTATCAGTGCATTCAGCTCGCAGTTTTCCTTCAACACATGGTCGTCTATTCCCCTTTTACTGCCCTGTGAACGTTTAAGCAACATTGCTTGTTATACACAGATTTTATCACTTATATCACGGAAAAAGCATTAATGCATTAAAATTAATGCAAGAAAAAGTGAGAAAAAATCTAAATGTCATATTTAATTATTTAAGAGTTAAATTGTATTTGATTAAAGTTTATTGGATATTACAAATTTGTTCTTTTCCTTTATAGACATTTGATCAAACTTGAATTTAATTTGATGTCGTAGTAGTCCTACTGCATTTACAAAATATCATTAAAAATAAAAATCCGCTTTCTCTAAGTGTTCTATAGCAGTGCTTCTTAAACTTTTTAAATTTTGTTCACCCCTATTACATCTATCTCCAGATTTCATTTACCCTTGTCTCACTCTCACCATAGGATATCTTGCATATATATAAACGCACAAAATGACTTGGGTTGTTTCGATTTTTGTTAAGATCAACTCAAGCTAAGTTTAACCATTACATGTCTACAATTTATCGAGTCTCAAAATATACAGCTATACAAAAGCACAAAATACAGTTACCAACCTTTTGTACTTATACACTCAATGAAAACCAACTTCACTATTACAAAAAGCAAAAAAACAGAAAAAAACAGTTCAGTAGTCGATTTACTGCAGAGGTATCATCCATTTTTGATGGTTCACCCTTATTTACCCCGTTTGGTTGGTTTCACCACCAGTTCAAGAAACACTGTTCTATAGTAAGAGTCAAAAGGATTTCAAGTATTTTTTATTTAGGGCCCATAAATAATTATAGAGATAGGGACAAAAAAACTAATGGGATGCTAAATCAAGTGCCCTTAAGAAATCTGAGATCATTGTTTGCAAACTCCAGCGCTAATATGTCACATTTAACTAAGATGCATTCGAGGATGCGTACGACAAAACATACGCGCCAAGGCCAGGAAGCATACAAAGTCTTTGAAGCCACATATGTGTTACTTAAGATTAAATGGGCCACATCACAAAGACGGTAAAACGCGAACAAAACGCATCGTGACATGTGTTTAATGTGGACCGTGACATAGGTCAGGTTCATTAAAAAAAGTCGACTAACTGTCATTGATATATAGGCCTATTGTCGTATTGGGATACTTTTGTAGGTTGTTTGCCGAATTATTTAAACCTTGTTAGGTTGTTGCAAGTCACGACACGATGTTTTATGATGTTGATCTAGAGCAGGCATTTTGAACCTTTTTTTGCTCATGGCCCACCAAATTAGTAAAACAATGGCGTTGGCCCATTAACGCTTAATGAAAAACACCTAGTTTCAACAACAAAATGAAGTAATAAATCTTGTACATTATTTCAAATGTGTTACGTCGCCCGATACCTTATGGCGTGGCTTGGGACCGCCCAAGCGAGTAGTTATATATAAAGCGGGGCAGCAAATATCATGGGCAGCCAATATAAATGGAGCAGTTTATAATGAAATGCGCCGAAGGCGCCGAAAATTTTATGTATTGCATTTCTTTATCTTCTGATTTGCGGTTTTACAGACTTTCTGAAAATTTCTAAAGCCAGTCAAAGTCCTAAAAATTATACTCCCTTGCAATAGCTGACGAAAAACAAAGGGATTTTAATAGCATTTGGAAAATGAAACCGGACATTGGTGCTTTGTATTTTGTAGCTTCAGATATTTTTCGAAACAACTCGCAAGACTATCACAAAATGCCAAAAATATATTTACAATGATAGTATATTGTTTTCGAGCGGATGGTTAATCTCTCTTTCCATGTTGGTGTAAAATTTGAAAGCAATTGTTGTATTTTTATACTTCTGGCAGTTCCTGTTGGTTAAGTCACTATTCTATTTATGACGATAGAAGGTAACATAGGTTTTAAAAAAGTTTTAATTATTGAAGTTGATAAACTTACACCTGGAACATTGCATGAGGTCAAAATACTTACCTTTATGAGATATTCATTTTCGCGTTAATTCGAGTGATTAAAAAGTACCCGGACACACAAGTAACCCCACCTACGGAAACGTCGCGGCACACCGGTTGCGAAGCAATGGGAGCGCTGTCCTAATCAAAGCAAAACTACTGCTCGCAAACAAAACAATGAATAATACGTAAGCAAGGCGATTGTTACGTTTGGAGAACCTTCCCGGCATCGGTACTACACGTTTCGAGTAAAGTAACAAAATGTGAAAAGAAACAATTTCACCAACAGAACATTAGGTATTTATTTGTCGGACTCTGTGTTCATAATGACCTGATATCTGATGTCGCTGTATCCAAAGCTCTGTGACCCACTAAAAACAGCGTCATGGCCCATAACTGGGCCATGGCCCATATGTTGAAAACCTCTGATCTAGAGAAAAAACGTTTTTGTGATTGCTAAGCAAACACCAAGTGAAATTCCTGTTAGGTTCAAGATTGTTGTTTAAATACACCGAGGTGGAAACTATATCTGCATATCCCAGAAACATTTAAACCAGTGTCAAAGTTGCTACAAAATAGATCAGAGACAGGACTGTGTTCAATTTAAATCTCGTCATTCACGTAATACGTATTATGATATTCACAAGCCTGTGTTAGGTTAAAACCATACGCTTCTCTAAACCTTGGAATTTGTTAAGTCGTGCTCTAACGAATACAGTATCAGCAATGGTTTTCGAGAAAATAAAAATGCCCGTCGGTTAGCCTACAATGTTTGTTCACAAATATTTTGTTTTAAAATAACTTTCAAATCGCGTTATCATTAGTAAAAGTGGCAAACCAATACCTGATAAATAATTTTAACAAACCTGATGCAATTCCTTTTTAAAGTCCTCTACTATTTCTTGAATGATGTTGATCACGTAATCTTGTAAGACTTTGTTATCCTAAAAGAAGTAATACAAAGGTATGTGGTATTGTTTCCAATATCCGATAGTTGTACAACCTATATTAGCTTGTCGATAAGGTTTTAAACGTTAATAAATTTGACTATTTTACTGTTAAAACATAATAAGCCACAGATCGAATAAGTAATTCAACCGAAGTAACTTTGTTTTTTCAAACATAGCTATTATTGATAAACTTACCATTTATTTGTTGAAGCGGTATAAGTGAGTACAGCAGCCAAGATAAGACTAGGCTACACGTTTGCCGTATTACAGCATGGTACGCTGAAAAGAGGAACTAGGCCTACACCTATCCGGTAACAGTCCACTAACAACAAAGGGCACCTGTTAAAACACAAAAGAAGCAGCTTTGTTCGGTTGTAAAACGATACCAGTCAAATAAAAACATAATGTATGTTTCGCCTTGAGCACCATCGGTGGATTACTAGAAATCAGTCACATATAACATAATAATGCGATTCATGAGCATGCCATAAATATATAACAAACGACTAAAGTGACTAAACGGTCTGACAGAGTGATACTTCCACAGTACGTGGAAAATGGTATGATGCACTCACGAGCAAGAGCCGATCAAAGTGAGACACCAGGACATCCCCCCCAAAAAATTTTAATTTTTGCCAAATTTGCTATCTAAATTAAACATTCCTTTTACGATAATAATTCAATAAATCAGACGAAATAATTTTTTTCGAATATGTTTTAGATTTAGACCGTTTGAACGAAACCTTATCAGCTCGAAAGGCGCCATGCAAAAATTTCTGACAAATTATTTTACAAACCACATCATATCTACAAATATGCGAATCTTTTTAAATTGCCGAACTCTTCACGTCTCCTTTCAAATTTAAAATATGCAACTTAAACTATGCAAACGCAATTGTTTAGTTTGCTCGAGAACACCGGGTGTTTTCAAATTGGATGTTTTATGGCTGCGCGTTATAATAACCTTTTCATGCCTCACTTGATGAAAATTATAGAACCACCCGTGTCACCCACGCAGTAACGCGTCCTTGACAGCATCGCAAGTCATGATTTTGTGTGGTAATACTGGTTTAAACCTGTTGTAAATTTACTGCAGCTATTTCTAATGTATGGACATTCTTTAGTAATCGATAATGTCGTTATTGCTTGATATTATGCTATTAATACATTTATGGCAAACAACTCGTGAGGACCATTGACCCCATTTATGGATGGCTAAACAGAACGAACGTAAAGAGTAACCCGTAGTGCAAATGGCGCATTTATATCGATTGGTTAAGCAAAATTATCATTTTAAAAAGAGAGATTTACGTAAATAAAAAAAATTAAGGGCCAAAAATAGTTAGCGACATGGCTTGGTAAAAAGAACATATTGTTTACCGGTCATTTGTTCCGGTATTAATTTCATCACAACAAGTATCGAACTCTTTTGGCTTACTTGTACCATTAGGTACAATATAATGTGTACTAATGTTGTTTACACTTAGTTTTATCAAGCTTAATTACTGCGAACCAACTACAGCTGTGAACCGCCAAATTACTAAACAGGTTAAAAGTCTCTTGATGTTTCGACTACGGCTTGTATGACGAAACGTTTACCACATAATATTTTCCATATACCCCGACGGTTAGTTTAAAAGTCTTAGATCGGAATAAGCTTGCGATTGCCTAACGGATTTACCACTATACTTGGCGTAGGAGTTCAGATATCCAACGACGAGTGTGTAAAATCAGCTGTTAATAACACAAAGAACCATAGATGTTTTTTTCATTTTGAACAGCACAGAAAATGCCAAAAAAATAAAACGCCAGAAGACAGTTGCAAAATTTTATCTTTGTATGTTTCACGAGATATAATTTTGAAACTGGTAATTACCCACATAACCGTAATCGCTTTTTCCGCCAGTGATATGCACCCCTGTAAGCAGGACGCCTTGTTCTACAATCCCACCAAAACCATGGTTTTATTTTGTAATTATATAAACGCACCTAATGCTTGACGCGCCTTCATAACCTTCGATTCGCAGAGGAACTAAAAAATTTAAAAGCCTTAGTTCACAGCACTGTCAACAGAAAAGAACCAGCTTAATAAGACGGGTATAGTAACGAAAAATAAACTTTAGGTATAATTTAGGATTTTTTATGGTATAATTTTGAAAAGATCTAACAAGATGCAGCAATATTCTTGTGGCATAATGCAAGGGTAAGAATTTTAAACTTGGTCCGAAAATATCATCACTTGTGTGTGTTTGTGACGTGTATAAGTACCACATACACGATTTCCTATACAATTACTTTTTTCTTGCTCATCTGTTGTACAGTTAAAAAATAAAAATGCGTAAAAAAACTCTTTTAAACCAACGTGGCTTGCGACAGCATTTCTGGTCCGCTATTGTAAACCGTTATTTGCCCCAGATTTAGATGAGCTATCCAGTGGTCGGCAACCGCCGGTCCGCAAAAAGTTCGTTACCGGTCCCGGGTTGCCCGATTAAAATTTTGATTTAAACCCAACGTAAAAAAGCCGGAAAAAAGTAAACAAATTTGGATTAATTTTTAGTTTCATAGCACATTAAATTTCATTTAAATATACTCCATGGTTGATTGATATGACAAAAAATCACAATTACTATCAAGCTCTCGTAAGGTTGAAAAGAACGTGTGCCGTGGCTATATGAGTTACACATAGCAAGTTCACAACACCCAAAAATAGATATTTTTATTGCAAAATCTCCTTACTACTTATAGTACAATATCAAAAAATAGTGATTTTTGATGTTCGAGTGTGATAACCTAAAGTGCTATAGAATAAATTCATGCAAACGATAATGACATAATTTCTTATTTTTGTATTTAAGCAGGGAAGGTTTCGAAAACAACAAATGCATTTTAATTACTTTTAGAAAGCCTCTATAAAATGACAGAAAAAAACCAAAAGATGAATGAATCTTCTGACACCAACCACTTTTTGTTTAGTGTCAAAAAATCTGGCAAGCGTTGTTCGAATGTCTATTCTATACCATTCAGGCGCCAGTCGATAGTTCATACTTTTTCATATTGCCATTATTTTATTTTTTTATTACGTAACTAAACTATTGAAAGTGTCCTGTATGGCCTGGTCATAAAAGGGATCTGAAATATGGTATTATATATAATACAAAGTGGATTCATCTAAAAGAATGCTTTTTTGCCATTTTTTTACAAGATAGAGGAATAGGCGATAATAGTATACAAGTTAAACTTATTAAAAAAAATATTCTAAATTCAACATAAAAACGTAAAGGCCTTAAAAAAAGCGGCTTCAAATGAGCCGCGGTTGGGTTTAATTGCTTTGCGGCCGTTTTATTAAGTATAATAATCTCTAGGTGGTAGCATCTCTCAGCGGCAAAACAAGCTTAAAGTTTGCATTGAAAAGAGTTGTAATAAATTTCCCTAAATGTTGGCCTATATTTGTTTTATGGCCTGTCCGCGAAATAAATTCAGTTTTGAACCGGTCCGCATTGCAAAAAAGGTTGCCGACCCCTGATTTCCCTAGGTATAACATTTTTCTTACATAAATTGACTTAATTGTGTTTCGTTTTGACACTATTTCTTCGATTCAGCCCTATATTGAAATGCTTTTACACAATAACACTCTCTGAAACAAACGTTGCAAGATAAATTCATTTCTCCTGCGCCAAGGCGATAAGCCTATTTAAACATTAAGTAAATGGCAAACATGGTTTCCCTGTTTAAATTACTATTACGGAATATCTTTAGGAAAAGCTAATTAAACAAATTCTAATAGGTTATTGCAGGCTATCGCTGTTTGAATAAGGCTTTCTCAGTCAAACCTGTGGGAACCAAGTTACTTCCAATTGTTTAGCAAAAATATCTATACACTTCAGACACTACACCTTTTTTGTCCTGGCCAATATGCCAGATCTCCTTCTTGTTTGCACGTATACCAGTTTCAGCCATAAATGACAATGTTTTTAGCTTCTAGCGTTCGGCAAAATCATATCAAATACTTTTAGTCTCGATTTCACTGCACACCAAGGCACGTGTTCAACTGGGCTCAACAAGTATATTAAGTTGCCTGCTTTGCGACCTTATGTTGTGGATTAATTCTCTTAAATTCTGGACCATCCCCTGTTTTGTCTCGGTGTACGATTTATGGAGAGTTCCTAACAGTGGTGAAGGTAAGACGAAATGGTCTGCAACGGCAAGATTTGCTACCTGAGCGGCGTCCCGGTGAAAAATGGTACGCCGTACCGTAAAGAAAAATATAATTTTTGACCAGGCATTCTCGCCATCTCATTAAATGTATTTCAACTGAGATTTAGTTCCATCTTTGTGTGCTTTATCAAACAAAAACTCCGATAACTCCGATATGCCTTTTTTGTGCTTTATCAAACAAAAAGTCCGATAGGATCTTTTTATTTAGATGGATGTACCTCGTCACGGTTTGACGTAACTTGATGATGTCATCTTAAAAAGTGCTTCGGTACGACATTTTTATTGTTCCAGAAAAACCCCTGGTTCTAAACATTTTCGGAAATGAAGATTTCGCCACAGTGTTTGCTGAACACAACCTTATATGCGTACCAATATAGCGATTAAACTTGTTATAACGAACACTCACTCTAACTTGCGCAACTGGATTTGCTGGTTAAATGTCATACGAAATAAATTGATCACACTTTTGGTATTATGAATCAGGTGCTATTTTATACATCGAAATGAAAAATTGATCAAGCGGTTAGTTTTTACAGCTACAAAGTCAATAAAGATATTTTGCCGAACGGGTCACACACACCTCATCGAAAATGCGTTGTTGTGAGAGTGAAGCATTAGGAAATTTCATCACATTGATTCCAGCAGAGTTTTTTAACTGCTAACGCGCCAATACCTAAACCGCTATTGCCTATCCAAAAACAGGTCCTTAACCCACTGGCTATCCATCGGAGAAGCATGGCAATTTTTTTGTGGTGCATGTTTGTTTTAAAAGGTCAAACCAAAAACATACTTTTATGACGTTATATTTATTGTGGGGCCCGACAGCAATTTGAAAACAAGTGGGGAAGGGACATTTTTGAAATCAATGGTTTAACCGATAACGCCTTGTTATATACGTTATAGCATGGAAATTTGCGTGACCGGTTACCATGGTAAAATGACATGCTAAAATAAAACTTTATTTTCGTTTGATGTGTAGAAAACAATCTGTAATACCGCTTAACATTACCAGCGTAAAAAGGATAAAGGCAGTACAAATTTAGAGTAACAGTTGAACCTGCCCGGTACAAATGATTGCTATACACACTTGGTTTAGCAATGCCGGGTACTTTGCCCACTTTTGTTTCAAATGTAGTCTTGTCATACAACAAGGCCAAGTGAGTCGGTAATCGTTTATATACATCATACGATAAACTCGCTGTTTACTTATTTTTTGTTAACTGTTTCAAAACGCCAATGATTTGATCTTTCCCTTTGCGGAAAAATCCCTTGTGTGACTCATTTAGCAGTTGGTACGTCGAATACTGAAGATCAAGTTCTTTTTCAAATTTCTCAATCATTTCCTTTTGGAAATAAGGCTCTGGTTGGCCTCCGCTTTTTAAGAAGCCAGCAACTAGGAAGCTATTTTTGCATAACTCGTGATCTCGCCTTAGTTCTTTTTCCTCCACATAGTCTTCTTCGCAGGTCTTAATAAAATAAATAAACAAGAAAGATTGTTATGTTTAATCACAACGCAATTATGCCGTTCAACTGTAAAACGTCAATGTTCGTTAATTAAAGCTCACTGTGGAGATTATTTGTGCTTTAATATAATAATACCGTAGTTTATTTTTTCAAAAGCGAGCGTGACTAACCTTGGACATTTTTTCCATGTAAATGCTTCTTCCTTTTTCTAATTCTGTTTCGATTGATTTTCGTGCTTCTTTCTATATAAAAACATCCTGAATCCAAATACGTAGTACGGCATTCTTCAGCTAAAACCGATTTGTCCATCATATCCAAACTTATTTTGAAATAAAATAGTCATTGAACCCGCTTATAAACTTCCATAAACAAACAGTTGATGGTTTAATTAGGAATGAGGGTGTTCACTTTGAATTGGGGTGTTCTCTTAATTAAGGTGTTTTCTTTAAATTAACCTTAATTGATTGCTGTGTTCATCTAAAGCGAAATTTTAATACGAGACAGGTTAAAAAAAATTGCAATTGCGCACAACCGTGCTTCATCAGGCCAATATATTCGAATGAAAAAAATTAAATCTTCTAAAAATCTGTTAGTATGACGAACTTAATTATACCTTTAATTTGGGCCGATATTTTTTAATAAAATTATGTTTCATGTACAAAATATAACATACGCTGTCAAATTTAAATACCACTCCGGTGTACAATAAATATTGTATAAATTCAAAAGTTCGAATCGTATCTGTTTCTCAAAAAAACTTTTTTGTTTTAAGTAAGCATACATGTATTATACAAAAAAATGTGTGAACCGACCATCAATCTGTATTTTATTTTAAAGGCATTGGTCACCGTGTTACGTATATTCTTTTGACGCGTCGACTCGTACAGCTCACTCATCTTGTGTCGGAGGTCTTTCCTCGATGGTCAAACTCGATGAGTGGTTCCTTTTGTTCTATTAGAATGTCGTATTCCTCAAGAGCCCATTCAAGCTGCTTGCGATGACGTTGGTATAAATCATTTTCTTTCTCACATGGCAACTTTGGCTTAACACGAAAACGAGATTCTTAAATTAGGCGCTTAAAAGTAACACTCTCTTGTGCAAATCATTCTTTAGGGTTAAAAATTTAAATAATTTTTGGCGTGTTATAGTCTAAAT
The DNA here is from genome assembly GCF_963924565.1 of Ascidiella aspersa. Lineage (NCBI taxonomy): Eukaryota > Metazoa > Chordata > Ascidiacea > Phlebobranchia > Ascidiidae > Ascidiella > Ascidiella aspersa. Next base: position 11,594,686 of record NC_139452.1, read on the forward strand.
AAGTGGTTCTCGGGGGAGACGGGGATGCGAACATTTTCTGCAAAAAGTGCGCACATTTTTGAAGGCAGTTTAAAATATGCGCACATTTTTTGCACATTTTGGCGTGCACATTTTTGCGCACATTGTGCAAAATAACGCCACGTCCCCTGTTGTCTCGGGGGTCCGCAAAACGTTTTCAGGGGGTCCGCAAAAACGTTTAAATATACCTTTATTAAAATAATTAACCCTTGGAAACATGCTTGCTCACAACCGAGATCAGTGACAAATAACATTGAAACATTTTATTAATCGCATTGAGTATGACATAACACTTCCATTGTGATGTAACACAAATATAGTGTAAAACGGAAGCCAGCATTACAACAGCTCACTTGTACTTGATTTTTGTTTATGTTTTTGCTTTCGTTCGTAAAGATGACATGTGTCTACTCTATATAGCATTGTTAAAACACAACCACGCATTTTAAGACTTGATTTATAGTTGCAGCAGCAGAAATAACAATAAACGTGACATAATTTTGACGTGGTCTGTTACTTTACCAAGCATAGGTGCACTAGGCCGACATACTGATTTACTAAAAATAACCAATTGCAGATGTTACACCAGAAATATGTAAGGGGTCCGTCACTAATCGAAAGCATCAAAAAGGGCCGTGGGTACAAAAAGGTTGGAACCACAGGTCTAAATTGTTTGCGCAATTTTATAAACATACATTATGCGCAGCGAGAAGTTACGATTTTGATATCCTTGTCTGGTACAAATAAATAAATGGATTAATGAAAATTGGTTAAATACCTATAACTTGGTAAGTCATGGTTAGCAACAAATGTTATTAACAGAATTCAACAACAAACAATCAAAGTAAAATTAAACCGTTTATGGAACACTTACTTCTCCAAGCTCTTTTCGATAGCAGTGATATGTACGCTGTTTCGTATTTTCGAATGTACTGCAACGTTTTTGCTAAAAGTAAATAACAGCAAAGATAAAATGCAATTGGGTTTCTATTTCAAAAGGCATATTATAACATTTCCATTTTTAGGCTAACAACAAGCCTAGAAAAAAAATTATGCTTAAGTGGAATTAATGCGAATTCATTAATAATTACTAATTAATTTTACTTGGTACAGAATAAAGCTCGTTTCTATAACTCTGTTAACAAAGTTTAGCGCAGTGAGGAGTGCATTAGGAAAGTTTTTGTGTCTTCCCGAGTGTGGTGGTAACTTTTCACTTACGCAACCCGTTACTGTCCATCTGGTCATGTTACTTATATTTTGCTGATTAAATTAGTAGTACACAACCAATATCAACTAAAAAGTAAGTAGTACAGCACCAAACTAAAAAGTAGTAGCACAGCACCAATATCAACTAAAGAATCTCAATCTGACTTTGTAGCAGAAACAAGGAAATTACGAGTCGCCGCCGACATCCGAAACTTAGGGTCGCTCATCGTTGCGCACCTGATGCTGGCATAAATCAATATATTAACCCAAACAATTGTACCGACCCAGTTACCCAGTTAAAATAACAATAACGCACACTTACACTTATTTTGTTTGATTCCAGTACATTAGTACAATACAACCAGTATGGCAGAACGCTGGCGACTTGACGACTATGTCGGCCAACGAATCAGACAAAAAAAACATTAAATTGGTGCAAAAGAATATCTTTATAAATTTTTGATTTTTGCAAAGATCTATTTAACAAGAAAATGTATTGTTTTTTCACATATTTATTCTCATGGTTTTTAAATCGATGATGTGTATAGAACATTCCGTACTACATTTGCCGGAAATATATATTTGGTTATAAAAGGCATTTGGAAAACAAATATATCGCCTAAACATGGCAAGGTTTAAACACCGCCTTTAACTGAAAGGATAAGACCAAAAACAAAGAATTTGGATCAAAAATGCTTGGCTGGCAAGATTTTGCTAACCTGGATACAACTAAATGTTTTAAATAAAATTTATTATGAAGGGTAAAGCTCAAATATAATCATCTGGTTGGAAGTTTTTATACATCTATATAATATGTAATCAAAATTTCTGAAATATTTTAAAAGTGTAGCCTGTACCTATAGATAGACGAATCGGGGTCATGGCAAATCTAGGGTTAGATCCAATAAGAAAAGAAAACAAGGCTATGTCCTCCCAAACTATTGTCATAACAGTTTTGACCACATAAATACAAATATTTCTTGCTAATCTTGTGTATTTTACCGCTCCGCAGAATTGTTTTCAGCTCCTTTTCCTGTCGGCAAATAGCCTAGTAAAGGTATTTAGAACTAATTGGTGTTGCACAATACGCTCGAAGGTTGCTGGAAATTCTCACGCTGGATAAGTATGCTTCATACTTAAGATTAGAATTGTTAAAAAGCAACACCGCCCCAAACATACACACCTTTCTGGCATCATTTTTGTTCTTTATTTGCTCTAGGGAGTTGTCTAGAAAGTCATCTAGTTCAACCAGGCATTTACCCACAAAATCAGGACCTTTTGTATTATGCAAAGAAAGAATTGCTTGTTTGGCTTGCAGCTTTGCCTTTTTGTGAGTTTTGTCGATCAACTTATCATCAACGTATTCTGTTCCGCAACCCTAAGAATGCAAAGCAATTACCTATAGCCAATTTTTATTTAGAACGTTTATGATCCTAGGAGTCGAACATTTATATTTTTCCCATTTGGTTATTAAATGATACTAGACGTATATAACTATATAGACCAGGGGCGTGCAACTGTTTATCGCAACGGGCTATTATGTATAGTTATGATGGTGCTGCGGGCCAGACAACTAAAATGCACACTATGACGCAATAATGGAGGTTCGCTCAGTGGACGCAATACTAAATGAAAAATACCAATTATTCCGTTACAAATAACTTCTTAAACAGTGAAAAGTATTACAACGAATGGGCTACTTGACGGAGTCTGTGCGGGCCACGTAATATAGGTAGCGCGGGCCGTGCTGTGGCCCGCGGGCCGTATGTTGCACGCCTCTGATATAGACCCACCTCATTCATGGCAGAGATGTAGATATCTTTAGCACGTTTCATTTGCTCTAGCATATTTTGCCCTTCTAATTTCTGCAAAAAAAAAAACGATTTTGTTTCAATTATCTTGGCCACAAGCTTTTTGAATTCGAGTAATGTCGTATTAACTTCATAATTTATTTTTAAACGTGTAAGCTAGTGGTTCTTAACCCTCTTATTCACTCGCGCCCTTTCATAATTGTCCTGTGTCTTGCGCCTCCTTAGATATTAAACAATTATCATCCTAAAAACATTTTCGTATTTTCTGATATCGATTCCATATCAGTGGGACTAAATGAAAATACACAAGCAATTGCAATCGCTCGAAGCGCGAAAAATAATGCGTTTATTTGTTTTAAATTATGTAAACTTTCATAAAGGAGAGATAACGCATTGGGCAGCACACAAAAAATGGCTCGCACCTGGTATATTGTTTTTTTATCAAGTTTATTTTGACAAAAAGGTTGTGAAGGCATTGACTCCACAGGTGTAGCGAAACCACGTAAAAATGTCGCCCAATATGCGCAAAAAATAAAAATTGCGCTGATCGTGTCTAAAAGGTGGGATGACATACAATGCAAAGCTATGTTGGAAATTGCAATACAAATCGCGCAAAGCAATCTGAGTTTCCCCAATTTGTGATATATGTATGATAGGTTCTCGCGAAGCGCCAAAACTATTCGCAGTTGTGTTGTTAAGTTTGTGAAAAGGATGGCATGGTGTCCAAATCCTGTGCTAAACTTAGTTCTCCATCAACCATGTACTGATTTGACTAAACACTGCCCAAAACAGCTGTAATAAATAGCAAATATTGCTTTAAAACTAAAAAAATACAATAAAACATAGTAGCCCAAAATTTGGCAAATCGCAAAAACATGATGTAGAGCAATAAAGCTGAAATAACAACAAACGCAACATGGAACAAACAAAATCATTCTAAATAGTTAACAGTTGGAGTAGAGCTCGGGCATGCTAAGTGGGTTATTGGTTGGTGAAGAACCACTGGCGTAAACCTATTGTCTAAATTAAATATCACGCAAATTTTTATAATAAACAGACACGTTTCCTGCTTTCAAATTACTTTTTACATTTAACTTGTTAGCAATGTTTAAAAAACTCTTATTTATTCGTGTTGGAATTAATATTAGAATACAACTTATCAGAGACCTCATATTGTTTGTTGTTTTTCTTGAATCTGTTTCCTTCGGTGAAAATTTTTGAAATCAATTCCTGTCGTTTATCTTTTCCCAACAAATGGTTGCTTACTCCAGGTGAAGAATCGAACATCTGCAGTGCCCTTTCTTTTGACGACTCGTGCAAAGATGCTATTCGATCCTCGGACATGAAGCGGTCATTACAGTCCTTTAAGTAGTAGTGCAGTACGAATAGGTGAAATGTAAAACATTGTTTAAAAAAATAAGTGTTCATCTCATTTTGACAGAATACAGTTGAGCGTGGATATAGTCCTATAACTCTCTGTCGAATAAACAGGAATCTGAACCAACCTCTTCCATTAGGCTTCGATATTCTCCCAACGCATTTCTTGAGGCTGTATTCAAGTCATCATGTAGCTTATCCTGCAAAACAATTCTTAGTCTTTTCAAAGAGTAAGGTTTTTTAATTCCTGACCTTTTAAATTTCCTAATGTGGTATTTACCATTTTCCTAACTGTTAAACAGAAATTGTTCCAAAGGAGAAATTAAATACATAAGAAGAATCAAAGATAAAAATACTTTTCCAAGTTTATTTTTTTTGTTTAAGAATTTTTTTTGTTTAAAGTATGCTTACCGGAAAAACATCGAATTTGATAACGACAATTTATGCAAAGGAGTAGTGTATAATCAAATTTAAAACGTTTGCGGCAACTTATTGATCTCTTATAGTGTTTTTATATAATATTGTTTCGATTCGAAACACAAAATGTTGCAACATCTATTTTGGCTATAGCAATTTATATCCAACCTGCTTAAGCTGATTTTCGGGTTGATATCGTTGATAAGTTTGATTAAGAAGGTTATTAAAGTCTTTCTGTCCTTTATGTTTTATTTCATCTGGCATTTCTCCCATTTTTTGTTTAAAATGTACAAGAGCTTCTTGTCGACAACGTTCTTCAATAGAATTCAATTGATTAACATCCACTGCCTTACCTTCGCACGACTGCAAGAGTAAATACGCAAAACGTAAAGCCGACCTTCACCACTACCATGATATGAAACAAAAAAAAATGAAACCTAATACCCTTTAAAATAAATCAATATTTACCTTTTCAAGTTCTTTTTGATAAATTTCTGCGGCAGTTTTAACATTGCTTGTCATTTTTTTCTCCAATTGAAACTGCAAAATGCATTTTAGAAAAGTTGATTTTTATATCAGAAATAAAAAAAGACTAATAAAAAAAAAAGATGTCGTTATAAGTGGAACATATTCCCTGGAAGTGACATAATCCTCAATATTTTTTTATGTTTATCCCTACATGCTTATCATCCCCTCACCACCCCTATCGAGTAAGACCAACCACAGATAATGCAGTTTAACAACAACAACAACAACAACAATATTTTTACCCACCCGTACGAGTTTGTTTCTTTGTGTAAGCAGTTGCACATGTGTGTCCATTTCATTTTCCAAACTTCTGCTCGCGGATTTGACAAAAATGGAGTGATATCCCATCTTTGGCTCCTTGTCGTATGATTGCAACACCTCTTCTCTTATAGTCATATAAGCGTGTTGCAGCTCTGTTTCGGAGACAAGTTTATCTTCGCATATTTTCTACAGAAAGTGGGATTTGCAATTACATTAAGTAACGAATATTTTAAGCTTTACGCAACACAAAACTTACCATTCCCATTTTTTCCTTAAATTCACGCAAGAACTTTTTTTGAGATGCTTCACTGGATGCCTTTACGTTTGCCTTAATAAAGCGACAATAATGGGTTAATTTCAGGAAATCAAACTTTTCGGGTTGAAATAGTTTTTTGGTAAAATGATTTAGCCGCGCTTTCGTTCCAAAGAAAATTAAAATATCTAGTTCAGCTACAGTTTAACAAAAATTATTTTGCAACCCGTGGACAAAGTAGCCGTTGCAGCTTAAGTAAATGCTTTTGGGTGACAAACTGTTAGTCTATAGCTTACATATCTAGAATAGAGGTATCCTGTGCATATACTGAAAAGAAGCTTTTTAGGTACTTATTTCTTTTATTCGACGTTTCAGCTACCTATACAGGCTGAAAATTAGGAGATCTTATAATAAACGTTATTTAAAACCTTTTTCTTGCATATATCAACAAACAATATTTACGAAATATTTTACGAAATATTTTTACGAGAATTTTGAACATGTAGCAAAACTGAAGGGAACCGTTTTTTGACAGCACGTTTGGTTTAGGGAACTTGAAAATATTTGCTTGAGTTCCGGTTCGTTCATTGAAATCTTTTGTTTTCCATTTAAGTTATATGGTTTTACATATCCCGTAAATCACTCTTTTTTGCTTGAGTTTTATTTAAAAATTGATCCTTAAAGCGCTATTGTTATAGTTTATAAATAAAATAAAACTTTACAATAAATAATTTAACTTGAACATAGAATTATTGGACTAAACAACAAACCAAGTAAACACTTGACCACAGAAGAATTTCCTAAGACTCTAGGCGGGAAAAGACGTCCATATATGGTTTGGAGCAAGGGTGCCCAAACTTTTAGCTGTTGACGGCCGCTATAACCGTCTTTATTGATCGCACGGCCGCCAGTAAATTTGTTTTCGAGATGCCGTCAAAAAGTTAAGTCATAACGTGACGTCATAGAACAATTAACATATACTTGCTGTTCTCTAATGATCTCGTGCAAAAATCTAGAACTGAAATGTAGTCTAATCGCGCGAAGCGCAAAAAATGTGGCATTACTGGTATAATTATTGGGTTTTTGAAAGTGTCACGTGACGCAGCTAGCCGGATGTTCGTCAAAACGGTGCGCATGCACTTCCACGGTGGTACCAAGTTCGATGACCTGGGACTCTGGGTCTACTGTCTGTGGGTTATGATATATTTTTTTATAGGTTTTGGCCTATTAACGAACTACATACTTTTAGCGTCTGGACATTTAATCCTCAATGTATCTTCTTTCCCTCCATGAGCTAAATACAAGTTTAAGAAGCAGTCACACCATTTTGTTCGCTTAAACACGGCTTTCTGTAACTACCGCTCAACCTTTCCCACACTTTTGCCTCAATTCCACTGATAACTCGCATTACCACATGCCTGCTTAGCCGTTAATCATGTATCATCAATTCTTATATTATATTTATGTGAGATCACCATTCAGGTTGATACATATCTACTACGCTGATTTATTTTTGCGTCAGTCGCACAAATTTCTAATCTGCTTTTAGCATATCAACCATAAACTCATGGCAGCACGGGCAAGGCCGCCAACATATGTTTGTTAAAATATGTGTTAACGACCGCATAATTATTCATCGACGGCCACATGCGGCCGTACGACACTTGTTTTAGAGGTTGCTTTTATCAATTTTCAATCGGGTTTTGATAGAAAGCCTTTTTGTGGTCTTATGCTGATTGTGCGACCCCGCCTGGCAGACATAAGATCATCGTGATAACAGGCTTCACTGTAAGTTGGAAAAATGTCTAAAATATTTGGAGTATCGAACCTACATTACATAGATTTTTTTATAATTATCCCACGCTTTAGTGATAAATAAAAAATAAAAATGTTTTAAGCATTAAATGAGTCATTAGTTTACCTCCCAAATGGTTGTAACTTCTGGCATTTTTCCGCTTTCGAAAACGTCAAAGTAGGCCAGAGCGAAGGTGACCACTTCGTATCCTGATGCAACTTTTCCGTTAAATGTTTTTACGGGAATGTTGTTTGGTGAAAATAAATGTTTCACCAAACTGTCAGTAAATTCCAGGAAGAGCGGTTTAACGTCTAGTTTTGAATGCAAAAAATAATTTTATAGTTTGAAATGTAAGGTATATATTTAAAAGACAACCGGGGTCCCTACGCAAGTACCCCAAATTATTTGTGTAAAGTGCATTCAACGCTTTCGCTAAGATGTTCGTCAGATAAGTCTGTGTGAAACAACTTTGAATAAGGTTATTTAGTTTTATTGACCGGCCATCCTACCGTCTAGTCGTAATTTACTTCCATCAGCTTTTCCTCTCACAGCTACTGTTTCTCCAGGGTGAGGCATAAGAAAACATGACATCTCTTCAAACGATTCCTTCAGGTTTCTTCTCACTGTTTTTAATTCCTTTTTACAGTTGTCCGTGCTTAGTTTTTTATGCATATATGTTCTTCCACCATCGATGCCATATTCAAAATCAGTATCTGACCAATCGCGGATTAAAAACATCAATTTCTGCAAGAAAAAGCTAACAAAATATATGTAAAGTAGCAACACGAAGCGTCCCATGATTTCTGTTATTTTCATCGTGATTATGAGAACTTACAAGGAGTGAAGTCTAATAGGGCGAAAATTGCAATATGGAAATAGACAACACTAGGGAAGAGTACAAAAATAAAGTAAAGAATCGCGTCACTAAAATATTTCATTTTATTTACAATTTTTCATGTTTAACATTATATGCCATGTCTTATTCCTAATGCGTCCTATCAACATTGCAGTGAACTAAAATCAGTTATTTATAACCATGAGGCTATTTAATAAGAATACATTGGATTATTTCGTGACTAAACGATTTTCTTTTTGAAAAATCTTTTAATCAATTTATCGTTGGTGGCCTTCCAATTGTAAATAAATGTATTTCATTTACACGATCGGATAAGTGTTACGAAACATTAAATAATCATTTTGGTAAAATGTATTTAACTGTCAGACTTGTCTCACGTTTATTTTTTTTTTAGTACCGAGAAAAACTTGTAAAATTTAGAACAAATTTGGTGTACGAAAGGTCCCCCGTATTCAATTGTTAACTTAATTATTTAAACAAATTTGCAATTAAATCACGTGACATTGAATCCGTGTTCCCGCATAACAACATTAAAAACTTCGGTACATGCTACACCAACATTAAATAGCAAACCTGAAAGCGTTGTGCCTGAGAAGGTTGTGTACTGTTTGATGCTGCCTTGCCGTAATCACAAAAAAGCTGTTAAAGGAATACATCAAAAGATTCGCCAAGTAAGTAAGTAAACATTCAGAACCTCTAACACTTAAATAACAAAAACAAATTATAAATACATAAATTAAAAAAATATGTTTAATATTTTACTTGTAGCAGTATTATTTTATATTTTGGCCTGTCGAACCTACAAACGTTAGTTCGAACCTCTAGATTCTGAAAATAATCTTCTTGTAGCTGTTGATTGATGTTAAAAATTTGCATTGAGCTCATCAGAGTACTAAATGCAAATATAACAGAGCATTGCTGCATATTTGCTTCGCTGTCGAATGAACCTTGGGTGTCCATGAGAAATATTGCCACCTTAATTTAAAAATGAAAAAAATGTATAACTTATTATGATTTTGTGCAAATTTTAAACGCTATCGTTATTTGTTTTATATATAGATCTGTCTTGTTGGATGACATTCTGATTATACGACTAAATAATATAGACAAAATTAGGCACTATATAGTCTCTTAAAGTTTTAACTAACCACCTTAACTATAGAGCATATTAATTCAAAATAAAATATATTCGAATATGTACTGAACAAAAAGCCCATAGATAAAGGAATATGTGTAACAAAGGCTCATGCACAATATACCTTTCCTTTTGAAGCAGTTTCGATATAGAACGGTTCATCCCAGATCCATATTCCAGTGGTCATGCGTTCACAGCCGCCTCTCCATCCAAAACCTTCTGTCAGTTCTTGGCCCTTTTCGCGCAACCAACCATTGTCCTAAAAAGCAACAAAAATCTTTATGGTCATATTGAAAGAGGCGAACTGGTTAGCAAATTGGGATCTCACAGTTTTGTTCTGTGTACTTAAACTAGTGCTGGCTCGTAGAGATATGACGTTCAACCAGTACATGCGTCATTGGTGAACATAGATTCCTTTAAATCTATTACATCAGTAGGTTGGAGCCCCATGATAAAGTATATGCCCAGTTTCAATGGGGCTTTAAATTCTCTTCTGTTATTAATTATTCTGACTAAGCCAATTCCCCGGCCTAAAATATATGTGCCATAAATAATTTTACAGATAAAACTAATCTTCGTGACAATTCAAAAACGATTTGGTTATTTTAAATTGAAGACAAGAAAATAAAAAGCTTATTTAGATAATCGTTATTGTAAGTTTCACAAACATTTCTCGCATTGAATCGAAGATTTATGCACAGCATTGTTCAAAGAATCATATTTGTTCGGTTGCATTTGAGTAATCGCTTGTACACTATACTATACGAAGCAACTGATCAATGTATACTACTAACCCTTTGAGCTCGCTTGGATGATTGTAAATATCGAAGAAAGAAGTTGAGCATGAAAGACTTTCCTTTGCGAAAAGCACCAGCCAACGAATAGATTGCAACAGGGGTGTTGCCAACTTGGCGGAATACTCGTTTTAGTTCTTCGCGGTTTATTGAATAGCTGAATTCGTCTTCCTTGAGGCAAATTATTTGGACAGCGCTTTTAGAAGGACGGCCACATTCCGTTTGGTCTGAGAGTAGGAAAAATACGCCTGGATCCGTATATTTTGAAGATTAAGTTTAACACAATGAAACGCCAATCACGACATGGGTTTCGTTCAAAGTTCGCATTTACAGTATTTGTATTTGAATTCATTTTATATGAATATTGTTTTCATTTAAACCAGCAAAAATGCGGTAACCAAAGACCAGGCACTAAAATGAAGTACGCGTCAGATCGCCAAAATAGCTTAACATTAGTCCTTGAAAGAAAAAACAAACTATTGACGAAGTAAACAATCATATTTTATATGCATTTTGCAATCCACTTTATGAGTAGGTTTGTCCCTAAACAAATACCAACGTTAATTACTTATTTAGAGGGCCTGACAACACTTTAAGTACGCCTACCTGTTTTTTGCCAACCCCGGGCTGCCAAGTTTGGCGATGGTTGGAAAGAGCGCTGATGTTCATATTTTTCATATTCAGAATGTGTTGTTAATACAAATAGTTAAAATCTGGGCAGAAATTTGCGCAAAGTGTACAAAATTACAGCGTGGTGCATTAATATGTATGCGAGTCAAATATCCCGCGTTGCTCACGATATATCTACTAATGTACTATTTTTAAGTTCAAAAAAACCCAACAAATGGCTTGACGTAAACTGTTCATTTGTTTGAGTGAAGGTGCTTCTGGAAACAATGAGCGATCGTGAATTAAGCCGGTTTACGAAATGGCAACCCCTGCTTACAGTTTTTTCTTATGCCAAAAAAGACAATTTTCTTATGCTTCTTTGTTCGGTCTGACTAAATCCGGTCCCACTAAATCTGTTTGGCTTCCTCCTATAAGTACATCCAACAAACAGGAGGTCCCATAGATATTTTTTCTAATTAAACATTGATAATGTTTCGTGGTATCAGAATGACTTCGTGATTAATGCTTTTATAAAGTTGAACGCTAATTAAATGATTTTTTAACAAATACTCAAAATATTTCCCAAAGAAACGAATTACTTTGATTTTTCCTATTAGTATCACATTCATATAATTATAATTTCAATATACGATACTTGAATATTAAAAACATGGTAAAAATCAGAGGCCGATCGAGGAATTTTGTTTTTGTAGGCCATAAAAGAATTAAAGAATACGTCAGAAAGCTACGTAAAATCGTGAAGTCACAAGTTACGTCAAAACGTGACGTATTTCCATAATAAGAACACGGAAGAACCTCGTGCAGCGTTAAAAATGGTCACGTACCCCTCACCTGGAATCCACCCCTGGTAACAATAAACTTGCATACAAACTCACTTTCATCGTCGAAAAAGTCACGCAATGCAGAGTTCAAAGAACTGGGGCTTCCCGACGATGAACGCTGAAAAAGGACCATTTGTTGTCGCCAGTTTTACGTATTTTAGCTTTCTTAAAAACTTGGAATTGAACTGAATTTTGTTTACTCAATTCAGGTTCTGTTCACACTTGATATTAAAATAGAAATTCATTCGAAATATGGGTTTGTGCGCATTTAGAACATTTTGTTTTGCACAATTTAACGATACTTAAAATTCGCTTCATCTGACTAAACATTCGCTTTATCTGATTGAATGAAAATGACGTTGAACAGTGTATTTACTGCCAAATAGATCTTAACTAAAGTTAGAACACACAGGCTTTTTACAAATGATTTTAGAATTTCTAAATTTGTAAAATATTTAGATTTGTTATTAATTTGTCAAATTATTACCACAAGAATTATCTATAGTTTTCAAGTCTGATGGCCATTGCTAACATACCTGATACGAATCTTTAGTTCCTAATTTGTTTTGACTCTTATACTGCTTAAAACACTCTGTAAGGTTGTCAACGAGCATTGTTTGAAACTCAGCGACCATTGCCTTTCCGAACCCATCGGTGCCTTTTCCATAACGTATCAGTGCATTCAGCTCGCAGTTTTCCTTCAACACATGGTCGTCTATTCCCCTTTTACTGCCCTGTGAACGTTTAAGCAACATTGCTTGTTATACACAGATTTTATCACTTATATCACGGAAAAAGCATTAATGCATTAAAATTAATGCAAGAAAAAGTGAGAAAAAATCTAAATGTCATATTTAATTATTTAAGAGTTAAATTGTATTTGATTAAAGTTTATTGGATATTACAAATTTGTTCTTTTCCTTTATAGACATTTGATCAAACTTGAATTTAATTTGATGTCGTAGTAGTCCTACTGCATTTACAAAATATCATTAAAAATAAAAATCCGCTTTCTCTAAGTGTTCTATAGCAGTGCTTCTTAAACTTTTTAAATTTTGTTCACCCCTATTACATCTATCTCCAGATTTCATTTACCCTTGTCTCACTCTCACCATAGGATATCTTGCATATATATAAACGCACAAAATGACTTGGGTTGTTTCGATTTTTGTTAAGATCAACTCAAGCTAAGTTTAACCATTACATGTCTACAATTTATCGAGTCTCAAAATATACAGCTATACAAAAGCACAAAATACAGTTACCAACCTTTTGTACTTATACACTCAATGAAAACCAACTTCACTATTACAAAAAGCAAAAAAACAGAAAAAAACAGTTCAGTAGTCGATTTACTGCAGAGGTATCATCCATTTTTGATGGTTCACCCTTATTTACCCCGTTTGGTTGGTTTCACCACCAGTTCAAGAAACACTGTTCTATAGTAAGAGTCAAAAGGATTTCAAGTATTTTTTATTTAGGGCCCATAAATAATTATAGAGATAGGGACAAAAAAACTAATGGGATGCTAAATCAAGTGCCCTTAAGAAATCTGAGATCATTGTTTGCAAACTCCAGCGCTAATATGTCACATTTAACTAAGATGCATTCGAGGATGCGTACGACAAAACATACGCGCCAAGGCCAGGAAGCATACAAAGTCTTTGAAGCCACATATGTGTTACTTAAGATTAAATGGGCCACATCACAAAGACGGTAAAACGCGAACAAAACGCATCGTGACATGTGTTTAATGTGGACCGTGACATAGGTCAGGTTCATTAAAAAAAGTCGACTAACTGTCATTGATATATAGGCCTATTGTCGTATTGGGATACTTTTGTAGGTTGTTTGCCGAATTATTTAAACCTTGTTAGGTTGTTGCAAGTCACGACACGATGTTTTATGATGTTGATCTAGAGCAGGCATTTTGAACCTTTTTTTGCTCATGGCCCACCAAATTAGTAAAACAATGGCGTTGGCCCATTAACGCTTAATGAAAAACACCTAGTTTCAACAACAAAATGAAGTAATAAATCTTGTACATTATTTCAAATGTGTTACGTCGCCCGATACCTTATGGCGTGGCTTGGGACCGCCCAAGCGAGTAGTTATATATAAAGCGGGGCAGCAAATATCATGGGCAGCCAATATAAATGGAGCAGTTTATAATGAAATGCGCCGAAGGCGCCGAAAATTTTATGTATTGCATTTCTTTATCTTCTGATTTGCGGTTTTACAGACTTTCTGAAAATTTCTAAAGCCAGTCAAAGTCCTAAAAATTATACTCCCTTGCAATAGCTGACGAAAAACAAAGGGATTTTAATAGCATTTGGAAAATGAAACCGGACATTGGTGCTTTGTATTTTGTAGCTTCAGATATTTTTCGAAACAACTCGCAAGACTATCACAAAATGCCAAAAATATATTTACAATGATAGTATATTGTTTTCGAGCGGATGGTTAATCTCTCTTTCCATGTTGGTGTAAAATTTGAAAGCAATTGTTGTATTTTTATACTTCTGGCAGTTCCTGTTGGTTAAGTCACTATTCTATTTATGACGATAGAAGGTAACATAGGTTTTAAAAAAGTTTTAATTATTGAAGTTGATAAACTTACACCTGGAACATTGCATGAGGTCAAAATACTTACCTTTATGAGATATTCATTTTCGCGTTAATTCGAGTGATTAAAAAGTACCCGGACACACAAGTAACCCCACCTACGGAAACGTCGCGGCACACCGGTTGCGAAGCAATGGGAGCGCTGTCCTAATCAAAGCAAAACTACTGCTCGCAAACAAAACAATGAATAATACGTAAGCAAGGCGATTGTTACGTTTGGAGAACCTTCCCGGCATCGGTACTACACGTTTCGAGTAAAGTAACAAAATGTGAAAAGAAACAATTTCACCAACAGAACATTAGGTATTTATTTGTCGGACTCTGTGTTCATAATGACCTGATATCTGATGTCGCTGTATCCAAAGCTCTGTGACCCACTAAAAACAGCGTCATGGCCCATAACTGGGCCATGGCCCATATGTTGAAAACCTCTGATCTAGAGAAAAAACGTTTTTGTGATTGCTAAGCAAACACCAAGTGAAATTCCTGTTAGGTTCAAGATTGTTGTTTAAATACACCGAGGTGGAAACTATATCTGCATATCCCAGAAACATTTAAACCAGTGTCAAAGTTGCTACAAAATAGATCAGAGACAGGACTGTGTTCAATTTAAATCTCGTCATTCACGTAATACGTATTATGATATTCACAAGCCTGTGTTAGGTTAAAACCATACGCTTCTCTAAACCTTGGAATTTGTTAAGTCGTGCTCTAACGAATACAGTATCAGCAATGGTTTTCGAGAAAATAAAAATGCCCGTCGGTTAGCCTACAATGTTTGTTCACAAATATTTTGTTTTAAAATAACTTTCAAATCGCGTTATCATTAGTAAAAGTGGCAAACCAATACCTGATAAATAATTTTAACAAACCTGATGCAATTCCTTTTTAAAGTCCTCTACTATTTCTTGAATGATGTTGATCACGTAATCTTGTAAGACTTTGTTATCCTAAAAGAAGTAATACAAAGGTATGTGGTATTGTTTCCAATATCCGATAGTTGTACAACCTATATTAGCTTGTCGATAAGGTTTTAAACGTTAATAAATTTGACTATTTTACTGTTAAAACATAATAAGCCACAGATCGAATAAGTAATTCAACCGAAGTAACTTTGTTTTTTCAAACATAGCTATTATTGATAAACTTACCATTTATTTGTTGAAGCGGTATAAGTGAGTACAGCAGCCAAGATAAGACTAGGCTACACGTTTGCCGTATTACAGCATGGTACGCTGAAAAGAGGAACTAGGCCTACACCTATCCGGTAACAGTCCACTAACAACAAAGGGCACCTGTTAAAACACAAAAGAAGCAGCTTTGTTCGGTTGTAAAACGATACCAGTCAAATAAAAACATAATGTATGTTTCGCCTTGAGCACCATCGGTGGATTACTAGAAATCAGTCACATATAACATAATAATGCGATTCATGAGCATGCCATAAATATATAACAAACGACTAAAGTGACTAAACGGTCTGACAGAGTGATACTTCCACAGTACGTGGAAAATGGTATGATGCACTCACGAGCAAGAGCCGATCAAAGTGAGACACCAGGACATCCCCCCCAAAAAATTTTAATTTTTGCCAAATTTGCTATCTAAATTAAACATTCCTTTTACGATAATAATTCAATAAATCAGACGAAATAATTTTTTTCGAATATGTTTTAGATTTAGACCGTTTGAACGAAACCTTATCAGCTCGAAAGGCGCCATGCAAAAATTTCTGACAAATTATTTTACAAACCACATCATATCTACAAATATGCGAATCTTTTTAAATTGCCGAACTCTTCACGTCTCCTTTCAAATTTAAAATATGCAACTTAAACTATGCAAACGCAATTGTTTAGTTTGCTCGAGAACACCGGGTGTTTTCAAATTGGATGTTTTATGGCTGCGCGTTATAATAACCTTTTCATGCCTCACTTGATGAAAATTATAGAACCACCCGTGTCACCCACGCAGTAACGCGTCCTTGACAGCATCGCAAGTCATGATTTTGTGTGGTAATACTGGTTTAAACCTGTTGTAAATTTACTGCAGCTATTTCTAATGTATGGACATTCTTTAGTAATCGATAATGTCGTTATTGCTTGATATTATGCTATTAATACATTTATGGCAAACAACTCGTGAGGACCATTGACCCCATTTATGGATGGCTAAACAGAACGAACGTAAAGAGTAACCCGTAGTGCAAATGGCGCATTTATATCGATTGGTTAAGCAAAATTATCATTTTAAAAAGAGAGATTTACGTAAATAAAAAAAATTAAGGGCCAAAAATAGTTAGCGACATGGCTTGGTAAAAAGAACATATTGTTTACCGGTCATTTGTTCCGGTATTAATTTCATCACAACAAGTATCGAACTCTTTTGGCTTACTTGTACCATTAGGTACAATATAATGTGTACTAATGTTGTTTACACTTAGTTTTATCAAGCTTAATTACTGCGAACCAACTACAGCTGTGAACCGCCAAATTACTAAACAGGTTAAAAGTCTCTTGATGTTTCGACTACGGCTTGTATGACGAAACGTTTACCACATAATATTTTCCATATACCCCGACGGTTAGTTTAAAAGTCTTAGATCGGAATAAGCTTGCGATTGCCTAACGGATTTACCACTATACTTGGCGTAGGAGTTCAGATATCCAACGACGAGTGTGTAAAATCAGCTGTTAATAACACAAAGAACCATAGATGTTTTTTTCATTTTGAACAGCACAGAAAATGCCAAAAAAATAAAACGCCAGAAGACAGTTGCAAAATTTTATCTTTGTATGTTTCACGAGATATAATTTTGAAACTGGTAATTACCCACATAACCGTAATCGCTTTTTCCGCCAGTGATATGCACCCCTGTAAGCAGGACGCCTTGTTCTACAATCCCACCAAAACCATGGTTTTATTTTGTAATTATATAAACGCACCTAATGCTTGACGCGCCTTCATAACCTTCGATTCGCAGAGGAACTAAAAAATTTAAAAGCCTTAGTTCACAGCACTGTCAACAGAAAAGAACCAGCTTAATAAGACGGGTATAGTAACGAAAAATAAACTTTAGGTATAATTTAGGATTTTTTATGGTATAATTTTGAAAAGATCTAACAAGATGCAGCAATATTCTTGTGGCATAATGCAAGGGTAAGAATTTTAAACTTGGTCCGAAAATATCATCACTTGTGTGTGTTTGTGACGTGTATAAGTACCACATACACGATTTCCTATACAATTACTTTTTTCTTGCTCATCTGTTGTACAGTTAAAAAATAAAAATGCGTAAAAAAACTCTTTTAAACCAACGTGGCTTGCGACAGCATTTCTGGTCCGCTATTGTAAACCGTTATTTGCCCCAGATTTAGATGAGCTATCCAGTGGTCGGCAACCGCCGGTCCGCAAAAAGTTCGTTACCGGTCCCGGGTTGCCCGATTAAAATTTTGATTTAAACCCAACGTAAAAAAGCCGGAAAAAAGTAAACAAATTTGGATTAATTTTTAGTTTCATAGCACATTAAATTTCATTTAAATATACTCCATGGTTGATTGATATGACAAAAAATCACAATTACTATCAAGCTCTCGTAAGGTTGAAAAGAACGTGTGCCGTGGCTATATGAGTTACACATAGCAAGTTCACAACACCCAAAAATAGATATTTTTATTGCAAAATCTCCTTACTACTTATAGTACAATATCAAAAAATAGTGATTTTTGATGTTCGAGTGTGATAACCTAAAGTGCTATAGAATAAATTCATGCAAACGATAATGACATAATTTCTTATTTTTGTATTTAAGCAGGGAAGGTTTCGAAAACAACAAATGCATTTTAATTACTTTTAGAAAGCCTCTATAAAATGACAGAAAAAAACCAAAAGATGAATGAATCTTCTGACACCAACCACTTTTTGTTTAGTGTCAAAAAATCTGGCAAGCGTTGTTCGAATGTCTATTCTATACCATTCAGGCGCCAGTCGATAGTTCATACTTTTTCATATTGCCATTATTTTATTTTTTTATTACGTAACTAAACTATTGAAAGTGTCCTGTATGGCCTGGTCATAAAAGGGATCTGAAATATGGTATTATATATAATACAAAGTGGATTCATCTAAAAGAATGCTTTTTTGCCATTTTTTTACAAGATAGAGGAATAGGCGATAATAGTATACAAGTTAAACTTATTAAAAAAAATATTCTAAATTCAACATAAAAACGTAAAGGCCTTAAAAAAAGCGGCTTCAAATGAGCCGCGGTTGGGTTTAATTGCTTTGCGGCCGTTTTATTAAGTATAATAATCTCTAGGTGGTAGCATCTCTCAGCGGCAAAACAAGCTTAAAGTTTGCATTGAAAAGAGTTGTAATAAATTTCCCTAAATGTTGGCCTATATTTGTTTTATGGCCTGTCCGCGAAATAAATTCAGTTTTGAACCGGTCCGCATTGCAAAAAAGGTTGCCGACCCCTGATTTCCCTAGGTATAACATTTTTCTTACATAAATTGACTTAATTGTGTTTCGTTTTGACACTATTTCTTCGATTCAGCCCTATATTGAAATGCTTTTACACAATAACACTCTCTGAAACAAACGTTGCAAGATAAATTCATTTCTCCTGCGCCAAGGCGATAAGCCTATTTAAACATTAAGTAAATGGCAAACATGGTTTCCCTGTTTAAATTACTATTACGGAATATCTTTAGGAAAAGCTAATTAAACAAATTCTAATAGGTTATTGCAGGCTATCGCTGTTTGAATAAGGCTTTCTCAGTCAAACCTGTGGGAACCAAGTTACTTCCAATTGTTTAGCAAAAATATCTATACACTTCAGACACTACACCTTTTTTGTCCTGGCCAATATGCCAGATCTCCTTCTTGTTTGCACGTATACCAGTTTCAGCCATAAATGACAATGTTTTTAGCTTCTAGCGTTCGGCAAAATCATATCAAATACTTTTAGTCTCGATTTCACTGCACACCAAGGCACGTGTTCAACTGGGCTCAACAAGTATATTAAGTTGCCTGCTTTGCGACCTTATGTTGTGGATTAATTCTCTTAAATTCTGGACCATCCCCTGTTTTGTCTCGGTGTACGATTTATGGAGAGTTCCTAACAGTGGTGAAGGTAAGACGAAATGGTCTGCAACGGCAAGATTTGCTACCTGAGCGGCGTCCCGGTGAAAAATGGTACGCCGTACCGTAAAGAAAAATATAATTTTTGACCAGGCATTCTCGCCATCTCATTAAATGTATTTCAACTGAGATTTAGTTCCATCTTTGTGTGCTTTATCAAACAAAAACTCCGATAACTCCGATATGCCTTTTTTGTGCTTTATCAAACAAAAAGTCCGATAGGATCTTTTTATTTAGATGGATGTACCTCGTCACGGTTTGACGTAACTTGATGATGTCATCTTAAAAAGTGCTTCGGTACGACATTTTTATTGTTCCAGAAAAACCCCTGGTTCTAAACATTTTCGGAAATGAAGATTTCGCCACAGTGTTTGCTGAACACAACCTTATATGCGTACCAATATAGCGATTAAACTTGTTATAACGAACACTCACTCTAACTTGCGCAACTGGATTTGCTGGTTAAATGTCATACGAAATAAATTGATCACACTTTTGGTATTATGAATCAGGTGCTATTTTATACATCGAAATGAAAAATTGATCAAGCGGTTAGTTTTTACAGCTACAAAGTCAATAAAGATATTTTGCCGAACGGGTCACACACACCTCATCGAAAATGCGTTGTTGTGAGAGTGAAGCATTAGGAAATTTCATCACATTGATTCCAGCAGAGTTTTTTAACTGCTAACGCGCCAATACCTAAACCGCTATTGCCTATCCAAAAACAGGTCCTTAACCCACTGGCTATCCATCGGAGAAGCATGGCAATTTTTTTGTGGTGCATGTTTGTTTTAAAAGGTCAAACCAAAAACATACTTTTATGACGTTATATTTATTGTGGGGCCCGACAGCAATTTGAAAACAAGTGGGGAAGGGACATTTTTGAAATCAATGGTTTAACCGATAACGCCTTGTTATATACGTTATAGCATGGAAATTTGCGTGACCGGTTACCATGGTAAAATGACATGCTAAAATAAAACTTTATTTTCGTTTGATGTGTAGAAAACAATCTGTAATACCGCTTAACATTACCAGCGTAAAAAGGATAAAGGCAGTACAAATTTAGAGTAACAGTTGAACCTGCCCGGTACAAATGATTGCTATACACACTTGGTTTAGCAATGCCGGGTACTTTGCCCACTTTTGTTTCAAATGTAGTCTTGTCATACAACAAGGCCAAGTGAGTCGGTAATCGTTTATATACATCATACGATAAACTCGCTGTTTACTTATTTTTTGTTAACTGTTTCAAAACGCCAATGATTTGATCTTTCCCTTTGCGGAAAAATCCCTTGTGTGACTCATTTAGCAGTTGGTACGTCGAATACTGAAGATCAAGTTCTTTTTCAAATTTCTCAATCATTTCCTTTTGGAAATAAGGCTCTGGTTGGCCTCCGCTTTTTAAGAAGCCAGCAACTAGGAAGCTATTTTTGCATAACTCGTGATCTCGCCTTAGTTCTTTTTCCTCCACATAGTCTTCTTCGCAGGTCTTAATAAAATAAATAAACAAGAAAGATTGTTATGTTTAATCACAACGCAATTATGCCGTTCAACTGTAAAACGTCAATGTTCGTTAATTAAAGCTCACTGTGGAGATTATTTGTGCTTTAATATAATAATACCGTAGTTTATTTTTTCAAAAGCGAGCGTGACTAACCTTGGACATTTTTTCCATGTAAATGCTTCTTCCTTTTTCTAATTCTGTTTCGATTGATTTTCGTGCTTCTTTCTATATAAAAACATCCTGAATCCAAATACGTAGTACGGCATTCTTCAGCTAAAACCGATTTGTCCATCATATCCAAACTTATTTTGAAATAAAATAGTCATTGAACCCGCTTATAAACTTCCATAAACAAACAGTTGATGGTTTAATTAGGAATGAGGGTGTTCACTTTGAATTGGGGTGTTCTCTTAATTAAGGTGTTTTCTTTAAATTAACCTTAATTGATTGCTGTGTTCATCTAAAGCGAAATTTTAATACGAGACAGGTTAAAAAAAATTGCAATTGCGCACAACCGTGCTTCATCAGGCCAATATATTCGAATGAAAAAAATTAAATCTTCTAAAAATCTGTTAGTATGACGAACTTAATTATACCTTTAATTTGGGCCGATATTTTTTAATAAAATTATGTTTCATGTACAAAATATAACATACGCTGTCAAATTTAAATACCACTCCGGTGTACAATAAATATTGTATAAATTCAAAAGTTCGAATCGTATCTGTTTCTCAAAAAAACTTTTTTGTTTTAAGTAAGCATACATGTATTATACAAAAAAATGTGTGAACCGACCATCAATCTGTATTTTATTTTAAAGGCATTGGTCACCGTGTTACGTATATTCTTTTGACGCGTCGACTCGTACAGCTCACTCATCTTGTGTCGGAGGTCTTTCCTCGATGGTCAAACTCGATGAGTGGTTCCTTTTGTTCTATTAGAATGTCGTATTCCTCAAGAGCCCATTCAAGCTGCTTGCGATGACGTTGGTATAAATCATTTTCTTTCTCACATGGCAACTTTGGCTTAACACGAAAACGAGATTCTTAAATTAGGCGCTTAAAAGTAACACTCTCTTGTGCAAATCATTCTTTAGGGTTAAAAATTTAAATAATTTTTGGCGTGTTATAGTCTAAATAAGTGGTTCTCGGGGGAGACGGGGATGCGAACATTTTCTGCAAAAAGTGCGCACATTTTTGAAGGCAGTTTAAAATATGCGCACATTTTTTGCACATTTTGGCGTGCACATTTTTGCGCACATTGTGCAAAATAACGCCACGTCCCCTGTTGTCTCGGGGGTCCGCAAAACGTTTTCAGGGGGTCCGCAAAAACGTTTAAATATACCTTTATTAAAATAATTAACCCTTGGAAACATGCTTGCTCACAACCGAGATCAGTGACAAATAACATTGAAACATTTTATTAATCGCATTGAGTATGACATAACACTTCCATTGTGATGTAACACAAATATAGTGTAAAACGGAAGCCAGCATTACAACAGCTCACTTGTACTTGATTTTTGTTTATGTTTTTGCTTTCGTTCGTAAAGATGACATGTGTCTACTCTATATAGCATTGTTAAAACACAACCACGCATTTTAAGACTTGATTTATAGTTGCAGCAGCAGAAATAACAATAAACGTGACATAATTTTGACGTGGTCTGTTACTTTACCAAGCATAGGTGCACTAGGCCGACATACTGATTTACTAAAAATAACCAATTGCAGATGTTACACCAGAAATATGTAAGGGGTCCGTCACTAATCGAAAGCATCAAAAAGGGCCGTGGGTACAAAAAGGTTGGAACCACAGGTCTAAATTGTTTGCGCAATTTTATAAACATACATTATGCGCAGCGAGAAGTTACGATTTTGATATCCTTGTCTGGTACAAATAAATAAATGGATTAATGAAAATTGGTTAAATACCTATAACTTGGTAAGTCATGGTTAGCAACAAATGTTATTAACAGAATTCAACAACAAACAATCAAAGTAAAATTAAACCGTTTATGGAACACTTACTTCTCCAAGCTCTTTTCGATAGCAGTGATATGTACGCTGTTTCGTATTTTCGAATGTACTGCAACGTTTTTGCTAAAAGTAAATAACAGCAAAGATAAAATGCAATTGGGTTTCTATTTCAAAAGGCATATTATAACATTTCCATTTTTAGGCTAACAACAAGCCTAGAAAAAAAATTATGCTTAAGTGGAATTAATGCGAATTCATTAATAATTACTAATTAATTTTACTTGGTACAGAATAAAGCTCGTTTCTATAACTCTGTTAACAAAGTTTAGCGCAGTGAGGAGTGCATTAGGAAAGTTTTTGTGTCTTCCCGAGTGTGGTGGTAACTTTTCACTTACGCAACCCGTTACTGTCCATCTGGTCATGTTACTTATATTTTGCTGATTAAATTAGTAGTACACAACCAATATCAACTAAAAAGTAAGTAGTACAGCACCAAACTAAAAAGTAGTAGCACAGCACCAATATCAACTAAAGAATCTCAATCTGACTTTGTAGCAGAAACAAGGAAATTACGAGTCGCCGCCGACATCCGAAACTTAGGGTCGCTCATCGTTGCGCACCTGATGCTGGCATAAATCAATATATTAACCCAAACAATTGTACCGACCCAGTTACCCAGTTAAAATAACAATAACGCACACTTACACTTATTTTGTTTGATTCCAGTACATTAGTACAATACAACCAGTATGGCAGAACGCTGGCGACTTGACGACTATGTCGGCCAACGAATCAGACAAAAAAAACATTAAATTGGTGCAAAAGAATATCTTTATAAATTTTTGATTTTTGCAAAGATCTATTTAACAAGAAAATGTATTGTTTTTTCACATATTTATTCTCATGGTTTTTAAATCGATGATGTGTATAGAACATTCCGTACTACATTTGCCGGAAATATATATTTGGTTATAAAAGGCATTTGGAAAACAAATATATCGCCTAAACATGGCAAGGTTTAAACACCGCCTTTAACTGAAAGGATAAGACCAAAAACAAAGAATTTGGATCAAAAATGCTTGGCTGGCAAGATTTTGCTAACCTGGATACAACTAAATGTTTTAAATAAAATTTATTATGAAGGGTAAAGCTCAAATATAATCATCTGGTTGGAAGTTTTTATACATCTATATAATATGTAATCAAAATTTCTGAAATATTTTAAAAGTGTAGCCTGTACCTATAGATAGACGAATCGGGGTCATGGCAAATCTAGGGTTAGATCCAATAAGAAAAGAAAACAAGGCTATGTCCTCCCAAACTATTGTCATAACAGTTTTGACCACATAAATACAAATATTTCTTGCTAATCTTGTGTATTTTACCGCTCCGCAGAATTGTTTTCAGCTCCTTTTCCTGTCGGCAAATAGCCTAGTAAAGGTATTTAGAACTAATTGGTGTTGCACAATACGCTCGAAGGTTGCTGGAAATTCTCACGCTGGATAAGTATGCTTCATACTTAAGATTAGAATTGTTAAAAAGCAACACCGCCCCAAACATACACACCTTTCTGGCATCATTTTTGTTCTTTATTTGCTCTAGGGAGTTGTCTAGAAAGTCATCTAGTTCAACCAGGCATTTACCCACAAAATCAGGACCTTTTGTATTATGCAAAGAAAGAATTGCTTGTTTGGCTTGCAGCTTTGCCTTTTTGTGAGTTTTGTCGATCAACTTATCATCAACGTATTCTGTTCCGCAACCCTAAGAATGCAAAGCAATTACCTATAGCCAATTTTTATTTAGAACGTTTATGATCCTAGGAGTCGAACATTTATATTTTTCCCATTTGGTTATTAAATGATACTAGACGTATATAACTATATAGACCAGGGGCGTGCAACTGTTTATCGCAACGGGCTATTATGTATAGTTATGATGGTGCTGCGGGCCAGACAACTAAAATGCACACTATGACGCAATAATGGAGGTTCGCTCAGTGGACGCAATACTAAATGAAAAATACCAATTATTCCGTTACAAATAACTTCTTAAACAGTGAAAAGTATTACAACGAATGGGCTACTTGACGGAGTCTGTGCGGGCCACGTAATATAGGTAGCGCGGGCCGTGCTGTGGCCCGCGGGCCGTATGTTGCACGCCTCTGATATAGACCCACCTCATTCATGGCAGAGATGTAGATATCTTTAGCACGTTTCATTTGCTCTAGCATATTTTGCCCTTCTAATTTCTGCAAAAAAAAAAACGATTTTGTTTCAATTATCTTGGCCACAAGCTTTTTGAATTCGAGTAATGTCGTATTAACTTCATAATTTATTTTTAAACGTGTAAGCTAGTGGTTCTTAACCCTCTTATTCACTCGCGCCCTTTCATAATTGTCCTGTGTCTTGCGCCTCCTTAGATATTAAACAATTATCATCCTAAAAACATTTTCGTATTTTCTGATATCGATTCCATATCAGTGGGACTAAATGAAAATACACAAGCAATTGCAATCGCTCGAAGCGCGAAAAATAATGCGTTTATTTGTTTTAAATTATGTAAACTTTCATAAAGGAGAGATAACGCATTGGGCAGCACACAAAAAATGGCTCGCACCTGGTATATTGTTTTTTTATCAAGTTTATTTTGACAAAAAGGTTGTGAAGGCATTGACTCCACAGGTGTAGCGAAACCACGTAAAAATGTCGCCCAATATGCGCAAAAAATAAAAATTGCGCTGATCGTGTCTAAAAGGTGGGATGACATACAATGCAAAGCTATGTTGGAAATTGCAATACAAATCGCGCAAAGCAATCTGAGTTTCCCCAATTTGTGATATATGTATGATAGGTTCTCGCGAAGCGCCAAAACTATTCGCAGTTGTGTTGTTAAGTTTGTGAAAAGGATGGCATGGTGTCCAAATCCTGTGCTAAACTTAGTTCTCCATCAACCATGTACTGATTTGACTAAACACTGCCCAAAACAGCTGTAATAAATAGCAAATATTGCTTTAAAACTAAAAAAATACAATAAAACATAGTAGCCCAAAATTTGGCAAATCGCAAAAACATGATGTAGAGCAATAAAGCTGAAATAACAACAAACGCAACATGGAACAAACAAAATCATTCTAAATAGTTAACAGTTGGAGTAGAGCTCGGGCATGCTAAGTGGGTTATTGGTTGGTGAAGAACCACTGGCGTAAACCTATTGTCTAAATTAAATATCACGCAAATTTTTATAATAAACAGACACGTTTCCTGCTTTCAAATTACTTTTTACATTTAACTTGTTAGCAATGTTTAAAAAACTCTTATTTATTCGTGTTGGAATTAATATTAGAATACAACTTATCAGAGACCTCATATTGTTTGTTGTTTTTCTTGAATCTGTTTCCTTCGGTGAAAATTTTTGAAATCAATTCCTGTCGTTTATCTTTTCCCAACAAATGGTTGCTTACTCCAGGTGAAGAATCGAACATCTGCAGTGCCCTTTCTTTTGACGACTCGTGCAAAGATGCTATTCGATCCTCGGACATGAAGCGGTCATTACAGTCCTTTAAGTAGTAGTGCAGTACGAATAGGTGAAATGTAAAACATTGTTTAAAAAAATAAGTGTTCATCTCATTTTGACAGAATACAGTTGAGCGTGGATATAGTCCTATAACTCTCTGTCGAATAAACAGGAATCTGAACCAACCTCTTCCATTAGGCTTCGATATTCTCCCAACGCATTTCTTGAGGCTGTATTCAAGTCATCATGTAGCTTATCCTGCAAAACAATTCTTAGTCTTTTCAAAGAGTAAGGTTTTTTAATTCCTGACCTTTTAAATTTCCTAATGTGGTATTTACCATTTTCCTAACTGTTAAACAGAAATTGTTCCAAAGGAGAAATTAAATACATAAGAAGAATCAAAGATAAAAATACTTTTCCAAGTTTATTTTTTTTGTTTAAGAATTTTTTTTGTTTAAAGTATGCTTACCGGAAAAACATCGAATTTGATAACGACAATTTATGCAAAGGAGTAGTGTATAATCAAATTTAAAACGTTTGCGGCAACTTATTGATCTCTTATAGTGTTTTTATATAATATTGTTTCGATTCGAAACACAAAATGTTGCAACATCTATTTTGGCTATAGCAATTTATATCCAACCTGCTTAAGCTGATTTTCGGGTTGATATCGTTGATAAGTTTGATTAAGAAGGTTATTAAAGTCTTTCTGTCCTTTATGTTTTATTTCATCTGGCATTTCTCCCATTTTTTGTTTAAAATGTACAAGAGCTTCTTGTCGACAACGTTCTTCAATAGAATTCAATTGATTAACATCCACTGCCTTACCTTCGCACGACTGCAAGAGTAAATACGCAAAACGTAAAGCCGACCTTCACCACTACCATGATATGAAACAAAAAAAAATGAAACCTAATACCCTTTAAAATAAATCAATATTTACCTTTTCAAGTTCTTTTTGATAAATTTCTGCGGCAGTTTTAACATTGCTTGTCATTTTTTTCTCCAATTGAAACTGCAAAATGCATTTTAGAAAAGTTGATTTTTATATCAGAAATAAAAAAAGACTAATAAAAAAAAAAGATGTCGTTATAAGTGGAACATATTCCCTGGAAGTGACATAATCCTCAATATTTTTTTATGTTTATCCCTACATGCTTATCATCCCCTCACCACCCCTATCGAGTAAGACCAACCACAGATAATGCAGTTTAACAACAACAACAACAACAACAATATTTTTACCCACCCGTACGAGTTTGTTTCTTTGTGTAAGCAGTTGCACATGTGTGTCCATTTCATTTTCCAAACTTCTGCTCGCGGATTTGACAAAAATGGAGTGATATCCCATCTTTGGCTCCTTGTCGTATGATTGCAACACCTCTTCTCTTATAGTCATATAAGCGTGTTGCAGCTCTGTTTCGGAGACAAGTTTATCTTCGCATATTTTCTACAGAAAGTGGGATTTGCAATTACATTAAGTAACGAATATTTTAAGCTTTACGCAACACAAAACTTACCATTCCCATTTTTTCCTTAAATTCACGCAAGAACTTTTTTTGAGATGCTTCACTGGATGCCTTTACGTTTGCCTTAATAAAGCGACAATAATGGGTTAATTTCAGGAAATCAAACTTTTCGGGTTGAAATAGTTTTTTGGTAAAATGATTTAGCCGCGCTTTCGTTCCAAAGAAAATTAAAATATCTAGTTCAGCTACAGTTTAACAAAAATTATTTTGCAACCCGTGGACAAAGTAGCCGTTGCAGCTTAAGTAAATGCTTTTGGGTGACAAACTGTTAGTCTATAGCTTACATATCTAGAATAGAGGTATCCTGTGCATATACTGAAAAGAAGCTTTTTAGGTACTTATTTCTTTTATTCGACGTTTCAGCTACCTATACAGGCTGAAAATTAGGAGATCTTATAATAAACGTTATTTAAAACCTTTTTCTTGCATATATCAACAAACAATATTTACGAAATATTTTACGAAATATTTTTACGAGAATTTTGAACATGTAGCAAAACTGAAGGGAACCGTTTTTTGACAGCACGTTTGGTTTAGGGAACTTGAAAATATTTGCTTGAGTTCCGGTTCGTTCATTGAAATCTTTTGTTTTCCATTTAAGTTATATGGTTTTACATATCCCGTAAATCACTCTTTTTTGCTTGAGTTTTATTTAAAAATTGATCCTTAAAGCGCTATTGTTATAGTTTATAAATAAAATAAAACTTTACAATAAATAATTTAACTTGAACATAGAATTATTGGACTAAACAACAAACCAAGTAAACACTTGACCACAGAAGAATTTCCTAAGACTCTAGGCGGGAAAAGACGTCCATATATGGTTTGGAGCAAGGGTGCCCAAACTTTTAGCTGTTGACGGCCGCTATAACCGTCTTTATTGATCGCACGGCCGCCAGTAAATTTGTTTTCGAGATGCCGTCAAAAAGTTAAGTCATAACGTGACGTCATAGAACAATTAACATATACTTGCTGTTCTCTAATGATCTCGTGCAAAAATCTAGAACTGAAATGTAGTCTAATCGCGCGAAGCGCAAAAAATGTGGCATTACTGGTATAATTATTGGGTTTTTGAAAGTGTCACGTGACGCAGCTAGCCGGATGTTCGTCAAAACGGTGCGCATGCACTTCCACGGTGGTACCAAGTTCGATGACCTGGGACTCTGGGTCTACTGTCTGTGGGTTATGATATATTTTTTTATAGGTTTTGGCCTATTAACGAACTACATACTTTTAGCGTCTGGACATTTAATCCTCAATGTATCTTCTTTCCCTCCATGAGCTAAATACAAGTTTAAGAAGCAGTCACACCATTTTGTTCGCTTAAACACGGCTTTCTGTAACTACCGCTCAACCTTTCCCACACTTTTGCCTCAATTCCACTGATAACTCGCATTACCACATGCCTGCTTAGCCGTTAATCATGTATCATCAATTCTTATATTATATTTATGTGAGATCACCATTCAGGTTGATACATATCTACTACGCTGATTTATTTTTGCGTCAGTCGCACAAATTTCTAATCTGCTTTTAGCATATCAACCATAAACTCATGGCAGCACGGGCAAGGCCGCCAACATATGTTTGTTAAAATATGTGTTAACGACCGCATAATTATTCATCGACGGCCACATGCGGCCGTACGACACTTGTTTTAGAGGTTGCTTTTATCAATTTTCAATCGGGTTTTGATAGAAAGCCTTTTTGTGGTCTTATGCTGATTGTGCGACCCCGCCTGGCAGACATAAGATCATCGTGATAACAGGCTTCACTGTAAGTTGGAAAAATGTCTAAAATATTTGGAGTATCGAACCTACATTACATAGATTTTTTTATAATTATCCCACGCTTTAGTGATAAATAAAAAATAAAAATGTTTTAAGCATTAAATGAGTCATTAGTTTACCTCCCAAATGGTTGTAACTTCTGGCATTTTTCCGCTTTCGAAAACGTCAAAGTAGGCCAGAGCGAAGGTGACCACTTCGTATCCTGATGCAACTTTTCCGTTAAATGTTTTTACGGGAATGTTGTTTGGTGAAAATAAATGTTTCACCAAACTGTCAGTAAATTCCAGGAAGAGCGGTTTAACGTCTAGTTTTGAATGCAAAAAATAATTTTATAGTTTGAAATGTAAGGTATATATTTAAAAGACAACCGGGGTCCCTACGCAAGTACCCCAAATTATTTGTGTAAAGTGCATTCAACGCTTTCGCTAAGATGTTCGTCAGATAAGTCTGTGTGAAACAACTTTGAATAAGGTTATTTAGTTTTATTGACCGGCCATCCTACCGTCTAGTCGTAATTTACTTCCATCAGCTTTTCCTCTCACAGCTACTGTTTCTCCAGGGTGAGGCATAAGAAAACATGACATCTCTTCAAACGATTCCTTCAGGTTTCTTCTCACTGTTTTTAATTCCTTTTTACAGTTGTCCGTGCTTAGTTTTTTATGCATATATGTTCTTCCACCATCGATGCCATATTCAAAATCAGTATCTGACCAATCGCGGATTAAAAACATCAATTTCTGCAAGAAAAAGCTAACAAAATATATGTAAAGTAGCAACACGAAGCGTCCCATGATTTCTGTTATTTTCATCGTGATTATGAGAACTTACAAGGAGTGAAGTCTAATAGGGCGAAAATTGCAATATGGAAATAGACAACACTAGGGAAGAGTACAAAAATAAAGTAAAGAATCGCGTCACTAAAATATTTCATTTTATTTACAATTTTTCATGTTTAACATTATATGCCATGTCTTATTCCTAATGCGTCCTATCAACATTGCAGTGAACTAAAATCAGTTATTTATAACCATGAGGCTATTTAATAAGAATACATTGGATTATTTCGTGACTAAACGATTTTCTTTTTGAAAAATCTTTTAATCAATTTATCGTTGGTGGCCTTCCAATTGTAAATAAATGTATTTCATTTACACGATCGGATAAGTGTTACGAAACATTAAATAATCATTTTGGTAAAATGTATTTAACTGTCAGACTTGTCTCACGTTTATTTTTTTTTTAGTACCGAGAAAAACTTGTAAAATTTAGAACAAATTTGGTGTACGAAAGGTCCCCCGTATTCAATTGTTAACTTAATTATTTAAACAAATTTGCAATTAAATCACGTGACATTGAATCCGTGTTCCCGCATAACAACATTAAAAACTTCGGTACATGCTACACCAACATTAAATAGCAAACCTGAAAGCGTTGTGCCTGAGAAGGTTGTGTACTGTTTGATGCTGCCTTGCCGTAATCACAAAAAAGCTGTTAAAGGAATACATCAAAAGATTCGCCAAGTAAGTAAGTAAACATTCAGAACCTCTAACACTTAAATAACAAAAACAAATTATAAATACATAAATTAAAAAAATATGTTTAATATTTTACTTGTAGCAGTATTATTTTATATTTTGGCCTGTCGAACCTACAAACGTTAGTTCGAACCTCTAGATTCTGAAAATAATCTTCTTGTAGCTGTTGATTGATGTTAAAAATTTGCATTGAGCTCATCAGAGTACTAAATGCAAATATAACAGAGCATTGCTGCATATTTGCTTCGCTGTCGAATGAACCTTGGGTGTCCATGAGAAATATTGCCACCTTAATTTAAAAATGAAAAAAATGTATAACTTATTATGATTTTGTGCAAATTTTAAACGCTATCGTTATTTGTTTTATATATAGATCTGTCTTGTTGGATGACATTCTGATTATACGACTAAATAATATAGACAAAATTAGGCACTATATAGTCTCTTAAAGTTTTAACTAACCACCTTAACTATAGAGCATATTAATTCAAAATAAAATATATTCGAATATGTACTGAACAAAAAGCCCATAGATAAAGGAATATGTGTAACAAAGGCTCATGCACAATATACCTTTCCTTTTGAAGCAGTTTCGATATAGAACGGTTCATCCCAGATCCATATTCCAGTGGTCATGCGTTCACTGCCGCCTCTCCATCCAAAACCTTCTGTCAGCTCTTGGCCCTTTTCGCGCAACCAACCATCGTCCTAAAAAGCAACAAAAATCTTTATGGTCATTTTGAAAGAGGCAAACTGGTTAGCAAATTGGGATCTCACAGTTTAGTTCTGTGTACTTAAACTAGTGCTGACTCGTAGCGATATGACGTTCAACAAGTACATGCGTCATTGGTGAACATAGATTCTTTAAATCTATGACATCAGTATAGGTTGGAGCCCCATGATAAAGGGATATGCCCAGTTTCAATAGGGCTTTAAATTCTCTTCTGTTATTAATAATTCTGACTAAGCCAATTGCCCGGCCTAAAATATATGCGCCATAAATAATTTCACAGATAAACTAATCTTCGTGACAATTCAAAAACGATTTGGTTATTTTAAATTGAAGACAAGAAATTAAAAAGCTAATTTAGATAATCGTTATTGTAAGTTTCACAAACATTCCTCGCATTGAATCGAAGATTTATGCACAGCATTGTTCGAAGAATCATATTTGTTCGGTTGCATTTGAGTAATCGCTTGTACACTATGCTATACGAAACAACTGGCCAATGTATACGAACCCTTTGAGCTTTCTTGGATGATTGCAAATAGCGAAGAAAGAAGTTGAGCATGAAAGACTTTCCTTTGCGAAAAGCACCGGCCAACGAATAGATTGCAACAGGGGTGTTGCCAACTTGGTGGAATACACGTTTTAGTTCTTCGCGGTTTATTGAATAGCTGAATTCGTCTTCCTTGAGGCAAATTATTTAGACAGTGCTTTTAGAAGGACGGCCACATTCCGTTTGGTCTGAGAGTACGAAAAATACGCCTGGATCCGTATATTTTGAAGATTAAGTTTAACACAATGAAACGCTAATCACGACATGGGTTTTGTTTAAAGTTCGCATTTACAGTATTTGTATTTGAATTCATTTTGTGTGAATATTGTTTTCACTTAACCCAGCAAAAATGCGGTAAGGTAACCAAAGACCCGGCATTAAAATGAAGTACGCGTCAGATCGCCAAAATAGCTTAACATTAGTCATTGAAAGGAAAAACAAACTATTGACGAATTAAACAATGATATTTTATATGCATTTTGCAATCCACTTTATGAGTAGGTTTGTCCCTAAACAATTACCAAGGTTAATTACTTATTTAGAGAGCCTGACAACACTTTAAGTAGGCCTACCTGTTTTTTGCCAACCCCGGGCTGCTAAGTTTGTTGATGGTTGGAAAGAGCGCTGATGTTCATATTTTTCATATTCAGAATGTGCTGTTAATACAAATAGTTAAAATCTGGGCAGAAATTTGCGCAAAGTGTACAAAATTACAGCGTGGTGCATTAATATGTATACCAGTCAAATATCCCGCGTTGCTCACGATATATCTACTAATGTACTATTTTCAAGTTTAATACTATGTAGCTTACTTCTGATGACAAAAATAGCTACGACCACCATTGACATGAAGTAATTAACGTTGAAATAATAGATAAAGTTTACAAAAAAATCCAGTGAATGGCTTGACGAAAACTGTTTATTCGTTTGAGCGAAGCTGCTTCTTAAAACGATGAGCGATCGGGAATTAAGCCGGTTTACGAAAAGGCAACCCCTACTTACAGTTTTTTCTTATGCCCACCTTCTTTGTTCTGTCTGACTAATCCAGTCCCACTAAATCTGTTTGGCTTCCTCCTATAAGTACATCCAACAAACAGGAGGTCCAATAGACATTTTTTTCAAATTAAACATTGATAATGTTTCGTGGTATCAGAATGACTTTATGATTAATGCTTTTATAAATTGAACGATAATTAAATGATTTTTTAACAAAAACTCAAAATATTTCCCAAAGAAACGAATTACTTTGATTTTTCCTATTAGTATCATATTCATATAATTATAATTTCAATATACGATACTTGAATATTAAAAACATGGTAAAAATCAGAGGCCGATCGAGGAATTTTGTTTTTGTAGGCCATAAAAGAATTAAGGAATACGTCATAAAGCTACGTAAAATCGTGAAGTCACAAGTTACGTCAAAACGTGACGTATTTTCATAATAAGGAGACGGAAGAACCTCGCGCAGCTTTAAAAATGGTCACGTACCCCTCACCCGGAATCCACCCCTGGTAATAATAAACTTGCATACAAACTCACCTTCATTGTCGGAAAAGTCACACAATGCAGAGTTAAAAGAACTGGGGCTTCTCGATGATGAACGCTGAAAAAGCACCATTTGCTGTCGCCAGTTTTACGTATTTTAGCTTTCTTAAAAACTTGGAATTGAACTGAATTTTGTTTAATCAATTCAGGTTCTGTTCACACTTGATATTAAAATAGGAATTCATTCTAATGAGAATATGGGTTTTGTGCGCATTTCAAACATTTTGTTTTACACAATTTATACTTAAAAATTTCTTTTTTTTAGTCAGCCTCATCTGACTAAAAATTCGCTTCATCTGATTGAATGAAAATGACGTTAAACAGTGTATTTACCGCCAAATAGATCTTAACTAAAGTTAGAGCACACAGGCTGTTTACAAATGAGTTTAGAATTTATAAATTGCTAAACATTGAGATTTGTTATTAATTTGTCAAATTGTTACCACAAGAATTATCTATAGTTTCAAGTGTGATGGCCATCGCTAACATACCTGATATGAATCTTTGGTTCCTAATTTGTTTTCACTCTTATACTGCTCAAAGCACTCTGCAAGGTTGTCAACGAGCATTGTTTGAAACTCAGCGACCATTGAATTTGCGATCCCATCGGTATCTTCCCCATAACGTTTCAGTGCATTCAGCTCGCAGTTTTCCTTCAACACATTGTCGTCTATTCTCCTATTACTGCCCTGAGAACGTTTAAGCGACATTGCTTGTTACACACAGACATTAAATGTCATTACTTATATGCAGGAAAAAGCATGATTACATGAAAATTAATGCGAGAAAAAGTAAGAAAAAATCTAAATATCGTATTTAATTAATTGGGAGTTAAATTTTATTTGATTAAAGTTTATTGGATGTTACAAATTTGTTCTTCGCCTTTATAGACATTTAATCAAACTTGAATTTAATTTGACGTTGCTTATAATGCAATGGCGCTTGATTTCTTGGGTGCTTGTCAAAGGAGATTAACAGAGCGACAACTTAACAAAACAAAAAAAAAATATTGGACTAAATAATATTGGACTACGGCTTGTACCAATCAGGTCCGGGTGAAACACAGTCATGAGGAGAAATATACAGGCAACAGTAGCTAGTTCGGTGCTTCGCTCAGTGCGCCACATAAGCATTATAATTGTCGCCCTATAGTTTCCATCGGTAAAATTTATTATTTCGCTTAGTTACCTAGTATTGCTGCCTTAGTTTCATTAGGTGAAAAGTTATCTCAGTTGTGTATATAAAAGCCAATTAACCACTTGGCGAACCAAGAATTTTAAGAGATAACAGAAGTAGAAAGTAACGTAGGAACTTTTTTTACCAAAACGATTTATGTATTGGACAATTATGTGCTGAAATTCTAACAGAATGAATATCAGCAATTAAGAATAACTGCATTTTGAGCAGTACTTCCTTTTCAAAATTTTATTAAAAATAAAACTTTTAATTCGAAGCATATAAATAATTCATAGAGAAAGGGCCACATATTTAGGACGCCAAATAGACGCCAGAATGAAAACAGAAAAACAACTACCCTTAAGAAAACTAAAGTCATATAGTTTTCAAACTCCAGCACTAATGTGTCGCATTTACCTAAAATGCATTCCAGGATGCGTATGACAAATCGTACGCGCGAAGGCCAGGAAGAATACAGTGCGTTTTAAGCCATAGATGTGTTACTTTAAGAAATGGACCGCATTATACACGGTAAAGCGCGAAAAAACGCATCATGAATTTCGGAGTATTCAATGTCGACCGTATTATGTGTTAAGTTCATTAACAAAAAAAAAGAAACCTTAAGTCACCGTTTTCAAAATCGAGCACTAATGTGCCACTTTAGTAAAAAAAGTGTACGTACAAAGCCTGGTAAGCATACAATGTTACAACGACCCTAGGTTTATGGACGAAGCACGCTACCGCTGAGTCACTCTGTCGTCGAACGACGTTTGCTTAAATTTAAAATATATCGTCTACTGACGTAACGTTCAGTATTTCCGCAGTTCCAAAGAAAGAAATGGATTTGAAAATTAACGTTGAGCATACAGTTAAAAACGAACTTTAAAAAAACGTTTGCCCACCCATGTGTTGTGATATAGTTGTTCAGATATAATGACTTCACGCAATTCATCTACGGTGCATTCGCACAGTATTATTTGTTCAATTCGACAAATGTAATCCAACGCATGTATGTTATCTAATTAAAGCGTTATTGTAAATGTGCTGTAAAACTCTGTTCAAGAACAACTTTAAAGTTTCCCCGTTTCGCAACACCTTCAAGAAAAGATAAGACAGACTGTCGAACAGGAGACGTTTAATTGTAAGCACTGAGCAGTGGTGAAAGTAAGCCGAATAGCGTTCTGGTATAATTTTGCGGATAGACTGAACCGGTGTATATTTTGTTTCACCAGCCAATTTTCCGATCTCTTTAGGACATTCTCTTGAATGCATTTAAAATAAGATTTCAGTTTCATGTATGTGCACAACATCGAACAATAACTTTAAGTAATCTTTGGTCACTTGTTTCAGACGTTCCATTATGATGTAACTTGGTTTGTGTTACTTAAGATCCAATGGACCACGTTACAAAGACTGTAAAGCGGGACATGAAACGCATCGTGACCTTCGGTATGTTCAATGTGGACCGTGACATATGTCAGGTTCAATAAACAAAAAATTGATCAATAGCACTGTATGTGTTTTGAGATACTTTTGCAGGTTGCTTGCCGAATTATTTAAACCTGGTTAGGTTGCGACTAGTCTCGACAGAATGTTTTATGATGTTGATCTAGTCTAGAGGAAAATCGTTTTTGTGATTGCTAAGCAAACACCAAGTAAAATTCCCGTTAGGTTCAAGATTTTTGTTTAAATATACTGAGGTGGAAACTTTACATCTGCCTATACCAGAAACATTCAAAGCAGTGTCAAAATTGTTACTAAATAGATCAGACACAATACCGTTGTCTATTTAAACCTCGTACATAACGTAGGCTAATAAGCAATTTAATATTCACAAGCCTAGGTTAAAACTATACGCTTCGCTAAACCTTGAAATTTGTTAAGTCGTGCTCGAACGGATACAGGAGCAGCAATGGTTTTAGAGGAAACAAAAAAACCCGTCGCTTACAATGTTTGTTTATCAAGAATTTGTTTCAAAACCAATTTCAAATTGCGTTATCATTAGCAACATTAAAGGCAATCCCATACCTGGTAAATGTATATATTTTTAACAAACCTGATGCAATTCCTTTTTATAATCCTTTACTATTTCATGAATAATGTTGATCATGTAATCCTGTAGGTCTTTGTTGTCCTATAAGAAGTAATACAAAAATATGTGGTAATGTTTTGAACATGCGATAATTGTAGTACAACCTTTATTAGTTTGTCGATAAGGGTTTAACATTTTAAATTTGACTATCTTTCTGTTAAAGCCTATATAAGCTACAGATCGTATTAGTAATTAAACCAAGGTAACTTTGGTTTTTCAAACATAGCTATTATTCATAAACTTACCATTTAATTTGTTGAACCGGTTAAGTTAGTACAGCAGCCAACATAAGACTATAGGCTATACGTTTGCCGTGTTACAGTATAGTCTGCTAAAAATAGGAAATTAACCTACACCTATCGGTAACGGCCCACTAACAACAAAGGGCCATCCGCTAAAACACAATAGAAGCAGCTTTGTTCAGTTGTAAACAAAACCAGTCAAATAAAAACATAATGTATGTTCGCCTTAAGCACCATCGGTGAATTACTCCAAAACAGTCCCACATAAGATAATAATGCTATTCAACCGCATGCCATAAATATATAACAAACAACTAAAGTGACTAAACGATCTCGTCTGACAGAGAGGCATTTTGACAGTACGTGGAATATGGTATGATGCACTCACCAGCAGGGGTCGATCAAAGTGAGGCACCAAGACCTCCCTCCAAAAAAAATTATAGTGTTTTGCCTTTAAACATTGCTTTAACTAAATAAATTCAAGAAATCGGACGAAACAATTTGATTTAAAACCTATCAGCTCGAAAGGCGGCATGCAAAAAAAAATGCAAAAAAATAGTATTTAAACTATACAAACGAAATTGTTCAGTTCGCTCGAGAACACCGGGTGTTTTCAAATTGGATGTTTTATGGCTTCGCGATATAATAAACTTCCCATGCCCCACATGAATAAAATTACAGAACCACCCGTGTCACCCACGCAGTAACGCTTCCTCTATAGCATCGCAAGTGATGACTGTTGTGTGGTAATACTGGTTTTAACCTGTTGTTATTTTACTGCCGCTATTTAAATTATATGTCCATTCTTTAATAATCTATGAGATCGTTATTGCTTGATATTTTGGTTTTAATCAATATTTATGGCAAACAACTTGCGAGGGCCATTTTCCCCACTGTATGGCTAAACAGAAACAACGTAAAGAGTAAGCCTGAAGTGCAAATGGCGCATTTATATCGATTGGTTAGGCAAAAATATCGTTTCAGAAAAAGAAATTTGCTTAAATAAAATATTTAAGGGCCAACAATAGTTAGCGACAAGGCCTGGTAAAAAGGACATATTGTTTATCAGTACCGTGCACCAGCACTTATGTTATCAAAACACCGTTTCGGACCGTTCCGGCGTACTTGTACCACTGAGTACAACTTAATGTGTACTAATGATTTTTTGCACTTTGTTTATCAAACTTGCGTAAACACCTACACTGCGAAACAACTATAGCTGTGAACCGCCAGATTGCCAAAAATGTTAAAACTCTCTTGATATTTCGACTACGGCTTGTAGGACGAAACATAGACCACATTGTATTTTGCGTCTTCCCCGATGTATAGCTTTAAAACCTTAGGTCGGTATAAGCTTGCGATTGCTCAACGGATTTACGATTATCAGGCGTAGAAGTCCAAATAATCAACGGTGGGTGTGAAAAATCAGCTGTTACAAACAATAAAGAACTATAGCTGTTTTTATTTTTATTTTAAACAGGACAGAAAATGCAGATAGTAAAAAAACTTAGAGATTAATTGGTATGGTCCACGCCAGTAGTCAGTTGCAAAATTTTATTTATGCATGTTTCACGCATTATAATTTGATATTACGACTGGTGAATAACCCATATAACCACGGAAGCGATTTTTGCCGGTTATATGTGCCACTGTAAGCAGGGCGCCTTGTTCTGCAATTCCACCGAAACCATTGTTTTACTTTGCCATTATGTAAACGTACCGAATGCTTGGCGCGTGTTCATACTTTTGTTTTGCAGAGGAAGTCCACAATTAAAAAAGCATGAGTTCACAGCGTTGCCGCCAGAAAAGAACCAGCTTAGACTTTAACGGGTATAGCTAATCAAAATAAACTTAGGGACAATATAAACATTTTTAGGGGGTAATTTAAAGCTGATTTTACCTGCCTTAATTAATCTTTGTTCTATGCAATCGTGATATTCAATAACGTGCAGCAGTATTCCTGTGGCATAATGCAAGGGTTAGAATTTTTGCCTTTGTTCCAAAATTGTCGACTCGACTAAAATCGGCTCTTGTACAATTGCTCCAAATCATAGAGCTGTTGGCAACTTCAAATGGCAAACGACTAGTGTTTAAATAAAGAAACACAGTAAACACGAACTTTCAAGACAGAAAGATGAGCTGTCTTTGCTGTCCTAATCACAAAGATCAAAAAAGATCTAAAACAACTTGAAAACAGAATACTACAGTTACGCCAAACCGGCATTATCAGTTCTGCCTAAAAACTTCATTCGAATGAATATAATAGCGATGGACGGATGAAATCAACTGATGCTTTTAGGGTTATTGACTGTTTCCAAACGAAAAATTATCTTGTTTAGGGAAACAATCTGCCTAATTTAAGA
Source organism: Ascidiella aspersa (assembly GCF_963924565.1). Classification (NCBI taxonomy): domain Eukaryota; kingdom Metazoa; phylum Chordata; class Ascidiacea; order Phlebobranchia; family Ascidiidae; genus Ascidiella; species Ascidiella aspersa. The sequence goes on from NC_139452.1 coordinate 11,634,912, forward strand.
CTGAAATTGACTGATCAAGTCAAAAGCGACACTAAAATCGCCCCTTGTGGTTAGTGATAGGGATGCACGACACTTTTTGTTATATTTTTCGAATGCTATTAAAAGACCTCTGTTCACTAAATCGGCTATAAGGGGTACAGTTTGCACGACTTTAACTGGTTTCCATATTTTTTGGAATTCTGCAAAACCGCAAAATCAGAAAACAAAGGAATGTAAAATCCTTGTTATGTTTCTAAATTAATTAATTGAAATCAAGAAAACATAAATCATTATAACACTTTCAAAATTTAGACAAAGTCTGTCAAAGTCATGAATAGGGTTACGAAAAATAATAAAATTTAAGGAGGAAGTGCATGTGAAATTTGGATGTCAAACTAAAATAATGCCACAATACAAAATGGCAAAGATGAAAATTATCAAATTCGCCCTTTTGCCGAAACTTACTTTAACAGGGACAAAACAGGCCTTTAATAACCATATAAATTGGACATTCTCGAAATGCGTTTTGTGGTGTCTAGGGGGTTTTAGAGAAATGCAACGTCACAGTCTCATTAATCAACCCTATATTTGCAATTATTGCGCGCTACTTCTCAGACATAATGGGTTAAGGGCTCTATTTATCATGGACGTATAGGCTAATTTAAAATATGCAATACTTCACATTGACAGCCCCGTTAAAATAAGAAATCAAACGCAATAAATTGTAAATTGTTTTTGTTAATGATATACTTATGATTGTTTTATAGATCGTTCTTTCGCAAATAGATCGTGGCGATTCATTTGACAATAATTTATCACCTGCAATTCATTAACCTTTATAGGTAATGCCTTTTTTTTATAAAGAACGTTGCTCAGTTTAAAACAGAAGAGTTTTAGTTGTATTTCGTCGTCAGTATTAACGGGTATAAGCTTACGACCATATCAAGAATTGAATTCGTTTTATGAGCGGTATAGTTTTTTGCGTAACGCCAATTGACAGAATCAAATGCAATCCGTAGTCTTTATTTTTCTGTTTATATTTGGAGGCCAGGTTTCCAAAAGTGAAGGGTACCGCAACGCACTTTGGTATCAATACTTTGGTGAGCCGAAAGTTTATTTGTAAATTTACGTTTATCTAGGTACACCATGTACGGATGGATCTGTAATGTAACTTAATATGGAATTGCAAAGCCAAAATGGGTCGACTAATTCGAAATAATCTTGATTAAGACACCATCTTGAATAAGCTTGTATAGAAACGCCTCTTTTGCTTTACAATTGATAACTCTTTTGCTTTACAATTGATAATTAATTATCAGGCTATCTTACTTAGTTCTGAAATCACACACAACTTTTGCGCAATGACGCTTTTAAATTCACTGCTATTGTAATGCCTTCGCTGCCAAATATCAATGCTAATGGTATATTTAAAAATCGCTGTAAACGTTTATTTCAACAGAACTGTGCAACGCAATTAGAACACATCCAGAGCAACACAGCATTCCTTGTTCATGTCCACCAAGAACCGAAGACCTAGTGCCTTTCCTCAGCGGTAATAGATTCAATAATGCCAATCAAACTGTGATTCCAAAATCGTGGCTTTGCAACTACATCGACGAATGTCCAAACGGATCTGACGAAAAATACTGCATTTGTAAGGAGTCTGAATATAAATGCGGATGCCCACTAAGAACCCAGAAGTGCCATTATGGACAGGGGTGCTATAGAGAGAGTGACATTTGCAACGGTCGTTTGGATTGCATGGATGGTACAGACGAGCTCAACTGCACTTGTCCAAATGGAAATTTCCGCTGTGCGTGCCAAGATAACAACACGTGCTCCTACCCTGAAGTATGCATCTTGGAGCATCAGACCTGCGACGGGAAAAGCGATTGTTCTGACAGAAGCGACGAAGCCGACTGCCAATGTGCAGGGGAATTTTCTTGCGGTTGTCGCTACGTGAACGGCAAATGTCAAGATCCAACTAGTTGCATTCCGTTGGCATCTAAATGCGATGGGATTAACGACTGTATTGACGGAAGCGACGAACTTGAATGTGAATTCGCTGGCATTCCATTCTATTGCGCGTGCGCTCGAAACGGATCGTGTGAGTTGAGACTTCCTGTTTACGTGCCTTGGGAGTTTGTGTGCAACCGCAATAACGACTGTGGCGATTGGAGCGATGAGGTTAACTGTCAATGCGTCGATGGCCAATTTAAGTGCAATTGCAACCAAGTCGGGTGCGCCATTTCGCCTGGCTGCTTAGATACCAATTTGAAAGTGTGCGACGGAATTGACGATTGCGGTGATTTCAGTGACGAAACAAATTGCTCATTCGCTTCTGAAGTGTTTATATGCGACTGTTTCGCGAGCGGCCAGGCTTGCTCTAGTAAAGTTACAAACGTGCAGATGCACCAAGTGTGCGACGGGTTTTACGACTGTTCCGATCATTCAGACGAGCGTTTTTGCACGTGTGGAATGAAGTTTGAATGCAAGTGCGCACGTTCCGGATCCGATTCGTGTGCTGGTGACAACTGGTGCATAAACGAATGGCAAGTCTGTAACGGTTACAAGGATTGTGCGGATGGTAGCGACGAAAAAGATTGTAGCTGGCCGGATTATTGGTTCGTTTGCTATTGTGTGTACGACAGTAGCTGTACAGGAAACTTCCTTGCATCCGAATGGTACGTCATAGCATGTAACGGAGAAAATGACTGCGGCGATTGGAGTGATGAGCAATATTGCTACTCTTGCCCGTTGGACCTATTTCAATGTGACTGTTATTCGTGGTTCGGAGCGAACTGTACTAACTATGCCGGTTGCGTGGAACAAAGCAAAGTGTGCGACCGCATAAACGACTGTGGAGATTGGAGTGACGAACGTAACTGTTCATACTTCCATTGCGACTGTAGTTCGTTTGAAACACCAACGCTTTGCTACGCCGGAAGCGTTAAAGAGGAAAAGCGGTGCAATCTGGTGAATGATTGTGGCGATTGGAGCGATGAAAGAAATTGTCTTTGCCCGGAAAACGATTTCGTGTGTCCCTGTGACGATTGCGGACTCCTACCATCGTGCGTGAAGAGCAGTGACGTTTGCGATGGCGTTAATGATTGCGGCGATTGGAGCGATGAACGCGATTGCGTGTGCCTGAATGGTAAGACGCAGTGTTGCCAACAAAATGCAACAGACGCTTGTCCGTCCGATGCTGCTTGCATTTGGAAGTATCAGTTTTGTGACGGGGCGAATGACTGCGGCGATTGGAGCGACGAAAAAGGATGCAACTGCAAGAGCTACCAGGCCAGGTGCGGCTGTATATTCGACGAATCCAACTGCGACACGCAGCAAAAGTGCATCGACTTGCTATCCATAAATGACGGCGTGGTAGACTGCGACGGTGGCGATGATGAAACGTGCATTACCTTGTCCATAAGTTTTTCTTTTTCTTGTTCGTGTCATACAATGTACTGCCCCGACGCGAAGACCAGAGATCAAATGCTGCAGTACACTGCCACCACTATGAACGGGTCCACAACCATTTGTCACCCTGTAGCATCTAAGACGTACTTTAACGGCACTACTGGTGTGAAAGAACCTGAGTGGGCATGCGTATCGAGCATGTGCGATACAGACTTGTGTCGGATGCCTTTTGTGTGCGACAACAAGGAAGTAACGGTCGCTCACATGTTCTGCCACGGCTATTTTACCTGCTCCGTCATGAGCGACCTAAGTGACGACAATCTTGGCTTTAGATGCCCGACGGGATTTTCGGGCTCGGCCTGTGTGCTGCCGCAGATAAACCTCTACGACGAAATCGCGCACTGCTCGGACGCGTCTGATCTGTGTTTTGTAGACGGAAAGATGAGCTGTTTCGAGTGTTTCGACAAGAAGCTCATAATCTCGCCAAAGCAAGTTTGCGACGGGGTCGTGGACTGCTACGATGTCTCGGACGAGTGCTTTTGTGCCGATCAAAGCGTTTGCAAAGAAGTACTAGGAACATTAAGAACACGATGTCCTTCTGGCCATTTCTATTGTAACGAGAACCTGGGATGTGTGGACGAAACCGCTGGAATGTGCAACGAATTTGTAAATTGCACAAACTATGCCAACACTGCTCGGTGCTGGGGATACGGATTTTATAGAAGGACCACTATCACTTGCCACAACACCTTTGGCAAAATTCAAGCAACGATGTGCGACGGTCGTCCGGAATGCAAAGACCTTTCAGACGAATGTGACACGTGCCCAGACAAGCCATTGTTTTGCAACGACCCCTGTAGGTTGTATATGGATGGGGAGAGATATTGTAACGGTGAAAACGAAGACCTGGTGCTTTCCGTTGATGATTGCCCGCCTGGCTTTGACGAGAAAAACTGTACGATGCGATTTTACTGCAAGTCTGGGTCTAGTGTCAGCATAGACGTCGACAAAACGTGCGACGGCTTAATTGATTGCCAGAATGCAGAAGACGAAGCACAATCTCTTTGTTCAAGCACGCGATTCTATTGTCTTGAAAAAACTCCAATTTCGGTGGACAAAAGCCAAGTTGAGGACGGCAAGAGAGATTGTGCGGACGGAAGTGACGAATGTCCTCCGGATAACGGTGACGCCACCATTTTTTCGTCGCAATACGAGCTGATTGGAAACCAGTTTATTCTGGCTATTTTTTGGGTCATGGCGTTGGTGTCCATTGCCGGAAACGCGGCGGTGTTAGCAACTACAGCAAAGGAAATGCTCACCTGGGACAAACCTTCAGTCGCGATGCAATACAACTCGTTGTTTGTGCTTAACTTGTCACTTTCCGATTTTTGCATGGGCCTTTATCTTTTGGTTGTGTGTATTAAGGCAGCCCAGTTCTCGGGGTCCTATTGCTTCCATGATAAACCGTGGCGTACAAGCGCATTTTGTTCATATTTGGGGGCGTTGGTGGTTCTCTCAACAGAAGCGTCTGTATTTATTATGACCGCCATGACCACGTTTAGGGTTATTACAATTATGCGACCATTTATTACTCGAACACTAACCATTATTTGGGGAAGAGTAGCAATTGTCTCCTGCTGGATTTTAGCTATCTTAATTTCCACTCTTCCGCTTTTTATTTCGGATAATTATTTTGCCTCTGGTGTTTGGTTTCCGAACTACTTTTACAAAACTGACCAGATTAGCAAAACTGAATTGCGTACCCTAGCCAGCAGAATGGGACAACATAATTTATCGACCTGGTTCGAAACAAAGAAATTTGTTAAATCTAAAATCCCTTACCTGCCTATATTGGGCGACATAGGTTACTACGGCGAAACAAGTGTATGTATGCCACGAATTTTTGTTAACGTTGGCGATGCTGGATGGGCTTATTCTGCTTTCATAATGTTTCTTAATTTTGCCCTCTTTCTTTACATGGTCATTTGCTACGTGGTCATCTACCGAAAAAGCACAAACAACATTGGCAAGTCTGGCAAGCGTTCTAAAAAGATGCAAAGCCGTATATCTCGCATCGTATTTACCGATTTTGCTTGCTGGGTCCCACTTTGTACATTGGCCTTCGTTCAACTGACTGGGGCTAGTTTACCAGTAGTTGTGTATGCTGTCAGTGCTGGGGTCCTACTGCCCATTAACAGCGCTCTCAATCCACTTATTTATTCCGACATTGTAAGTGGGGTGATCAGTAAAGTTTACAATTTCTGCCGATTGACGGTTTTTCGTCACCAAACTTCGGAATAGCAACAAAAAAACAACTTTACATTCGAAATTAACACTTTTTCGCAAAACCAGAAATTTAGGTGAAGTGAGGCAACATTTCTGTCGTTTAAGATAAATAAAAGTAATACAAAACGTTGAAAAGCGCCACAGCATTTCTTCATTTCTTATTATTGCTGCAGCAAATTCGTCTCATTTTTTTAAACTTTTGTACAGAGTTGTAGTTGCACAGTATTTTTTCAACTTTCTTGTTTAAAAAGTAAAAGATCCGTATATGTTTCGAGCCGTCAGGTTAAAACGTTTGAGAACCACTACTTGAAAAGAAACCGCGGAACTAGCGAAATCAACGAAAACTGTCTAAGCCCTTTTAAATTTAAAATATACAACTTAAACTATGCAAACGCAATTGTTTAGTACGCTAAAACACCTGGTGTTTTCAAGATTGGATGTTTTTCTGGCGAAGCGTTATAATAAACTTTTCATGTCCCACATAAATAAAATTAGAAAATCACCCGTTTCATCCACGTAGCGACGCTTCCTCAATAGCAGCGCAAGTTTTGATTGCTGTGTGGTAATACTGGTTTAACCTGTTGTAATTTTACTGCCGCTATTTAAAGTATATGGACATTCTTTAGTAATCTGTGAGATCGTTATTGCTTGATATTTTGCCATTAATCAATATTTTTGGCAAACAACTTATGAGGATGATTAACCCCACTGCATGGCTAAACAGAAACAACGTAAAGAGTGAGCCTGAAGTACAAAAGGCGCATTTATATCGATTGATTAAGCAAAATTTCCATTTTCGAAAGAGAGACTTGCGCAAATAAAAAAAATTAAAGGTAACAAATAATTAGCGACTTGGCTTGGTAAAAAGGATATATTGTTTACCGGTACGGCGTACGACCATTAATGTTATCAGAACACCGTTTCGGATAGTTTCTGCTTTCTTGTACAACTTAATGTGTACTAATGTTTTTTACACTTTGTTCTAACAAACCTAATTACTGCGAAACAACTACAGCTATGAACCACCGAATTACTAAACAGGTTAGAGGTCTCTTGATATTGTGATTATACGGCTTGTAGGACCACACATAGGCTATAATAAAATACTAAGCGTCTAGGTCGGTAAGCTTGCGATTGTTCAACGGATATATACCACTATAGTATAGGCGTTGGAGTCTAGATATCCAACGATGGTTGCGTAAAATCAGCTGTTAATAACAAAAAGGACGATAGCTGTTCTTCGTTGTGAACAGCACAGCAAATGCCAAAAAACGCAAAAACTTGATTGGTCAGGTCAACGCCAGAAGTCTGTTGCAAAATGTTATCTTTGAAGGTTTCACGCGATATAATTTTACACTAAGACTGGTGAATAACCCACATAACCACGGAAAGGCGTTTTTTAAAGTTATACGAACTGATATGTGTGGTAATTTAAACATAAGACGATTGTTAACACTGTTCAATTTGATTCAAGAGTTGTTTCGTTAGCTTTATAAATTTAAAGCTTTTATGTATGCAACATGATTTGCCAAATGTCCACATTTGGAATCTGAAATTTGACAGATGCACGCTTAAACCTTGGTAAAAGCGATCGATTTTGTTGATTATTTGTCAACATTTCAAAAGAAAACTTGCTTTTCGAAAGATCACTGCGGTTAATTTGTAGTAATGCGAAAATTTGAATCAAATTATTTATAATTAATTTATTGTAAAATTCTTGTATTGTTTAACAACTGCAAGCATATTATTTGCGTGCTATTTACAAAACACGTGTGTTTTAAATGTTACATCGAAAGTTTGGTTACTTTAATATTATATTTAACGCAGACAAACAGGTTGCAACCTGTGTGATGCAAAATCCTGCTGTTTTTTTTTTTGGTTTTCTTTGTAAATTAAAACGAGCTAAGCTCGTCAAGACTCAAGGGCGAAAATACCGCACATATCGAAATAAACATGTTTTTACTGTTTACGAAAACCAGCCTTTGACGGTGGACCAACCACTTTGAACACTTTCTTTTCTTTTACGAAAGAAACCTTTGTGCGATTCGTTTAGCTTTTTGTACGTTTCATACTGGCGTTTGAGGTCTTCTTTAAAATCATCAATCATCTCTACTTTGAAATATGCATCTGGTATTTTTAAGTCAGATATGATGTCCCTCATGTATCCACTGTGGTCTCTTTCCAAGTCTCTCTCTTCCACATAATCTTTTTCACATGTCTTCAAAGAGTTAACAGACATTTTTTTTCTGTTTTAGAATTGTCAGAAGGACTAAACTATATTACTAAAGTTTTACAAACCTTTGACATTTTCTGCATATATTTGTTTTTTCCCTTTTCAAGTTCTGTTTTAATCTTCTGTCTTGCTCCTTCCTAATTAATGTAAAAGAATTATTTTTTACCTCTTTAATGTGGCCGCTTTTTTAGGGTGAATACAGAACAAAGAGGACAGAGAATACAGAGCGTTAAATGTAACCAGAAAATAAGTATGAATTCTACTATTGCCAATTACATAACAGCAAATGTAGAATTCCCCTAATAATTCCGATTTGTTGCCTGATAAAAAGTTTTTGGACAAGTGCGGCAAATATAACGACTACTTATATAATTCAAGTTACCAAATCAATTCGAGCATCGCAACGTATATTTTTCTCGTATAAAGACAAATCGCAAATGTTTTAAACTGCACATTTTCTCCAGCAATAAGGAGTGTATGTGTGACGTCAGGCGCCCCCATGTTGCTTAAGAAGCAGAGATATAGTTTAAAATTACAATAGATATTTTGGAGCATAGTGGTTGGAGGTTGTAGTAAGACGTAATAAAAATATTAAAGCCCATACAGAAGTAAGTATCATTTTGAACATTTCGAATAACTCTTTATGTTGAGAAGTTGAAAATGAATAAAGAGTTATTCGAAACGTTCAAATTGATACCTACTTCTGTATGGGCTTTGATATTTTTATTACGTCTTGCAATAGATATTAGTTATACGATTTAGGATCAGTTACAACTGTGTATCAAGGTAGATGAAATATACAGCACCTACGCGGACAAATACCACCAGCACTATATTACGTAGGAGAATAACAAAACGGTTGGCGTTTTGAAAACTTAACGACCGCAACGTTCATTTCGCAAGTTGTCAAGAGTTTTGTTACTTTATGCTATATAACTCATTGTTACCGTATTTTGTATATTTCTGTCACGCGTGGACGTATACAGGTCGTCCATCATCGATCGGAGGTCGCTTTTTTGGAATTCAAATTCGTTGTGAGGTTCCTGCTTGCTGAGACTGAACTCCTCAAGTGCAGAATCTCGATACATTGTGTGGCGACATTTTAAATCTTCATTTTTTTCACAAGGCAATTTCGGCTGGAAACAACAGAAAACCGAATCGTGACTTTGCCTTAACGTTAATTAACTATAGGGACGTTTTTCAACGAGTTTAAAGTAAGCCCACAAATCCACCAATTGCTTTTGTAAGCTATTTTTCGGAATAAACAATTACGTTTAGAAAGGGATTGTTTAAAATTACCCACAAATATCTGGCAAAATAAAATACACCCCGTATAATTGTGTTTACTAGACTTTAAAGCAACATTAGTGAAAAATGAATATATTTAATACTCAAACAGTCGTAGGCTATGTATTAAATTAACTTACATTTCCTAATTCTTTTCGGTAGCCGATATACACACGACGTTTCGTATTCTTAAACGAACTGCAACGCTCTTGCTAAAAAAATGAACAATTTTGTCGTTTAACGTATGTAAAAACTGTGTGCTGTATGTTGATATGTTTCAACACAATATTTGATGCTTTAATCAGTCAATGTTTTTAATCAAATATATATACTGTATTTAGAATTATTAAATATAGTGTTTTTAACAAAAAACTCACAAAAATAAAGCGTAAAAAGGCAAAGTGGTCAGTTTGTAGTGCCTTTTGTCAAATTAGTCAGACTTTTGAATGCATACTAAATTGATTTACTGATTTGTTCAAATAACGATTGGTGTCTTTATTCGATGCTGTCTAAGTAATATATACATTATCTGCGTGCTGGTAAACGGTTGACACTAAAGGTAAAAAAACAAACTAAATAATTTACGGGCTAATACCTTTCTGGCATCATTTTTGTTCTTTATTTGCTGAAGAGCGTTATCGAGAAAGTCGTCAAGTTGAACCAGACACCCATCCACGAACACAGAGCCTTTTTCTTCGCGCAAAGAGATAATAGCTTGTTTGGCTTGCAGCTTTGCCTTTTTGTGATTTTGTTCGATCAAAGAAACATCGACGTATTCGGTTCCGCAGCCCTAAGAAAAATATAATTTAATTCCTGGAGCAAAACGTGTTATTGGCTTTAATTATAACGTCTTCAGGGTCACATAAGACCTACTACACGCGTAAAACAACAACTCACTTCATTCATGGCAGATGTGTAAATATCTTTGACGATTTTCATTTGCTCCAGCATTTTTTCCTTTTTCAATTTCTGCACGACAAAAACGAACATGTACACGTTTGCATTTTCTGTTTACATGCGTCCTGCTGCCTTATTTATTTCTTGACGATGGGTATAGTAACAAGTGTCAGGCTGATATACGCCTATATCTAATAAGGTCGGCCCTATACTGAATTTTTCATGCCATACTGAAAAAGACCCGTTGCAAGTAGGTGTAACTAAGGCTAAATCAGTATCTTTTTTGTCCTTCATTACATTTGTACTTGTTAATTACTGTATAATATTTTATAGAAAGGTATAGTAGGGTCAGGTTTGAAATCACTTAGATGTATTGGTTTATTTATTTTTTATAAAACTATTGGAATCACTATCTTTCACCACACAATCGAAGCTTCGTGTGCTTCAGACTCTGAATGAAAATAATTTCCAAACATTAAGTCTAAATGATTACAATTGAACACGGTCACCTTCAAAAAAGAAAGTGTCTATTCCAGATTAGGCTCTTGTTGCGGTAAATCAGTTACTTGTGTGTATTTTTTACAAATTTATGACAACCCGTAAGTGTACTAAATTACGTAATGACCAACTAATTTACAACGACTTATTCATATTGCTATAGGGCGCCGTCGACCTTCAGTGACTGGAGACCAATGTCCTATATGGAGTACATGGCGATAATAAAACAGTAAAATGAAACAACTAACCTCATTAAGTTTGTTGTTTTGCTTAAATCTGTTCTCTTCTATGTCGATTTGCCGTAGTAGTTCCTGGCGTTCTGTCTTTCCCAATGGGTGGTCGTTTACTCCAGCCGAAGAATCAAACACACAAAGGGCTTTCTCTTTCGCCGACTCATGTAACGACTCTATCTTATCTTTCGTTAAAGCGCAGTCATTGCAGTTCTATAAGAAACATGAAATGCGCCATAATGTATAAGCAGCAAACCATCGTGAAAGGTAGGACTGTTATTCGTCGGTATTTCTGGATCATATATTTGCGATACAGTTTTTCCTTAGGTTATATCATTCAAACAAAACTGAATTTATTCAATCCATATTTTAGACCCAACCTGCTCCATAAGACTTCGATATTCTCCCAGTGCATTTCGGGATGCTGTTTTGATGTCATTATCCAACTTATCCTGAAAAGATTTCTCAGTTACTCTAAAGGTCGCGTTACAAACCTATTGTTACAGTTCTAAAATAAAGAAAAAAGTTTAGCTAAAGACTTTACAATGGCAATTAGTTCGCCTCGTGACTTTAGATGTCGGTTTCTGATAAAATTCTAATCATTTAATTCAGTGGAATTTAGTGCTTTTCTGAAATGCTATAGAATTAAAATCGAAATGACTAGAAATTAACTAACGTGTTGATGTAATTGACACTTATATTGGACACATGGCATTGAAAAAATGTGCTAACTACATTAGGCGCAAAGCATCCTTAGAAAAACTAGTAAAAACAAAAATAAATATTTTGTTGGGAATTCGTGTTTCGGATTCTGCCTGAGAACAGCTTTTTAAACTGTGGAAACTTGGCCTGGATAAAGCTATTGAATCAGGACCGTAATCACCACCGGTTTAACATGGTAAAAAATAATAACTTTAAAAAAGGTTTCTGATATTTACAATGCTTTCGAAAAATGAAAATAATAGCAATTTTTGCTCTTTTATCTTCAAATGTTATCTTTATGACGATCAATTAACATATTATTTTTTTACGATATAGTTAGAAAATTAATTAAAAGCACTGCAAATATCAGAAACCTTTTTTCAGGTGAGAGAAATATCTTAATATATTGTTATGAAAAGCAGGCGATTCAATAAGGTGCGGATACATCAGAGAATAGGCTAAGTGGCGGTACGCTCCCCAAACTGTATTTTTGCCTATACCTACCTAATTGCAAAACATTTGATTGTATTTCTAGTGTTTCATACCAGATTTTTATTAAAATCATTTCCATAGAAGGCAAAACGTCTCGCCTTCAAAAATAACATTTTGTCACTTTAAATAAAATAAAAGAGATTTTTTTAGCTCAGCAATAATCGGTAACATATTGTAGACCAAACGTGTGGTGTTCTTCTTTTTTCTGTCACTTTGAGATGTAACCTTGTGACGTCACGTTATGGCATAACGTTGTGACATTAAATTAAAATCTGTTTTTTGATGTCATCCGAAAATACGCAGAACCGCCACTCAACTTTAGTAGAGTTAGTAGAAAAACAACTAACGAAATTACACCTTTGTACTGGGTTACTTTTTTGATTGTTTTAAAATGAATCTGCTATTTGCAATTAATATTTTACAACAAAACGTCATATTTCAATACAGATCCCTATAGTAACTGGTCTTTTTATAATAACGTTAAATTCTGTGGCTGTGTATCAAACCTTTTTGATTTTGTTTTCGTGTTGAAATCGTTTGTAAGTTTCATCTAAGACTTTTTGAAAAACTTTTTTTCCTTCAGCGATAATATCCGGCGGCATTTGGCGAGTTTCTTTGTTGAAATAAGCAAGGGCGTCTTTTTGAGCCTTTTTCTCAATTGATTCAGTTTCATGTTCGTCAACAGCTTTGCCTTCACTTAACTGAAATATAGAATGAGATTATAATAAACCAATCGAATCGCATTTTGAATAAGTATACATAGCAGTATTTTGAATAAGTATACATAGCAGTAACAATATTATTCATATATTTACTGTATGAAATTAACCCTTAAGAAAATGTGTATTTACTTCTTCCATTTTACTCTGATAGTTGGCTTGGGCCTTTTCTACAATGGTTCTCATGGAATCCTGCAACTCATACTGCAAAACAAAAAATGTTGTTTTAAACCAGGGGTTCTTAAACTTTTCTTACCGCGGACCCCTAAATTTTATTTTTGCCTCGCGTGGACCACGGTAGGCAAAAAAAAATCAAAATGAGGTCATAAATTGACGTCATAGTACAAATAGACTTCTTAATCTGCTGATTTCGGTCAAAAAATGTGATCGTGGAATAGAGTCTATACATTCAGTGCAAAACCGTTTTATTTTTATTCAAACTGTTTTCTTTAAAAAATTGATTACTTCCTAAATATATTTACACTAATATTTCAATTTGGCCTTCATGGACTCCCTAAAACTAGTTTACGGACCCCAGTTTAAGAACCCATGTTTTAAACGATTGCTTATTATTACCCCGAAAACAAAAATAAATAATTTCAAGGAATCAAAACAAAAGGCATTGTATGTTTGATTTAAAATCATAGTTGCCTTAACCCACCCGCCGAACTTTATTTTGTTGCACCACAAGTTGCACGTGTGAATCCATGTCTTTTTCCAGGCTTTTACGCGACGTTTGAGAAATAAATGAGTTTGCTCCCAACTTTGGTTGCATGTCATATGACCTCAAAACCTCTTCCTTTATAGCCAATTGACTGCGTTGTAGTTTCTCATCGGATAGAAGTTTATTTCCGCATATCTGTGAATCCAAAAGTTTTTTAGTGCAATATGGAATACGAAATGCTAAATTAAACTGACTTTTTCCAGTTTTCCTCGAAATTCGTCTAGGAACTTCTTTCGGGCTGTTTCCATGGTCGCTCTAGCGTTTGCCTGGATAACGCAAGACAACATACGGGTTGGCAGAATTTCATAGTTTCCAAGTGTTGGTTTGCAGCAAGTAATGTGAGTGCAACACAGGATTACAAATAATATTTCGGTTGAAACCAGATTTTGTAAACTTTCCGTGTATCAAATCAGCAATTTAGATCGTTATACTATCTTTAAGGAATCGAACCAAGATTTGTTACCTCCCAAATGGTTGTTACGTCTGGCATCTTTCCGCTCTCGAAAACGTCGAAGTAGGCCAGAGCGAAGGTGACCACTTCGTATCCTGATGCAACTTTTCCGTTAATTTTTTTGACAGTCACTTTCTCTGGTGAAAACAAATGTCTCACCAAACAGCCAGCCAAATCCAAGAAGAGCGGATCAACGTCTAGATTCCAAATCAAACATAGCTGACATTAGATAACAAAAACACCAGGGGTAATTTTTTCTAAAAGGGAATATCAAACGAGATTTGACTGACAAATTTTGAAATGCGTTTGACTATGTAACTACATAATTTTGTTTATTCACTTATCATGGTGTTGGTATATCGTCCGTTTAATTAAAGCTTGAACATGGCTAAAAAAATATGGCTGGATTAAACATCGTTGATAGAAGTAAATAATTTCATTGTGTTCGATTAATAATTCTTTGAAAAACTAATCCCATTTTTACCAACCGTTGAGTTTTAGTTACTTCCATCTTTTTTTCCTCTCACAGCCACATTTCTTCCCGGATAGGGCATAAGAAAGCATGACAACTCCTCAAACGAATCTGTCAGGCTTTTTCTTACTGTTGTTAAGTCGTTGTGTTCGGTGGTGATGTTAAGCTCTCTTGCTAAAATTTCTTTGCCGCCGTTGATGCCGTAATCAAAATCGCTGTCGCCCCAATCGCGAATTAGAAACATAAGTTTCTTTAAGACAAATAAAAATATTACACATTTAAAATTTGCATGAAATATAATTTATTGAAATTAAAATACCACATTCCAACTTTTCAAAGCTATGATAACAATGAATTAAAACTACCTCAAATAATAGTATCAACCAACTTTGGTATTTAATAATATCTAATAAATGTGCTTGACTTGTTCACCAGCTTAGCGAGAACGCGATAGATTAACGATAATTAAAAGGCCGTAAAAGTTACACTGCATACTTGAAAAGACTTTGTCTGGGAACGTCCAGTCTTGCCCGATGCCGCTTTGCCATAATCACAAAAAAGCTGTTAAACCAAAGCATGATCATAATCATACAAATTACAAGAAGTATTATAGAGGGTGTAAAAAAATCTAGTTTTATTCCAAACAAATTGCTCACCTCAAGATGCTGTAAATGATCTTCTTGTATCTGTTGACTTATGTTGTAAATTTGCATTGAGCTGATTAAAGTGCTGAATGCAAATATAATAGAGCATTGCTTCATATTTGTCTGGTTGTCAAAGGAACCTTGAGTGTCCATTAGAAACAATGCCACCTGTATATATATAATAAGTGTGAAAAAGGTGAGTTATTTTAGTTAACTGAAAAAATATGACTATACAAATGTTAATTTAAGGTTAACAGTTAAATTGCTCAAATAATTTACTTCTCCTCTTGTAGCGGTCTCGATGTAGAACGGTTCTTCCCAAATCCAAATCCCAGTGGTCATGCGTTCGGATCCACCTCTCCAACCAAAACCTTCAGTTAACTCCTCTCCCTTTTCCCTTAACCAACCGCCACTCTATAAACCGAGGTAAGAATGCGTTAGTGTGAAATATAAGGGGAGTAAACTGCTCACTTAAGAACACACAAAGTGAAGTAAGTATATGCTAGAATAATTGTATAGTAAAGCCTCCTAATCATTGGTTGCCACACTCTTTTTGCTTGCGGCACGTTAAACAATAAACAAATTTTCAAGGCAGACCTCCCACAAAACAAGTTCATTACAGCTTAACAATTGCCCGTAATACACAGCTAAGCTATAGGTAGACACCAACATCGTCACTTTTGTGACGGCTAACGTGCAAGTCTCGCAAATTTTGTTTTTTTCAAAATTACTAAAAGCGCCACGCACGAATTCTCGAGGCAAACCGGTAATGTGCGGCAAACAGTTTGAAATCACTGCTACAATATTAAACAGTGCTGCTCAAACTTGTAACGCTTAAAGCACACTAACATGGTAAAAAAATTCTCGGCGGCACACTTACAATTTTGGTGAACTGAATCAGGAGATTGCAGTCAATGACGTATTGGGCAAATAAGATTAGATTCAATTTTTCCTAAAGCGATTGGATTTGCTATACAACATCAACATGTGGCAATCCAATCGCTCTAGGTGCAAAAATTGAGATAAATAGCTTAATTTTATAATAAAATGTTAAATGAAAACCTTGAACTTCAAACAAATCTTGTCATCCTACTGAATCACCCAAATCATCAAAAGACTACAATAGCCAAAAGCGGTTGGAGCAATCAACCTGCGACGTTTGGTTGTTTGTCATATTCGGGTGCTTATTCAAAATTAAAGCCCAACAAGTTCACGTGTGGCTAAAAGTGGAAAATATAATTATGTTTCAACAATATTTATACGAACCATCTGAGCTCGCTTTGATGATTGCAAATAGCGAAGAAAGAGATTGAGCATGAAAGACTTTCCTTTGCGAAAAGCGCCGGCCAACGAATAGATTGCAACCGGCGTGTTTCCAACTTGGCGAAATACGCGCGTTAGCTCATCACGGTGTATTGAATACCCTCTTCCGTCATCACCAATCCGAACGATTTGCACAGCATTTTTGGAAGGTGGGCTAAATTTCGCTCGGTCTGCAAAACACGACAATTTGACTGCAGGAATTTAAAGCTGTGGATGTTTGTAATATTGGATTGGGGAGAAATTTTTCCGTTACGAATAGCTGACAAAGATTACATGACACTACAATGAGCTGTAATGCTGTACGTACCCTTGGGTTCACATGCCACAGAAGGCTCTGGTTGGGAGTAATATTGCCGCGCATCTTCTTCAAATTGGTCAGAATCTGCCGGAAATACAAAGACGCTAACTCATTATAAAGCTATGCCACAAAGGCTAATATTTAGGTTTTGTGCGATTGGCATGTGCTTGTAATTATATTATGGCGTCTAAGTTTTGAGACTTTGACGCATTGAAAAAATGTGTTGATATATATCAGTATGAATCTAACAGAGAAGTTCAAGGCAGAAAAAAAGCATATATTTGTTTATAGTTTCAAACAGTTAGATAGTGTTACCTATGACACAATGATTTAGGCAAAGCGTTATAGATTTAACCGCCAAATATTACGTTTATTTGTAATTTTTCAAAATTTATCTTTTTAATCCACGCAGTGCTAAGCTGTGGACTTTAAGCAAAGTTAAATAATGTTACACTATTAGGCTAAAGATTCCAATAGGCAAAGTACCATTTAAATCTAAAGGATTACCTGAAATCGTGCACGGGTATTTTAATTAAGACATTCAGAAATAAAAAAAAGTTGGGAAGTCAGTAGCACTCCTGAATCCCCTATACTGGGCACCATTAAACTTCAACACTTACGCTGATTGTCAGAGTAGTCATACAACATAGTGCTGCCAGAATAGGTGCTAGCCGTTGATGAAAGCTGGAACATTTGTATTTCAATTAGTTATTGAAGTTTTTTTTGGCTAATTGTACATTCCTTACCGCATCTAAATCGTCATTTATCCAGTTACTTTTTTCTTGTTCTTTAAACTGCTTAAAACACTCGGAAAGATTGTCAATCAACATTGTTTGAAACTGGTCAACCATATCCTGTCCAAACCCTTCAGTTTCTTCCCCAAAACGTATCATGGCATTAAGCTCGCATTTTCGTTTTAATACATTTTCTTCAATTCCACCTTGGCGACCCTGTAAACAGGTAACTAGATTTCTTTTTGTGCATGTCATAAAACATGCCATATATTTTTAAACATCAAAAAACGACATGGTTTTAAACACCTTGCAGCAGACTGCATTGCTTGTTTCGTGCAACAAACTTTCGTAATACAGTTCTTAGTGACAAACTTTCGAATATGGTCCTAAATACTGTACTTTCGAAGCTTTTCATGTATAGGTTAGTTTTTCTGTTAGCAGGGTACATCGAAGTTATGAATAAATATAGACAAAATACTTCGTGTTTTGCTCGTGAGGAATTGACAGTGTTTGCGCTTGGAAAGGGGGAATATAGCAAACACTTTGAGAACCACAGGCCTAGGAAAAGAAAAAAGGTAATGGCAAACTAAATGTGTAAAAAAGAAGATATCTCCTCGCCCTTACACATAAATGCCGACAATGACTTATTTGAAACAAATATTCTTAACTTTTCTGTCTTCATTTCTAATTTATAGGCACTTACAAGAGAAATATTATAAAATATATTTTTACGTATACTTTTAATTGCTACCAACCAGTTTATGTGTTTGCATTATTTCGTTGGTTTTTTTTCTAGAGAATAATGATGCCTTATTGTGGGGCGAAATATATTTCTCATATAAATGACTAGAGCTTATAAATGACTGACTTTGATCAAGACTATAAAGTCTAAAGAAAATTTGTTTGTGCTGATATGGCATTTATCGCTAAGTTTTGCAGCGCAAACAAAACTAAGAAATGTTTCGTTTGTTATCTGCGTTATGTGCGTGACCTAAATGGTGCCAAGGTACCAAACGTGAATAATATTTATCCGAAAGGTTAGCAACTGACTTCCAACAACTTAAACATGAAAAAAGAGAAAAAAGAAAACCACGATGTCTATCCACTAGGCTTTTATGCAGTACAACATTACAAAAAAGTTCGTTTTGTAATTTACATGGCGTCTTTAAGTGCTGTCCAGCCATTTGCACATCAATTTCGTAGGACGACGTTTCTAAACTTCGCTTCCTGAGGGCGCTACCGAGCATTATTCGGGTGGCCATCAACAAAATATACTTTTTTCAATTATCGGCAAGTAACACTTAAATTTGTGTACTTTATAATAAATTCAGAAATCTTCCTGATGATGTCTGTATTATATTTTTCTAAAAGTTTAACAAGGGGCCACAAATATTGGAGAGTAAAAGGGACATGAAAGGGACAACCCTTAATAGGTTAAGAACCTCTGCACTAAACCCATGTTCTAAAGAAGCGGTTCTTAACCTATGGATAATTAGTACTTACCCACATGTTGGTAATTTCGGGATAGCAGGTGGGTAATCAGCTGAACCAGAATATATAGAATTATAGATGTAACAAACAATGCCACAGCTGTAAGTGACAAAGTTGCTTTATTACTTTTACTTTTTTATGTTTTAAGTTCTTTTTAAACAACCAAACAAGCATTACTTTTGGAATTGTGTCGTGATAGTGATAAATTTTGTCATAATCAGCTCAGTTAAAGGCTGTTTTACGAGCAAGCTTGATAACTGCGTTGCTGTTAGTGCTTATTTTTGAAGATATTCTTAGTGGGGTTGCTTGGGGTATAGCATAGCTACCAAGTGTACGTTTAGAGTTAGTTTTAAGACGAGCGTGCTATATTTTGCTGAATAACGGTGTTTTATATATTTAGTACGGTAAAATAGCAAAATAAACTAGACAGGGTGTGCGGTTTTTGTATATTTTTCCAGGGGGTATAGCGCGGTTCTACTATATTATATCAGGGGGTATGGTGCGGTTCTACTATATTATACCAGGGGGGTACAGCGCAGTTCTACTATACTTTACCAGGGTGTCATTCCTTAGTTATTCTATATTCTTTCAACGGGTCTTATTTGTCAGTGTCCATATACTCCCAATGTTGTGCTTCCAGTTTCGGTGCTTTAGCAGGCAAAAGCGGATGTGGCCCGAAGTTGCGTGGTATAGGTTGGACATGGTGCACTTTTACAAGAATGATTGTCAGTGGTCTTAATATAAATTTGGCTGCGAAGCAAACCTATAACTTGTCTTTATAATTAAAAAATATTTGACAATTTTTTCTTGCACCCCTGTACGCCTCTCATTGGGGACAAAAGTCAATAGTGTGACGTAATCGATTTAGTTCTTTACAGCTATATACTCTAACCTAGCGGCAGAAAACCTTTAATGCTGAATTTGTTCATATCGCTTGCTTTATTCTGGCCGCGAAGCGTCTGGCTGCCTACTGTGCTTTTTTTGTCCAGCGCGTGCAACATCCATTGTGCAAAGTGTCTCGTCTTAGTGAATTAAACTTATTGCTCTTACAAAACAACATATTTTACCGCCGCAGATTGAAATGAAAAATTGTGGAGGCAGTGTACACCACTCTGTTTCCAGTTTTTATTCTATGAATGAAATCACTTTAATTTCTATATTTTTGTTTAGTTGTTTTCCCCCATAGATTAATTATTTCAAATTGAAGTTCAAAATTGGCCTGAGGAGCAATCTATAATTTGTCTTTATAATTGAAAACTATTTAACAATGTTTTCTTTAGTTTTTTAGAGACCTCTAAACACAAAAACGGCCGAATTTTAATTTTACCCCCCTAAATTACTCCCCTTTTTATCAAGAGGTAAAATGTTTATTTTAACATCAGCTTTAAATGGTTCTCTAACATTTGTGAAATTTTCAGATGTTTATGTCATTTCCTTCTAGTGTAAATATATCATTAAAATTTCCTAAAGTGTTGTGCATTTTGACCCCCCGGATGAAAAGTTCAGGGGTAAGGTTTAAACTTTTGTTACTTAGCATTGTATATGTCATGTAACCATCATCCATAAATATATCAGATTTTTTTTACATTTTTTTATCTCTGAAGAGTGCTTAAAACCAAAATTAACAAAAAATGACAGTTTTGCCCCCCTAAAAACCACCCCTTAGAACCTAGGCAATTTTTTTTTATATTAGAAACAACTTTGTGAGGGTATTTAACAGTTGTGAAAATTTCATGTTCCAACTATGTTTTTTTCCTTGTCAAAAGTGAGCCATAAAAAATTGACTGAAAAAAAAAAAATAATAATAACTAGACAGGGTGTGCGGTTTTTGTATATTTTGCTAGGGGGTTATAGCGCGGTTCTACTATATTATACCAGGGGGGGTATAGCGCAGTTCCACTATACTTTACCAGGGTGTTATTCCTTGGTTATTCTATATTCTTTCAACGGGTATTATTTGTCAGTGTCCATTTACTCCCAATGTTGTGCTTCCAGTTTCGGTGCTTTAGCAGGCAAAAGCGGATGTGGCCCGAAGTTGCGTGTTATAGGTTGGACATGGTGCACTTTTACAAGATTGATTGCCAGTGGTCTTAATATAAATTTGTCTGCGAAGCAAACCTATAACTTGTCTTTATAATTGAAAAATATTTGACAATTTTTTCTTGCACCCCTATACGCCTCTAATTGGGGACAAAAATCAATAGTGTGATGTGTTCGATTTAGTTCTTTACAGCTATCTACTCTAATCTAGCGGCAGAAAACCTTTAATGCTGAATTTGTTCATATCACTTGCTTTATTCTGGCCGCGAAGCGACTGGCTCCCTGCTGTGCTTTTTTTGTCCAGCGTGGGCAACATTCATAGTGCGAAGTGGCTTGTCTCAGGGAAACTAAGCGCGTGCGACTTGCCTTTTAAAAAGAGGCTTCTCTTAGTAAATTAACTTATTGCTTTTACAAAACAACATATTTTACCGCCGCAGATTGAAATGAAAAATTGTGGAGGCAGTGTACACCACTCTGTTTCCAGTTTTTATTCTATGAATGAAATCACTTTAATTTCTATATTTTTGTTTAGTTGTTTTCCCCCATAGGTTAATTATTTTAAATTGAAGTTCAAAATTGGCCTGAGGAGCAATCTATAATTTGTCTTTATAATTGAAAACTATTTAACAATGTTTTCTTTAGTTTTTTAGACACCTCTAAACACAAAAACGGCCGAATTTTAATTTTACCCCGCTAAATTACTCCCCTTTTTTTCAAGAGGTAAAATGTTTATTTTAACATCAGCTTTAAATGGTTCACTAACATTTGTGAAATTTTCAGATGTTTATGTCATTTCCTTCTAGTGTAAATATATCATTAAAATTTCCTAAAGTGTTGTGCATTTTGACCCCCCGGATGAAAAGTTCAGGGGTAAGGTTTAAAATTTTGTTACTTAGCATTGTATATGTCATGTAACCATCATCCATAAATATATCAGATTTTTTTTACATTATTTTATCTCTGAAAAGTGCTTAAAACCAAAATTAACAAAAAATGACAGTTTTGCCCCCCTAAAAACCACCCCTTAGAACCTAGGCAATTTTTTTTTATATTAGAAACAACTTTGTGAGGGTATTTAACAGTTGTGAAAATTTCAGGTTCCAACTATGTTTTTTTCATTGTCAAAAGTGAGCCATAAAAAATTGACTGAAAGAAAAAAAAAAAAAAAAAAAAAAAAAAAAAAATAATTCGGACAAAAACAACATGTGTCCAAAAAAAAATTTTTTTTTTCGGGCCACATAATAACTAGACAGGGTGTGCGGTTTTTGTATATTTTGCTAGGGGGTTATAGCGCGGTTCTATTATATTATACCAGGGGGGGTATAGCGCAGTTCCACTATACTTTACCAGGTTGTTATTCCTTGGTTATTCTATATTCTTTCAACGGGTCTTATTTGTCAGTGTCCATATACTCCCAATGTTGTGCTTCCAGTTTCGGTGCTTTAGCAGGCAAAAGCGGATGTGGCCCGAAGTTGCGTGTTATAGGTTGGACATGGTGCACTTTTACAAGATTGAATGCCAGTGGTCTTAATATAAATTTGGCTGCGAAGCAAACCTATAACTTGTCTTTAGAATTGAAAAATATTTGACAATTTTTTCTTGCACCCCTATACGCCTCTAATTGGGGACAAAAATCAATAGTGTGATGTGTTCGATTTAGTTCTTTACAGCTATCTACTCTAATCTAGCGGCAGAAAACCTTCAGTACAGAATTTGTTCATATCGCTTGCCTTATTCTGGCCGCGAAGCGGCTGGCTCCCTGCTGTGCTTTTTTTGTCCAGCGCGTGCAACATCCATTGTGCAAAGTGTCTCGTCTTAGTGAATTAAACTTATTGCTCTTACAAAACAACATATTTTACCGCCGCAGATTGAAATGAAAAATTGTGGAGGCAGTGTACACCACTCTGTTTCCAGTTTTTATTCTATGAATGAAATCACTTTAATTTCTATATTTTTGTTTAGTTGTTTTCCCCCATAGGTTAATTATTTTAAATTGAAGTTCAAAATTGGCCTGAGGAGCAATCTATAATTTGTCTTTATAATTGAAAACTATTTAACAATGTTTTCTTTAGTTTTTTAGACACCTCTAAACACAAAAATGGCCGAATTTTAATTTTGCCCCCCTAAAATACTCCCCTATTTTCAAGAGGTAAAATGTTTATTTTAACATCAGCTTTAAATGGTTCTCTAACATTTGTGAAATTTTCAGATTTTTATGTCATTTCCTTCTAGTGTAAATATATCATTGAAATTTCCTAAAGTGTTGTGCATTTTGACCCCCCCGGATAAACAGTTCAGGGCTAATGTTTAAAATTTTGTTACTTAGCATTGTATATGTCATGTATCCATCATCCATAAATATATCAGATTTTTTTTACATTTTTTTATCTCTGAAAAGTGCCAAAAACCAAAATTAAAAAAAAAATGACAGTTTTGCCCCCCTAAAAACCACCCCTTAGAACCTAGGTAATTTTTTTTTATATTAGAAACAACTTTGGGAGGGTATTTAACAGTTGTGAAAATTTCATGTTCCAACTATGTTTTTTTCCTTGTCAAAAGTGAGCCATAGTGCCGAAAACCAAAATAAACAAAAAATGACAGTTTTACCCCCCTAAAAACCACCCCTTAGAACCTAGGCAATTTTTTTTTATATTATAAACAACTTTGGGAGGGTATTTAACAGTTGTGAAAATTTCATGTTCCAACTATGTTTTTTTCCTTGTCAAAAGTGAGCCATAAAAATTGACTGAAAAAAAAAAAAATAATAATAATAACTAGACAGGGTGTGCGGTTTTTGTA
The DNA here is from genome assembly GCF_963924565.1 of Ascidiella aspersa. Classification (NCBI taxonomy): domain Eukaryota; kingdom Metazoa; phylum Chordata; class Ascidiacea; order Phlebobranchia; family Ascidiidae; genus Ascidiella; species Ascidiella aspersa. Next base: position 11,658,628 of record NC_139452.1, read on the forward strand.
TATTTTTCCAGGGGGTATAGCGCGGTTCTACTATATTATATCAGGGGGTATGGTGCGGTTCTACTATATTATACCAGGGGGGTACAGCGCAGTTCTACTATACTTTACCAGGGTGTCATTCCTTAGTTATTCTATATTCTTTCAACGGGTCTTATTTGTCAGTGTCCATATACTCCCAATGTTGTGCTTCCAGTTTCGGTGCTTTAGCAGGCAAAAGCGGATGTGGCCCGAAGTTGTGTGGTATAGGTTGGACATGGTGCACTTTTACAAGAATGATTGTCAGTGGTCTTAATATAAATTTGGCTGCGAAGCAAACCTATAACTTGTCTTTATAATTAAAAAATATTTGACAATTTTTTCTTGCACCCCTGTACGCCTCTCATTGGGGACAAAAGTCAATAGTGTGACGTAATCGAATTAGTTCTTTACAGCTATATACTCTAACCTAGCGGCAGAAAACCTTTAATGCTGAATTTGTTCATATCGCTTGCTTTATTCTGGCCGCGAAGCGTCTGGCTGCCTACTGTGCTTTTTTTGTCCAGCGCGTACAACATTCATTGTGCGAAGTGGCTTGTCTCAGGGAAACTAAGCGCGTGCGACTTGCCTTTTAAAAAGAGGCTTCTCTTAGTAAATTAACTTATTGCTTTTACAAAACAACATATTTTACCGCCGCAGATTGAAATGAAAAATTGTGGAGGCAGTGTACACCACTCTGTTTCCAGTTTTTATTCTATGAATGAAATCACTTTAATTTCTATATTTTTGTTTAGTTGTTTTCCCCCATAGGTTAATTATTTTAAATTGAAGTTCAAAATTGGCCTGAGGAGCAATCTATAATTTGTCTTTATAATTGAAAACTATTTAACAATGTTTTCTTTAGTTTTTTAGACACCTCTAAACACAAAAACGGCCGAATTTTAATTTTGCCCCCCTAAATTACTCCCCTTTTTATCAAGAGGTAAAATGTTTATTTTAACATCAGCTTTAAATGGTTCTTTAACATTTGTGAAATTTCCTAGGCAATTTTTTTTTATATTAGAAACAACTTTGGGAGGGTATTTAACAGTTGTGAAAATTTCATGTTCCAACTATGTTTTTTTCCTTGTCAAAAGTGAGCCATAAAAAATTGACTGAAAAAAAAAATAAATAAATAAAAATAATTCGGACAAAAACAACGTGTCCAAAAAAAAATTTTTTTTTTCGGGCCACATAAAAATAATTCGGACAAAAACAACATGTGTCCAAAAAAATAATTTTTTTTTTCGGGCCACATAATTCGGACAAAAACAACATGTGTCCAAAAAAAAATTTTTTTTTTCGGGCCACATTTTGGGTAGTAATACTTTGATATCGACAGAAAAGGGTAATAGGGTGAAAAAGTTAAGAACCCCTGTTCTATTATGTATTACTACTAAATAATGAAAACACTAATACTCGACTCATCCCCACCGAAACGCTAACTCGCACCCTAACCCAAATAAGTGCGCTTTAACAATTGTGGTAGGATTCTAGACCTGCACCAATTATTTCTATCGACAATACGCATAGCTTAAAATCCTAAATATTGAAGCTCGTCGTTTCTACCACATTCGGGTATGTTGTAATAGTAACCAGAAAAACATGGCAGAACAGTGTAAAAATAGAGATTCTTGTGTATAATTTTATTAAAGCCTTTAGATTTGGTGTGAAAATAACACGGGGCCTTTTACAGATTAAATCACTTAACCATATGCTTTTAAAATGCTTTGCGGCTTGAAATCGGTTTATTTTAATACTACTTAATATTATCATTATTAGGCTATCGTGTATAGCTTTTTTCAAAAATAAATTTAAGCTTTTGAATTCGTGAAACAGCTTTCGTTCTAACGTAATTTAACTTTTGCGCTTGTGTAGGCTGATATCATGTTTGCCCAGACGAAATATGATCAGCGTTGCGTAGCGAACGACAGAGCTGGCGACCGCAAAGCGTTCGCAGTCGCAGTCTGAGGTAGCCTACTTCAAATAGCTTCGCAATGCACTCGAAAAAGCGGAACCACTGCTCTAGCGCATTTCGCTTAAAACTCCAATGCCAAAATCTCGCATGGTTACCTATTCTCTTTTTCAAAAAAATATTTCTATTAACAAAGTGGTATACGCCCATTTTAGCTTTGGTAACACTGGGTGTTAGTTTACTTATATTATTACTGTCCAACTGCGAAACCTTCTGGTTAATGGCCAAGTCTCGGCTTGCAGCGTCTGTTTGCAAAAGTTATGCCTTGTGAAACAACGATAGGCAGTTACACCAACCAAGTATAGTCGGAGGTCGAAATAATAAAAAATGTTTGTGGATAAACAAATGTCCAATGTGGTGAAGCCTTTAAACAGTTTCTAATGCTGTACACTTCGGTAAACCTCGAATTTTGTTACGTGTCGCTCAAACTACGACAAATCGTTTGTTTGAAAAAATAAAATACCTTGTTTGTTTCGCAGTATGGTCATTACACTTGACAACTGAATCTATTTTTGATTTTTGTAACGTTGCTACAAAACATCTCTAAAACCATCAATAATTTACTACTGATAGCACTTCAAAAAATACCGACCTGATGCAATTCCTCATTGAAATCACTTCCTATTTTCAGCACCGTATTGATCAAATAATCCTGCACGTCGTCGTTATCCTACAATAAGTATTACAGAAGCATGTAGAATGGTTCGTTGTTGTACAAACTAATAGTTTGAAGAAGAGATTTAATTATCGTTATTGTGCTGCTATGCTGCAAAACAACTTTTGAGCCTATGAGCTTTGCGTAGCCTATATGTAGCCTTACTGAAAATACATAGATCTATAAGACTTACCATTTGATCTTTTATTTGAATTTGATATTGCTCTGTTCACCAGCTCATATAAGACTACAGTTTGGGAATGGCAGTGTAGCCTACTGAAAAAGCGGAACTACAATTCCCAGGAGGGTTCGCGATCGAAAATGCGCTTGTCGATGTAGTTATGTCAATCATTAACAACCTGTAAAGCCCAAGTTGAAACAATCTCGTCTGTTTACTTAGTGCTCTAGTTCCCTTTTTTTCAACTTTAGCAAGACAAATGTATTGTATTGCTTTGTTACGTGTTTATTTTACCTAGTTTTTATCCAAACGGGGCCAATCCTATTATACTCTAGATTTATATTTGAAATAAAAGTTTTCCTGATTTTAAACCAGACTTTGGTTCTGGGCACAAATATATTAGCGTCATTAGCGCAAATTAGCTTGTTTCTAGCAAGGAATGTCCGATCCTCGACATTTTATTTCGATACCGATACCCGGTATTTTGCGTAAAAGTATCGCGATCCGATCCATAACTAATATAAGTCATTATTATGTTCAAACAAGCAAAATATAAGAAATTAAATTGTTCAAAGCTATTTAAAAAAAATTAAATCGTTCAAAGCTAAGGTTTTAGGTGAAACTTTATTTATGCGTGTTAAGAATTAAATGAACTCAATTGTAAACATATTGGTTTTAAAAACTTACCTTCTAAGCTGGAAATTGCTGCGGGTATTGGTAAATTATAGATGATGTGTTTACTCAGTTTGGTAGCGTACCCGCACCTATACCACAATCGATTTGGACCAGTGGCCTACCGATACCGATACTATTACTTGGCATGAGGTAACGACTCCAATTGGATATCATCGAACTTCTCGTACATATATGGACAAAAAGCCAAGTGACTACGAAAAGTGTAAGCCCATCGAAAAAGCTATTTGCAGGTAAGCATAAACCAGGGATTGTCTGCTTCCTTGAAATATATCAGGACCCGAAACTTTTTTACAACCAGGAAAATAAAAAAATAAAAGACATACTGTACAATAATATGCTTAAATGAATGATATGGATGTTATCCATATAATATAAAATAAATTGCAAAATTCCTTCGCGAACCTTTGTTTACCACAATATAGGTAGGCTATATAAATACACTCCTGAAGAAAACTTATAGTTTATTCAGCAGCATCACCTTCGAAACCATTTGTCCTTATGTTACTGTTTCTCATAATTTTATTTACATATTCAGGTTAACACGTCATCTTACGTAGTTATACTGATCTTTAACCATATTTTCAGTGTTTTTCAAGGGTTAAAGGGCTATATTGAATAAGGGGAAACAAACAAACTTCATTTAATCACTCTAAACTCTATTGTTGCTCCATTAGGCACTTTATATATAAATCGAAAAAATAGTTAAACTGATAATATAGCACAATAAATAAGTCAAAAAAATGCTAAACTATTAATAGTTGCAATGTAAGATAGATACACATATGTGTTCAACAACTGGGATCTAGCTCTTCTGAAGCTGCATTTTGACCAACGATTACGGCTTACGTACCCCTTAGTACACCGAAAGCCATCGCCGACTAACCGAAACTGTCATTCAATATCATTAACCAATGAATCAATGATGTAAGCAAGGCAGGCTAGAAAAACAACTAGCTTGGAGTGGTATTCGAATTCACGACCTTCAGCAATACCGGGACCGTCGTTCTGCCAACTGAGCTTTTTACAGGCTGAGAGAGGAGGGAGTCAAAAAACAACCACATGACAATGCTTGCGAAATTCTGTACGTACAAGCAACTTAACATTACATGGAATCTACAGTAACATATACCATCAACCAGTGAATAAATGATGCAAGCTAAGGTAGGTTAGGAAAAGGTAGGCTTGCTTGCATCGCTGATCGACAGATCCGGTAAGTTGGCGTATGTTTTTTTCTCGACCACGCTTTCTCTTGACAACCATACGCCTACTTAACGTATCTGTCGATAAATGAAGCGAGCAAGCCTGCCTCCTTCGAGCCTGCCTTTGCTTGCATCATTCATTCGTTGGTTGATGGTATGGTACTGTAGATTTCATGTAATGTGAAGTTGCTTGTACGTACAGAATGTAGCAAACATTTGCATATGGTTGTTTCTTGACTCCTTCCCTCTGAGCCTGTGTATAGCTCAGTTGGCAGAGTGAAGGGCCTGGCATGGCCGGGGGCGTGAGTTCGAACCTTACTGCAGGCTAGTTGTTTTACTGGCCTGCCCTGCTTGAATAATTGATCGACAGATTCGGTAAGTCTACGATGGCTTTCGGTGCACTATTAATAGTTGGTTATACATACAATGTATATTTTAGTAAAACTGAATTTACACTTAAATTCGAAGAGAAATATTAAATTTGTAGAAAAGCATACGTAGAAGGAAATAGATTATTTCATCATACTATAAATGCGTTGAAAAATAGTAATTAATTTTCTTTAGCTTTACACCGACACAAAACATTTTGTCGGATAACTGTAATGGAAAAGTTCTATCAAAGGGTAATTTCGCCCCGCGGAAAAATACGTCAAAATCCTTGAATGTGTTTATGGCAAGCATAGGCTTTAATATACAACAAATCTCTATATGCGTGGCAAAATGCATTGTTTCCTTATTTTTTCTTGTTGGATCTTTCCATTCTTGGTGATTCGTTGTTTCTTTTTTTATATTCATTCTTCCAATCGCTTCCGAGCGTTTCACATAAACGCTGGTCGATCTGAATAAACATAAATAAAGCCATTCAGCAGTAAACAGTGCTATATATACAGTATACCTTCCATTGCGCTTGCGTGGAGATAGAGTGACGGTTGAGGTTTGGCGTAGGGTGTGAAAAATTCTTCTAGGTTATTTTTGTTTACACGACTAAGGTTTTGTTATATTTTATTACGATTTAAAAGGCGTGTCTGATATAGTTACAGGATATAAAAAAAAAACTGACCCCTAGGATTTTTGTTTTACGGATTCAGGATTTTTGTTTGGGACGGCCATGAATTTTTCAGAGATGGCATCACAAAGTTTTGTCATAACGTAACGTTACAAGTTACGTTGAAACGGGAAGTCATGAAGTAACCTTAAAAACACCACCCAGTTTCGTTACTTTGTTAACAGTTATATATTGGAGAGTTGTTACTTAAATACAAAACCTATGCATTACAAAGGTGTTTTTTATTTGTTCACACACAAAATTTTACATTATTTTGTTTGACAAAGCTTTCATTCTAGAGGGTGCGACAAGACGCATGGCGTCTATTGGAAAAAATTATTGTTGTAAAATGGGTTAAGACATACAAAAAAAACATACGTGAGATTCAACTAAACCTCTAGGAAATTTTGTTTCTTTTTTGTAAATTTGTTAGACAAACAAGTGTTTTGTAAACAAGATAGGGGTAAATAAAAATACACCTAACAAAATCGTATAAATTCGATGAAACTATATGTTTACCTGCTCTGCCCCGTCAGAAATCTCCTCGTAGCATAGTCGCATTGTTGAGAACGCCCTTCGAATCACGTGATCTGCGTCACTTTCGTTCGTCACAGAGTGAATTTTTGTCTGTCAGTGAAAGTATGGAGTTTTAATATACAGGCTATTCTTTAGCTTGACAGAAGTTCTTAAGTTTTATCAACGAAAGTTGCAAAATATTACTTGTCAATAGAACGAAAATTGCAAAATTAGTTTTCATCTGATATTGATATAATTTTTACTAAAAAAATGTTATTGTATTAATATATATTTTACAGAGGGTAGGTTAATGATTAATTATCGACTGATGATCAGCAATTATAGACTATTAATATCGGCAAAAGTAAATTTCAATATTTTGCAAGCAGAATTGTACCTGATGAGCATGTAAATCCGTATTAAACACTACATTTCGCACCATATGTATTCAAATAAATTTAAACTTAAGAAATTATTTTCTATAATTTTCGTTTGTGAACAAGATTCCGTTGAGCTACACTAAAAGCATATGGAAATACTTCTTATCGCCTTGTAGGAATAACTCTCGACTAAGCTTAAAAAATATGTCGACACTGCTCGCGCAAAACAAAGTTTCAGGGTAATCTTTATTTCATAGTGCAGAAAACATCTTACCTGTAAGAATGATTCGAAACCTCCGCCAGTCATTTTTAACTTCGATTTATGAAATCTCTACAAAGACACCAATTCTAAAATTTAGAAACGAATTTGTAAACGCTGACTCTCTGCTAGGTAGGCTGGGTATAGGACAAACACGCACTCTGTATTGCCTTAAGAACAATGGAACACGATACTTAATCTAGCTGGTGCTCACGCCAGAAATGCGCAATGAAACCTGAACCTACGTATAATGTAGAACCATGAAGATACATGTTTAAAAGGACAATGTTTACTACGTTAACACTACATAAGCATTTGGTCGTACATTTTATCTCATGCCCTTTTATTTCTTAACATTTTACTTGAGAAGGTCATTTTTGCCAAAAATACCTACAAGATTAAGTAACAAATATTTTCCAGCTGCCTCACAACATAAAGCTAGTGCGTTCTGTGTCTTAAATTATTTCTAACTGCAACATTTATGATTTATTGTTTCAAACCATGACGTGGTCTATCGCAATTGGACTACGCCGCAAAATATGTTGTAATCATATTCTAACGTCGATGCACATAACAAATTTATTTTCCTCTGGTATGTTTTCGCAACTTATTTCCCAGATACGCTCAATAATTTAAAAAATCATTCTTGCTATAATGCTGTAAAGCGTTTCAGGCGCTAAACCTAAGTTATGCTTTTAAAATTCCATTTAAAATACGGCCTCGTAAACATGTTGTCCACGCGTTGTCATATAGCCATATCCAATTTCAAGCGAGGCAGTAAAACTGCTAATAGAAAAAAAATCCTAGCACAATTCACTCGCTGTATTAAATCGGACTTCGTGTTGAAAAAGGTTAAATTTTGGTTATCCAATAAAGACAACATCTTTATCAAATATTTAAGGATTCGGCCTATATTGGACCTTGATGTCATTCATACCAAGTATTTAAGGTAAAACGAACTTTAAATCCACTGATTACATTTAAATCCGTGTTTTGTAAACCCTTCTGACTCTCCGAACCATTACTGTTTTAAAAACATATGCTATACGACATGGAGGCAAACACAGTGTGCACCTCAAAATTGCTCGTATATAGGCTACATCTTTTTGCAATTGATTTAACACCTAGCAGTTCCAGTCTAACGCCTTTTTGCCCAACCTGACTCCCTAATTTTGTATAAAATGCCCTCTTTAGTCATAATATTTATTTTAAATCTACTGTATTCTAATCGACAATTGTATTGATGAATAGTTTACACGCGCCTGTGGGCTGTTTTTGTGTATTCAGAAAAAATAATATTTAAAAATCGAAGGGTTACAAAAGAAACAATAAACGACGACCGATGTAAGGGCGTGCTTTTCAAGAAAACAATTTCTATAGTAAGAAAAATAGCATTTTGCTCGTCATGTGTATTGTCAGCTGATAGACCTTTGTCATATCAATATCAAAATACCGGGTTAGCCTACGCTACATTTCCAAATAAATCGTAATAACATAGGGATAAAACTACACACTGTTCTTCCATCGCGAGCGTTTGAGTGCTGGTGCTTAAAGATTTTTCTACTACACTTTGTTTTATAAAACTATAAGGTAATCAGGAATATAAGACATGCATATAGCCTAATCAATAATTTATTCCATGCAACAAATGTTTTACTTTATAGCACATAAAGGTTATACTAACTCCAATGCGATCGGTGTCAAAAAGATTTCTGTATAATACGTCAAACTAATTTCATTTTTTTTAAATGCTTAACGTGAAAATGTTTAATTTAACCAAAAACATTTTTGATGCAATGACAATCATGATTTATCCTTACGAAAAACAATAGGTTTTTATTGCTGTGTATTTTACGGTAAATCGCAATTCGCTTTCTCGTCAGGCACTTTACAGCAACATAAATTTTATCGACAACTCTGAAGGACCCTGTATAATTTTCTTGTAACTTTAATTGACATATTAATAGTCGATAAGTTTAAGGAAAAATTCAAATAGTTGGGAAATAGTTGCCTTTTTTATTGTCATAGCCGTTGAACCATCTTTTCTATTAGTATTCCTTCATTCTGGCTGTATTTTAAAACAATTCATAAAAAAACATTTTGATTGCTTGCCTAGAGGATAGGTGGGACTTCGTCTGCTGGGAATGCTTTTGGATGACAGTCGCCTTGCATTCATGAGAAGACTAAAAATAAGTTTTTCTGGTATATATTTGTTTATCCAACGTTTAAAAATAAACAAATACATACCAGAGAAACTTATTTTTAGTATACTATGCCTGGTAGCAGCAGCATATTTATTCGTAAGAATGTCACCGACCGACTGTACTGCCATGTGGTGCTTTTTCATCTACGTGTCATTCACACTGAATGACGGAACCGAATCGCACCAGTAATCCAAATTGGTGTCGGAGTAAGTGTCTTTAGCGGGAGATCCTCGTAGTCGCACACCCGCATTCGTTCATACTCACGAAGAGACTTTCTACCACCAGTTATTCGCTGCCAAGCGCGGGGTATGACTTGTGCCATAATATTTAATTTAAATGAATGCAGTACGATGATAAAATTGGTTGTGAAATGTTCTATGCGCGCCTGTGACATACATCGGTGTATGAGGCCACCCCCTTATACATTATGCTATGTAAAAGGCATATGCACATAATAAACACGTAATAATAACGTATACACATAATAAACTTTCAACAACTAACGTGAAAGACTTAATTTTTTTTAAGTGTGTTGATGTAGTTTATTCTTACATATTTATTAGCATACTTCCAGCAAAGTAGTTGTATACGTTTATACACGAGGCATGAAAAGGGTAGGTACAATAACTCTTGAAATGCCGCCAAATTAAAACAACAAAAGTCTAGCGGAGTGCAGTTGATTAAAATTCGAAGTTCCGCAACCAACGTCTGTATCCAGAGATCTCCAAAGAGTGTCGCAAATATCATTGGAGGTTAAGGCCTCCTAATTGTAGTTTGACTTCCGTTCGGTTCCCAACGGAAGCGTGAGGCTTCTCTGCCGCCATGCACCCATGAGAAAGTCACCGGCAGACTGCCCTTTTGTGTTGTGGACTTCTATCAGCGCGTTGTCCGCACTCAACGCACCCAAATCACCGCTTATTTTGCCTAGCGCTGATCCAGAATTTAAACCGGCGTCGTGGTAGCTGTATGTTTCTAGTAGGGGATCATCGTCGTTGTGCTGCAGAACTTCTTTTCCGTTGGTTTCTTCGATGCGTTGAGTCGGGTAAAAAGCGTTCGTTTGCTCGCTAATGTTGCAAATTTCAGCTGTATCTTCTATCATAGCGTTCTGTTTCTCGAAAGAGTTTGGGGAGTGAGCATCTTCAGTTTCACCATAGGCTTTGGATACTGTCGACTCGGTTTCAAATTTCAGTTTACCTTTTTCTTGAGAGCGCTGGTCACCAACGCCTACCTGCGGTTTATCCCTTGTCAGGTCATGGATGGACCTCTGGTAGGCTATCGTCTGTCGTAGGCTGTAGTCCAGGTTAATTGAATGACAGCTAAGGCGTTTTGCTGTGGCCTTGCTCATATGTTTTCTGCCCAGCTCTCTGAGGAAGCTGTAGAAGATATCCGGATCGCTGTCCAGCGACAGCAATCGGTTTTTGTCGCTGCCGATGCTGTGAATTTCGTCTCGAACGTCTTCCCTGAATCACATATAAATGAATATAACCGAAATTCGATTTGTAAAAAAATTGTACCGTCATTATTGGGTATAAGCGTCACACATGGAATTCAAAGATATTTATGCTCTAATTTATTAGTAACTTTTTTATCTCGACACATTCTCAGGATTTAGGCTGTAGACATTTACAATGAACTTACTGGCAATCGATAAAATTGCGCGGAATTAAGGATGAAAGGAATAAAGAAGAAATGAATCGGACATTTTAAATATAACCGTAGCTTTGCATATGTCTATACTACTAGGTTTTGTTAGCGGACGTTCTTGAAACAACTTTTTAACTGCAATAGAACAAAAATACATCGAATCAATCTTACTCGTAAATCTCAAAGAGTGACTTATCATCTTCAATTTTTTCTTCACATCTCCCGGCGCTTGATCTCTGGTCCGCATCTTCTATCACCTGAAGGATATAGCTCATCCTGTACGGCCACTGATCCGTCAAGATTACCCATCGTACGAGTTCCTCGGCAAATTTCTGGCTTCTAATACCTATTTTATTAATAGGTTAAGCAGGCGATTTTGAATATCCGAAAACGCACATCATTTTAACGAAAACATATTGTAGATTGATTTCAAGCTAAAACCAAAACGTTACTTCGATGTTAAAAGTGTGGCAAGCCATATTTGTATGCTTTAAACAATGCGACCGGCAGTAAGTATTTTTGCATATTAGCATATACATTCAAATTATTTTCAAAGCACAAATATTAATAACAAATTATTCATGAGGCCTTAAAATAATTTTGGTCCTTATCTACTAACACAGAGATAAATAACAGTAAAAATCTTAATATAGAGCAATAAGCAAATGTTGTTTGATTACTTTTTCTCAAATGAATAATATTAATCCAATTGACTTCGTACGTATTGAATTTGCATTTTGACTATTCATGCACCTATTTAAATAATCAGTTAGCAAATCCTAACACTTATACTAAAACTAACCGGTAAGGTTACATACTTGTAGGTCTTTGTTTGGAATCCGGGTATGTTTTGCTACGAAACAAATTCTTCTTTATTTCCTAAACATATTAAACGTCGTATAAACATACCAACCTATGCTAACCACCAACCACTGTATAAACTAAGTCATTAATTTTCAATATTATTACTTCATTTCATGCTATAAAACATTACATGATCCTGATCACTTACCTCTCTCTCCTTACAATCAATGATGACGGTTGTCAGTGAAAGTACGTTAAAAATCCTCTTAATGTTTCGTGGGTTTCCATGAAGATGCTTTCGGATTGAAGGTTCGTTTTTCAGAAACACACTACAGATAACGAAAAGCGGCTTGAATTTTAATAAAAAGCTAGTCGGCATTTTTGTGAGCTTCAGTCGGGAATTTAGACTTAAAGACAGAGAGCGTGTTGATAAACATGTAGCTTCGCGAATTTAACCAGTTAAAAAACTGGGAAAGGAAGAGTTTTTGTCTGCACGACATACATTCTGAGTAAAGGCACTTTCCCGAGCATTGTTATATAGGTCACACAATGCTGTCAGTATAAATTTGAATACTAATGCTCGACGTAATTTAGGAAAAAAATATACCATTATTATAAGTAACTGATAGACAACACAGCAATAACATTAGTTGTGCGATGGATTATTATATACTCAATAATTGCCTTACGAACCGGCAAGCGTACAAAAATCTCTCTTTGCTCAAAGGAACGATGTTTGCCGGAGGTTGTTGCTTGATCGTTGGCCGGATATCTCTAGACTCTGAATAGTTAAACTTAATACCTTTATCGAGTTTTGGGTAAATAAACATGTTTTTACTCTATACGCCAAGTACGGATCTGGCAAGTATAGGCTATTCGGCAAGTATAGGCTATTCGGCAAGTATAGGCTTTTCATAGTTTGGACGTTGTAACCATTTAGGCATTACTAATTTACAGCAGTCCGTAAAGCCCTCATAAGATTAGGTGTTAACATTTTTTTAAACACCGTTAAGCATGTTTGGCTTTGTTCAACTTTTGCATTTGTTCTTTTACAATACTGGTGTCTCAGTTTACCTTAATGTGAAAGGCATGAATAGATAATATTAAACGATAATACTTACTCAGTATTGGAACAGAGTCTGTTACGTCGTCGTCTATGTTCATAAATTTGCTAGCTGTAAAATAACACATTAAATCGTTATTAACAACGAAATAAAGCAATAAACTACCCGAAAATATTATAAATTTAAGTGTATTAAATTACAATTTTGTCATTAGGAGGTAACGTTTGCGGTACTTTTACCACTTGCAAAATAATTTATAAAACTTTAGGGATGTCAGTTTCGCAGATTTAACACGATTTTTATGCCTTTCAAAAGCAATATTTTCAGAAAAATTATTTTTCATTTTTTAAACTTTAGAATGTTGCGATTACCACCTATCAACACCATGCATTTTTTACTTGCTTTAAAAATACAAACTTTTACTTAGAGCAAAACGTAAATGATGGGCATTTGATTTCTAAAGGACCTCGCAAAATGTGTAATAAAAGTGTAAACCTTTACGGTCATTTCCTTCTGCTTTATTCAAAGATTTCCACTAAAAAGTATACATCAAGGCTTTTGCAATTGGAATTGACATATAGTTTTAATTTTACTACCGGTATCCTTCACAAAATATACTAGTGTTGTAAACATGTAACTTCAAAATGATATATAAGCCCATGTAATTTTGCCCTTAACGACTAGAGTCCAAGTCAAGTAGTTTTGAAAAAGTGACTGGGGTGCAGTTAAGTTAAATCATTAAAAACAATACATAGAAAGGTTTTTAACCTGTTTTTAGAGTCGTTACCTAGATTTCCAATCAATGAAAACGCTATAATCAGAAAAGCAGTGTACAAAGACAAATAAATGCATTTCTTACCGGGCAGATATATGGAAGGGTTGCGTGTACTGTTGTTGCTGTTATTGTTATTGTTATTGTTATTGTTGTTGCTGTTGCTGTTGCTGTTGTTGTTGCTGTTGCTGTTGCTGTTGCTGTTGTTGTTGTTGTTGTTGTTGTTGTTGTTGCTGTTACTGTTTCTGCTGCTGCTAGCACCATTAGGGTTAAAACCCGTGTCTTGTGACGGATTTCTCTGTGCAATGGGTTGTTGTACGACTGCGGAATATTAAATAATATAAACATATAGTTTTCTATAATAAGAACTGTTTTAATGTATGTTTCTATGTTAAAACTTTATTATAAATTCAGAATTATATATAGAAGTATAATACATGTTTTACATAATTATTTTATATGTTTTAATAAGGAACGCTACACGATTTTGCGTGTCATCCTTGCGCAGGGGCCATTCTAATCTTCTCAATTTTAGTATATCTACTGCCCCTTTTTTTTGGACTGGATGTTTTACCTCTCCCCTGACCGTGTGATGCATGTTTAACCATCGGTGTCCTTTGTATCAAGGGTTCTGTTTGAGATCCATTTGTGTCACCTCCCAACTTCGAAAGGTGAATGTCGTCCACGTTTCCACTTTTTGAAGTATCTACAAGACGTCCATCAGCGCCCACTGAGCCATCTGTGCTGGTTAAGTTGTGGTTATCTGCTGCAGCAATAAAAAAAGAAAAATATACGTCACTTTTGCCACTCTTTAAAAGTAATCCACGTTTAATTCGTTGGCTTTTTTGCTTTGGTTTTGTATTAAAATTATTTGTGTTTATTCATTTTAAATTATTATATAATATTGTTTGCCAGATTTTAAAGCTGAAATTAATTTTGACATGGAATTTTTACACAGTTTATTTAATAAGTTTGAATAAGGTGTTATGGACACAACATATGATGCTATTTGTTAACAAAATGGGTCATCCTTACTTTGTTTTACTTTAACACGTCGAGTTTTGGAAAGGTCTGCTTGATCCACAAGACCAACAATGAACTGCTGCTTCTTGTCGCACTACATGGCGAATATACTTTTTTAAAAGTTAATAGGTTACACTTATTCTACAATTACTGTTTAAACTTAAATAAAATAGCCTCGTAGCAAAGTGCCAATATATTTTTTAAGAAGCGTATTTTTTAGCAACCACAATAACTATGAAATACTGTAGTCCAATTAAAAAAACAGTGGTCCTGGGCCAGTTGAAAAAATTACCCTCTAGAAAAACGTAATATTGGTCTTTTGCGTGTAATTTCGGCATAGATTAAAAATCATCCCAATAACAAAACATTTTTACCGACATTTGCTAAACTATGTATATTCGACTTCCTTAGAATACCTCTGGCAGACAGAACGGCAGGTTTATTATCTTCTTGAGGTACTCGTGTCCGTTGACGTTGTCTTCCAAAAGGGAGGAACTCATCCCGTCTTCGATGCATTTCACGGCGATCCTCGAATCCACCGCGATCATACAAACAAAGGGAGATGAGGGATCACTGAGGAGAATCGAGACCGCTTCCAACACCGACTTTACCTGCGTTAAAATATCTCCATTGCATGATGTTTTTTACCAATGACTTTTGCGTAGGCTGTAGTTTTATATTGGGCAAACATGTTTTGTTAGAGTAAGAACTGTAAGTTTTATTATGATTATATTGCCGTGAATCATTATTGTCACCTTATCCAGGGGTATTCTATCCAGATCGTCGATAGTGATTGCCACTTTGTATTCCCTTTGATGCGAAAATTCAGCGCAGTGGATCATCTTTGTGATCACGTCAACCTGGCCGGGTAAAACATAACTTAAAAGAAAAAACGCCAATCCTCTCGTGTGCCTCATTCGAATAACTTTAAGTGGGGAAATGTCAGAAATGCATATAAGACATTTAAGGTCTAGATGTAATCCATTCACTAATTGTTTACGAACTTCTTCATTAACAGTATAGCAAAAGAAAAGCCTAGAAAAGCCTGCTGTATTACACATGCTTTGTCATTTTTATGTAAGAACTTATACAATTACAATCACTTCATACGGAAGGAGCACAAATACCTAATCGTTGTTGGGCTATATCTTGGTAAGAACTTAAACAGCACTTACCTCATACTTAATCTTGTCCATAATGCCGAGTTCACTTGCCATTTGGCCCTTAGTTCCCTGCAGTACGTTGCTAATGCGAGATGTCTGCGAATGGGATATCGCCCACACAAACTGCAAGGCTGCGTAGAGAAACGTCAATGTTGCTGGCAGCCACGCCAGCAGCTGAAGGACGATTGAAATCGCGCCAGATTGCTAAAAAGATAAATATGATTCCCATGAATACATGACATAGTACCGGGGACCTATGTTAAGTTTAGGCGATTTTGCATAAAACGTTCACATATAAAATTGGTATGTCTTACTCACGCGCTTTAAAACAAGTAGAAGTCTTTTTTATTTTTTGGTATAGTCTTTGTAAATAAAATTGAAATCCTGCTCTTTTTAAAGGCTATATTTGTATGCATAAAAAATTTAACCACAACCACCAATTCATATAAATATACACAAATAGAACCATTTTATGGCACGTCAATGAGCTCATAAATTGTAATAGTTACAATCATGCGAAGATTAATCTTATAACAAGTATAAGAAATATATATTGTTGTGCACAAACAAATCCCTAAATATCAATAACCTGCAATTGACTACTTTCCAATGTAACGCAATGCCACGCGGGTTCATTAGGTCGCAAAATCAAGTGTATACGGTAATTTCTCTCTAACCGGCAGAAGTTCCACCCAGGCATTGGAAACCTACCATGCTGGCATTGGTGGCGAGAGGCACCGCAACCAGAGAAATCGCAACGATAAACAGCGCAAGGTAGAGCACCGGAACTTTCAAGGCTGTCTTGGGATGCCGTTTAAAGAGGGTACAGAACCCGTCGGGCTCCACGTAGCGATCCTCAGATTCCAACACTCCGCCGTTAACGCGGCTTTCTTGTTGCGGACCTATCGGCAAAAGCGCCATATGCTGGGTTGCATCTCGGAATGTGCGTGCCCTGGTTATGTGCGCGAAAGGGTCGTCGAGCTGGACTGCCACGTTCTCTTTGGAGAGGTGGGCCGCGGCGCCGCGCGCCATATAGCCACACGTATACTCGACCGCCCACCAGTTCTCGAAGTCGGCGCCGGCGCAAAGGTTTCGGTTCATCCTGTTCCTCATAAACCAATCCTTGTAGCTCTCGACCCGGCTCACGACGCCCAAGTCACGCAGAAGCTCGTTCAGTGACGCGTCATTGCGTGGATCGCGCCTCAGCTTAAGGAACACACAGCACCTCCGGTCGTCTGCCGCCAGGTCACGTGACACGGTCTCGACGTCGAGGAGCCTGAAGAGCCGTGACGTCATGAAGCCGAATTCGGCCTCGATTGCGTCGGCGAGATTGGTGACGATGCCGGCCCACAGGTTGTCGCTGCCCGCGTAGGCCCAAGCGTTGAAGTGCGCGAATATGTACCTGGACGGTTAATATTTATTTGTATAAGATAATTTAAAACCGTTAACTTAATGATGACCCTGACTAACATCTCAATTACAACAGAATCGTTACGATACTTCGTATCGTTCGTCTGATCAATATTCACCCCCCTCCTTTGTTTTTAGTTACAACACCCGAACCTCTCATAAATGGCGTCACTCGGAAGCCTTGGGGTATCTGACCAATCTATCCGGGCCATCAGGGTCTACAGCGCCAAAGAAAAAAGAAGGTGAGAGAGAAGTCGATACTGACACGGAGTAAGGTCAAAATGAGATTCAAAATATATGGCGCTCCGAATAGCAGCACTTATAAAGGAAAACTTGAAACGCCCAAACCGCAAACTGCCGGTAATATTGAATCGCCAGTTTAAAATAACGAACTTTTTTTACCACAATGTCTGACCTATTTTAACAATACAACAAGCTTAAGTCAGCTTAAATATTGACTTTCGCTATTGGTAGATAAACTACGCCGATAGTTTTATCTCTCTTCGAAAGAGGTTTAAAAGTTTGTTTTTCAACACCTAATCAATCGAGGGCGATCTACTTCAAGCCACTTAAATTTGTTCATATTGTCACTCTTGGGTATAGGTTGATAACAAATAGGAAACAGCATCGCGAAACCCCTATCCCACTCTCGTCTTACCTTTTCGGCCTGGACTCGGTGTTTCTCGCCTTTCTGTCACTTGTCGGTTCGTTTCCGTTTAGTTTTGCATCGTCGAATTCCATCTCGACCTCACAGTCGTCTCCGCGCACAATCGCCCTTTCCATACTGTCCACGGGCAGCTTAGCAAAGGCCGCAATGCAAAGAAGTTTGACGGAGGGCCAGGTTGCCGTGCCTCCGCGTCGAAACCAGAAAATCGCCGCCAACAATATTAGCGTCAAGCCTACCGAGATGGCAAGGGCTGTAATGGAAAGTACCTGGCGCAAACTTAGGCCTGTGCTGCCTTCAACAGCAGCTGTAGTCGCTGCAGGCTTGCTTGTAGCTGTTTCGTTAGCATCAGTAGGTGATCCGATGCCGGTCTCGTTCACATGTGGACTCTGAGTATGGTCTAGGCTTTGGTAAATCGCGGGTATGTTCATCACGATAGCAGCGCCTATCACGAGGGCTGCGACGACCAAGGTTAGGGCAACAGCGATGTGATTGCAGCCTTTCGCCGATTTTTCTTTTGTCTCCGTCCACAGCGATCGGTCGCCCTGCTGCTGATATCTCTGCAAAATATCTGCGAAAAAAGTTGCTTGGTAACAAAAGTGCACTCTTTTGATGAAGTAAGTTGAACTTTGAATGGTAATGGTAACAATATTGGCTGCATGCATTTAACAAATTATAAATATCGTCCTTTGTGGAAAGCTGCGCAACAACGTTCAGTTTCTTCAAGTGTCAAAAATAACATTTATTTTGATTACTAAATCTTTAATAGCAATACATATATGCTGGACTTTACGAGATAAGTGCTAGTAAAACATCAATTTCTGTACTATAGCTTTTTAAATATATCTTTTGATAAATCGCATTTCAACCGTGGCGAGGTATTGGTTTATACGTTATTACATACTTCCGCTTGTTTACATTCCAATCAGGTAACGAATGGACTAACATCTTACAAAATGCAAATTTATTTGGCATGGCCTCTGGACATAAATTGCTTCTAATACCGATTCAAGTCCAATACTGCATTCTGGAATATTATCAATATAGCCAAAATCCGTTTAATGTGCAATTCATATAAATTGTCTGTTTCGATGGCCAAACAACGACTTACTGCAAACGTGCTTGATAAGAAACGATTTGCCGCTTCCCCATCTTGCAAATACCCCGATGGTAACTGGTGTTTTCACATGGACGACCGTCTCGGCAAGGGCTTTTGCGTAAACCGTGTGACCCAGGTAATCCACTCCGGTATCGTTGTCGTTTAAGATGAACCCTTTGGGCAAAATCCAGCACTTTGTAAACCACAACTCAGTACCCAATAGATAAAATAAGTTAAACTGGATCTATAATTTACTAAAAAGAAAACTTTTTAAAAGCAAAGTGATAAAGTTGTTAATATAGCCACTTATTGAAAACCAGGATTTTGGTTTGTTAAAGGAACCAATGCGTTTTTCAAATAAAAAAATGCAAATCAATTCGCAGATTCGTAAATCTTGAGTCCCCTATGTGTTATAATTTTTATAAAGAAAATAACCCCATGAAAAAGTTCATTTATTACACCCTACAAACCGAACAATCGCTTTTCGTCAAACCTTACTACCTTATATAAGTGGTTTTAAATTTTGTTTGTGCGAACTCCTGCATCACCTAACTTTATATAAAACTTAGTAGCACGAGAATAATCTTTCAGTAAAAAGTACAATAATAATTAAAATCCAACAAACCTTTTGGTCGAATCGACTTCTTTATCACAGACGTGTTTTTCCGAATCATTTTTAAATCTTTGGACAAGGCAGTGGGGCACTAACTCAAACTAATATCCTTAATTACCACACTAGTTTCACGAATTTCAATCGATCATGTTTTGTGAAGCGGTCGTGCAGTTGACGTGGCTTCACACATTCCTCAAGAGATGTTGTTCAGGTAATTTTGAGAGATCAGTCTACCCACATTTGCATACAGTCGTCTTCATCGTAAACATTTTTTTGCGTTGGAACACTTTAAGAATTTTTGACCAAAGTTAAACTTCCACTATAGACTTGCCTTATTACCACATATAGGCGAAACCCTGCCATTACTTAACCTAGAAACACACACACAACACATCACTCGATATCTTTTATCAATGTTTACTTTTTCCCAAGCCTTAACTAAATTCACTTAAATTCTTGCAAAAACATCTTCTTTCGTGTAATTGGCGTTGTGTACAACGTATTGTTCTCATTCGCGAAGAAAATACTGGCATTTTTTACAAAATAGTAATAGTCGTTGAGAAAAGCAGCAAAAAAGTAGTCGTTAAGAAAAGTTGTGTGCTGTAAATGTAGGAATTCCTTTAGGCAACACGTCTCAGAGTAACATTTAACGTAGCCTACCTTCCGTCAACTGACTTCGATAAGTCAAAATGCCGTAGGCGTGCTTTTGACCTCCTTAATTGAAGCTTGGCAACTCGACAATTTTCTAAAGACATTTACCAGTCTAGTGATATCCAAAACATGTTTCCCATTCTGCAAAATAAGCCGAGTTTCACTGTGCTATATAAAGCTCTCAAACAAATTCTGTTTACCTAGTCTTCTACTAATGTCAACAAACTAACAGGTTTACGATTAGATTTCGTAAATAATGTGGTATACGTAATACAGGAACGCGCCAGAGATAGTACTTCTGCAAGGAAAAACTTTCTATCGCTGTTTGTTCTCCGCAAATATAAAGCTCGCCAATGAACAGTTATTCAAAAAAAGCACACCAATATTATGAGCTGTACAAAAATTGTTTATTTGTTTTGCCGGATCCTTGTGGGCTATGACTTATTATATTCTTATAAAAACTTCGCGCCAGTATACTGTCGAAGTTTAGTTTATCTTGATGCATTTCAGTTCGGAATGTCAAACAATAATAGATTAAAACCGATATGTATTGCCAATTGCTATAGTATCGCTACAAGCCGGGTTCTTGGGTGATGGAGCTGCTATCTAACGAAGTTCGTGGCAATTTTATCAACCTAAAAGGAGCTTTAACATGTCATAAACCAAGCATCTATTGTCTTGTTACATTGTCAAAGATGGACTATAAATCACGATTCAAAATATATTTATTAAAACGTTATCGCCAAAAAGTGGTTTGGAGGGTTTTTGTAACACATCAAAGGCCATATAGCAAGTATAGGGACGAGGCGAGAATGTAATTATTGGAAAAGCGTCGGGCCAGAATGGACACATTCAGGGAAAACAAAAATGTTCGGGGCTAGTTATCAGTGTTTTGTAATTTGAATGTCTTCCTTGGAAACCTTAAATCCTACAATTAGCCTGTCTAACGGTTTGACTTTGATATTCCCATTTTGAGATATCAAAAGGATTTTTTTTTTTGCATTTCCCAGACATGACATATATTTTCATTATTGATAGACTAATTTCTAAAAATATATAACTAGACTATATTGGCATAAAACAACCAGAAATGACAATGTTGGTACAATGTTTAAACTGAATGTGTAAAATAAGAATAAACCTCATCGCCCTTTCATGTAAATGACGACAATGGCTTTAAATTGGAGCAATATTCTTTAGACTGAAATAATATTGGTCTAAAAATATTATTAGTACAGTGTTGCAGCAACACTATGGTGGTTAATTGCTTCGCTAACCTTTAATAAACGACCGAGCGATTAAAGCCTTAAAAAATATTACATTGTTGCCTCTACTGCTGCTCAACTAAGTGCACACATGAGTAATAAATCATTACAAAATCCTTAAAACTTGGTTGTATTTATGATGACAGTATATTGCTAAATATGTTATGAAAAGAGATTTTTGATGTTGCTTTTCGTTTATGAAACATTCATGAGGCTTCTTGGGCGGCTGCATCTGTTAGATCGTCACTTATTGTTGGCTCTAAAATTAAAGCAGAACATTAAAAATTCCAGTGTTGTTATTTGGCAAACTTTTTTTTGGGGGGACAAATTAGTTAAAACGCCATTTGCCAAACTCACTCTTATGTACATGTGGAACACACTAAAGCAGGGGCGGGCAACGTGCGGCCCGCGGGCCGCATGCGGCCTTTTGCCATTTTTTGTGCGGCCCTTCGCCTTCTTCCAGATATTATTCCCTAAATAAGGGTATTTTGTGTGCACCAATGTGGAACTTTTGCTCAATCAGTTTCCTGTTTAAAAGTGCAATGTAACCCATAGGCTACACCGCTACACTAATGCAGTTGTTGAACTCGAATGGGAAGCATTTATATTACAAAACAATCTTTATTGATAAAATTTTACTTGCGTCACGTTGGTATGATAAAGAATTGTTTTGCAACAATTACACTTGTCTGCTACGACTTTTGCCGCGCTTATTGACTGAGATGTTACGTTTAACAGCTGGTTTTGAATTATTGCTGTTAAATAGTTTGCCTATATGCACATCTGGCCTGGAACCAAACATTGACAAGTTGGTTCAAAATATCCAGCATCAGCCTTCTCACTAACTTCTATTTGAACATCCACATGTGTGTCTGCTGTGATATTTCATATTCGCTTGTACTTGTGTTTTTCTAGTAAAAGCTGAAAATATCAATTAGTGTTTATTTAATGCGCGGCCCTCCTGTAAGCATTAAATTTCCTAACTGGTCCTTGTGTTAAAAAGGTTGCCCGCCCCTGCACTAAAGGTATAGTTTACAAAAGAACACACTAAAGGTAAACTTACATCCATATGACATAATTTATGTAGTAAATAGGGCAAAGTTAAGAAAAGTAAAACTTGTTAAAGATTTTTCTAAATCAAAAGGCCGAACAATGATTTAAGGAGTTTAATTTTATCTTTAATTGTTTGTTATTTATATAAACGAATTGCATCAACAACAAAAAACTTTTAAGATGGTAATTGCCATATCGGATCGCCATTTCTGGATTTTCCATATTAATTTGGTATCAGATCTACGCCAATACGATCCTAGTATCGGACGGGTCATGATATCATCAATTGGCGTCGGGCATTGTATATAATCGGACAACTCTACTTATCACGTGCTATTTTTAATAAATGTCAGGGAAAAAAGCTTTCCCGTATCTCAGATATCATTTCATGCTCGTATAAAACGAAAGAACTTTAGAATCATAGTTTTTTACCGACGTAGGTACGGCAATTGACATTGTAGCCTCGGACTTCGTCCATTTCACTGCCGCGGAGACGACTTCCGGATTCAACATCAACGCACCAACACACGACCGGAGAGTTTTGTGTGCATTGCCTAGGCAAGAAATTGCCGTCTTCCATGCTGCATCTCGGGTAAGCGTCTCTTTTGAGAGCGTCGCCGAATTTGGCGCGCATCCGTAGGCAAGTTGTGTTTAACACTAAACGGTAGAAAGCGACGGTGAATATAATTTTTGAAGGGCTTAAATATAGCAGTATAGATGGCAAAAATAGGTTGGTGTACATATATCTAGCCACGTATCTCACTATTGCTATTATAGTAAAGCATTTATTACTTTAATTAAAGTACAGATTTAAAATCGAAAGAGTAACAACTCAATTTACGTTCCAAATCGTTGAACAACTTTCATCTTACAATGTAGTTTTGTTATAAAACCATGCGCTTTGTTTAGGTATGATTTTAATTCTAAAGGATAAAGGGATCGAAAATAAGTTTTCCTACAGTTTATCTTCATACAAACATCTGCAACAACACTGCTGACTTACGTATTACATTCGTGCAGTCGTTCTCAAAGCCTGTGTCTTCATTCATGATCGTCCCGGCAATCTGCTCCCCAGTAATGACGTTAACGCACCAGCACTGGTGATACCAAAGCGAAACGCACTGCTTCGGCCTGTAGTTTCCGGTTAAACTATCACAATCCGGTGGCTCCGAGTCGGCGAGATAGATATTTTGCGATTCGCGCACCTCGCGTAAACACTTTGTGCTGTAGGGTGCTGAAAATAAACGCTTGATACATTTTAAGTAAGTTATATTTTTTGCTAACAGCTTGAACCGTAAATAGACATGCGTAATTGTGTGTATTGAAATCGAAATTAGTTACTTTAAATTGCTGTTTCATATAGAGCAGTGGTTCTCAAAGGGAGCCAGTTGGCTCACTTTGGGGGGAATTGTAAATTTTGGGGAGGAAATTTGGAGGAAAAGTGGATAAAAATGGCTCACTTTTTAGTATTTCATAATTATAACACATAACTAACTGCTCAAAGTTTAAATGGGAACGTCTATTACTATACGACAGTAGCCTTATGTGAAGACAATATGCTGCTTTAACTGTGTTAAACCAACGTCATATTAGGCTCTTACAATATCTATTGTTTCGTCACAGTAAGCAAAGTTCACTAGCATGTCTGTTTTTTATTACTGTTTGTTCGTTTGTTTTAGCATGGTTGTAAAAGCATGCCCAGATCCAGTATATATTTTAAATTCTGCAAAATGCCAAAGCAAATGCTCAAGAGCGACTTTTTCCAAATCATTTATTTAAGAAACATGAGGTTGGATCCACAAGATTGTGCTAAGTTAGGGTTACCATATTTTCGTGGCCTAAAATCCGGACACTCTTTAGTGCACACTAGCAGTTTTTCAAAAATGAGGTATGAACACATTGTCTGTCAATATGACGTCGCACTGGCAATGCTTTGCCTATCCATTGTATGCCGGAGCGGATTTTTGAACATAGTGTAGTGAATTCACTAGACTATTGGGTCATATCATCTCTGATTTGACCTCTGGTTATCTCTAGGCTATAGGGTTACTATTATTTAATACTGCGCAATCCATAACAAATTTACCTCAGTTGCATGATAAACCAACTTTAGAATATTACCAAAGTACTTCACCGCCATTGTTTTTTTTTTTGTGAAAGAAGGATAAACACGAAACTAAACACAAACAGAAAAGAAATGTTGAAGTGCAATACACGAATGCAAGTTCCCATTAAGCATTAAACAAAACGACAATTTCCTTGGTATTCTCATTTGGTCTGTAACAGACTTCTTGTTGCGCTATTTTTCTACTGCTTTAAAAATTTTTTAAGTGAACCTACGCTCTTATCGTTTCAGACATGTTCTAAATTTTGCAATATCGACCAAGATATAAGGCCTTCAGCTACTAGCCCAGCTCAACTCATCCATGTATCCCAAATAGAGCGCTGTGTTGTCGTTTTTGACGTAACAATGAAATAATTACCCGCAACGCAACAAACAATTTAAAAAAATTCCGGACATTTAAGCATATTTTGGCATTTCCCCCCGGACGCAGTTTGAACACTAAAATTCCGGGCATGTTGGGGAAATCCGGACGTATGGCAACCCTATTCTAAGTATGCCAAATTAACCGTTGTATAGGGCAAACACTTCTTCCCTTTCCGACTACATATTAAGTTTAATGTGGTTTTAGTGCCATTAGAGATCTTTTACCAAAAAAAGGAACACTTTGCATTTGCCAACGCGGTGATCTTCGGGAAAAACTTTATTTTTTGCTCAATTTTCATTGTTTTTTTGCTTTAAACATGAAGCTCATGGTTCACATTAACATTGAATAATGCTTTGTACCCTACTTTTGTAATGTTCACTGTTATCTCTGAGATGAATCAGAAAACGCACCTTGCGCATCATATGCATATACTGTGGAATTTTGGCAATATTCCTTTTGGGATTTTTTGGGGAGGAATTAAAATTGTTTAAGTCTTTAAGGGAGGAATACAAAAAACACTTTGAGAACCATTGATATAGAGCATTCCCTCCAAATCATGGACACGTTAAATGTTGTTTAAGAAACAATTCATATAGTCGAGTTAAGCTCTACATTTGACCAAAGTTTCAGTTTAAGCTCCAGCAGTTGACGAACGTAGAAGGCATAAAACACAAAAACTTGATTTTCCTGGACGTAAACTACATATGCTCAAAATGTTTTGGTGTGTGTCGGAGTTTAAAAAAGTTCAACATCCGACACAAAATATCACGGTTTTATTGACGTTTGAGAACAACGGTAGTGAAACAACATCGCCGTAATTGCACCATACTCAAATTCGAATCCCACATTAGCAATCTATAACTTGCACTTAGGCAACCGTTTTCTGGATTCAGTTGATTTTGACAAAACTCAACTATGCATGAATACGATTATTCAACTAAATGTCAGAAATCCAAAAACTCACATGGAGTCTGGATTTACCTGCACCGAAATTGTCGCAGTCGTTTGGGAATTCCCAGCTGGGGCCGCTTCGGCTTTCCGGGAACTCCTGGCGGTATTCGTCGACGCACCAGCACTCGTCGGTTCGCGCGTCGCACTGTTTGCGGCTGTACGTATCCGTCGCCGCATCGCAGTTCGGCATGCGACCGACAGCTTGTTTGGAATCAATACTGGGTCGCCCGAAAAAGTGGCACCCCGGATCGGGCACTGAAAAGGTGTTTGGGTAAAATTAAACGTTAGCATTTTATATGTAGCAAATAAGCCAACGACGGATAATGTTAGCAACTCTAGGTTGCCAAGAAAATTGATTTTGCCGTGATTATCATGTGACATTACTATTGTAAAACTATGAATTGCCATATAAAAATAAACAAACATGTTTCATGTTTGCTCAGTTAAAAAAAACATATTTTTTTGATGAAAATAAACATCGTTATTAACTAGAAAAACAACCCTTGAAAACAAATTCCTAACCAACCAATAGATAGTCAATGATGTTGTCTGCTAACAACCCTTGTAACCTAGCAGGGTGTTGCAAAGATTGTCCCGAAATTTAGGATACTAAGAAGCTGGTTTGCTTTCATATTTGTCGCCTTAATCGGTTATCGTGGTCCCTCTAAAAGCACAAATTATTTTACATCTCTACTTAATATTGCACTTGAAGATATCGAAGAAGTTTAATCATAAAGTAAAAACCTCTGACCAGCAATGAGCAAAGAAGCGCCAGTTTTCGGAACTTACTCCTAATTATCTTTTCGATTTGGTGGTAGGTAGCTGCACCGCCTATACTAACGTGTTGTAAACCCTGAAATTTTTCTGCGGGTAGGCCTACCATAAATAAAGTAAATAATTTTTTTTGGGGGGTGGTGGGTCTTGTAAACCTCGGACAGGACTGAATTCAAAATTCTACGCGTTGGCATAAACAAAATTATCAATAAATATAGGAATACGCTTACAAGTTCGCGTTTGACATTCGTAACCAGGATCAAAGCGTAGAGCAGGGCTGACTTTTCGGAAAGGAAGTTCCCTGCCAGTGTCAACGTCCACACACCAACAGAAGTCGGCGTCAAAGTCGCACTGACCAGGCGAGAACGATCCAGTGACAGGGTCGCAGCTGGGAACGTAGGTGTTGTTACTTCGTATATGTTCCTCCCTCTGTCGCTGACAAGGTGTTTCAACTACTACAAATGCAATTAAACAAGTTATTTTAAAATGACTTAAGTCAAAGTCAAGTCATTTGTAAAACAACTTAAGTCAAAGTCAAGTCTATTTGAATAAATAACCCAGTCCAAGTTATCAGTTGCGCAAGAAAAGTCCCAGTCAACTCATAATTAGAGCAAGTCAACTTCAAGTCACATCCTTGTCATCAAAATAATAAGATAAACTATTATAATTTTTAAACTAGTACGATTATGAACAATAACTGAACTATAAAATAAGAAAAACGCAAGCGATCTGTTTTATGTGCAAAAATTTGAATAAATAGAAAAAAATACTTAAAGAAAACACTTAATTTCAACCCAAGTTATTTGCCAGACTTAAGTCAAGTCAAGTGATTTGTACGAAAGACACAAGTCAAGTCAAGTCATTTTGACTAAATGACTTGAGTCATGTCAAGTCATTCGAAAACAGAGACTTAAGTGCACATAAGTCAAGTCACTGACTTGAGTCATTACAACACTGCGAATTAAGTATAAGCCCTCAACGCCTTTTAAAAAATGAGTACCAGCATAACTTAATACAAAAGACAAAAAACAGCATCGTTTTTCAAGTAAATAAACGGTGGTATCAAGCCGGGTATAGCTTAAAAATCAGACGCGAGTGGTACAACGTAAAATGTAACAGTAGGCTATAATTGGATACTAATTCTAGTTTATTTAAACTATAATTATTTTATTACCGGTGCAACACGATAGGCTATATATGTAAAAACTGTTAGGTTTTAAAACTACAGTAAATATACAGGGTAATTAACCTCGGTAACGCCGGTTATTTTCCTTTTTGTTTTAATTATAAACACTGAAAGCTAAACTATTCCTAACATCGCAATATCTATGACATAATCGGTTGTCATGAAGCTTTAAAATATTTAACTTCGTATCATATATTTAATCAAACTAAAGTATATACTAAAATGACGATGTAGAACTTCGAGCATATTCGAGCTACACTGAAAACTCGAACACCTGAGAAATTTGTCACAATTTAACGGCCGCCTTGCGAATTTAAGAGGCAGTTTGAGCTGCCCCTCACCTTCATAAGTTGTGCAGTTGGTAGCGTAGCCAAACGTGGGCCCGCTGCTGCCGGCCAATCGTTTGCCAGTTTCCGGGTCGACGCACCAGCACTCGTCGATGACGTCGTAGCACTGCGTTGAACGGAAATTTCCCGTCGCAGGGTCGCATTCCGGGAGAAAGTAGGCGCTCCGAAATGCTTTCTTCAGAAACGAGTAGAAGGCGTGCAAACGTTCGCATTTGCCGCCGGGCGGAGCTAAAAGCAGGAGTAAGTAATTTTACCATGTTTTATACCCAGGGTTCTTGAAGTAGGGCCTGCCGACACCTTTTGTGTACGTGGACTTGT
The DNA here is from genome assembly GCF_963924565.1 of Ascidiella aspersa. Lineage (NCBI taxonomy): Eukaryota > Metazoa > Chordata > Ascidiacea > Phlebobranchia > Ascidiidae > Ascidiella > Ascidiella aspersa. The sequence continues at coordinate 11,687,040 of NC_139452.1, forward strand.
TTTACCGGGTTCATGAGGCCTAATTAAACTGATACTTTATTTTAATTATAACACAAACAATTTTCTAACTATAGAAGGGTAATTAAAAACAAAACTTTTGGAGACTTTTTCTTGAAAGGTTTTAGACTTAATTTAGTTTTACACATTTTAGACCGAATTCCAGAAATTTTTTAAGTTTATTAATTTCTTGACGACACTTTATGACATGCCGACCCTGGTCCAACCAAAAGAAAAATAACGGACCTACGGTAAAAAAATTCAAGAACCCCTGCTTTGCACTACGGTCGTCAAAACAGTCGATGCAGTAAAACCAGGAATGCAACAAATGTATAACATAAATACTCGGACTGAACACAAATAAAAAAATGCAAGAAATGTTTTAATAATGTTTTAATGTTAAATCAAACATAAAGTAATTAAAATAAGTTTAAGAAAATTTTATATAATCCAACTAATTTAGCCGTTAACTAAATACGAATCACTTAATCGAGCATATAAGTCATGACAGATTGAAATACAACTTCATTCCTTTTAAGTTGAAGGAAACGCTTGCTAGGCACTAACGCCATTCTTGTTTTAATACAACGAGTAGAGAGAAATAAGGTCTTTGAAACGTTAAACTATTCCAGAGAGACGCACTTTTGTTCGATAAAAATTGGCCAATCCGAAGGTCCAGCGAAGCTTGCAATGAACGATTTTTAACATTATATTTGTTATACAAAAACTCAGACCGTTAACACGTCACTTTGTCACAAATACTTTCTCGTACGTGGGGCAAACTTGCTGCAGTCGAGATTCGCCCCCATCCGAGTTCTACTGCCCTTGACCCTCCTCCCTGTAACTGAGTCTACGCACCAGCAGGCAGCCTCAAAACCGTAGCACTGCCTGCTGTTAAAGTTGCCAGCTAAGTCGCATTCAGGAGCCCAAGTGTTGGCTGGAAGTGTCATCGCGATTGTGTGCTGGTTCCTCATGCAAAGGCTGTCGGTATCTTATAATAATAACACACGGTTAGCAAACATAAATGAATGAAAATGAGTTTATACCCATAGAAATATATTCTTTGAGAAGCCCATTAGTTTTAACATGTGGTGACATTTGGGTCCCAGAAGTTTGATCGAAGACTTAACCTTTGACGTCGAATCACTTACAGGTGAGATATAGAATAAATTGCAGAAATATTGCAAGCGTTTTTTAAAAAATCTTTCTTCATTTTGAAAATGCTGTTGAACAAAAGTTATTCGAAACGTTTACAAAATACTATTCACTTATGGTCTTTATTATTTATTTTACGTTTAAATACAACCTCGAGTCATTATGAACCAAACTTACAGGTGAAATAGTGACAGTCGACGTTGTAGAACTTGATCGGTTCGGCTCTGCTCTGCGGAATTTCGACGCCCGTTCTCGTACCTACACACCAGCAATGGTCCGAGGTGGTGTTGCACTGCCTGGCAGCGTATTCGCCACTTACCGGGTCACAGTCGGGGCTGTAGGCGTCGTTTGCAAGCTGTCGGTCGCGCCACTCGCGCAGGCACTTGGCATTTGCGTTTCCTGCAAAGAAAGGAGTATAATTCGATGTCTTTGAGCTTGAAACGCGATTTTGTACAGAACACAACGGGCCATGCCAACGTGTTTGATCTAACTTTCATGTTCAAAAAACAGTATGTCATATTTTGAACTATACGTCGCACTGTTGCTTGCTAAAGCAAGTGTAATCTGCGGTGAAAGTAAACAAAACGGTCTGGAACGGCTTAAAGGTAAAACAATTGCTGTCGGTGAGTTTTCTGGTAAACAAATGTTATTTTTCACCAGAATATGACCCTTTTTTCAGGTCATTGTGCCCCTTATGTGTATCTAAACTCAGTTACATATTTTAGTTCATTATGTGCACTATACCTAACGATAACCTCAGGTTTATTTTACGTTGCGTTAAAACTTTTTTGTTTCACCGCTGATGGTGTTTGAAAAAATACATTTGTGTCTGCAATTTACTTAAATTTGGCCCACCGAAATATATACACCTGTATTTGTGAAACAAAATATTAATAAATGAAAATATAGCAATATTATAACAAAACATTTTATCACTCTATAAGGTGGAAACTTTGTTTGAAGGCTTATTTTGATAACTATACAATACTTAGTCAAAATAAATACCTTTTCCAAATGCGAATTCTCTCAGGTAGTACAGCATAGAACGGAGTGAAAAATACTTTTGTCTTGTTTACAAAAAAACATTTCTACGAGAAACTCTAAAATCATAGAGTTTGTATATTGGTAAATCAAAAATCTTGGTGGGACCACGATTAAATAACTATAACACAAACGAACCTAAAATTGTTTTAAATCGACACATATTTCACCGCATGTTACAATACCTGCAGATTAGTGAATTATTAAACAAGCCCCACCGTTAAGAGTCCTAAAACAGTTGACGTTTCCCTCTTTGTGGTAAGCGGTAGAAACAGATTTTCCTGTTTTCCAATTCACGCACCAGCAGAGTTGACCGGTGACGTCACATTGTTCAGGAGTGTAGGAAACTTCGTACAGTCCGGCGCAGGTAACATTTCTTTCATGGTTCGAATCTCTTTCTTTCCAGCACGGGAACTGTTTCGGGGACTCTCCTGAACAGCAAGGTATAAACTACTGTAAGTACATCAAATGTAGCCCATTTTCTTAAACACAGGTTAAGCTATAGTTTATCGTTCAAGCCAAGTTTTATGCAAAGTTGGTTAACGCCAACTTAAAATAATTCAAATTTATTTTTAAACGAAAAATAGAGTATATTTTTTTTTCTATGAGCAACTGCTATTAAGAAAATATAATAATGACAAACCTACCAACCGCTTCTGCAAGACTTTTGTCGCACAACAAGCAAACAACTACGAAACATAAAGAAGCTCTCATGGTGAGTTTGTGCGAAGCAGTCTTCTCCGTCTAAAACAATCTCGGCAACGACAGTCACACAACGGTCGCAAGCCCGTTATATAAAATCTAAGACCAAGCCAAATTTTCATCCTCAAGTCATTTGGTCGCAGTGGAAAACGCAAAGAAAGCAACAGGCCCAATTTTATCGATAGTGGTCAGCAAACCATGTATTGCTTCCTAATAGGTTCCGGAAGTAATGGTGTTGCACAAAATGAGTTATCGTTTGTTGTATGTTGTTTTAGCCTTTTTGTTTCTATGCGTTTTCACTCACTTAACTTTTCTTGCCTCTTCACGCTCCACCTCACCGTTCATCTGTATATACTTTATCTAATCACTTTGCTGTTAACACCTTTTTATCTTTCGTTATTGAAGCCATCATACCTTTTTCGTTACACTTGTAGTTCTGGGAACACTTGATAGAAGTGATGGTCAGGTTTGGGCAAGGCTGGGGTTGGTAGCTTTTAAGATCGTCATTGTTTACGCCCGATTTTAGTCATTGGCCGCTTATATATTACGTCCTTTTATCGTTTTATGATTCCTTATGTAAGGTCGCTTGTTTCGCCTTACATTACAACACTAATATACGTCTCGTGTAGTGCTCGGGCATCCGACAGGCCTTTAAGTAGAGAGTCCTGAAACTTTATTATAACAATGGCACCTGATTTAACTTTTGAGTTGTTCATCAACATTTCTCGCTAGCCAGTTAGTTCGAAAAAGTAACTGGGATTTGTTAGTTGTAACTATGAGGTAGAATTATTCAGTTCTTAATAGTAAACCAAGTTACAAACCCCCCCCCCCCCCTTGCAATTTCAAAATGCGAATGTAAGTATTATTTGTAATATGTATAACTTATAAAGGTTAAAAATATTAGACATTATCTATTAACACCAGTGGCGTATCCAGGGGGTCGGGGGTTCTTAACCCTTTTTCGTAAGTGATATTTTCGTTTTTTTTCGTTTTGGTCACGGTTTAACAAACTGCTAGAAGCGGCGTGCATTACAAGTTATTGAGTGACGCGTCTTAAGCTAATGCGAAACCAAAATCGAGCGCAAATCGCCGTTTTTCGTATTTTGTTTGGTCTAACCGTATACGCCTGATAGTTTTCGTTATTCGCTTAGGTCAGGGGTCGGCAACCTTTTGTATGCAGTATGTGGCATTTTGTGAATAATGTCAAATATTAACAACTCGCATGCAAAACATTATTTTTTTTTCTATATTTGGTTTTGCAATGGAAACCAGGACTGCGCAGTCGGTGAAAAACAACCCGAGTTCGGCCAAATGTGCGATTTTGTCGAGTCCCTAATCTGGGTCCGACTCTACAGCCTGCGTATTTCACCCATTTACGTAACTAAAATAAGATGAATATTCGGCAATCCACTTATAGGAGTCATTAGAAATACAACAAACTGTCATGAACACAATACTGTGACCGCTATTTTTGATTAAACTTCGATACCTAGAAGTGTTAACTATATCTGTTTCGCTTTTAGCTTGGTTTCTTAGTCGCACAAAAACACACGTGCTTACTTTTAACGTTGATTGCCCTGATTTAACGCAATAATCATAACTCCACTTTTAGGGCACGGTTAGTCGTGAACAACAGGTTTAACGCCCACAAAGAGTTATGTTAAATACAACAGTTGAGAAACTAATTTGTTACCCGAACACTGCAGATCGAACTAGGCGCAGTTAATGTTCATCGCTAATATCCGATGTTGGTGTAACATCGGCATTTGTTTAACTGAAGCAGATTCTTAAAAGGAGATATAATGGTGACTGTCGTGCGCGTTTTAAAGTCTTTATTTTTATGTAAAGATAGTTAACGCAAAACTATGCTATTTAAGCATATTTTAAGACCACGTGTTAAGCTTGTAATTTAGCTGAATTGGCACACAGCTCGGAGCAGATTTTGCGCTAATTGCGGCATAATAACACCCTGGATTATGTATGATACTATCACAATTTTTTACACATATTTCACGGTCTTGGTTTATTTTTTCGCCTGAAGTTAACGATTGCACACTGTGGTTTGGCAGCTGGCGCCTTGCAGGATTGTCCACGACGTACGTGTTCGTTTTGCGTCTAAACATTCGGTTTTGCTGGACGTTATTCAGCTGTTTGTCACTAATTTTTATATGAAGTCTTGCAATCACAATTCTTTGAAGTCATACCGCCGCTGTTTTATGACTTTAAGTTATCTACAAGAACTGACAAACTCGATCTCTTTAAGCAAAGATATAGGCCTTATTAATGTGACCACGTAAAATAAATATACATATGTAGACCTACAAAAAAAGTTCCGTTTCAATAGCAAATATTCATAGTATGAATCTGACTGATAAATTATATGGGCCAAAAATTTATTTTCGGGACATATCTTGTTTTTGCTCCGAATTCTTTTGTGTTTTTTTTGGTTTGTTGCAGACCGTTTTTTGTCCAGAGTTTTACAGGAAAACTATAATTTGGAGAGACTTCAAATGTCCATACAAGATGGAGGCATATATGTAGATGAGCCTTTAAGGGTTTAGAAGTCTATTTACCTAGGGGCCTTCAGCTGGGGGTAGAAATTGGAAACAAAATATAACGTCATCGTAAAATTGGTTTTAGCTCTGTACTCCTAGCTAGCGGTGGCAATATTTCCTAAAAAAAGGATCTGGTTTAAACGACACCGGTTATACCGACTGTCTCGCGTTAATACGCGACAAAGGGGGCACTGTTAAAGCAGCGAACCAGATTCCGCCAAGGGAGTACATTCTGCTTTGGAACGCCAGACACAATTATGTCAATATTTACAGCCGAAACCTAAACATATTCCCTGCCATCGGCTGTTCTATGCAATATGAAAACTGTTCATTATGTTTTTGTAAACCTTTATATATTTTTTTTTTTTTTATCATTAATGCATTAGGCAAACCATAAATAATCAATTCTTTGAAACGTATAACGTCACTCTAAAAAACACGTACTACGGTATGTTATGAATTCTACACTAAAAGCTAACATTGTATAACCTTGTAGCCCTAGAATGATTTAGCTCGTTTTAAGGGAATCGTTGCCCATTCTGTAAGATTTACAAAATTGAACATTGTATGTCATGCGGCCCTTTGTAACAAACTTGCCCATTCTGGTTAGAATGTTTAATTAAGGCAATGAGTGGAAAATGATTTTTAAATGTAAAATCATTTTTTCAAATGTAATATCAGCCTAATAAGTCAATTGTAGTCTTGCGATTTTAGGAAAATTAATTTTTGAAATAAAAAGACTATTTATCAGCGTCGTTCATCCATTATGTCACAGTTGGGCGCACAAGCGTATGACGTGTAGATCGCAGCTGCAGTCTGGGGGAGTAGTTTCTACTTCTCTGTTGCGGAATAAAATAATCTTTGGTTGGCTCTATTATCTTGAAACTGATGCCTGGCCGCCCTAAACAGACACCGCGTAACGCAATCTGATTTATGTTTATTGTCGCGTACAAACTGCAGTGATGTGGTTCTAGTGACCTCCAATGCAGACAGGGGAACGAAAATACGTAATGAATAGTGAAACTTACTAAACGAAAGGAATTAGGCTACGCTTCTTCGGAAACGGAACCTTTTACGCCCTTGCGATTACACAACAACGTTTATTTATTGCTACACTGCCATGAAAACATAATTATTTGCAAGGATTAGAAAGAAGTAAAATTTTAAACTTTAACTGGAAAAATTAATTTCACAAAAACCGCAAAACTTTTCGCTTGCAATGCTAGAATATAATGTGCAAATATAAAACGAATTTAATTTTTGAATATAATGCCACAAACTTTTTGTGGATATTGAAATTTCGTTAGGCACCAACAGGTTTAACGACGAAACCTGGTGAATATCAGCCTCTGTAATAAACAAGTCCCAACGAAACAGAACCTATCTAACGGGTGAAGCCTGTGGTTTTATTTAAAAAAAAAAAGTTTGCCACAATCTTACAAATAAAACCTGCACTAAATTGTATTTTTTTCAAACGCCAGAAGCCAGTATGCCAAATACAGACAAAACCTAAACGTCTCCCTGGCCATCGGATGTTATATATGCAGTTATGAAAACTGTTTAATATGTTTCAATAAGCCTTTAGATTTGGCAGTATAACCAGTCCATCGGAATGTATAATGTCACCTTAAAATTGTGTGCGCAATTTATTTTTTTATCTGAATAAACAAATACGAAATACTGTAAAAATTAGTCTAATTCCAGACTAAAATCTCACAGTTTAAGGAAATGTTATTATCGAAACTCCGCAAAATATTTTGACTATAATGGTAAAAGCAATAATCTATTTAGACAATGAAGATGATAAATGATTTTATATTCTCAAGTAAACCAAACAAAATCTGTCGTGGAATACTATTTACTATGGATGCCATATTTTTTTACATAATGTATGATAAACAAAACGATGGTTTAAGGGGCATGAAAAGGCCGGAAACGTAATAACGTTTTAAATTTTTAAGTATCCTTGCTGTTGTCACGCATAACAGTACGCAAACAAGCAGCTTAATTTTAGTGAAGTGCGACAATGTTTTTTGTTTATACCCTGTTCATTGTTCTTATTTTAAAAACGGATTTTGTTAATTGCGCCTCAAATAGTTTTGAGGGTCCATAATCTGGTACTCATAAAGTTAAAGTTTGAAAAAAAAAAAAAAAAAAACGAGTTTGCCTCAATCTTACAATAAACCTGCACTAAATGTTTTATAAACATACAGAGCAAAATATTTTAACTTTAACCAAAACACGCACTTCAAAGAAACATTACAATCTTCATTACCAGGATTAACATTTTAGACGCCAAGGCTTGGCATGAGTTATCTCAAAGTCGAATATTGGACAATATTAATAAGTGTCAGTGTGTAGTGCTGCAACTTTAACATTGTGTACAGCTTTTCAGACTACAATTGTTGATAGCCATAATAGGTTAAAAGGACAAAGATGTGGAGGCTGTCTCGCGCTAATAAGCGACAAAGGGGCACTTAGATTGCAGCGAAACAGATAATGTCAAACCGTTGCATTTTGCTTTAAAACGCCAGAAGCCAGTATGCCAAAAAAATATGCATACAAAACCTTAACGTCTCCCTGGCCATCGGATGTTAATATGCAATTATAAAAACGGTTTAATATGTTTCCATCAGTCTTTAAATTTCGCAGTATACCCAGTTGTTTGGAATTTAAAACGTCACCTTGAAATTGTGTGCGCAATCTAAATTTTTATCTGAATAAACAAATACGGAATACAATAAGAAACAGTCTCATAAATTCTAGACTAAAATCGTTTTAAGAAGGATATGAAATGTTTTAAATTTACAAAATAATTTGACTATATAATTTTGTAAAACCAATCAACTATTTATACAATGAAGATAATAAAATGATTTTTATATTCACATGTAAACTAAATAAAAATCGGTCATGGAATACTAATTACTAGGGTGGCCATATTTTTACCTAATCTCAAATAAACAATATAGTGGTTTGAAAAGACCGGAAACGTCATAACGTTTTTTAATTTTTTAAGCAACTTGTTATTGTCACGCGAAACAGTGCGCAAACAAGCAGTTAAATTATGTGTTTTCAATTGTTTATACCGTGTTCATTGTTCGAATTTAAAAAACGGATTTTGTTAATTGCGCCTCAAATAGTTTTTAGGGTCTATAATCTGGTACTCATAACGTTAAACTTTAAAACTTAACATATTCGGCTTTCATCTTTAAAATTTATTTTTATTATGTTAATTGGGTTTATAGGTTCAAAATTATGAGCGGGTTCTGTTTTTTCGCTATAAAATAGTGTGACGTTAAGTTATTTGAAGCTCTCTACGCCTACCTAGCGGCAGTAATATCAAGCAATATACCTCCCTATTGTAGTTTTGCTAATATGCTATAATATGTGATTCAAATCGCTAGTAAACCATAAAAATGATACTTCGAATCCCTTGTTTGTTTTTCAGGGGTGGACAACCCAACAATCGGGTGGTTTTGTGGGAAATTACTACAAATAATTGATTTGAACTTAGTTAAAAAAAAGAATGTTGTAGATTTTTGTGTTTTTTTTTGTGGTTTAAGGGTTGGGGTAGCATTTTTTAAAGGGCGTTTGAAAAAAAATAATTAAAATATTGTTTTGAATGTTGGTTTCGTTTATCTTTGGTTTCGGGGAAATCAAACACATTTGTTTTAATGGACTGCATGTTTGTCATTAATAGGGGATGGGGGGTGGGAGGTAATAAGTTTTTTTTTGTTTAGGGGGGGGGGGGGGGGGGTAAATCAATAGGCATTTTTGTTTTGTAAAAATATTGGCATCTACGTCAGAAGTGAAGGCAGGAAATTTTCGGCCCATATTTGTTTTTGCTTGCAGAAACAAGACAAGGGAAAGTACAACTTAATGCAAAGCGTAAAACGAATAAACAAAAGTATAATAAATAATAATACAGAAGCCAACCTGGTATATACCCATATTTATAATGACCCAATTATTGAATCACCCATGGAAATAAGGCCCTGAAAAATACCCCATGACAAAATATACAACAACCGCAACCCCGTCTAGTTTTCGTTGTTTATGAGTCTTTTTGTCGTTACCATGTAAGCTACGTGCGCAATTATCACAAAAGGTGGAATATTGCTTTATCACAAAAGGTGGTATAAAAATAGAACTCATTTGCTTTGTACCTTTGTCCTTGTCTTAGATGAAAATACGGTTAGGACTAGGAGTAATTTATTTCAAGTTCGTAATGCAAGATCTAAAATTAAAGAAATCATAATGAAAATTAGGAGGTGTTTTATAGCAGTAAGTTTTCATTATTGCATACATTCATGCTGTGTCGTAGTTTTCCGAATTCTTACCCAGACAACCAATTCCGACATCCATTATGGTCGCGGCCCTAGTTAGGAAACCATGGGTATTAATTGATTTGCAAAGGCATATTAAATTAAAGGCACAATACGAGCCTATGAAGTAACCGAACTATAAGGGTAATCTGTCGTATTTGCTTTGCAAACATTGCAATTTCCGCGACAAACTGTAATAGTTTCAGTCCTTATCGATTTACATATTACATTCTATTGCGTCAAGCAGGAACCTCATATAAGCAAGTTTCACTTCGATATTAACCCTCGATTTTAAATTACAGGAACCAATTAATTTACATGAATCATCAATGTTCCTTAAACAAATTCCGACTGAACAATATCGCTTGCGTCACCGGGAATTGCATGGAGGTGAATTGCTTGTCTTATTTCCGACTTTAGGCTTGCAGTAATAGGCTGAAGTCAACCTTAACAACATTTTACGCTGGACTGCTGAAAGTTTAAAAACAGATTGTGTGGAACTGGTCGACCACAGTGGTCACTTGGCGGTAAGCAGCTTTTTGACAAGAAAACAGAATAGAACTCAACGCCAAAGGATGAAGACGTTTCAAACGTGTTTTGTGCTATTTGTTGTTTTTCAGTGCCTAGTTTCTGCAAGAACGATTACACGCTTTGTAGGTATGGTATTGTCTAGGATTACTGTACTGTTGTAAGCTGATGTAATAAAAGGGTTTGACAAATGGTTGTAATATTCTTTTATTCTTCTACTTTAATTTAAAGTTTCGTCAAGTGACAATATACGCATGAAAACTAAAACAGTTTAAATTGATTTTTTTACTGATTGCAATTAGGAACTCTTTCTATGATAGAAACCTGTTAAGTAAACAATTTGTAGGGTAGGTCGATTTTTTGCAGGTAAGTAATGGCCAAACAGGTAGTACCACAGCAAGGTAACACAATAAAAAGATATAACATAATCAATGGAAGTATAATGAACATTACTATCCCGATATACGTTTTTCTCAGGGGAGACCCATAAAGGCCCGTGTTGGGAAAAAAGAAATTTAAACTCGGAAAGTAATGTGATGTGTTCGGGAAACTACGATAGTTTCTACAATCCTGAGCAGTGTGACGTCAAACAGAAGTGCTGGTGCGTGAACTGGAAGACAGGAGAGTCTGTTTCGACTGCTTTTCACGAGAGAGGATCCGTCAATTGTTTTAAGATAGAACAAGGTTCGGTTCAAATATTTTTGAATTGGTCAAATTAAAAAAAAATGATTATTTAAAAAGAAAATCATTTTTCTTATATCTTTTTTAATATGTTAAAAAATAGTAAGTATTTTAAGCAAAAAAGAATTGGTTTAGGTCTTGTGGATAAACCTACTAACATTAGGACGATTGATTGGACCTACTAAAGGTTTGCATTTGTTTGTTTTTTTCAAAATGTTATCCATCTGAGTTTAAGCACATGAAACAGTTCGCAAGTATTCTGTGTCGTGTTTGTTGTCTTTGATATTCTCTACATTGCTCAGGATTGGGCAAGTTAACGATTTTCATAGTCCAACAATTTTAAAACCTCTGACTAGAACTATAGACCAAAGCGCATTCAAACTGACTTGACGCAATAGATGCAACGAAACGTTCTTTTTTTTAATGCCGGAAGAAGGAGGCGCAACTAGCGAAACCACAGCGTGTCTGCAAGAATGGCGCGACCGGATTTTGGTAAAGGAGTCGCCCGTTCCATACTGTAACCCTGAAACTGGCGAGTACGAGCACATGCAATGCAACGAAGCCGACGACGAATGTTGGTGCGTCAATGTGACGACAGGAGTCGAAATCCCGGGGACCAGGACAGACCGGATAAATTCTTTCGCCAGCGAGTGTCTGGTCAACATAAGTAAGTCGTTCCGATCTCCAATGAACAAACCATTGAACCAAATAGCTGACCTGGTAATTATAATTGTTATCCAACGTTTCGGCGATCTATTCAACTAGCCTTCTTTGGGTCAATTTAAAAATTCGTTTTATATATTAAATACAATTGATCAGAGGAGATATTTTGATTAATCATGTCGGCTACTGGTAGGAACACCCTTGTCGGCGGTTATTTAAGTTTAAGTTGTTTTCTAGTACATATGGTTGCAAAACACGGATCTAACCAACCAAGTGCCGCAAACATTTATTTGAAAGCGCATGTGTGACACTTTTATTCTTTACAACAATGAATATTGGAAAACAAACTAAACTGAAATAACGCTAACGTGCATGTATTACACAGTACAGTAAAAACTCTATTGGTGTTCAGGATTGACCGCAAATCTGTTTGAATACGCAGCGGGGTTTCACACATACTGCCTCCGGCAGGCTTACGAATGGCGAGGCGCCCGTCACGGCCGAGCACCAACGTGCGATCCGGAAAATTTACGCCGCGCCAATGCTCGACGTACTTGGAGACACAGTGCTGGTGCGCAGACGTTGAGACAGGGCAAAAGATCGAAGGCACTATTATGAACCGATGGGTCGGCTTCGACATCGCCTGTGCAAATATAACGAGTAAGATAATGTTGACGACTAAGATGGACTTAAATTAAAAATAAACAACCTTAACATTTCAAGGAACATTCAAACTTAAACAAATTGCAAAATAGACAGCAACATATTTTTTGGTTTTAAACATATATAGCATGGAATATCATTGTCAAATTTACCCCCTAAACTTGCCTAATTAACCATTTGTGGGTAACATACACCACAAATCCAAATAATGGTCTTAAAAAATAATATAATCCTTGCATGATGTCCTCGATTCTTGTAAAAAAAATAACTTAAGGGTCAACTCAGCATTCTTCCATTCGGTACTTCATGCATTTACAATAGAAAACTATAGCATTCATCGGAGTTCTCTATTTTAAAGCGCAAAATCGTAAAACCAAATATTCAATAACTAGACGAAATACCCGGCGTTGCCCAGGTTAAATATAATATTTTTCAGTTATTTTAACTGGTTAAAAATGAATACACCACAATAATCACCATAATGTACGAAGTATACCTGAATTTTGTCTGATTTGACAAAATGAAACAATCGATCATACTGTGGGCTCTTTATCACTTTTGTATATTACGTTGCTACTGCTGGCCTCATGTTATACCCAATGATTATGGAAGATAAATGTGGTAATCAGAATATACCCTAAAGGTAATGTTACGGATAGCGTAAGAACTTCGTAAGAGGCTGAAATAATGCAAACATATTTTTTGTAATGTCATAACAAATTCGCTTATGCCTAAACGTTTGCACTACGTGTCACTAAATAGAAATTTCAAATCATGTGATGATTGTGATGTGTTTCAAATCATGTCATATCTTGTGTCTAACAAAAGGTAAACCTAATGCTTCCCCACGTTCAGAGTAACACCCCACAGCCCGTGTGAAAGCAGCATTAATGTAATGGCGTGTTTAATTGTGTGCTTATCTGCGTGGCTCTAAAGATTTAATTTTTGGTCTCCGTCAACTCCCATTATTTTTGCATTTGGTTGAAACAGTGTAAAAATAAAAAGTTGACATTCAAAAATCAGTTTTGTGTCTGAAATAGGCAACTAAAGGAAAGGCGCGAACACGCTCTCAAAATTTAATTACTAATCACGTGTTACCAGCATTGTATAACCTTTTTCCTGAAGCCGCATGTTATAGCCGATAATTTAAAAAAGTATATTTAACTTCAAACCAAATTGCAACGATGTGTGTTTTAAAAAATGGAGCTACTAAACATACTATTTAACATTAAACAAAATTGCAACGATGTGTGTTTTAAAAAATGGAGCTACTAAACATACTATTTAACATTAAACAAAATTGCAACGTTGTGTTTTTTTTTAAATGGAGCTACTAAACAGACAACCTTGGCTAAACAGTAAACACGTCTCGCATATTTTACGTAACAAAAACCCGTGACATATGTCGATCAAAAATTACTAACAAACGTAAGAAAGCCGCAGCACCAATTGTTTAAATTGCGCGAAATTCGAGCAAATACGTAATCCTGGTAGGTACCATACTGCATCCAACGAAAAAAAAAACGTTTGAAAAGTAAATTTGCTTAGTGTTCGAACAGCTGAAATAAACGCGATATCTTGCAAACTTATTCCAAATGTTGCGTAGTCTATACTCGGTTAGGGTTGCTGTACGTTGTCTGTGAAGTGTCCTAATGTCTTATGAAAAAATGTTACGGAACACGCTGCAATAAACGCAATGTTTTGCGAGCTTAAGCTTTATTTACGTGGTTAAACAAACTGCAAAAAGCTATTAAACAAAATGTAGAAATTTTGCAACATAAAATTTTAATTTTACCAATGCAATGTACTTGACTTGATATTTTCCTATAAATGTTTGGAAACGTTTTACCCTTATACGTCAAGATGTTTTGCGAGAAGTCGCAAGCGCCCTTTGTATTTAACATGCAAACAAAGTACAATGCTGCGTGATGTTTTTGAAATGCTACGACTAAATAATCAACTATATTACACGTCACTTGGGTAAGCATGTCGTACATCTTTTAAGCAACGAAACCCCCTAACATTTGTCAATTGAGAATAACTTTCAGACGTAAAACTTTAGGTTGTAGCAATGTAGCAGCAATTGTTTAGATATGCTAAATAGCGTGATATATGCAATCACGGCATCATCAGTCTCTAAAAAACGAAAACAAAATAATGTAAACACTTGAACCATTTTATAAACTAGAACCTATAGTGACTGATTATGAATGAGACAAGAAAGTCTATACTGTTTTGCACCATTCGAAGTCATTGTCGTCATTAACGTGCATTAGGACGAGGAGATATCTTCATTTTTACATATTAAGTTTGCACTCTGTCAAGTATTGCGTAGTTAAACACGTCCGTTGTACGATGTCCGTGTAGGTTTCCTGACGTTTGTGATTTTATTTAAGTATGTATATATAAAAAAAAAATTGCTGAACCTTTGCACTAAACGCCAAAGTAAGCTGCGTCCAACGTCAGCCACCTTAACCCGTTGAAAATATAAATTGCTTACTGTTCAAACTGCGAAGACAAACGCGATGTTTTGCGAACTCTGCCTAAATTTGGCATTTATTACGGAAAAATATACTTTGTTTTATTTTTTTATGTCCAGGCAGGTAATTGCACTTGAAAAAAAGTTTTGCGCGGATACGGTAAACTTGGACTATATTTTACGTACTGCGACAACAAACGCAATATTTTGCGAACTTTGCCTATATCTGGCATTGTTAAATTTAAGTCTTTACTTGGAACGTTGCACACGTTCGTTAACATGAATTATACTATGTGAGGTGCTTAATCCCGGAACCATACTTCTTCCAACGTAAGTAAAATCTCGCTTAAAACTAAAAATGGGTTACTATTAAAACCGCTGGAAGGATTAATTACCCAACGGCTAAGCATGTCAAACATCTTTTAACTTGAAAACATTAAAGTAAGAAAGTCGATTCTTCGCAATTTTGCGAACTCTACCTAAATTTCACGTTGTTGTAATATACATCAATAATTTCCTAAACATAATAGTCTTTAGTTGTAAACATTAAAATATTACTTTATTAAGGAAAAATACGTAATTTTATTTTTTATTTCCAGGAAGATAATTGCGCTTGAAAAAAGTTTTGCACGGATACGTTAAATAATTTGATTAAACCAATATACTAATTTTATTAAACAAATATACTTAATTTTATTTTTTATGTCCAGACAGGTAATTGCACTTAAAAAAAGTTTTGCGCGGATATGTAAAACTTGGACTATGTTTTACTTACTGCGACAACAAACGCGATATTTTGCGCACTCTGTCTAAATTTGGCACTGCTGAACTTAAGTCACACACACACACACACACACACACACACACACACACACACACACACACACACACACACACACACACACACACACACACACACACACACACACACACACACACACACACACACACACACACACACACACACACACACACACACACACACACACACACACACACACACACACACACACACACACACACACACACACACACACACACACACACACACACACACACACACACACACACACACACACACACACACACACACACACACACACACACACACACACACACACACACACACACACACACACACACACACACACACACACACACACACACACACACACACACACACACACACACACACACACACACACACACACACACACACACACACACACACACACACACACACACACACACACACACACAACCACACACACACACACACACACACACACACACACACACACACACACACACACACACACACACACACACACACACACACACACACACACACACACACACACACACACACAACACACACACACACACACACACACACACACACACACACACACACACACACACACACACACACACACACACACACACACACACACACACAACCACACACACACACACACAACCACACACACACACACACACACACACACACACACACACACACACACACACACATGTTGTATAATTAATCAATAAACCTGTTCAACTTCTAAAAACTGGTAAGAGTTTACGAGTGCAAACACTGTCAATTCCACCCCAGTAAAAAACACTATGAAGGTTGTATTACCTTTTTTCATATATTCCTTCAAAATACCCTGCGCACATAAATAAAACAAAAAACAAAACCCTCACTTTTTTTCGTTAACAAAAATTGACAGCTTTTATATTTCTTTACTGAACAGTGACTGTCGTTGAAAAAACGTTTGTGGACAAAACTCAGGCTGATTCGATTTTGGACAAGCCAGAGAGGGGAGATATGTGTTTGGGGGATGTTGATATTAAGGATAGTACAGTAAAATTATGCGTTTGTTACTAACATTCACGTCAAGGTGAATTTACTCTTTTGCGAAATAGTTCGTGTATAAGGGTCATAGATATGAGATAGTTGGATTTTTCAAGTTTAGAGATTTTAAAGAAATCAAGTTTTCATGCAATGAATAGTATTGGAGCAAAAAAGAACCCTAAATGGGGCAAAACTCACCCCCACAAGGTAGTCCGTTGGATTAGGCCTACTAGAGTAACTGAACTTCTAACTTTTTTATTGTTCTTTTTTGGTTACCTTTTCTGTAAAACATTTTTGAACAGGATTAAATTAGGTACTTAATATTTCAGTAGGCTATTATATGTTTAGATCAATTTTGCATTAAAACCAAACAATCAGAATTTTCAACAAGATCTGTTATAAAAAGGTCGATCGATAAAGGTTTTAATGAATATTTTTTACCCTAAAAAATTGAAAATTTGACCTAAAAATTCATTTTTTGCCAAAATTTAAACCAAGAAATACATTGATTTAAACAACATACTGTTCTTTGAAGTAGGGGAAGTGGAACATGGGGACCAATGGAACACTAGCGTGTTGCGCCCCCTGTTGGCGGAACTAAATAAAATTTTGGTTGTGGAAATAAGATTCACATGGATATGTCTCATTATACCAGTCCATCCTGCCATCTCCTTAAGCGTATTTAAACTCAGTGGCATTGTTCATTATGTGCACGATACCTAACAATAACCTCAGGTCTATTTTACGTTGCGTTATTTTATTTTTTTATTTTACCGCTGGTGGTGTTTGTAAAAATACATTGGTGTTGGCAAAGTGCCTAAACTTGGCCCACCGAGATATATACAACTGTCTGTATAATTTTGGAAGTAAAAAAAAGTAAATGAAAAGAAAGTAATATTATAACAAAACATTTTATCACTCTATATGAGGTGGAAAATTTGTTTGAAGGTCAATTTTAATAATTATACAATATTTAGTCAAAAAAATCATTTTTCCAAGGCAGAATGCTCCCAGTTTGTACAGTATGGAACGCAGTGAAAAACTCTTTTGTCTTGTTTGCAAAAAAACATTGCTAGAAGAAAATCTAATACTATAGAGTTTGCATATTGGTAAATCAAAAATCTTGGTTGGACCACGATTAAACACCTAACACAAACAAACCTAAAATTATTTTAAAGCGCCGCATATTTCAGCCAGGTAACAAGATTTTTGTAGATTGTTTACAATTAAACAAAGCTCACCGTTCAGAGTCTTAAAACAGTTGATGGTACACTCTTTGTTGTAAGCGGCAGAATGGGATTTCCTGTTTTCCAATTCAAGCACAATTTAACACACAGCTCAGCTGTAGTGTAAACAGGCCTTAAAGATGCTGGCTGAAGAGAGGTAAAAAATATTTATTCTTTTTCATTAATTTTGTATTGAAGTTACCTACTTGTTAACAAACAAAACAAACAATCAAAAACGTATATAGCAAAATTGTCAACATTAATAACTGTAGCGTGAAGCCTAAAGAGTTTGACGCCACTTCAGAACAGAGGGTTGCCCACTTGGATGACTAAACTGTAAAGTTGCTATGTCCATCACATTTGTAGGGCTTTGAAAGTGAATGATTGGTTCTGATTATGGTGCTATAACAATTGTGATTTTTTATTGGCTACAGATCTAACATACACATAACCTGTTCAAATTTTTGTCATCTTAAAGGTAGCCATGCCTTGATTGTTATAACAAGCTTTTTTATCAGCGCCATGTCAGGTTACCTTTACACGGAATTTTCAATATGAGAACATCGTTCTGCAGATGCAAAGAAACCACTTTTGTGTCGCTAACTTATCTTCAATATATGGTTAAAATTCTTTTGGGTCCTGCAATGTTTCCCATATTTAATTGTACTTAAATGCAGTGTTGGTTAACAGAATCATTTTGTTTTATTCACTATTTTTTTCTGTTACATGTTTATTATAAGATGTGTATTCCCTCAATTTTTGAGGTAAATATGGTAGCATATTGCTAACATTTTGGTTGCAATTTGATTTTTTTTTATTGTAATAAAAAATATAATTATTACTCGCACATTTTTGAATTATTTCTTGCGACGTTTGATGAATTGATTTCATTATTACAGCAGCAAGCTCATTATCAGCTTCAGTTATATGTTCTTTCAAACTCGCCAGACATACCATTTATTGACAAAATCAGTGCAGTTATAAAGAAAGATAATAAATTTTAATGACATTCAAGAGAACAACTTACCCATGCCTAAACACAAATCAGCATAGTTGCCATGTTTTTCCAACAGTAAATATTTAGAATTACATTAAATTATATCTATATTTTTGTAGAACAATCTAGTAAAAAAATCAAAAAATATGTTGCATCAAGGGTATTGCTTGGATCTAAGATTGTCTATTTCGTAAAACATGGCTATTTTTTTAATTTTTACGCATTGGTCTAGAACAGGGATGGCGAACTTTTCATCGCGCGGGTCACAAACACGACCTTAATCCTTACAAAATGATCAAGTGGGTCATATATTTAATTATTTGCTAATTTTATGCAAACTCTTCTGCTGCGTCGTTTTAAGTGTTATTGTCTGTCTTGGTAATTCAAGGTTTTTAGATAATTTCCAAATTCAGACTCTCAGAAATAGTAAGAAGCTAAATAGTTAACAAATGCTGCAGCATTTTTATTGGATTACAGGAGTTCAGCAGAAAGATTTTTTAGCATGGTTTATTGCTTTAACCAGAGTTTTTTTAACTTTTAGTCTGCAAACTCTTCATTTTTCTTAAAGGATTCCCACCCTTTACGTTTTACAGCAATAAACAAAAGTCTTTCTGTGCACATTTGTTGAAGTGCCTTTAAGTTAGGCCTACTTACCACCCTAAAACACTTTTTTTATATTAATCCTTTTTTTGTATTTTTAGAGAGATTAGTGTGTCATTAAAAATCTGTGGTGGGGACAGTGGCTCGCCATCCCTGGTCTAGAATCTTACCCACGAGTCAAAAACAATTATTAATGGCAATTATATTTGTTCTGATCCTTGACACATACACCCAAACGCTAACGCACACCCTAACACAAATAATATGTGTTGAACAGTTATGTAGTGGAATCTAAAAAATATATCTAAACTAGAATCTATAATGCATATAGTGTTAAATCTATACCAAAAAATATATTTAGAAATAAATAATGACAACGATAAGCCTGGTTCTAATTAAAGGCAGAACTTTATTAATTTTGATACGCCCTATAAACAACTCGCGTAAAAGTTATATCGTAATGAAATTTTGTCCGATTTAATTTAAATCAGACAAAATTTAAATCGGACTTAATTTAAAGGGACAAATTATATTCCGATTTAACTTAAATCGGACAAAATTTAAATCGGAAAGGAATTTTGTCCAATTTAGCTTAAATCGGAATATAATCTGTCCCTTAAATTAAATAGGACAGAAAATTTGTCCGATTTAAATTTTGTCTGATTTAATTTAAATCGGACAAATTTTCAGTTCGATTTAAGCTAAATCGGACAAAAAAGTTGTCCGTAGAAGCGTATTTGTTTTTTTCCAAACGGCGCCCCATACTTTCCAGCACGGAAACTGTTTCGGCGACTCTCTTGAACAGCAAGTTATAAACTACTGTTAGTACACCGAAAGCCATTGCAGACTCACCAAATCTGTTGATCTATGTTGCAAGCAGGGCAGGCTAGAAAAACAACTAGCCTGCAGTGAGGTTCGAACTCACTACCTCCGGTCAAGCCGGGGCCGGCGCTCTACCAACTGAGCTATGCAGGCTCAGGGGGGAGCGAGCCGAGAAACAACTATACTCTAATGCTTGCTCAATCTGTTAGTACAAGTAATTCAATTGAAGGGGATCCACAGTACCATATCATTTATTCAATGAAACATGCACACATGGTGTGCTCATATCTGAGATCTAGCCCTTCTGAAGCTGCTTTTTGACCAACGATTACGGCGTACGTATAATTAGTACACCGAAAGCCATCGCAGACTCACCAAATCGGTTAATCTATGATGCAAGCAGGGCAGGCTAGAAAAACAACTAGCCCGGGACCGTCGCTTTACCAATTGAGCTATGTAGGCTCAGAGAGGAGCGAGTCGAGAAACAACTATACTGTAAGTACATACTAAAGTTTTACGTTCAAGCCAAGTTTTATCCTTACGTTCAAGCCCTCCGGAAATGGCACCTGATTTAACTTTTGAGTTGTTCATCAACATTTCTCGCTAGCTAATTAGTTCGAAAAATTAATTGGGGTTTGTTAGTTGTAACTATGAGGTAGAATAATTTAGTTCTTAATAGTGAACCAAGTTACAAAAAAAGGACAAAAATCGGAGGTTTTATAACGTTTTTGTAGGATTTCAATATAGTTGCACGACAATTTTTCGAGATACATTACTGAAAGAAAATTTATAGTAGGCCTACGTAGTCAAACAAATTTGGATTTTCTATTAAAAAATAATTAGTTAAATTTATTTAAATATTTAAACTAAAAGGGCAAAGATTCCATGAAAAAATTAACCAATATTTTTGAAGTACCAGCAACTGGAAATTACCCCCTTTTTAACATTTATACAGAAAACGGATGTTGATAATATCAGATCGGAGCCGACACCCGATGTCAAGTGGAAGTATTGCTCGTTCGATGTTTGAGTGCTTTTGTTGCGATACAAACCTAATTTCAAATTTATTTATGAATAGCAGCCATGATTTGCGACCAGGGCTTTGGAGCAGGCGTAAATGTTAAACGGCTCCGGCTCCAGATCCGGAGCTCTATTTTATCATGGTTAGCTCCAGCTCCGGAGCTTATTGATACCACTGCTCCTGAGGTTTAAGGCTGAACGTTTAATTTACAATACCTATATAGCGTTTCAAAATATTCACAAACGAAACACCACAATGGTTAGTTAGAAAAGGTGCGCCAAAGAGGCAACAATTCTTAATTTTGTGAACGGTTGCTGTTAAATTATGTGAATTCAGCTAGTGGAAGGCTAGTAGCATAGCATGTTATGAAATAGGAGCTATTTTTAAACAATTGGCTCCAGCTCCTGTTCGGGCTCCATTTAAATTTTACGTAGAGCTCCGGCTCCAGTTCCGGGTCCGTTAAAAATGCACGGCTCCGGGGCTCCGGCTCCACGCTCCGGCTCCGAAGCCCTGTTTGTGACCAATACGGCGATTCTACATTTGAGGTAAATTTGTCAAAAATGGCAGATTAACAACTGGAGGAAATTAAACTTTCTAACGCCAAAGTAAATTTCGACCTAATAACCTAAAACTACCTTAAATTTTACCTTATTGCTTGTTAGAGCATAGAAACAGTTTTGTCTTAATTATAGGGCATCAGTATCGGAACAACATTTTCAACATCTGATATCTCTAAAGTTAACAAGAGGAACTGACAAACTCGATCGCTTTAAGCAAAGATATAGGCCTTATTTTTGTGAACACGTAAGATAAATATAAATATGTAGACCTACATATAAACAGTTTCGTTTTAATACCAAATATTCATAGTATGAATCTGACTGACGATTTTTTGTCATTTTTGAATCTTTTTGTCGTTACCTTTGCTAAAAGTGCGCAATTATCATAAAATTGCTAAAAATAGAACTCATTTGCATTGTACCTTTGTCCTTTTGTTGAATGATGAAAATACGGTTAGGACTATAGGTGTAATTTATTTCAAGTTTGTAATGCAAGATCTAAAATTCAAAAAATCGTGATGAAAATTAGGAGGGGTTTTATAGCAGTAAGTTTTCATTATTGCATACATTCATGTTATGTCGAATTTTTCCGAATTCTTACCCAGACAACCAATTCCGACATCCAATAAGGTTGCGGCCCTAGTTAGGAAATCATGGGTATTAATTGATTTGCAAAGGCATCTTAAATTAAAAGCAATAAAAGCCGTTGACGTAACCGAACTTTAAGGGTGATCTGTCGTATTTGCTTTGCAAACATTTTTCTTGACAAACTGTAATATTTTCAGACCTTTTCGATTTACATATTACATTCTAGTGCGTCAAGCAGAAACCTCATACAAGCAAGTTTCACGTCGATATTAACCCTCGATTTTAAATTACAGGAACCAATTAATTTACATGAATCATCAATCTTCCTTAAACAAATTCCGACTGAACAATATCGCTTGCGTCACTGGGAATTGCATGTAGGTGAATTGCTTCTCTTATTTCCGACTTTCGGCTTGCAGTAATAGGCTGAAGCTTCAACAACATTTTACGCTGGACTGCTGAAAGTTTAAAAGCAGATTGTGTGGAACTGGTCGACCACAGTGGTCACTCGGCGGTAAACACCTTTTTGACGAGAAAACAGAATAGAACTCAACGCCAAAGAATGAAGACATTACTCGCGTATTTTGTGCTCTTAGTTATTTTTCAGTGCGAAGTTTCTACATGGACAATTACACGCTTTGTAGGTATGGTATTGTCTAGCTAGGATTACTGCTGTAAGCTAATGTAATAAAATAATTTGCGAAACGAACGGTTGTAATATTTTTTTTTTATTCTTCTATTTAAAAGTTTTGTCCAACGTGACAATATATACATAAAAACTCAAACAGTTTATTATTTACTGTTTGCAATCGGGAACTCTTTCTACGATAGAAACCTGGTTAAGTGAACAATTTGTAGAGCTGGTCGACCTTTTGCGGGTAGGTATATCCTACTAATGCCAAACACATAAGTAACACAGCAATATAACGCAATAAAATAATCTAATAATCAATGGAAGTATCAAGAAATTTAAAATCCCGATATACGTTTTTTCTCAGGGGAGACCTATGAAGGCCCATGTTGGGAAAACTCGGGAAGTAATGTAATGTGTTCGGAAAACTATGATAGTTTGTGCGACGTCAAACAGAAGTGCTGGTGCGTGAACTCGAAGACAGGAGAGTCTGTTTCGCCTGCTTTTCCTGAGAGAGGATCCGTCAATTGTTTTAAAGCAGAACAAGGTTCGGTTAAAATATTTTTAAATGGGCCAAATTTAAAAAAATAACGATTATTTTAAAAGAAAATCATTTTTCTTATATCTTTTTTAACATGTTAAAAAATATTAAGTATTTTAAGCAAAAACGACTTGGTTTAGGCCTTATGGATGAACTACTTGCAATTAGAACGATTGATTGGACCTACTAAAAAAGGTTTTCATTTTTTTTTTTTTTTTTTTGAAAATACGGTTATCCATCTCAGTTAAAGCACGTAAAACAGTTCGCAAGTATTCTGTGCCGTTTTTGTTTTTTCTTTGTTATTGGTTATTTTGCTCAGGATTGGGCAAGTTTACCGATTTTCATAGTCTAACAACTTTAAATATATTTTTTTTTTATTCTCTCGAGTATATAGAACAAAGCGCATTCAAACTGACTTGATTGCGCAATAGATACAACGAAACGTTCTTATTTTTTTGCCGGAAGAAGGAGGCGCGAGTGGTGAAACCACCGCGTGTATGCGAGAATGGCGCGACCGGATTTTGGCAAAGGAGTGGCCGGTTCCCTACTGCAACCCTAAAACCGGCGAGTACGAGCACATGCAATGCAACCAAGTCGACTACGAATGTTGGTGCGTCCACGTGACGACAGGAGTCGAAATCCCGGGGACCAGGGTAGACGGGATAAATTCTTTCGCCGGCATGTGTCTAAGTATGTAAAATTACATTTGAAGTGGCATGGTCAAAATATGAGAACAATACGTTTTTACATGTTCAATCTGATGGTTATTCGGCAGTTACTTAAAAAAACGAAAAAACTCCTAAAATATGTATTAGAAAACAAATTAAACTCTTATACAATAAAAACTCTATTGGTATCCAGGACTAACCGGAAATATGTTTATATACGCAGCGGGGTTTCACACATATTGCCTCCGACAGATTTTTTTTTATTACGCTGAAAGAACAAAATAGAAAGACGGACGAGAATAAAAAATAGCACCTATCAAGAAGCGACAGGTTGGGCTAAACGCCAACCCACTTAACTTTACAAATTTCGAGGTTTTAGAATTTCAAGCACAGATATACTCAGAGGGTTTTATAGACTTGATCATAAAAACTAACATAGAAATCGTTGGTAATGTCTTTGCATACTTGCAACGGTATATAACGAAGCGCGCACATAACAGTAAGCAATTCAACAAATCATTGTCAACACCAGTTCCAAACAGGAGAGTTACAGGGTCGTTTTGCAAGGAAATTAAAAGTTTTGAGGAAATCCAAGATGTTATTTCTTCCCAATAGCTTTCAATATGAAGACAATTAATATGTGCGAAATAGTTTCAGGGGCATTTCGACAGAAAACACATTGGTCGGAGTCAGTTTTCCCAAAAGGAGTGTAATGCTTCGTTTGTTACTATCGCACGTAGGTTAAGTTTGATTTGAAATGAGCGTAGCTTAGTTTCAATTGTTGAATTATAGGCATTACAATACAGTTTTTACCAAGGAGTCGTATTTGGAGAAAGGCGCAAGTCTCGTTCCAATTTTTTTTTTGTTTTCAGGGGGAAACCGACACATACTGCTTAATTTTATTGTTAAGAGCCTTTGGAGTGTCACATATTTGAAAAAGTTCCGTACATTTGTTAACTAAACACCCTTCATTTTTTGAAATATCGTCAGTATAGTCCCATTCGGGTGGTAAAGCAGCAATCATTTTAATGAAGGTTTTAAAGTCTTCGTTATTCGGTTTAAAGTCGTATTTTATTGCCAATTGGTCATACTTAAGATATTCTCCCTCAGAATTGAGTGAGTCTGAGTGTTCGAGTATTCCCGCATTGAGGAGAGGCTTTAAGTAAAACGTTTGATTTTTAAATTTGACGCTTCTTAAAACCAACAGTGACCTGCTGTGCGTTTCACCTATAGATGGACAATTTGAATTATGGCTCTGAGGTCTGATATTATTTTTCGTATAGTTTGCAGGGGGACAACTTTTTCGCTTGGTTTTAAGTTTATTTCCAGGTTGCCTCTAACCCAGCACTCTAGCTGCATTATGGATTACTCATTTTTTTCTAAAAGTTTCCAAGGGGCTGTGTAATTAACAAAAAATTTATGTAATTAGCAAAAAATTTAGCTGCCCATTTAAGGTTTAAAGCTAAAATATAGGAATCGACATCTAACATATTTGCACCTCCTAGTTCAATGTTTGCGGTCAGTTTGTTTCATTTTACCCTTTCCCAACTGGAGCCCCAGATAAATTGAAATAATTTGTTTTTTAATTGACGAACAAAAGTATCAGTCAAGGTAATTGGTAGAACACTACATTTGTAAATTAACGTTGGTATTACAAGGATTTTTAAAATACATATACGACCCAAGATAGTTAGACCGCGGGACGACCATTTGTTTAAAATTGTATTGACCTTTCCAATAAAATGACCGAAGTTCAGTGAAAACAGCTGTTTTCTATCTCTAATTGGAATTTCCACACCGAGATAGCGGAATGCCGTGTTAGGCCATGCCAAACCTTTATCTGCATAGGGTTTTTGTTCATTTGACCGTTTTGGACCTACAAAGAACGCAAGGGATTTTTTCCATATTGACTACGCAACCTGACATTTCAGTAAAAAGATTAATAACACGAAATACCCGATCAAAATCAATTTGCTCGCCTCTGGGAAAGATTAACGTGTCATCAGCGAGGAGGGACACTTTAAATTCGGTGTTTAATTTTTATTCCTTGAAAAGGATCTTCTCGCAGTGCCTTCGCCAGACATTCAATACATAATAAAAATAGTGTTGGTGATAGGGGATCACCTTGTCTGACGCCTCGTTCTGTTATAATCTCTTTCGGTAAAAAATTGTGATTTGTTATTCTGCAAGTTGGTCGCGAGTAGCAACATTTTATCCAGTTTATCAATTTATCCCCAAACCCAAACGCGTTTAGAGCAGAATAAATAAAATCCCAACTTTTGGTATCGAACGCTTTGTAAATATCCAAGCTAAATACCGCTTCTGGAATTTCATAAAAGCTGCAGGAGTCCATGATATCAAAGAGGATACGGAGATTATCGCCTATGTAGGCTACCTGCCCTTCATAAAACCATTTTGGTCTTGATAAATCAACAGTTCAATATATGTTTTAATTCTGCCGTTAATAACTTTGGTCATTATTTTATAATCAGCGTTTAGTAACGAAATAAGGCGGTAATTGGTTGTAAGTAAGGGGTCTTTCTGTGGTTTTGGTATTAAGGTCACGACCCCTTGCGACTAACTTTGGCTAAATTGACCAATATTCTCAGTGTAGTCCCAAGCTTCGCAAAACAGACATTTTATATCTGGCCAAAACGTTTGGTAAAATTCAACCGGCAATCCGTCGAGGCCCGGTGACTTATTTCTAGGCATTGAGTTAACCGCAGACTTAATTTCGGCCGTTGAGATAGGCTCTTCGGTCCTTTCTAGCTGGGAGGCGTTTAATTTCGGAAGGTTCAGGTTTTCTAGGTTAAGGTCGATTTTTGATTGCACGCGTTTCGTATTGTGTCTTTTGGGCATTGAGTTAACCGCAGACTTAATTTCGGCCGTTGAGATAGGCTCTTCGGTCCTTTCTAGCTGGGAGGCGTTTAATTTCGGAAGGTTCAGGTTTTCTAGGTTAAGGTCGATTTTTGATTGCACGCGTTTCGTATTGTGTCTTTTGTATAGGTCTCCAAAAAGCGTGATAACTCTTTCAAAATTGTTTTTTGATCTGTATAGACGTGGTCACCATTTTTAAGACGGTTGATCGATTTTTTAACCGCATGACGTTTTTCTAAATAAAAAAAATATTTTGTGTTTCTTTTTCACCCTTTTCGGCCCAACGCGCCATGCTTCTAATTATCGCAACCTTCGTTTTGGTTTTCTACTAGTTGATTCAATCTGAATTTATGTTGTGTTAATTTAACTGCAAGCCTCGGGTGGGCAGGACTGTTAGCGCGACTTATTTCGTGTTCGAGCGCTTCTATATTTCTCTCCAATTCATTCTAGCGATCAGTGTTTGTTTTTTCAATCTAGCACTAAATTCAATCGAAACGCCGCGAAGGACAGCTTTAAGGGCATCCCACCTAACATGGGGATTGACGTGATTTTGCGGGTTGGTTATTATGTAATCGTTGATAGTTTTTTTTTTATTAAGTCACTATATGGTTTGTTATTCAACATGTGCGTGTTAAACTTCCAGTATCCCTTACCGTGTTTATTTGGAGCTAGCTTTAAAGACAGGGTCACGATTTTATGGTCGGACATAATACTTGTGACAATGTTGGCGTCTATAACGTTAGTCAATAAGGATTTTGGAGTTAGAAAGAAGTCTATACGAGTCGCTGTAAATGTTTTTGTTTGAATTCTGGAATACTTTCTTTTCGTCCCATGCACATGG
Source organism: Ascidiella aspersa (assembly GCF_963924565.1). Classification (NCBI taxonomy): domain Eukaryota; kingdom Metazoa; phylum Chordata; class Ascidiacea; order Phlebobranchia; family Ascidiidae; genus Ascidiella; species Ascidiella aspersa. The sequence goes on from NC_139452.1 coordinate 11,715,065, forward strand.
CGAAAAGCATCACGCAATTTAAGGGAATTCATGTGAGCCTGCACAGTGGCCCGCGATCTTTTGTTTGCATGCGGGGGCCCATGACTTTTGTCCAAACTCGCATTTAGGATGATGTTAAAATCACCTCCTACTACCATGTCGCCGTCAGTAGCTTTGATAAGGTTTGTAAAAATCGTCAAATAAGGCTGGGTTATCATTGTTTGACCCGTAAATATTAGTTAGTGTTAATTCATTATTCCCAAGTTTGATGGTTGATATCAAATACCTTCCGCATGTGTCGGCTGTCGTTTGATTAATGGAGTATGTTAATTTTTTGAGAATAAAATGGCTACCTCCTTGCTACGATTTGTACCGTGAGCCCAAACAATTTCTCCTCCCCATTCCATCTGCCAAAGTTTCTCATCCCCATAGGTACAATGTGTTTCCTCTATTAAGGTTATATGGTATTTTTTTCTCTAATATACTTAAAAATAGATTTCCGTTTTGATGTATGACGTATTCCAGCAACGTTAAAAAACGCGATAGCAATAGACATAGACAAAAAAAAATTCACAAAAATAATACAAACACACTTAGGCTCTCAATTCCGTTCAACCCCAAGTTCTAAGTCTCAATCATATTCGAGTCCACATGGGCACCGAAATGGTTTACTTGGTTCGATACATTCATTTGTTTTTTTACCGCAACTACAGTTGATTAACTTAAAGTTACATGAGCCATTGGAGCATTTTTGCTCATTGTGAGATTCGAAACTGAATTAAATGTTTTACATACACATGCAATTGAGTACCTGTTACATTGTATGCATTCAAATAGGTTGTCCTTCGTCATGAACTCCGGCTGAAATTGTTTGCAGCGCGGCATCCAACGCATCACCGCTTTACATTTGGGGCAGCTAATAGCCTTTTCCTGGAAAGAAACCAAAATTGTAGTTTCTTCGTCGCAGAAGGCTTTTGATATTTTGAACTCGTGTTTGCACTTGTAGCAATAGAATTGGGTTGCTTCTGGTGCCAGGCAACTTTCGGTGTGACATTCTGGGCATACGAGCGAGATCGGCGTTTCACACATGCTTTGTGATTTGCTGTTTGGTAGCAATTTGGGACTACCACGGCATCTCTTTTTAGGATTCAAACTATACATATAATCGGTTTACTCTCTCCGCTTCTCTTTCTTTGCTTGGCAAATTCTTATCAGTGGCTGGTTACTCAGTCTGAGCGGCGCAGGTGAACTGGTTCTGATAAGGTTCGACCTAATTTTGTTCTGCCACTCTTCCGCCATTGTTTCTTTATTCCGGAAATCAATTTTTTCTTTTGAGGCAATTCTCTTGCTTGTGCCCAGAGTCACCACAATACTTGCATGTGAATTGTTGGCCATGATAATATGTAGCTTGGAATTGGGTTTTCCGACAAATCGGTCAATCGGTCTTGTTCATAATGGCTATACGCATTCCCGATAGCAATCCAACCTTGTCTTTTTTGTGTATCATAAGTTTTTTTCTCAGGGGAGACCCATGACCCATGTTGGAGAAACTCGGGAAGTAATGTGATGTGTTCGGGAAACTACAATAGGTTCTACAATCCTGAGCAGTGTGACGTCAAACAGAAGTGCTGGTGCGTGAACTGGAAGACAGGAGAGTCTGTTTCGACTGCTTTTCACGAGAGAGGATCCGTCAACTGTTTTAAAATAGAACAAGGTTCGGGTAAAATATTTTTAAATGGGCCAAATTAAAAAAACAACGATTATTTCAAAAGAAATTCATTTCCCTTTGTCTTTTTTAATACGTTGAAAGATATTACGACTTGGTTTAGGCCTTATGGATGAACTACTTCCAATTAGAACGATTGATTGGACCTACTAAAAAAAGGTTTTCATTTTTTTTTTCAAAATTCGGTTATCCATCTCAGTTAAAGCACGTAAAACAGTTCGCAAGTATTCTGTGCCGTTTTTGTTTTTTCTTTGTTATTGGCTATTTTGATCAGGATTGGGCAAGCTTACCGATTTTCATAGTCCAACAACTTTAAAACCTCTGACTCGAGCTATAGACCAAAGCGCATTCAAACTGACTTGATTGCGCAATAGATACAACGAAATGGTATTATTTTCTTGACGGTAGCAGAAGGCGCGACTAGCATAACCACCGCGTGTCTGCGAGAATGGCGCGACCGGATTTTGGCAAAGAAGTCGCCGGTTCCCAGCTGTAACCCTGAAACCGGCGAGTACGAGCACATACAATGCAACGAAGCCGAACACGAATGTTGGTGCGCCAATGTGACGACAGGAGTCGAAATCCCGGGGACCAGGGCAGACGAATCCATCGCCGACATGTGTCTGGTCAACATAAGTAAGTCGTTCCGATCTTCAATCAACAAACCATTGAACCAAATAGCTGACCTGGTAATTTTAATTGTTATCCAAAGTTTAGACTTTAGAGTGAGACGACCTATTGAAGTTTCCTTCTTTTAGGTAATAAATTAAATACCAGTTTTAATCATCAGAGGATCTTTTTTATTATTAATATTTCTGGTGCTTGTTGAAACAGTGTTATACAAAACAAGTCTATGTTGGACGGATGCTCGTATGGTGGACGAAAGTTAACGAAAAAAACATTTATTGAATACATAAAGAAATAAATAAAACTCTGTTGATATTGAAGTAGTATAGCTAGTAGCACGTGCGATTGTCTTAGCTTTAGTTTAAAAATCGTAAAACTCGTATACTAACACAATTTTCCTTTCTTAAGTTGCATAACCGCATAATACTTTTTAACTATAACGGTTAAACTACCCTCGGTAAATTTCGAAATTTAGGCTTTTTCATCAAGGTTTGAAACTGTTAAAATCTACCATTTTTTCGCCTATTTCTAAGTGTGTGCAAGTTCAACCGAGCGGAAACATTTATTCCTGAAACGAATGGTTTGAATTTTGAACATATGTATGTTTGCCAGGTTAAATCCGCTAATATTGGCTACTAGTCTTATTATTGCAGTGCTCGGCGGCACACCTATACAAAATATTCTTGAAACGACAATAGACACATTGGTAAATATCCAAAGCGATCGACGGCAAAACAAATTAGTTAACAATTTGTCGTATTACAAAGGAATTTTCAATAATGAGAAAGTATATAAAACTACATTTGAATTGTGGCATGGTCAAAATATGAGAACAATGCGTTTTCTATGTTCAATCTGCTGGTTATTCGGCAGTTACTTAAAAAAACGAAAAATTTCTCCTAAAATATGTATTAGAAAACAAATTAAACTCTTATACAATAAAACTCTATTGATATCCAGGACTAACCGGAAGTATGTTTATATACGCAGCGGGGTTTCGCACATTCTGCCTCCTACGGGCTTACGAATGGCGAGACTTCCCTGACGGTGGAGCACCCACATGCGACCTAATAACCGGAAAATTTACGCCTCGTCAATGCGCGACGCGCTTCGGGTTCCAGTGCTGGTGCGCCGACGTTGAGACAGGGCAAAAGATCGAAGGCACTATCATGAACCGATGGGTCGGCTTCGACATCGACTGTGCAAATATAACAAGTAAGATAATGTTGACGACTAAGATACCTACAGTATGGGTAAAAGCATATGCTATATCGTTGTGTTTGTGTGTGTCATTATGCTAAAAAAACTTCTAAGTTACCCTTTTTAGGAAATGGCCTAAAATAAATTTATGAATAAACATCTTTAAATCGCATTCCAATGAACATACAAATTTAAACAATTGTAAAATGGACATTAATTTGTTTTTAAATAACGTATAGCATGGCATATCATTGTCAAATTTACCACCTAAATTTGCCTAACTAAGCCTTTGAGGGTAGCATACCCCACAAACCCGACTAACAATCTTAGAAAATAATACAATCCTTGCATGCTACGTCCTCGATTCTTGTGAAAAAAACCTTCTCTTTGTGAAAAAACCCAGCATGATTCCATTAGAAATCTTTAGCGTTCATTTCAGTTCTCTATTTCAAAGCGCAAAATCGTAAAACCGAATATTTAATAATTTGTTTTTAAATCGTAAAATTTTTTATAGTATATAAGATACAATGCATTGCCGTTTTAAATATTCTGTATTTTTATGTGCGACCACGGTAAACTCATGTACACACATTCGGTTTGCACAAAGTTTAGACTTTTAAATTATTTGGTAAGTTCGCGTTCAAATTTGAGATATAATATGCGTTAAAAATACGACAGGGCAACAATCGTAAATTCCGATTTAGCCATACATCTCAACCATACAACTAACCCTTCCTGCAAGCATTGCATACGCTTGGAAATTTGAACGAATATCCAACAGATCATTGAACGAATTCACGTTGTTTAGCTCCTTACAGCACCGCCTGCCTGCGACAATACCGCGAAGGGCAAGACGTGACCATTGCGGACGCTGTTCCCCTGCCCTGTGACCCCTTGACGGGCAATTTCGAGGCGCGGCAGTGCGACTATGATTTCAACATTTGTAAGTGCGTCGACGTGGTTACGGGGCACACAATCGCCGGTACAGAAAGGAAAGCGACCAAGTTCGACATCGACTGTGCAGCTTGGACTCGTAAGATTGTTTTATTTTGCGGCATTTTGACAGAAACTTTGACGTGAGCGAAATGTTAAATCAGTGGTCGGCAAACTTTTTGTCGCTGCCCAAATCACGATTCGGATAATTGGTTTTAAGGTGAACTATTACACGACGCCTTGGTGCCCAAAACACTAATGGTATGTCAAAAAATATTTTGCGTTTACATATGAATAAATTGGCAAAAAAGTAATTCGACAGGCTCTCAGGACCACAGCACGTGGGTCTGAACCACGCTGAGACAATATAAAATTTTTTTTAAATAAAGTGCAATGAATGTATGGGTATCACGCGGTCCACAACCACATAATAACTCGCGGCCCATTAAATATGGCTATGCGACCCACATTTTGGCCATTGTGTTAAATGGTGACTTTATCTGTAATAATAAAAAATGATCTGCAAACTTCGGTCTTATAAAAAGCGAATTTTCCACAATTCAATATGGATTCATTTGTAACCTAATGGAAAGCGTTTTCCACAAAATTTTCATATTTTCATCTTGTAGAGCATTACAAGTTATAATTTTTAAGAATAAGAAACAGAAACGCACCCGATTTTATTGCATTTGACTTTGCATTTCAATCCTAATTAAATTTAACCATGGTATTTTTTTCGCATAATTAGGCTTATGTTGAATTCATGTGTCTAAAAATTATGCATATGTAAAAGTAATGGCAAAAATGCAGTGCTCTAATGACTAAAAATCGTAAAACTCGTATACTAACACAATTTTCCTTTCTTAAATTGCATAACCGCATAATACTTTTTAACTATAACGGTTAAACTACCCTCGGTAAATTTCGAAATTTAGGCTTTTTCATCAAGGTTTGAAACTGTTAAAATCTACCATTTTTTCGCCTATTTATAAGTGTGTGCAAGTTCAACCGAGCGGAAACATTTATTCCTGAAACGAATGGTTTGAATTTTGAACATATGTATGTTTGTCAGGTTAAATCCGCTAATATTGGCTACTAGTCTTATTATTGCAGTGCTCGGCGGCACACCTATACAAAATATTCTTGAAACGACAATAGACACATTGGTAAATATCCATAGCGATCGACGGCAAAACAAATTAGTTAACAATTTGTCGTATTACAAAGGAATTTTCAATAATGAGAAAGTATATAAAACTACATTTGAATTGCGGCATGGTCAAAATATGAGAACAATGCGTTTTCTATGTTCAATCTGCTGGTTATTCGGCAGTTACTTAAAAAAACGAAAAATTTCTCCTAAAATATGTATTAGAAAACAAATTAAACTCTTATACAATAAAACTCTATTGATATCCAGGACTAACCGGAAGTATGTTTATATACGCAGCGGGGTTTCGCACATTCTGCCTCCTACGGGCTTACGAATGGCGAGACTTCCCTGACGGTGGAGCACCCACATGCGACCTAATAACCGGAAAATTTACGCCGCGCCAATGCTCGACGTACTTGGAGACACAGTGCTGGTGCGTCGACGTTGAGACAGGGCAAAAGATCGAAGGCACTATTATGAACCGATGGGTCGGCTTCGACATCGACTGTGCAAACATAACAAGTAAGATTCTGTTCACGACAAAGATACCTACAGTATGGGTAAAAGCATATGCTATATCGTTGTGTTTGTGTGTGTCATTATGCTAAAAAAAACTTCTAAGTTACCCTTTTTAGGAAAATGGCCTAAAATAAATTTATGAATAAACATCTTTAAATCGCATTCCAATGAACATACAAATTTAAACAATTGTAAAATGAACATTAATTTGTTTTTAAATAACGTATAGCATGGCATATCATTGTCAAATTTACCACCTAAATTTGCCTAACTAAGCCTTTGAGGGTAGCATACCCCACAAACCCGACTAACAATCTTAGAAAATAATACAATCCTTGCATGCTACGTCCTCGATTCTTGTGAAAAAAACCTTCTCTTTGTGAAAAAACCCAGCATGATTCCATTAGAAATCTTTAGCGTTCATTTCAGTTCTCTATTTCAAAGCGCAAAATCGTAAAACCGAATATTTAATAATTTGTTTTTAAATCGTAAAATTTTTTGTAGTATATAAGATACAATGCATTGCCGTTTTAAATATTCTGTATTTTTATGTGCGACCACGGTAAACTCATGTACACACATTCGGTTTGCACAAAGTTTGGACTTTTAAATTATTTGGTAAGTTCGCGTTCAAATTTGAGATATAATATGCGTTAAAAATACGACAGGGCAACAATCGTAAATTCCGATTTAGCCATACATCTCAACCATACAACTAACCCTTCCTGCAAGCATTGCATACGCTTGGAAATTTAAACGAATATCCAACAGATCATTGAACGAATTCACGTTGTTTAGCTCCTTACAGCACCGCCTGCCTGCGACAATACCGCGAAGGGCAAGACGTGACCATTGCGGACGCTGTTCCCCTGCCCTGTGACCCCTTGACGGGCAATTTCGAGGCGCGGCAGTGCGACTATGATTTCAACATTTGTAAGTGCGTCGACGTGGTTACGGGGCACACAATCGCCGGTACAGAAAGGAAAGCGACCGAGTTCGACATCGACTGTGCAGCTTGGACTCGTAAGATTGTTTTATTTTGCGGCATTTTGACAGCAACTTTGACGTGAGCGAAATGTTAAATCAGTGGTCGGCAAACTTTTTGTCGCTGCCCAAATCACGATTCGGATAATTGGTTTTAAGGTGAACTATTACACGACGCCTTGGTGCCCAAAACACTAATGGTATGTCAAAAAATTTTTGCGTTTACATATGAATAAATTGGCAAAAAAGTAATTCGACAGGCTCTCAGGACCACAGCACGTGGGTCTGAACCACGCTGAGACAATATAAATTTTTTTTTAAATAAAGTGCAATGAATGTATGGGTATCACGAGGTCCACAACCACATAATAACTCGCGGCCCATTAAATATGGCTATGCGACCCACATTTTGGCCGCGTCTCACAGTTTGCCGACCATTGTGTTAAATGGTGGCTTTATCTGTAATAATAAAAAAATAATTTGCAAACTTCGGTCTTATAAAAAGCGAATTTTCCACAATTTAATATGGATTCATTTGTAACCTAATGGAAAGCGTTTTCCACAAAATTTTCATATTTTCATCTTGTAGAGCATTACAAGTTATAATTTTAAAGAATAAGAAACAGAAACGCACCCGATTTTATTGCATTTGACTTTGCATTTCAATCCTAATTAAATTTAACCATGGTATTTTTTTCGTATAATTAGGCTTATGTTGAATTCACGTGTCTAAAAATTATGCATATGTATAATAGTAATGGCAAAAATGCAGTGTTGTAATGACTTAAGTCAATGACTTGAATTAAGTGCACTTAAGTCACTGTTTTCAAATGACTTGGCTTGACCTAAGTCATTGAGCAAAATGACTTGACTTGACTTAAGTCGTTCCGGCTAATGACTTTGCTTGACTTAAGTCTTTTGGACAAATGATTAGGGTTAAAGTGTTTTCCTTAAGAAATATTTGTTATAAAATTGAGCTATTTATCCTTAATTTTGCACGTAAAATAATTTTCTTGCTATATGTTGCGTTTTTCTTGTTTTTTTTTAGTTTAGTTATTGTTTATATTCGTACGACTTTAACGATTCCAATTGTTTAACGTTTCTTATTACGACAAGGACGTGACATAAAATTGACTTGCTCAAATTAATGCTTGACTTGGACTTGACTTGGGCAACTGACTACTTGGACTAGGACTTGAATTATTTAAAAAAAAATTATATAAAAACGATTTAAAAATATTTTAAAAGACTTGATTTTGACTTAAGTTATTTTACAAATGAATTGACTTGGACTTAAGTCGTTTTAAAATGATTTGTTTACAAGACGGAAAAAAAGTTAAAGACGTTTGCAAAATTATAACCCAAATTTATATTAACTGTTGAGAGAGCATACTTACGCCTTGTGATTGAAATACACATAAATAAACAGACATGACCGTTACACGAACAGACTGAGCAGAAAAATCTCAGTTATAATTAAATTAATTATTGATCATTAGGGATTTGTTATTAATTGGGTGGCGATCAAAAGTGACAGTTTTGGCAAATTAAACAACCAAGTTAAAGTTATTAATGTTTTCTTAAATTTTATTGAAAAGAAAATTTAATTTGTTGATTAGCCTTGAACATCACCTGTCTTCGAATGCGAAGCCAGTTTGGCGACTCCCTTCCTCCAAACACTTACCCGATCTGTGACCTAAAGACAGGGAAGTTTACGCCGGACCAGTGTATCCTGACCTTTCCTATTGTCTGTTGGTGCGTCGACATCGAATCTGGTGTTCTTCTTCCCGGAAGCGTAATGGACAGAGTCCGAGGCTATAAAGATTGCGCAAACTACGCTGCTTAGAAAATTCGCCCATGACGCTGAACTGCACAACAACTTGTTTTTGTCACTATTAATTTTCCTTTTGCTACAAAGGCATGTTGAAGGTATAAATTGACGATTGACAGTTTTATTATTCATTATGTTTTTGTATATTGTATTTAACACCGTTCATGCAAAAGTGATAATGTTGTGTCTTATGCGTGTAGCCTTGACATAATTAATGCTGTTTGGAGGTTTAAAAGTTTATAACGTTTCTGTAAACATATAGGCCTAATTGTTTATCTAAAAGTGTTTTTCTTTTCAGTACATGGTTTTTAAATAAGTTGCTCACGCGGCCAACCAGAAATGCCTCATGAACTTCGCCAATCGCTTTTTTTAATCACGTGCTTGTATTGTTATGTACCAAATTTAAGAAATATTTTTGACTTTCCATTTTTTTTACTCTAACGCGGACCTAGTCCTAGGACCTAGGCATACTATTAAAACTATATGATTTATAATCGATAAAACGAATAAACTTCTACAATGGTTCTACAATGTGAAAACTGGTTAGAGGGGTTACCACAGTTGTTCTCAAAGTTTTTTTTCATATTCCTCTTTTACAAGTTTCAAGTTTCAAGTTTTACAGAAAAGTAAATAACGTTAAAGGATTTGGGCAAGGATCAGCCTTGAACCACAAGTGGTTATACAAAGAAACCAACCCTTTCTATTTTAGCAATATATAAGTTTGAATCGGCGAAGAAAAAAAGTTGCGAGGAAATAATGAAATAAACACAATTACTACTTTTGCTAGGAAATAATTAAATAAATAAATAAAACACAGTTACGCACATAGCAATAAATAACACATACAATATTATTTAAAAATACATTAGTAAAAACGAGGCGTTGTGAAATTACCGAAATAACCATGCGTTGATTGAAAAATTAATCACACGCAACGCGGTTGTAATTAAACGGAGATTTGAGATAAAGCAAAGACAACAAGCGCAAACACTGTCAATTCCATCCCAGCAAAAACACGAAGTAGGATGTATTACCATTTTTTATATATTCCTTCGATATTCCCTGCGGATAGAAAAAATCGAAAAACAAACCTGCAGGAGAAGAGTCAAAAAATTTAATTACACACATAAAACTACAATAGACACATCTCTACCAAAAGTCAGGACTTGTTACAAAATCTCTATGCGCTAATCGTCTGAAAGTTAAATTTGTTCATTTAATTTTTCAGGTTCATGCAAAACTCATGAAAATGCTTATCGGCCGTGTTTTTTAGAAAAATGTTGTGTAAACAGTTGAAATACAACGTAAACATAATTGCAGAAAATTAATAAAGACCTAGTCACAGGAAATAGGATAATTGCAAATCACAAACGAAAAAAGACGCAGCAAATACTTTTCAATACATTTGTGGAAATCAGAAATAAATAGAGAACTCTATAATGCCAAAACAAAGTTTGAGCTGAGCCCAATGCGATAAACTAGGCCTGTGTGGTTAGTTCTACAAGCTCGCAAATACCGTATATTACTCTAATGAAGATAAATACAGTTAAAGTGTTGTTCAATATAATTCAAAATTTTTAATTTTTAACCGAACGACAATTTCCAAAGGCTGACTATGGTTTTTTAATTTGTAAGCGATTTATGAGCAGACTTCAAAATAATTTTATCAAATTTTGACCTAACGTGTAAGTTTTGACAAAATTTTGACTTTTTTGACACTAATTGCCTACATATGAGTTATAATGGCATAAGATAAATATAATGCAGTTTATGTACGCTCTATAAACTGCTTAACTTTTTGATGCATAATGGTACTTACGCGTAGTCCATTTTTGTTTTCTTGTATGTTTTGTTCCACGTTTTGTTCGGGTTTCCAATAAAAGCTAACTAAAGTATAGTTCCACTTGAATGATTTCGTAAACTACGCTGTAATTCAAGGGTCTCAAACTCAAATTGCTCTGAGGGCCAAATGAGGACGTGTAAAATGCCCAAGGGCCGCAATTTACAATAAATAAGAACACAATAAAATATAAACACGTGTAGGCTGATTTTAGGCTATAGTTATTTGTTCTGGCTACTTTACTGGCAGCGTTTATCAAGGACAAGGATCTCGATATTGGGCTTCAAATTGTCGACAGAAACAAATCTTAGAGTTGTCTGCAGATGTGGACTGCCTAATATTGGCAAAGAAACTTCTTTGTTTGCAAAATGCTTGTTTAACTTTTTATTTTTTACTTTGCCCTGGTAAGCATATTATGTATCGCGGTGCATTGTTTCGAAGTGCAAACCCTTGTTATACTTCTTCATAACAGAGATCTTCTGCCGGCAAATAAGGTAATAACTAGTACCTCTTACCGCGGTGACAAAATATAACTCCTCCCACTTATCTTGAAAAACTTTTCCTTCGTCTGTGATTTTTCTCATTTTTGAAGCAAAAGACAAGTGTAATTTAGCTTTTTAAGCTATAGAAATTTATTTCAATGCTAGGCTAGAACAATCAAAGCCTACAACTCGACAATGAACAACTGTACAGAGTTGAATAGGCAATGTGACGTAATAGTAGATCTTTTACCGCATAAATGGTAGCGTTTGAAAGTGATATGACAGTGAAGTTTGGTGAGTATAGTTCCAGTTTTTTGAAGCAATTTTAGAGTGAATTTTAACTTTTAAATCTGATAAAAAAAGATATGTGGCACTTAAATATTGTTAAATACTTGGAAATCCAAAATTTTTACACGGGCCGCACAAAATGTTCTCGCGGGCCGCATGCGGCCCGCGGGCCGCGTGTTTGAGACCCTTGCTGTAAACAATAGACAATAAACAATGAGAACAATTGGATAAACAAGAAATTTCGCAGTAACTTCAAAGTGACATGTCTGATGGTTCTTCAAAACTTATTTGAACCTTCTACAAAGTTGCATCACTGAGAAAATACAAGAAACCAACACGCCTTCACATTTTAGGTTTTCAGTTACGCTTCAATGAACACAAAAGTGACCATACAAAAAAGGCCATATCTCCCGATATAGAAATAATCTGAGTGAAATAAGTAGATCATTTTTCTTAGGAAGAAATGCTCTACCAAGTTCAATAAAAAATTCAAGAATCTGAAACCATGGGTTACATGGCCTGGTGAATTGACATGGAATGACCCGGAAGACCTTGCCCGACCCCGGTTCTCAGCCTGTTAAGGCGAGTCTCGCATAGACAGGTTAAAACCCGAAGGCTTATTGGAGGTGGTGGGGCAATAGTGGTGGAGAGGGGTAATCTTGCTCCTCGTTCCATTTGGTGGCCATCCATTCACCTACACCAGAGTTTTCACATTTCTGCAGTGATTTGAGTGCAGCTGGTACAAAGGGGCATCTCGAGGGTAGTAGCCTTTGGTATTAAGGTTCCTCTGGGGCGAAGCTCAGCGGGCTAGATGCCTGCCAGGATCGGAATGTGAGTGTCCTGTCCAGATGCAAGTCGAGGTATTAAACAGCAAATGAGCCAGAACTGATCTCTGAGGCATGCCGTTTCTAACGCGTCATAACCTACTTTGATGGAGCCGTTGTTTGTCTTAAAACAAAGCTGCGATTATGGACAAGTTTCATGATCATGCTGACCATGTGTTTGTTAAAAATATTAAACACTGATCATGCTGCTATATTAAACGACAATCCTCAGCAACGTGCAAGCTTGCTACAGGCTATTGAAGATCACTGGCGATCATCAACAGGTTTTAAACAAGTTGTATTTTTATTGTATATACCGTATGTAATAAACTAAATGAAAACTCTAAAAATGGGTTAAAGTAGGGCTTTGGGGGCTTTAAGAATACATTTTAAGTTACACAAAGCTGCAAATAGATTAGTGATGCTTTTTTGCCATTGTTTAGCCTATGCCATCACTTGACCTAAAACGTCACGTCGTGACGCAACTTGTGAAATAACTCTATAAAACTTTATGCGCTCCTTGAACAAAAATCCTTGATCCGGCATTTTCACACTAGGCCTGCAAGGCAATTAAAATAATTAAATGATATTGTAGCATATTAGTGGGGTCCTTTTTGCCCTTTGCAAAAACCGGCAAAAATGACGCAAAACTTTTATTGGTTTTCGGTCACTTTTGTAATGACTTAAGTCAATGACTTGACTTGACTTGACTTAAATGCACTTAAGTCGTCACTGTTTTCAACTGACTTAAATGACTTAAGTCATATAGCCTATCTTAATTCTTTTACATAAAACAATTTACTTGCTATATGTTGCGTTTTTTGTTGTATTAATGTTTTATTTCGAGCTAGTTTAACAATTTTAGCATAAGGTTTTGGCTACGTTTTATGACAAAGGACTTGACTTGAGATTGACTTAATGCTATAATTATGACGTGACTGGGACTTGACTTGTGATTTATTTAAAAAAGCTTGACTTGGACTTAAGTTATTTTACAAATGACTCGACCTTGACTTGAGTTATTTTACGAATGACTTGACTGGGACTTGAGTCATTTGAAGACTTGTTTAGGCTGCTTTACAACACTGGGTTCACGCAGTCATAAAGCTATGTGACCCTCGAGATATTTATTCAAATCATCTTGAGATAATGGCATCAAATCGAGAAATGATCGTTTTTATCCAACGCCTCGCGTCTCCTTGTAAATTAAATATTTGTCGATTTAACGAAATAAAGGCACTTTTTTTCACGCTATGTGCGATCGCTTTGTGGAAGTGAGCAAGAAATAGAGTGATAATTAAGCTATTCTTTGCTTTCCATGTGTTTGAGGTGTGGTGTAGAGTGCGTGAATGATCACCGACTAAGAGCTTTTGTGTTTACAGTGAGTTTTATGATGTATTTGCTTTTGTGAGAGAATTATTCTATGCGAAGCATCGCTAACTCACGCCCGAGTGTTAAATATTAAATGGCCTGTTCTGCCATTATCTCTGCAGTCAGCTGTTGGATCAACGCCTATCTAGGCGTTGGTTGGATTGTCTGTAGCTATTTAAGACCGCCGCAATCCGCTTGTAAACTATAACTCTTCTTACCTATCGACTTGTGCTATTTACAGCTTTGATATTTGCAAGTAGCATCTCCTATATGCTAACTTGTTCCGCCGACTATAGTTTGAAACTGGTTGTCGTTTATCAGTTACTACAATTGTAATCACCAGAAGTATTGTGGTCGGCTAACGAGTTAACTCACGCAACTTAAAATTGGAGTCAGGAGTTCAACAAACTAAACTCGTGCCCCACTGTAGCTCTTTGCGGTTAAGCAATAAAATGCGGCTCTTGTTGTCTGACTGATTGGTCACCCCTGACGAGTTAAGACCAACACCTGGGTTAGACCCTGTTATGTACAGGCGTTGGTTAGACCAGGGTTTCCCAAACTGTTTTGGACCACGGACTATTTGTGAATCTGTTTTTTCGCGAGCCACAATACAAAAAAATAAAAAAAACCAAATTTTATATATTTACAAAACTGACAACATCAATGGGACGGATGAGATTGCTTCCCTCTGCTTAAACTGTTAATTCATAATAAATTCAAAGCGCAACAAGTAAGATTACGAAACTGGATAGCAAAAGATTTATAAATCAATAAGTTGTGAATAGCTGCGGCAATTTAATTATTTTTGAAAAAGTACTCATAGGCCACTATACAACAGAGGGGTCGGCAAAATTTTTCTAGTCGCGGGCTAAAACCAAAGTCAGAAAGGTCTCTTGCGGGCCGCACAAAATGTTAACCACGAATTATGTTATTAAAATGTTAGAACAACTGTTAATCAGGCGGGTTTCGGATATGTTTTTGCACTTAAAATCGTGTTTAGTTACTTTTAAGGTGGCAGTAAAGTGTTGGCGTAAAAGCGGGACAAAAAGTGTTTGTTAGGTTCAAAATTCGAGTCGACACGTCGTTATTTATATTGAAAAGTGTAATAAAACCACTTTGAGAAAACGCGATGACCTTAATGGTTAATCTAGTTCAGTGTTTGTTAACGTAGTGTATTTAAGGCCGAGCGCTCCTGGCGAGCGAAGCGAGCGCGAATTTTTTCGGGGTATACCGACATTTCTTTCAAATTTCTTGCAAGTTTTTATTACATTTCAAAAATAAAAATTAAAAATGTATGTTCATATTTTTTTCAAACCTGATGTATAAAGATCGTTAACGCAAAGCGCGAACATTTTTTGCACTTGCATAGTTGAAATAGTCAAAAAGAAATGGACTCGTGTCTAGTTTGTCAAAAGATATATTACATTCCCGGGCCGGATGCGGCCCGCGGGCCGAAGGTTGTCGACCCCTGCTGTACAAAATATGTGTGTAACAATTTAATTTCTTGTCATATCGCCACGGACCACCTGCGCAGACGTCGCGGACCACAGTTTGGGAGACCCTGGGTTAGACTATAGTATATTAAAACAATATACCTACTATAGTTAGACTACGGTGTGTGATGTAACGGTCTAATGCTTTTCTGCACACGGCCTATGTTTGCTACGAGCCTACGAGAGGACGTGACACGCGAGTGTGTGTAAGATCAGCTGCGTTGCAAATGCTGCTAAAATATCAGTTAAAACTTGTTTCGCTTGTTGTTTATTCAGCTGTAATTCGAACTTCTAAATGTTCATGTCTCCTAGAATACATAAAAAGATAACCAAAACGCAAGTCGTAGAAGTGTTGAAATATATGGCGGAACTTTAAATGGCATTTATTTACAGTATTGAAACAAGTTGTCAAAGTTCCAATTTCAAGGAAAGACATAAATATGTTAGATTATAATAACAATACTTTGCCCACCCGAACTCAAACACTGACTCTCACCCTAACTCAAATATTGTTAACAACATAAAATTCTATTGTTTTCATTACAAAGTATGTTTCATAGTCTAGCATCTTTTTCGGGTTTTATATTGTTAATATTATTTGGGTTACGGTGTGTCAAGACCAAGTAATAATATATTTATTCTCCCATAAATTTTTCTTCTCTGCAATTTTAATTTTGACAACTTGTTTCGTAACTCTCAAATGTAGTAGACTCTAGACCAGTGCCATCGTTAATCCTATTATAAACCCATAAACAGTGTTGTAATGACTTAAGTCAATGACTTGACTACAGTGCACTTAACTCACTGTTTGCAACTAGGTTGCCGCTTGACTTAAGTCTTTTGGGCAAGATAACTTGACTTTTTAGTCTTTTTGGTAATTTTTTTATCCTAACTTTTGCACACAAAACAATTTGCTTGCCCTTTTGTTGTTTTTTTTGGTATATTTTATTGGAGGTATGCTCAAAATCGAACTAGTTTACCTAATTTTAATAGCATAACCTTGTAGTTTTAGAACAATGAGTTGACTTGTTTTAATTGTGACTTGACTGGGACTTGACTTTTATTTTACATGACTTAAGTTATTTTACAAATGACTTGACTGGGACTTGAGTCATTTCAAAATGAATTCTTTTCAGCACTGCCTAATAGAAAAGTCATGACATGTAAGTAGGCTAAACATGTAAATATTGAAGAACTTTAAAATTTAGTTGCCTGCATGCAATATAAACACAGCGCAGAAAATGTCAATCTGTAACAAAATAAGGGTACGTCTTCGTTTCGACATGCCACCACCTCTATCAGTTCATCCGCAAGCAGACTGCTACATGTTTTTGATAAACAAATCAGAAATGAAATGCATAGCAGACGTCGAACATGCCATATCACACAGGTTTGGATTTTCCTTTCTGCAATCTCTTATGTTGTCAATCGACAAGTTTTTTCTTATGTCAAGTGATGATGTGGACCTAATTCAGGAAAATGACCTTATAAACGTAGGCATTGAAGACTCAGTGCAGTTTGTTGATGTCATTTCAGTTTCTTCTGCAAAAACGTCTCCAAAGGCAGAACGTGATGATGCTAGCACCCCCTTTCTAGAGCCGACAGCAAAGCGTACAAAGCATGATCCAAGCTGGAAACCCAAAAAGGTTCTCAAATCCAAAAAAGAAAAGTTAAAAAAGAAAAAGAAGAAGAACAAATCAGCCGTTCAATCTGCCAGTTCTCTTACCTCCAAGACTCGTAGCAAAGTGCCTAAAGTCATTTTTGCATCTCAAGCCAGTAGCTCGGCAGTAGAATGCAATGTTTCTAGCACAACTGCTCCTGAGAAGAAGGGAAAAACAAACATGGGTTTACGAAGCCACTTATTGTTAAGTTCCACTGAAAACCCTACAAACTCAAAACATAAAAATGACACTCAGATTCAAGCTTCACTCATTGACTTGAATAGTCAAGAAGAAACTGAGACTTCAGACAACAATTCATTAGTTCTCTCGGAAGATAGTGATGATGTTTTATGTAGCCCAAGCAAGATGGAAGTGACTTGCAGTTCTGATGTTGAGATTGTTCGGCCTGTTATAAAGGATGTCAAGGTAAAACTTGACCCAGTAGAAGTTAAGCAGGAGCTCATAGATGACTTTCACCCTTCAAATAATATACAAAAATCACAATCTAACAATAAAACTACTGATAGCGTTGGGCCTTCAGTGAAAGATTACGATTCACTTAATGTTCTTTCCTGGCCTCCACGGATCGGTGATATTATTGCTTTCAAACAGCTGGAGATGACTGATAACTATTGTCCATGTATATCTGGCTTTAAGGAGGGAAAAATCCTTGAAGTTTTTGGCGGCACTGTACAGGAATCAGAAAAAAGTGTCCTTATATCAGTGATGTGGCCGGAAACTGAAGAAAAATTAAAATCAAAGGGAAAATTTGATTTAGATTATGGAAGTGATGAAGAAGAAGAAGTTATACCTACAACAATAGGAAACTTTTTACAATGGGATACTTTAATTGATCCTCGGTTAATTAAATGAAATGGCAAATTTAATATATAAACTTAAATAACGAAAGTCGCCTTAGTAATTCCCAGTTTTGGTATTATTTTTATTGTGAGTTTGCATACTCGGTTGGATTTTTGGAATCATGTAATTATTGTTAAATGAGAGAATGTTTTTAAAGAAATATTTCGAAGCATCATTGATTCTTAAAAATTTGTTGTAACAGGGCTTTCCAAATTCAAGATGTGACCTTGTGGTTGTGAGATCAATGTCTTAAGTAGGCCTAGAACTGTTTTTTCCCATTGTTACATCATTATAAATTATACTTCTATTAAATTTTAGAACCAAATCAAATAAATATCCAAACTAAGTTGCACATTACCTTGAACAAATGTATAAATAGATGCAAACAATGAGGATTTTTTTGTTTAAGATAGCCTGTGACAGGCCATTAAAAGGTTGAATTGGGTAAAAACATGTCACAGACTAAACATTTCGGAAAGCCCTGTATTAGACGGTGTAATTATTTCTTGTTTGGAAACAGTTGGATAAACATAATTTTGATTATTGTTCAGTTACTAAGTTTACTTTTTGAATGAAATACAAGGATACTTGCCTACTGACTGCAAGTTTTTTCAGTTGCTCATTTAACAATGTTTTTTTTTTCATTTTTCTAGCAAAATGTTTGTGTACATAATTGCAGCCTTGGTTGCTGTGTTTGCTTTCCTGAAATATTACCTACAAGGAAAGGAAGACCACGAGTTGCTTTCAGGATACTTTTCCGACAAGTATTGGAATCATGACGAGGAAGAACCAGACCAGAGCATTAACCGATTTAAAATTGATATTTCAGAGAAAAAAATTGCCGATCTTAAAAACAGATTAAGCAGCACAAGGTTTTAATGCAATAAACATAAATATAAATAAAGTATTACTTGACAATGTGTATTGTGTATTCATTTTGCTTAGATCTGGCTAGTTACTTTTAGCTGTAACTTGCCATCTTCGTATGGGTATAAAACTCTTGTTTTGTTTTTTTTATTCATGATAGAATTTTTTTTATAAAACTATATATATATATATATATACTATATATTGGCCAGATTTATCTACAATCTGTAACATATAGGTACCCTGTTCCTGCTTTTAAAAGTTCGGGGTTCAACTATGGCACCCGTGATGATTACATGAAAGAGCTTGTTGAATACTGGAGCAAAGATTATGATTGGAAGAAGCAGGAAGATTGGATGAACAGCTTTGACCATTTTAAAACCAACATTGAAGGCTTGAATGTCCACTTCATTCATTCCAAGCCAAAGAATGTTATGAAAGGAGTTGAGGTAAACAAAATTCACTGACCATGCAAACCTTTCTATTTTATAATTACTAGTGCAAAACAAAAATGAGTTATTTGGATTTGATGAAATTACCTTGTATTACAAGATTTAACCTCTCAATTGCTTAAATAATGAAGGTTTTTACAGTTTTGTTTCCAGAGTTTATTGCTTTTTGCAAAGCTGTTGAAGATTCTAGGCAGTTTAGTGTTGGGGCAGGAGCGAAAACTGCTAAAGTGTTTAATGTTGCCAAGCTGGTTCCTTGTATATTAATCTGACTACCAAACGAGCGGGTCGCTAAAACACCTGTCCTTATACCTTCCTGAACTCTAGACAAGTGGTTCTCAACCTTTTTAGCATGCTGACCGGTAAATTTTCAAAACAAATTTTGCGGACCGACGGACCTTCAAAAAAATCAACCCAAAATCTATTTTGGACAAAAGTATGCAACCTAAAAGCCAAGAGTAAAAACTTTTTTTTTTCAATTTAATGATCGATTTCCTATGTTCTTTTTGATATCATACCTATTATACGCAGGTCAAGTTTTTCATGGTTGTGACGTTGGATGAAGTCCAAAGTAGACCATTAACTCTATGTTACGACGCAAAGCTAGAAATTATGTAACTGCTGAAGTTCTAAATTTGATGGACAAGCAGCCTTCAACTTCCATTTTGCATTTGAGATCTAAACTGTGATATATTTTGCAGACCGGCAGGAAAGTTGACCGGTTCTCAGACCAGCGGTTGAGAACCACTGCTCTAGGCAGGGTCACTTCACTCGGATGGCGTTGCTCTTTAAGTATATTATACTCAAATTGAATCTTAGTAAACACTAAAAAATATTTCAGGCTGTTACTATGAAGCTGCGTAGAGTAGCATTGCATAAAGTAGAATCAATTGCAAATTAAGCAACCACTCGCTGGCCACACATGACAGTTGACACCCGTCTCATGTTTTAGGCCGCCCTACTCGGCAGCACAATGGGTAATATTAGCAGCATTACTTCAACATGTTGCCTTACACCCCTTCCAATGTACAAGCCAGACATAGGAAGGGTTATTTTAGCATAAAAAACTGCACAGCGCGACCCAAATCCGGGTTTTATGAGCATCTCTTGACCCAAGCCTCAAACATCAAAAAATGTATTTTTCTGACATGCATGAAATAGAAAAAGACACAGACAACCAGATATAGTACACAGTTCTATGAAACGATGATTGATGACAAACAAATAATTGATATATTTTAGTGTGATTGATGAAACTGATTTTTTCCTTTATAATATATCGATGTGGCTTGTTTGGTGACTAAAAGCTTCCACCAGTCTTAACAGCTACTGTAGTTGGCTATGGCTATTGGCTAAACTGTAGCTGGTTGCCATTAAAACATTCATAAAACCACTTATGATGCAATAATTCAGTTATGATTGAATTAAAAATATTTGAAAAATAAAATGAAAAAAGTTCTTTTGCGCAGGTTTGAATCACCATAGAGCGACCCATTTTTTGACCTTGCGCGATATATGTTTGGGTCGCGACCCGTACTTTGAGAACCACTGTTATAGCTCTTTTTTTACAACCTTGAAGAGGTGACCTTCGTTCAGGCCTTTTAAAAGATGTGCTTCCTTTTTTTAAAACAAACATGAATTTTTTCAGCCAAAGATCCTGTTAATGACACACGGTTGGCCAGGTTCAGTTGTTGAGTTTCTTAACATCATTCCAATGCTAACTGACCCATCAAACTATGGTGGTCACGAAGTTGATGTGTTTACTGTCATCTGTCCTTCCATACCTGGATATGGATTTTCTGATGCTCCACAAAAAGAAGGTTCAACATATATGTTAATATATTTTGTTTCTTTATACTTTATTATAAAGTTTTATTATGAAAATCTGTTGAAATATTAAAAAAATCATAATTTGGTTGAAGTCTTTCTGTAAGTATATCATCTAAAAGTAAATCAGGAGTAACATTAATGATGTGTACTGCAGGTTTTAATGGCTTCCACTGTGCTCGGGTTTTTCACAAGCTGATGCTGAGACTTGGCTATAAAAAGTACTATGTCCAAGGTGGTGATTGGGGATCAATGATTAGTAGCGCTATTGCCAAGCTGTATCCAAAGTAATGCTAATAAATTGGCTATTTATTAAGATTTTAGTTAGTTTCATGTTATTGTTTTTTGTCCAGGTTAGTAAAATTGGTAATTCAGAAAAGGTAAAAGTTGTAACAAGTTGCACAGCATTCACTTTATAGTATATGTAGTTTATGTAAACAAACCTCCTTTGTATTATATACACCTGGCAGAGTTTGTGATGTCTACCCATTATCTTTCTTTTTTGATTGTGTCACTTTTGTCCACCCTTTTTAATAAAAAAACTGTATTTTTACAGCTATGTAAAGGGGGTTCATATCACATTAGCTTCTGCGCATCCGCAAGGATTAAATATCCTTAAATATTTTGTTGGAGCCTACATTTCTTCTCTTGTCTTTCATCCTGCTGAGGCAAAAGCACTTCTTCCCTTTAAAAAGACCATCAAAACTATGTTGGCTGAAACCGGTTATATGCACTTGCAGGCAACAAAGCCTGATACCGTAGGTAGGTAGCAATGAAGTTTTTTTTGCTGGTTGTTGTGCAATTTTGACTGGTTTGAAGCTTAATGAAATGAAATGGTGCATGCATCAAAGACTGTAAAATCACACCTTGTTTGCAACAAAATATATGATACTTTGAAACACCCTAAGTTGCCAACAAATCAATCTTTGCAGGTTTTGGTTTGAGTGATTCCCCTGTTGGTTTGGCAGCTTACTTGGTTGAAAAATTTTCTTCATGGACTGACATGGATGGCAGGTACCACTATTTTATTGATACCACATTGTGAAAATGATGTGTACATCTTGATGATCTTGGTAATTGAAAACCGATAGTAAAATATATAAGATATGATAATATTAACAGAAACAGCAAGACTGAACAGTGTGTTATACCAGTGTTTTTCAATCTTTAAGTATAACAGTGTAAAGCTTTGGTGTCCCCATTCTTTTCACTGAACTTTTTGCAAGCAAACAAAATATAAGTCATCAGTGAGCCATGTCTTTGTATTGCTTCTACATTTTTTCAAATTAGAAAAAATCTTGTTTAGAACCAATTTCAATGTATCTAACCATGTGAACTGCTGAAAGCCGTAGATTGAGAAACACTGTGCTATACTGATGTATATAGTGATGTCAAATACTTGATATTCTATACCGATACTCTTGGCTAAATGATTTCATTATATACAAAAAATAATAAAATTGAAAAGTTCAAAGGGTATTTTTTCCAGCTTAAGAGGCGAAATACCATTATTGGACATATTACTATAGTGTAGTGGTTCCCAACCTTTTTGTTCTTGTGACCCCTTTTAAGTTTTCGATAACTTGCGCAACCCGCACAACCCCCGAATTATAGCGTATGATACGTAAACCAAAGTCAATATAAAACACATTTTAAAATTGGGAAAAAATCTAGACCGATTGTATCGAAATTTGGCTAAAATGTCCTGATTTAAGTATGCATAATGACTAACGAGCTAAAGTTACGGTTTGAGCGTCGTTTCATGTTTATTAGACATTGTTTGCCTGAACCGAAGCTTGTTTCTTTAATTGAAAAGTGTAATGAAGACGTCATAAACACGACTGGTTCACTGCTGCAAAAAACACATAAACGCAAATAGTAGACTGGCGGATGCTTTTTCTCCTTCTATACTGCGAAAATTTAGCTTCATATAACTTATTTCTTATGACGTTTTTCTTCAACAAATACTACACGGTGTGGGGCTCGCGACCCCCAGGTTGGAAACCAGTGCTATAGTGAATAGGTTTATTGCTTTGTAGCAGAAGGTCGTCTGGTATTATAAGCCTGATTTGACCTAACTGTTTGAAAAAAAAAATTGTTCTACAGAAATAGCCAAACTGGTAAGCTGGCCGACTACTGGACCAAGGATCAGCTTCTCAACAACATAATGATTTACTGGTGGAATAACTGCATAACCAGTTCCATGAGATTTTACAAGGATAATGTAGGCGATTCAGCTGTTAATCAGGCAAATGAGTAAGTTGCATCAATAGCCTAATTTTTTTCATGAGTTTGGATTCGCCTCGTGTGCTTAAATACAGCTACAAAGGACGAAGCAATATCTATAGGAAACGATTGTTTGGGGATTGCATGCCAATTGGTTCATTTCATATAAAAATACATTTTAATCGCAGGCTGAGTATGTGTGGTCCTAAATAGAAGTGTAGATAAGACTTGAGTTTTAACAAAAAATCGGTTAATTTCCGTATATAATCACACAAAACCGTTTGCCCTAACTACAGTTTTATAAGCCTTCCATGCAAAATATTGCGTTAAACTAATTAAGTTTTACAACTAATTTTTTTTTATTTGTTTAAGTATTTTTTAAATTTAAACAAATATATTTCGCAGTCATTTTAAAGCGCCCGACTTGGACTTTAATCATTTCTGAATCACTTGAAATCATTTTCTAAACTACCAGTTGACAGGAATAACTAATAGCGATTTTATTACAACCTTAAAGTCCTCAACCCACGAGTGACACAGTACGAATGTCCAATACTTTGATTCCTGTTGTTTAGGGCAAAATTACTGCGATTTGATCCGATGCCAAATAACGTAATTACCGCGGTCAAATAAATAGAATGGATGAAAGTGCGGCCAGCATTAGCGTTTGCGTTGGAAAGTCTTTTCTCTTGTTTTTTTAGTATATTTTTTCAGTAATTTACCTTTCCAAGTAGAAAACTCTACTTTAGATCGCAAAACAAGGTACCGGATCTTCACCGACTAGACCCGGGTACCTATACTAGCACTTGACGTCGGCTCCAATCCTATATTATTGATCATGTATATTTCGCAGAGTCAAAATTCGTATCCCGAGCGGTTACGCCTTCTTCCCGAACGAGCCAATCCCTACTTCGCGCCTAGCCATGAAGCAGCAAACCGAAAACCTCGTGCACTTCACCTACATGCCGAAAGGAGGACACTTCAATGCCTTCCAAGTACCCGCCGACCTGGTCGCCGATATACGACTCTTTGTGCGGACTGTCGAGGTACTTTGCGCTCGTTTTTCCTTCATCCACATCCTGTGAGGTTCGACTTAGAGCAGTGGTTCTCAAACTGGGGTTTACGGCCCCTTGGGGTTCCGTGTGGAAGTTTTACGGGGTCCGCACAACATTCCTTCTTTATAAGCTGACAAATTATATTACTCCGGGGACTAGTTTCCTTCAATTTCACAGTCGATAAATCTTTTGATAGCTTGTGTCCAGCACGTATAGTTATTAGTTAGTATGTGTACATGGTAGAGTAACCTATTGTGCATTAAAATCCAATTTTTGCTATTTTAAACATTAAACGGATGCGCTATTATTACAAGGAACGTAAGGAGTCCGCAAGGCAAAAAGGTTTGAGAATCACGGACTTGAAGCATGTATTAGCCTTATACCAGGGGTTCCCAACCTGTGGTACGCGTACCACTAGTGGTACGCGAAGGTTTTTAGGTGGTACGCGAGTAGCTTCCTTTTTTTTTCTCAAAACCCTGGATTTAAAACTTTATATTTTGTTTATCTGGTTTTGTTTACATAAAAAAATCCCCGAAGCCCATTCTTATTGTTACGTAACTATTCCTGCTGTTCCAGAACAATGCGATCTTCAAAATATAGGCCGTGTCAATGGTCGACAAGGAGCACAGTTGCTTTGTAAAGCGTACAACGCTGTGGGGCAGTCGTCGTTAATTATTCGAAATGATTGCTCTTGATAGATATAATGTACTGTTTTATAGCTTACTCTACAAATAGCATTGAATAATGTAAGTTGTAAGCTAAAAAAAGATAAACATGTGATTCGACTAAATTAGTTGTTCTCCAAGAAGTGGTACGCGTTACACTACAGAGCGTCCAAGTGGTACGAGATCGTAAAAAGGTTGGGAATCCCTGCCTTATACGGACCGCATTCCTGCTCGACTTAAATGGAAATTCGATTGCTTGTAATCCTGTGCTCTGTAAGCTTTAAGAATATGGGATAAAGATTTAAAAAAATATCAGTCTCTTGAAGGCCAATCTCAATTAAACTACTAAAAAGCAAACGGTTTGCGCATTTGGACGCGAATGTCTAACTATAGCCCCAGATGGAAAAGGATTATTTTTTACACCTTGTTCCCACTTTCGGGTTATTATTTCCACCAAACGCACCATACAAAAATTGTAATGATAACAGATCTGTTATCGACCAAAGCTATAGAGCAGGGGTTCTTAAGCTGGGATTCATGAACCCCTTAGAGGCCCACGAAGGCCTAATTTGATATTAGTGTGTAATTGAAAAGTAATTATGTTTGAAAAGTGCCGAATTAAAAATAAAACGTTTTTGCACTAAATGTATAATTTAGGCTTCATTTGCGCTTTCATAGTTTTTAGGCCTGAAACAGCAGATTTATAAAGTCGATGGGTATTGTGACATAAATTTATGCTTAAAAAGTACTTATATTGAACCTAAACGTAATTAAAACTAGTTATAGTTAACTGAACTCATTTTTTGGTCGAAATGAAACGAGCGAATTCCTTGATAATCAATTTTTGTGCATTAAATATTTATCTTCGACATATGAGCAGCGTGAAAATCCCAAATGTTCGAAATTTGTATATTGCAATGCAAACTTATGTTTTTCCTAATAACGCTTAACGTTCTCTTTGTGTCTAGGGCTTGGAGAGGGGAGCGAGGAGATCAGTTATTGAGGAAGAAGACATCGGATCCTCGCAACTCGACCGGGTCACCAAAAGTGAATGAGTAAAACTCGCATCAGGAAACTCAACTTCTTCGCATAAAATGCGCAATCTAGGTTGTAGAGTATAGTAAACTGATCACGTATTTGAAGTGCTCGTAATTTTTATCGCCGATTTGAGTTTTTCTTCACTTTAGTTTTTAGTGTGATTACACGTTAAATAATGTAGACATCTTCACCTTATATTTCACTTGAGAAAGTTCAGCATCACGTATTCTTCTGTTATGACTTTGAGGTGCATCCGGTAATTATGCAATTGAGCAGTCGTATGTTGTATATTTTTTGTAGTCGCCTGTGATATAAAAATGCTTCAGATCCTTGTTCTTTTAATTTCGTATTAGTATCGTCTATATTTGTAGCAAGCTTATTTCACCGGTTTAATCTATACTTAGCAACCAGTGCTCAAATTTTAAAATGCGGACATTGATTGACCAAAAACACCAACGGTTTAACAACGTAAATTTGTGACGCAATGTTTTCTTTGTTTGTTTAAAGTTCAGCGTCGTTGCTTTACATCTCTGTTTTGTTTTCGAGATCGTTCAATAGCGATCGTATTCAAAAATGTGCTTCGCGACTTAATACAAGTTCAATCTGCACAGTATCGTACTAAACCAACGATATTGCCGTTCGAAGATGGTTTTTCATTGAGGGAAAAGTCGAATCTAAAATGTTTGGTGGACTGGGGGTTATTCTACAAGTATTTACCGAAAAATACAATTTTTGTACGAACAAAGTAAAAAATACAATTTCCGAACCACGTTTGTGTCAACACAGTTTGGGTTTATTTTTTCTGTAAACAGTTGTCCACAAAAACGCGTATTTCACTGATGTTAAAAACTTTTTTTTTGCGTTTATTCAGCCAGTTAGTGACTTTCACGGTTACGACTTTCGCAAAAAGAGGATTTGTTTGGAGTGGCCCGAATCGACTGGAGTTTTATTATCCAACATTCATCTACACGGGTTTTCCCCATTCTGAAATTTAGTGTTGCGGGTAACATTATCGAACTTGCTGGAAACACTGTTTGTGTAATAGGCATGACATGACAAACCCAACCTAGGGCGCCGATTAATCAAACACCTTTTTGACAGGGAGAAAATCCTAAACCTTGTTTTAAAGAGGCCAATCACATTTCTGGTACTATTTTGTTCGTTTGGAATGCTTACTAATTTTACACCTAGTTTTGTTATGATTTTTATTGAGTTTTTGCACACTTGAATGGCTTTTTAAAATCATGTAATTATTGAACTAGAGAATATAGATGACGATCTTGTGGGGATCGTGAAGGTCTTGACTCTTGAGTAGTCCTAAAACTGTTTTTCCCAGTGTTACATCAGTATGAATTATGCCTTTATTAAATTTAAGAACCAAATCAATCACTATATACATTTGTCTAAACTAAGTTGCACATTACCCTTGCGAACAGTAAGGATTGTTCTCTTTAACATTGCCAACTGTGACAGGCTATTGAAAGGTTGAATTGGCTAAAAAACTATCGGACTGACAATTTTGGAAAGCCCTGAATAAACAGTATAATTATTTATTGTTTGGAAAGAGTTGATAAAACATAATTTTGATTAGTGTCACAGTTACTAATCTACCCTTTTAAGTGAAATACATGGATACTTGCCTACTGACTGAAACAGGGTAATACTAATTTACGGAATAATAAATGGTCGGAACGCTTACTAATTTAAGAGTTACCCTGTTAAAACAATTATTAAACCAACTCACAATATTTGGGTTAGGGTAGGGGTTAGCATTTGGGTGAAGGTGGGTCAAGTGTTATTATATGTAATAATAATACTGTGAGCGTTCGACAATTCATCATTCCATAAAATAGTGTTACCCCTGAAACATTTTTTCTTTGCTCTTTAAACAATGTTTTCTAGCAAAATGTTTGTGTACATAATTGCTGGCTTGGTTGCTGTGTTCGCTTTCCTGAAATATTACCTACAAGGAAAGGAAGACCACGAGTTGCTTTCAGGATACTTTTCCGACAAGTATTGGAATCATGACGAGGAAGAACCAGACCAGAGCATTAACCGATTTAAAATTGATATTTCAGAGAAAGAAATTGCCGATCTTAAAAAAAGATTAAGCAACACAAGGTTTCAATGCAATAAACATAAATATAAATAAAGTATTACTTGACAATGTGTTGCTTAGATCTGGTTAGTTACTTTCAGCTGTAACTCACCACCTTCATATAGGCGTAACACTTTTGAAGTAAAGATGTTTTAATGTATATATATGTTACGCTTTACACCAACATAAAAAACTATATCAAATTTTAAAAAATAATGTTGGATTTATTCACATATATTAAGATTTATTAGCTATTTATAAAATTTTGTTTATTACAAGACGTCATTCCAAGAAAAACTTGCAAACACCAGAATTCCAAGAAAAACTTACAAACACCTTATAAATTGTCAGGGGGGAATAATAAAGAAAAGGCAAAACTGATTTTTAAATTGATAGCAATTGGACGGAAGGTGTTAGTATATCGCACTTTTTGCAAAGGGTATATCGCGCTTATTGTGAAAGGTTTTAACCGGGGCAAAGCTGGGTATTTCGTCTTAACCTGGTATGGTGGCCAAGAAAGAATATTGTACGGGTCGCACTGTGTTTAATTTTTACAATAATAAAAGTTTTTTTTAGGATGCTGGGTGACGAATAGGTTTATCTGTTTATTTTTATTAACAAATTTTAAATTCAACTAAAAAAAAGTTTACCTTTGATAATACACATGTGTGCGAATTTTAATTTATCTACAATCTGTAACATATAGGTACCCTGTCTCTGCTTTTAAAAATTCGGGGTTCAACTATGGCACCCGTGATGATTACATGAAAGAGCTTGTTGAATACTGGAGCAAAGATTATGATTGGAAGAAGCAGGAAGATTGGATGAACAGCTTTGACCATTTTAAAACCAACATTGAAGGTTTGAATGTCCACTTTATTCATTCCAAGCCAAAGAATGTTAAGAATGGAGTTGAGGTAGTTAATAATCATGTTAAATTTTTATTAATTTTGTGTATTTTTGTAGTGTGTTGTTTAACTTGTTGTCCACTGCTACTTTTTAGGTGAAATATGTTGTTGATCTTCTAGGTTTAATAGATATGAACATTCACCTACTTTCTTACCCGTAGAATCAAACATGTATTCTTGCAAGTGCCATCCATCAATTTTATAAAATTGCAGAACTACCGCTGAGAGCAATTTTATAAAATTGCAGAACTACCGCTGAGTTTTGCAAAAATAGAAAATAGGACAAACTAACTGCATTTTGTACAGCCCTTTTCTTATTACCAGTGCAACATAAAAAAGAGTTATTATAATTTTATGAAATTACCTTGCATTATAAGATTTACCCTCTCAAGTGTTTAAATGATGAAGGTTTTTACAGTTTTTGTTTCTAGAGTTTATTGCTTTTTACAAAGCTGTGACAGATTTTTTTCTAGGCAATTTGGTGTTGGGCTGTAAAGGAAACTGCTTAAATGTTTAATGGTGCCACTGGTATGTAAACAACTAGCCCTTATTACACGTTCCTTGCATATTAATCTGACTACCAAACGATAACCCCCCTGAAACATCTGTCCTTATAACCTCATAAAATCTAGACAAAGTCACTTCACTAAGAAGACGTTTTAAAATTTTCAGCCCAAGATCCTGTTAATGACACACGGTTGGCCAGGTTCAGTTGTTGAGTTTCTTAACATCATTCCAATGCTAACTGACCCATCAAACTATGGTGGTCATGAAGTTGATGTGTTTACTGTCATCTGTCCTTCCATACCTGGATATGGATTTTCTGATGCTCCACAAAAAGAAGGTTTAATATATATGGATATGTTTTTATTTCTTCATAGTTGTTAAGTTTTTATTTCTTTATACTTCTAACTTTTCTTTACCTACTCTGTTCTAATTTTCGAAAAAAGCGAAATTTAGTTAAAGCCTTTCAGTAAATATATCATCTAAAAAAATTGTGATTAACATTAATAATGTGTAATGCAGGTTTTAATGGCTTCCACTGTGCTCGGGTTTTTCACAAGCTGATGCTGAGACTTGGCTACAAAAAGTACTATGTCCAAGGTGGCGATTGGGGATCAATGATTAGTAACGCCATTGCGAAGCTATATCCAAAGTAATGCTAATAAACCTGCAAAATAATTAAAGTATTTTCTTCAGTTGGTAAAAGGTTTTAGTTATGCCATGTTGGTAAAAATTTAAATTTTGAAAAGTTAAAAGCTGTAATCAGTTGCACAGCATTCATTTTATAGTATTTATAGTCAATCCTCCTTTAAATTATGTATATATACCTGGTAGAGCTTGGGATGCCTACCCATAAACTTTGATTTTTAATTGTGCTACTTTGGTCCAACGTATTAAAAAAAACACTTGTAATTTTGCAGCTATGTAAAGGGGGTTCATACCACCTTAGGTTTTGGACATCCGCAAGGATTAAATATCCTTAAATATTTTGTTGGAGCCTACATTCCTTCTCTTGTCTTTCATCCTGCTGAAACAAAGGCACTTCTTCCCTTTAAAAAGTCCGCCAAAACTATGTTGGCTGAAACCGGTTATATGCACTTGCAGGCAACAAAGCCTGATACAGTAGGTAGGTAACTTTGAAGTTTTTTTTTCTGGTTGTTGTTCACTTTTGACTGACTTTGTAGCTTAATGAAGTAAAATGTTGCATACACTTATAGCAGTAACATTAATCTTTGTTTGCAAAAAATGTATGATACTTTGAAACACCCTAAGTTGCCAACAAATCAATCTTTGCAGGTTTTGGTTTGAGTGATTCCCCTGTTGGTTTGGCAGCTTACTTGGTTGAAAAATTTTCTTCATGGACTGACTTGGATGGCAGGTACCACTATTTTATTGATACCACATTGCGAAAATGATAAGAGAAAATGTACATCTTGGTAATCAAAAAGTGATAGCAAAATATATAACATATGATTAAATTAACAGAAACAGCAAAACGTGATAGCAGTGTTTTCAACCTTACTTTGTGGCGACCCGATTACTAAGCTAAGTATAACTTCAAAGCGTTGGCGTCCCAATTCTCCTCACTAGAACTTTTGTAAGCAAACTACACTGAACATATCTTAACAATAATCAGTGAGCCATATCTTTGTATTGCTTAATCTTTCATATTTTTTTAAATTTAAAAAACAAAATCCTGCTCAGAACCAATGCAATGTATCTAATCTTTTGAACTGCTGAAAGCGGCAACACAACCAAATCAAACGACGACCTAATTTTGAGTTGGAGACCCATAGGTTGAGAAACAATGTGCTTTTTTACGGATAGTGATATCCAATACCTAATAATCTATTCCGATACCCTATAATTTATCGTTTAGCCAAAATATAGGGCCTAGTTTTGCTAAACGATGTCATTATAGTGCAAAAAATTATTAAAATTAAAAAGTTCAGAGGTTTTTTTTGAGGTTAATCGGCCGAAAGATCTTATCGGTCAATCCTATGGTGCAGGGATCGGCAACCTTACGGCCCGCGATCCGGCCCGCCGATGTAGTTCATCCGGCCCGCCGCCTCTGTGACAAATTGGACACGAGTCCATTTCAAATACTTTTTCTATTATTTTAACTACGTAAGTGCAAAAAATGTTCGATACATCATTCTACGTCCGGTTTGTTTACGTTTTGATGCACTGTTTTCACCTAGATTAGCGCTTCTTTACCGTTGCGCCGTGGAAGGCAGCCAAGTGCGTCACGGAAAAACGGAAAACGTATTCGAAATATTGAACATATATTTTTTTTTATTTTCGGCAATGTAATAAAAACTTGCAAGAAATTTAACAGAAATGCCGGTAAACCCGAAAAATCGCGCTCGCTTCGCTGGACAGGCGTGCCTTGGCTTAAAAGGTTAACAAACACTGAGCTACATTAACTTTAAATGTTATCGCGTTTCCTCAATGTAGTTTTATTACACTTTTTATTAGAAGTATGGATGACGACATGTGAACTCGAAGTTTAAACCAAACAAACGTTTTTTTTTCGCGCTTTGCGCCAACACTTTACTGCCTCCTTAAATGTAATTAAACACGTTTTTAAGTGCAAAAACGATCAGAGGCCCGCCTAATTCACAGTTGATGGAACATGAAAATAACACAATTATTAGTTAACATTTTGTGCGGCGCGCAGAGATCTTTCAGAGTTTGGTTTTGGCCCGACTAGAAAAAGGTTGCCGACCTCTGCTATAGTAAATGGGTTTATTGCTTTGTAGCAGACACGCGTATGATATAATAAGCCTAATTTGACCTAACTATTTTAAAACAAAAAACAATTGTTGTACAGAAATAGCCAAACTGGTAAGCTGGCCGACTACTGGACCAAGGATCAGCTTCTCAACAACATAATGATTTACTGGTGGAATAACTGCATCACCAGTTCCATGAGATTTTACAAAGAAAATATAGGCAATTTAGCTGTTAATCAGGCCAATCGGTAAGTTGCATCAAAAGCCTGATATTTTTTTCGTGAGTTTGGATGCACGTGATGTGCTTAAATACAGCTACAAAGGATGAAGGAATATAGCATAGGAATAGGCTGTTTAAGGATTGCATGGCTATTTGGTTCAATCTATATGAAAAAAAAATTTATGTATGCGTGATCTTTTTAAGTATGCATGATCAAAAATAACAGTTTCTTAAGGCTGAGTCACTGTTTTATTTTGACTTGACTTATGTCGTAAAAAAGGAATTACTTTAACTTAAGGTAATTTTAATCAATGAAAAATTATAAAATTCAGGTAATTTTTGTTTATTATCGCACAAAACTGTTTGATCTAACTACAGTTTTAGCAATGTTCCATGTAATATACTGCGGTAAACTGATGAAGTTTTACAACTATAAGAGTTTTCGTTTTTTAGTACAAGTATTTTTCTTAATTCCCACAAATATTGCTATGTTCACATAAGTGTTGAAATAATACTGCGTCTTGAATTGGTGAATTGACCAAGACTTACTGTACCTTGTTTTATTTGACTGGATTTCGCAATCATTTCAAAGCCCCCGACTTGGACTTTGATCATTTCTGAACTAATATAAATCATTTTCTAAACTGCTAGTTGACAGTACTATCTAAGAACGGTCTGATTACAACATTTAAGTGCTCGACCCACTGGTGCATATTTTACGCAATGGGAGTCTCCCAGGCCTACTTGGTATTTTCTTCGAATACCCGGTAGTTTGGGCAAAAAGTACTGCGATTTCATACGATGCTAATAACGTAATTACCCCGGTCAAATAAGCAAACTGGACTAGAGTCCGGCCAAGTTTAGCTTTTGCGTTGGAAAGTCTTTTTTCTTTGATTTTTAGTGTAATTCTTTCCCAATAATTCACCTTTGCCGATGCTACCACTCAACATCGGGGATCGGATTGGATCCGATATTATTGAACATTTATATATTACGCAGCGTCAAGATTCGCATCCCAAGCGGTTTCGCATTCTTCCCGGACGAGTTTATCCCCACTTCACGTCTCGCCATGAAGCAGATTTGCGAAAACCTCGTGCACTTTACCTACATGCCGAAAGGAGGACACTTCAATGCCTTCCAAGTGCCCGCCGACCTGGCCGTCGATATACGACTCTTTGTGCGGACTGTCGAGGTACTTGCGCTTTCTTTGTTCACCTCGTTCTTTCTTTGTTCACCTCCTGTGATGTGTTCGACTTAAAAATAAGGCTTACAAGTATGTGTTAGCCGTATACCTCTTTTCTGTTTGACTTAAATGACGATTGGAATTAACCAACTTTCTCCTTGATTTAAAACGGCATTCCATGTGAAAATATTTGCCGGCTTTTGCAATTTAAGTGCTCTGTAAACTCGAAGAATATAAATGATGATGTGTAAAAAATCTGTCTCTGGAACGCAAATTTCAATTTAACTTATAAAAGCAAACTTTGTTGTGCATTTGGACGCGATTGTCTATAGCTAGAACTGGAATAAAAAAAGCTTAAAAAATTAGTTATATTGACCTTGGGCGTGATTAAACCTAGATATATAATTCAGTGAACTAATTACACACTGAAAATATTTTATGCTATTTTCTGTTCGAAATAAGACGACAGAGTCCTTTTAAAAAACAATTTTTGCGTCCTTTAAAAAATCAATATTTGTGCTATAACGATTCATCTTTAATCTGAACAGCATAATGTGCAAAGCCTTCACTAGTCTGTTAACAAAAAACCTTAACGTTATCTTCTAGGGTTTGGAAAGGGGGCGACGTATATTCAGTCTAGACGTAATTAAACCTAGTTATGATTATTAGAATTGATTACACATACGTGAAATATTTTTTACCAATTTTCTGTTCAAAATAAAACTAGAAAATCCTTCTAAAAGTCAATTTTGTGCAATAAAAATCATCTTTAATTTGAGCAGAATAATGAGCAAATCTTACCTATGTGAAATTGCGGTTATTTTAATGCAAACTTATTGTGTGCTTCTTTTCAAAATTTCAAATGTAATCTCCATTTTGCTGCAAAGCTTTCACTCCCATTCTGTTAAAAAAACGCTTAACGTTCTCTCTGTTTTTAGGGCTTGGAAAGGGGTCGAGGTATCTTGAAGCTAGACGTAATTAAATCCATTTATGATTAACTTAATTTATTGCACACGTAAACATTTTTTTACCAAGTTTCTGTTCGAAATAAAACTAGAGAATCATTTAAAACTCAACTTTTTGTGCAATAATAGTTCATCTTCAATTTGACCAGCATAATGTGCAAACCTTAACTATGCGAAGTTACGGATGTTGTATATAAACTTATAATGTGTTTTTTCTTCAAAATTTCAAATGTAATCTCCATTTTTCTGCAAAGCCTTCACTCCCGTTCTGTCAAAAAACTCTTAACGTTTTCTTTGTTTCTAGGGCTTGGAAAGGGGAGCGAGGAGATCCGTTATTGAGGAAGAAGACATCGGATCCTCGCAACTCGACCGAGTCACCAAAAGTGAATGAGTTTAACTCAAAACCAGGGAACTCGCCTTCTTCGCATAAAATGCGCAATCTAGGGGAAAATTTCAGTATCACGCAATCTTCTTTTGTGATAAATTTTCACGTGTGTCCGATAATTGTGCAATTCAACAGTCGTATGATGTGTGATCTTTGTAGTGGCCTGTGATATAAACAATGCAATTTGAAACTGCTTCAGATCCTTATTTTGTTAATTTCGTAAAAACATCGCCAATTATTTGTAGCAAGCTTGTTTCACCTGTTTGAGCTATACTTCGCGACCAGTCCTTAATTTCGAAATACGATCTTGATTGACCATAAACACCAACGGTTTAACAACGTGATTTTGTGACGTCATGTTATCTTTGTTTGTTTAAGAATGTCTATCCTCATTGCGTTACATCTCAGTTTTGTTGTCGGGATCGTTCCATAGCGAGACTATGTTTCTCTAGTAATACAAGTTCAATCTGCACTGTACGTAATAAAACAAACGATATTGTTGTTCGAAGTTGGTTTTTCATTGAGGAAAGAGTCGGGTCGAATAGTTTGGTTGATTGGGGGTTGCTGTATGAGAAATTTACCGAAAATACAATTTTTGAATAAATAGGATGTCGAGTCCCAAAGCGCAAACAAAGTAAACTGTACGATTTTCGAAACTTGTGTCAATTCAGTCGTATTTTAGGTTTACTTCCTCTGTAAAAATGGTGTACACGAAAGCGCGTCTTACACTAATGTTGGGAGCCCATACAGAAATGCATTTTGCGTATCAGCCAGATAGTAATTTTCACGGTTAGGTTTTTCGCAAAAAATCGGATAGGTTTGGGTAGGCACAAATGGGCCGAATCGACAGGAGTTGTTTACCAGAGGGTAATTTCATTCTTCTACAAGGGATTTCACCTCTTTCGAATCCAGTGTTGCGAGTCACGTAATATCGAACATGCTGGCAACACTGTTTCGGTAATAGGCTTGACATGACAAACCCAACCTAAAGTGACCAATAATCAAAAAACATTTTGATTGGGAGAAAATCTTAAACGTTATTTTAAAAGGACAATCATAATTTTGGTAGTATTTTGTTTGTCCGGAATGTAACTCTATCTCCAAATCATATGTCAGCCTTTCTTTTTTGTAAATGTTGAGAGGTTTTCAATTGTCTGACCAAGTCAACGAATATAATACACTGTTGAGCGTTGGTTTTAGACGTTGTAGAATTGCATTTGAGTAGAACTTCAAAAAAGCTTTCAGCACGTTATACACTGAATAAATCAAGTCCAAGTTCCACAAAAAGCATACTGAGTTTTTATCGTTGTATCTATAGGCACAACTTCAAATATAAGCATTTTTTATGCGTAGCCTAAGGTCTAGGCAAACACTAGCCTATTGCAGTATGTACCGTTGACGTTTGGTTGTTTTTTTATGGTTTTATAGAGTTCGTATTCAGCCTAAAATAAAACCAATAAAATCTGACTAGGCGAAATTCCTGTCATTGGGTGCCACACAATTCCAGCTGACTTTTCAAAAGCGTCACAAATAAAAAATGCCTAGAACGACTGTTTTACATAACAGAAACAAACGATTAGAAGCGTGTGAAGCAAAGCTGTGTGCGCACTCGTGACTGTTTACCTATCAATCAAAGGGAATTCCCCTTGATAAAAACCAGTGGAACGAATTAAACCATATATAGGCTATTTTGTTGCAGACCAACATACAGTGTAAAACGTCCCACTTGCTTGTCGGCCATTTTTCTGTTTCTTTTCGCTATGCCACAAATGCGGATAAGCCAATTGCTCTTTAGCCAGGATTCGATTCTTGGTCGCTTTGAGAAGGAAGGAGATATCAACAGTCTCATTGGGAGTTTTAGGTTGATTTCCACTTACGAAAGACAGCGCAAAATAGATTCCATTCCGGTTATGACTGTCGCACAAGACAAGAACACTGGAAGATGGCATAGCAACAACAACCGCCGTCTCTACATGTTCCGCGTACTACAAAAACAAGGATTGATTCGAGATGATATTACGGTAATAGGCCAGTCAGTCGTTTAATTGAACTTTCTTACATTAACGGAAATTGCGTCGCTTCTCAAATTCTTTCTGGCGTTGATTTTTTTTTCAAAATTGTCACCAACTTTTTGCTTTACGTGAGCAGAACTCAAAGTCAAGCTATAAGCAAAATAAAACTAAGTCGAGTAAAACCGTTGTGTTAAATATAAGATACTGTGATAAAAAACGATTTGTTGAACAATTCAAAATCAGCAATATCTTTTAATTCTTCGCATGTTGTGCACAGCAAAAATCCTTAACTATATATATTACACATCTAATTTTTCGTAATTTGGCGCTACTAGAGTCATACATTTCTTTTAAGGTGAAGGTGGTCAACAGTGTACGGCCGAATAGCACCAATGGATTTCACGTTACAATTCGTGGTGGTGGATCAGCTTTACCCCATTGAAACTGTCGATAGAGTTACAAACCGAACATGTTCACATTAAAATGTATATACAAATATCGCTTATCTGTACGAATCTTCGCTGAGCAATACCGCACCGTGCTTTCAATTGTTGTATATTTAGTTTTAAAATTAAGCTTATGTCGTTAATCAAGAAATAAAATTATTGTAAACTGTAAAATAAATTCAATTTAATGCACTGTTGTACGTCGTGTGGAAAACCAGCAAATATTCTGCTTCTAGCAAAAACACAACATAACATTACATTTATTCGAAAAGTGTATAGGGTATCAGCGAGTAAAATATATTACTAGTAATATTTAATTCCAAGTACCATCACCTCATAATCAATAAGGCCACAGATAATAGGGGCACTTAACAGGGACGTCGAAGAGGGGGGGGCGCAGGGGGCAAGCGCCCCTCCTGCCCTTTGCTAAGGGGGGCAAGGGGGAGGGGGGGGCAAAAGTGCCCTTTTCATGAAAAATGATATATTGCTTTCACAACGTTAAATATTATGCGACTTTTACTAGTCCACAGGACCGACAGGAGTAGGCCTAGGGCTTGAGCTACGGAAAAATGCAAAAAAAATCGTAAAATGACATGATTGACATTTGTTAAAACATTTTTGGTACCATTTTAAGCCAATCTAGAAGGCGTGGCCGCAAACATTTTTCCGGGGGAGCACCCCCGGACCACCCAATATTATGTTGCCCTTACCAAAAAGTCGCCCCTTTTGCCCTGAAATCGCTCCGGCGTCCCTGGCACTTAAAGATCAATAGTTGGACATGGTGTGAAATTTAAACTGACCATACCAGGCTTTAATAGGGGATTATCGTGGTAGAAGGTTCTGCAGCTTGTACAAAACACAGCAAAATTCGCAAGAAGTCTCCCAATAAGTGCTTCTAAACGACTACTTGCTTAAAAGTGTAGTGTATCCTAGTCTAGCGAGATAAAAATCTTTATTTGAAAACTTAATTGCGCGATGGTGTTTGCTTTTTTTCATAGTACTACCGAACTTCAGTGATATTTAAATTCCATGTGCTTGATACCATTTTTTCAAGCGTTCAAATAAAGGCTTTTAAATAAGCTTTCTTTCTGCAGCTTTCACGGCGTGATATTTTTCCTTTAACTAATATATACGCTATTGTAGCGATGATTCTTGTATGAGGCGTTCAAAGAAGTGGTGAATTATGTACCGCGTAACCACAATGAAAGCGTACGCAAGAAAAAGGCAATTGTACGCTTCGTCAACTGCAGTGTGCTAACTCGAGTGTGACATTAATTAGGTCACCCTCGAGCTGTTACACGCCAGCAACTATGCTGGAGGGAGACTGCGTGCATAGGGTCGCCACACTATATTATTAAGTTTCAAAGCATTGTACAAGCCTGGGGATTTATGTTAGATCGATCAAGTACATGCGAGATCAACTGAGAGAAAAACACGCAGCAGCCTACACGGTTTTATTACTTCACAATTATAAAGCTGCTCATAAACCTTTTCTATCACCTTTTTCGCACATAAATAAAGTACATATTATTGCATTACAACTTTTTTTAAGTGTATTTTTTAGCCAAAGGGACAGAAATGTGGCGTAACGCTAATCAACGTGTTCTTATAAAAAAGTCACTATAGGCCAGGGCTGTGGACTGGGAGTCGGACTCGAGGAGTCGGTTTGTTTTGCTGGAGTCTGACTCAGGACTCGAGTAAGACCACGTAAAACTACCCGAATCCTGAGTCCAAATTGTGCATGCGCAGTATCAAATTTTCAAACTGATATGGCGACCAACTGGAAATTTGTCAAGGTGGAACAGCATTATGATGAAATATTTTCTAACGATGTATTTGTTGTGTGTGGATGAGTTATACGACACCCCTACAACGTGAATTTCTAAATATCCACGTTATTTTAGTTACGTAAATTGGCGGAATACAGGCTATAGAGTCAGGGCCGGACTCGAGGCTCGACGAAATCGCATTTTGACCGGAGCCGGACCCGGGACTCGGTAGTCGGACTCGTTTTGTTCTTTTTTTGCCGGAGTCGGACTTGGGTTATTTTTAACCGACTCCGCAGTCCTGCTATAGGCGAAGTCGTTTCTATGCAAATAATACGTTTTACAAACGGAAACAACAGGTGTCACTATAGGCCAGTGGTTCTCAACCTTTTTTACCCCGAGGAATCTTTTACCGATTTTCGAAACTCAATTCCTCCCTAAGAAATGCACCATCTGCAAATATACGTGTAGAAATGTCAATACTAAAGAGAGTATAACCGTTTTAAAAGCGAAGTTTTAGGCCGCCATATTGGCGCCAATTTATTTCTAGTTAACTTGGCTGAATGAAATTTATTAAAAACAATATATGCTGTCGTTGTGATAAGCGAAAACCACTAATCTCGCAATGTGACATAATAATAAAGGACTGAACTTCGTCATACGTCTTTTTCTCGCTTGCGAAAAATCCCTTAACTGTTTCGCTTTTGATGAGTGATCTGCTCATAATTTGCTTCAATATACATATGCACGCGAATTTCACCACCAACAAAACGCTTTAATTGGTCTAAATTGGTATTATTTCATATAATCTAGTTATGCATATACCTTGGAGTGTTTAACAATAATTATACTATCTCTGGAAAGCACAAGCAAAAAAGTAATTCCTGGTTACATTGCATGGGAACACACAATAAGACCTAACATACAACAACACATAAAGTAGAAAAATCTATAAAACCATAGATTTAAGATCAACGACATAATACAGCCCAACACGCAGTAATATCCACTACAGCATAAGATCGAAATCGTCTGAATAATACATAAATCTGTCGGAATAAGGCCTAAATTCTTCGAAATAAGGTATCAATTCACCGCAATGAGACACAAATTCATTGGAATTAGTACTAAATTCATCGGAAGAAGACCTAAATTCATTAAAATAAGACCTAAATTCATTAAAATAAGGCCTAAATACGTTTGGAAGCCCTAGTCTGACCGGCGCCGCCAGGGTGCCGCTGTTAATTTTAGCACCGGATTTATGGTCTTGTTTGGGGTTATGTGTGGGGCGGGAAAATGGGTTTGTGTTGAAATCGTTAGGGGAGTTAATGATGTACTTAGGGGTGGCATTTGGGGTAAGTTAAAGTGTTATTTAGGCTTGATTCTGACATTTAGTTCCTAATCCGACGGATTTAGGACTTATTTCGATTTAGACGTTAGTAATACCATTTGGTTTTAGTCTTATTTTGGCCTTATTTCGAATTATCTTTTATTCTGACGTTGGTGTTGTTCTTATGTAGGTCTTATGGCTGGAGTTCCATTGTATAGGTTCGGCACATTTTCGGTTTACTCATTTAGCGGGTTACATGACCTTTTGGGCAAAAAATATACGCCTTTGCTTGATTTTGCACAAATAAAACAACCACTGACGATAAAAACACAAAAATACGATTTTATTTACACACATTTCAAATAGGCTACTACCTGGAAACTTTAAAACAAGTTATGTAAATTCAGCCGTATTGAAAGTCTACTTTTTCTGTTAAAATGGTGTCCACGAAAGCGCGTCTTCACTGATGTTGAAAGTCCATCAAGATATGTTTTAATCAGCCAGTTAGTGATTTTCCAGTTGAGTTTTTCGCAAAAAAGCGGATTGGTTTGGGGAGGCCCAAATGTGCCGAATTGACAGGAGTTGTTTACCAGAGAGTAATTTCATTCTTCTACAAGGGATTTCACCGTTATCGAATCCAGTGTTGCGAGTTACGTAATATCGAACTTGCTGGCAACACTGTTTGGGCAATAGGCTTGACATGACAAACCCAACCTAAAGTGACCAATAATCAAAAAACATTTTGATTGGGAGAAAATCTTAAACGTTATTTTATAAGGACAATCATAATTTTGGTAGTATTTTGTTTGTCCGGAATGTAACTCTATCTCCAAATCATATGTCAGCTTTTCTATTTTGTAAATGTCGAGAGGTTTTCAATTGTCGGAATGTCTTGAGGCAAGTGTACAGCCAATATTGATGTGAAGGATACCTATATTTTCGTGTATTGTTAAGAAAAAATAAATTCCTAAAATTGACAACGATTAGCATAACGTTTGGATGTTGGTAGTCTAATTGGATTGCAAACTAACGTTAAACGTTTTTGAGCACCAAGTCAACGAATATAATACACTGTTGGGCGTTGTTTTTAGACGTTGTAGCATTGCATTTGAGTAGGACTTGTTAAATTTGTGCTTATCTTTCAAAAAAGCTTTCAGCACGTTAATACATTGGAATGAATCAAGCCCAAGTTCCACAAAAAGCATACTGAGTTTTTTATCGTTGTATCTATAGGCACAACTTCAAATATAAGCATTTTTTATGCGTAGCCCAAGGTCTAGGCTAACACTAGCCTATTGCAGTATGTGCCGTTGACGTTTGGTTTTTTTTTTTATGGTTTTATATAGAGTTCGTATTCAGCCCAAAATAAAACCAATAAAATCTGACTCGGCGAAATTCCTGTCATTGGGTGCCACACAATTTCAGCTGACTTTTCAAAAGCGTCACAAATAAAAAATGTCTAGAACGACTGGTTTACATAATAGAAACAAACGATTAGAAGCCTATGTAATTAGGCTATAGATGATTTACTTAACAGCAGAGGCGTAGCTAGGGGGTTGCGGGGGGGGGGTACATATGTCCCCGGGCGCCAAGGTAGAGGGGCGCCAAAATGAGGCTTTCAAATTTTTCACAACAAGGGTAAAAAAACGACCACAAGCAAGATAGCACTCGCGGCTGTGGCAGACCTCATCTGATATGCCACCCACACCCAGACTGGTGCTCTTACCAGCCATCACAGCTGCCAAGATACTGATTCTGCATGCAGCTGGTTCGTCTAGCTTAGTGGTTCTTAACCTTTAGCCTATTAAACCGCGCCACCTGTGGTAATTGTCCTGCGCTTTGCGCCCCCTACGGAAAGCAATTCGGTATTTTGGAATTACATATTAGTTGGACAACATAAAAAAGAGTAGCCTAAATGTGTATCGTTGGTCGCACGTAGCGCGAAAAAGTTCTGTTAAACACGCAATGGTATACTCACAGAGACTTTGTGCTAAATACAACTGTCAACAAAACAGGAAAAAAACAAGAAAATAAACGAGAACTTTTTGAAGTTTTAATCGTTAATTTGGGCAAAAAAAAAGAGTTTGTACAGGCGTAATAGTGGAGCCCAACCCAATTGCACAACTATACCGTATAATTGTTCCGACTAAACATAGCCCTAATCGGTCGTAAAAGTAGCAATTATAGTCCAACAACTGAAACACTATTAAAAATTAGTAGCAAAGATCGCAAATCGCAAATCCATGAACTATTTCTTCAGTCACCCACATGTGTAAGGACATCATAAAAATCAGAATGAACACAAAACTAAACCATTAAAATCACTATAAAAGCCAAGACTCATTTCGTGATGGTTTAAGCCAAGCTGCTGTATACTGTTACGTGCTTAATTAGCACTACAAAATTATCACCGGTTGCTAATTACGCCGACTGTAAATTCTAACATTCATTATTAATTTTGCGCCTTTGTTCTTAAATGTAGGGCTAGGAATTAGGTTTTCGCATTTCGAGACATGTATAATTGTATATTAACGTAATATTCTTGTGCGCTGTGGTGTTCGCCGTTAATTGGACTTTAGACATGTTTTTTCCTGTCTCCAAACATTTCTGCAAATCTCACAATCATTTATCGCTTGTTTTTTCCGGCGCGGTTTAACTTCTCACTAAAAGGTCCGCCCAATGTTGAAACGGCCGCCCTGTAAGGCAGGCCTGGGGTTTCCGGGAGCGCGTCGGTTCCCGTGAAAAGGAGTTTTGTTTTAGCCTATATTACGAGCGGCTCACCGCCTACAGCGGAGAGAGACGTCTGGGTGTAGCCTTGTGAAATTAGCGAGTAAAACTTTAAGTTTCATTATGCTCTGTCTGTCGCCTTTGTAAGTAATTGTGTGTGTCTAAGTGTCATTATTGTTTGTGGTGTGGAAATATTCTACTCTTGTAACCAATACATCTGTACGTTGGGTTTTCTTGTTGTGGTCTTTAATATAAGTTCTCTTTGGTAGGTTATTTATTGCCCGAAAATTAAGGACTCACAGCGACTTTACAGGAGGCCTAGGTAATTTTCTAGAATTACTAGTAAAGTCGTAACATAAATAGACCAAAACAAAACACTCGATCTGGGGATTGAGGTGGACCGACGAATCAGGCGACGTAAGAGAATGCCTGGAGAACTGGCAAGAGATGCAGTGGTCTGAATTTGGATATTTGCTGGACGTTGAAGACTGTTCTATCTGACACAGATGGGGATGCAATGCGTCAAAATTGTGCAGATTTTGCAAATTTCTACGACACGAACATCAATGGCAACGATCTTTTCATTGAAATTGGTGATTGCCGAATGCTGCTTAGTAACTGAACTGAAGCGCTACCAAAAACTCCTTTCGAGTTTCTTGGTTTTATTGTGTTTTATGGAGATGACGTATTTCCGAATCTGCGAATTCCGAAAAAATACAAAAAAAACAATAGCTGTTTCAATTGCAAGCTGTGAGCGGTCGTTCAGCAAATTGAAACTTATTTTGTCTTATCTGCGTGCATCAATGGGACAGGATCGTCTCAGTAATCTTGCTATTTTTACCGTTGAACGAGAAACATTGGAAATACCAGATTTCGATGACGTGATTAACCAGTTTGCGACAGTGAAATCAAGAAAAATAATAATCTTTAGTTGTAAATCATTCATGTTTGACAGTGACTAAGTGAGTCATACGTGCAGTTTGT
Source organism: Ascidiella aspersa (assembly GCF_963924565.1). Taxonomy (NCBI): domain Eukaryota; kingdom Metazoa; phylum Chordata; class Ascidiacea; order Phlebobranchia; family Ascidiidae; genus Ascidiella; species Ascidiella aspersa. The sequence continues at coordinate 11,759,227 of NC_139452.1, forward strand.
ATAACCAAAACGCTTCTTCTTTAAATACATTGTTCTACTAAAATTTGAACTGTTTTCCGTATAATTAAGTACGGCATATTATGTTAATTAAATATATAAAAACAGTGGTTTTCAACCTTTTCCATACCGCCAACAAATTTAAGAACCCATGTAACTATAACTGCTCCCTTCGAAAGAGTCTAAGCTGCTAAATCATTACAGTTAATTTATTATGGTAATTAGACGGCATTCCCGTAATAGTGATTGCTATTTAATTGTCCTCTTCGCGACCCCCAGAGAAAAGGCAAACGACCCACCAGGGGTTCGCGACCCCCTGTTGAAAACCGCTGTTATATAGGATCGCTTTGAAATGTTTTAAGATTGTGTTTAGTTTTAATGATTAAATAAATCTAACACAACCGCCGTCTCTATATGTTCCGCGTACCGTGCTGCAAAAACAAGGATTGATTCAAGATGAAATTACGGTAGTAGGCTAGTCTATCGTTTAATGGTACTTTCTGACACTTATGGAAAATTGTGGCGCTTCTAAAATGCTTTGTGGCGTTGACTTGTTTTTAAAATTGCCATGAACTTTATGTTGTCACATGGGCAGAACTCAAAGTCAAGCTGTATAAGCAAAAACACATTAGACCGAGTCAAACCGTTGTTTTACATATAAGATACTGTAATAAAAAACGATTTGATGAACAAATCAAAATCATCAATCTCTTTTAATTCTTACCATATTGTGCACAGCCAGAGTCCTAAACTATAAACATCGGATTTTTCCTAATTTGGGCGCTACTGGCGTTGGAATATTGCTCACCATAGCCAACAAAATTACAGATACATTTTTTTAAGGTGAAGGTGGTCAACAGTGTACGGCCGAATAGCACCGATGGCACGTTACAATTCGTCGTGGTGGATCAACTTTACCCCATTGCAACTGCCGTTAGATTTACAAACTGAACATGTTTACATTAAAATGTATATACGCATACAGCTTATCTATACGAATCTTCGCTCAGTAATAGCGCACTATGCTTTTAATTGTTGTTTCTAGTTTTAAAATTTAGCCGATATCGTTGAACAAAATGAATGTTTGATATATTTTTGTAGCATAAACGCTGTAAAATAAATTTAATTTGACGTACTGTTGCACGTCGTGTGGAAGACCAGCAAATGTATGAAAGCAGAACTATACGCAGTCGGAGGCTGACTCGGGACTCGAGCAAGACTACATAAAACTATACCCGAGTCCGACGTGAGCATGCTTAGGCCTATACAGTATCAAATTAAAAATCTATAAGGCAGCAACCGGCCAATTGCAAAATGTGGAATAGCGTTTAATGGAATATTTCCATTCAGAATTGTAGCTTGATAGGTTGTATGACACCCCTCTCAGGCATTGCTGAATTATACAACCTATTTTAGTGACGAAAATGTTGTAATACAGGCTGTAGTGCCGGATCGGTAAATTTGGAAAGTCGAAATTGTCCAAATTTCCTGCTGCAAATTTTTATTTGTATCTCGCTCATGAAAAGTAAATTTGATGCTAGTTACATATTTCAATCGCAGTAAAATTGTTTAAATTGTATGTATGCTTGCGGCTGAGGTCCAATATTTAAACATAGCATAGTAATCATAAAAGAAAATATTGCAACCTGCGCGATTTACCATTTAAAACAAGGCAAGGATTTCAAATCCTATTCTGAAGTAGGTATCATTTTGAACGTTTCGAATAACTCTAGTGTTGAAGATGAATAAAGAGTTTTTACGACTGGTCTGACATCAAATTTACCCATCTTGGGAGACGCTATTAAACAGGGAGTCGAACTGTTTGACTTTATTGGTTCAGGTTTGGTTCGGGTTCAAGGATTTTTTCGGATTCCGGTTCAGTTCGGATTTCGGTTTCGAGCAATTTAAAACTTCCGGTTCAGCTCCGGTTCGACAATCGTTAGTTCTAAAGCGGTTCATAAAGTTCCGACTCGGATACTATATAGGTTGCGTTAAATCTAAAAATGTGGGTAAAAAAATGTAGAGAATAATCTTTGAATTATAAGTCAGTTAATCTAAGCTGCGTTACGTATTAAAAAAACAGCACTTTATTAAAAAATATCTAAAAAATAAAAAAAAATCACGTTTTATTTAATACTATTCATATTTTTTCATAAAGTTTCTAACATAGCGTAACTTGACTCTTTAAAATAAAAGTTGTCACGTCATGCTGGATTGAACTGCTTTTGTTGAAAGGTTTGGGTTCGATTAAGGTTCTTTCAAAATATTCTGTTCAGTTCCGGTTCGGCTCCTTTTAATCTCCCTTTTAAGTTTGTGAGATGTAAGTGTGTGGCAAGATGTTCGCCCAGTCGGTGATGATTATAATATAAAATTCGAGCAGCATTGAGATTCAAACCTCACTGGTGGAAAACTGTTGTAATGCTCACTTTCAATTTAAAATGTGTTGCATCACAATGTTACGTCACACTCAATGCGATTTACAAGATGTTTTTACAAAATGTTACAATGTGATTTGCCACTTACCAAGATTGTGTTTAAGCACGTATCCCAGGCCCCAGCGTTAGTTAATTTAATATAGGTATATTTAAAAGTTTTTGTGTTAGGCAGAGTTTAAGTGAAAGATAGTCCAAGTTTAATGTATCCGCGCAAAACTTTTTTCAAGCGCAATTACCTGTCGGAAAATAACAAAATAAAAGTAAGTATATTTTCTTAGTAAAAAAGTAAGATTTTAATGTTTCCAACTGAGACTATTATGTTTAGGAACTTATTGATGCCTGTTACCGCGTAAATTCAGGTAGAGTTCGCAAATTTACGAAGAATTGAATTTTCATTTTAAAGCCGTTTGTTAGCGATAGTGATTGAGGCCAAAGCCTAATGACTTCTTACAAGGTATTTACCCAAGCAATACTTAAGCAGAGTTCGCGAAAAAAGCTTTATTGCAGCAGTTAACAGAAAGCATTTGTTTTTTCAATGAGGATTTTTCTCACGTTTGACGCAGTTTAGCACCGGGATTACGTATTTGCTTAAACATGACGCTATCAAGCAAGTCTAAGCAATTGCTGCTGCAACCTAAAGTTTTACGTTTGGGAGTTCTTCTCAATTGACAAACGTCACGAGTCGTTACTTAAAAAATGTATTGCATGCTAGCCAAGTGTTGTGCGCTATAGTTAACCGACTTCACATCACATGATTTGAAATTTCTATTTAGTGACACTCAGTTCACACGTTTAGGCATAAGCAAATTTGTTATGACATTTAAAAAAATATGTTTGCATTATTTATGTCATTTACGAAGATCTTACGAATAACCGCTAAATATTCTTTTGGGTAATATTAATTTAAGGAATGATGAATGGTCGGAATGGTCGGAACGCTCACTAATTTAAGTGTTACCCCGTTATTAAACCAACGCACCATATTTGGGTTAGGGTGGGGGTTAGCGTTTGGGCGAAGGTGGGTCAAGTGTTATTATCTTTAATAATACTACTGTGAGCGTTCCGACCATTCCGACCATTCATCATTCCGCAAATTAGTGTTACCCTATTCTTCGTAACCTGGGCAACGCCGGGTATTTCGTCTATAGTCTTACATAAAACTGTTCAGGTTCGGTTACGGTTTGGAAAAAAATGATTCAAAACTGGGTTATAAAGTTCCGGTCTGGTTCCGGTTCGAATCCCTGCTATTAAAATGATCTCCCTGCTATTAAAATGAAAAGTTAAATTTTAAAGAATACCCTAAAGATACCCTAACCCTGCTGAAAAAAACGAACTGCCACTAACACAACACTGTGCCCGCTATTTTGGAATATACTTCGACGCTTTTTAGTCGATACCTAGAAGTGTTAACTATATCAGTTTCGCTTTTAGCTTGGTTTCTCAGTAGCACAAAAACACACGTGCTTACATTTAGTGCAGAATGCTCGCCAACTTTCGGGCATTGTGACGTAATACGTACGGTTAGCCGTAAAAACAAGCTAACGCCCACAAAAAATAATGTTGAATACAACAGTTAAGACACTTATTGGTGACACGGACACTGCCGAATCATTTGGCGTTCCCCGAAAAATCACCTCGCGTGTCACTTTTGGCACGCCTGCCAGGGCCTACCGACCCCTGCTGCAAACTGTGGTATCCTATAAATGTCATTTAAATATTTACTGTTGGCTGGAAACGTAATACCCGACCATGAGACAACATTGCACGAGAGTAAAGTTACACCATGGCAAACAATGTGTGGTTCGCTGCCACGCAATCAAAACCACTTTTTCGTTCGTATTTAAGTGCTGTGCACTACGATGCCTGAATAGTTTACACAATACAAGGTATACGTGTCGCATATTTGAGCGGAGTACGTAAAAGCATATTTGGTACTACGAAGAAATATCCATTATGTCGCAAATGAAGAAGCCCAGCCAGTTACGTTTCAGTCAAGACACGATCAACAGTTATTTCAGTAACGGCAACGACATTAACGAAACCATCGAACGTATGCTTCGCAGTTGTCGACTTTCCCAGGAATTGGAAGATTTTTTGCCCATTGAGGTGGCCCGATGTTCAAATGATGGTCAGTTGTACAGCAACAATAATCGACGGCTTTACATGCTGCGCGTCCTGGAAAAGCAAGGAAAGCTTCACAGCGTTGCAGTAAGCAAAATCTATACCTGTTTTGCTAATCCGTGCGCATAAATTGGTTACACTGCCATGTAAATACAGTAAACTTTTTCATCTTGCTCGCAGAACTATTTTACTTCTTTGAAATATCAGAGGACCTATCCCTTTAAATAATAAAACTACTACAATCCGTTTAACTTTCTAACCATAGTACTTCTATCCTTCTACATTACAGTTTAATAATCAAATAGGTTAAATGGATATTTGCGGAAAGTTTAATAATATATTGCTGAAACTTTTACCGGCCAATTTTTGAGAACCACAAGTTTATAATTTAGAGCAGTGTCCGCAACCGGCGTATAATGCGCCACACTGGTGTGCCGCGACGTTCCTGGTGGTGTGTTATTCTTCTACTTGTAAGAGTAATTTGTTCTTGTAAAGGTTTAGAACAAAACACAGCAGAATATATTTCAGAACAGAATATTTATTCAACCGTGCATTAGTGTGTTACTTGAGGCTTAACAATAAATTTACATTCCTTTTTTATTCCTCCCCAAGCCATTATTTCCTGTAATTAAATATAGTGACACAAATGAAACCAAATCTAGCCTTTTTAAATTGGTCTGTGGCCCACCTTAAATGTTCTTTTGGCCCACCAGTGAGCCTTGGCCCACTGGTTGAGAACCGCTGATGTAGAGCAAGTTTACCTTCCAGCTTACGTATCGTTTTAGTCTACGTATCAGAAGTGAAAGACAGAGAAAGGAAAGAATCTTCCCCATTACTTTATGTTATACGACAAAAAACGTTATCGTGTTTGCTTTATCGCCTGGTTAAGTTTCATGCTTTGCCCGGGAATTCGAAATCATTTCGTCTGTGGAAATTAAAAACGATAGTTTTATGTAGATGCAAATATTTTACTATTGGAAAAAAAGGAAATGGTCCAAGTTTAATTCGAAAATTGTTATTATATCCCAAAACAACGTTAGGGTGGTAACGTATTTGACGACGAGTTGCGGTTTAGGCCAAATCTAGTTTTAAAATCGTGAAAATTTTCCCATTCAAATATTCACCGTAAAAGTTCTTCTTTCAGGTGAAGGTGGTCGCTCGCGTTCGTCCAAAGGACCGGGATGTTGGTTGTCACGTTCAAATCCGCCGTGGCGAGTGGTATCCGCACTGCAACTGTGGACACAACTACTAAAATTTCATAACAAAAGACCATCGTTCTACTTCTGAAAGTTTCATAATGTGCATTTATTATTGTCTCCCTAAAAGTGCTCAATTCCGCAAACAGCAAAAAATTAAGTTTTCTCTGCAAAGCCAAACAACTTCCACACAGACACCGGTATTTTTGTACAAACGAAAAAAAGAAAATTATTCTTACGGATCCATATTTAATTTTATATAACAAAATAAACCAACAGGCCTATAAAAAATATACATTTTTTTAATATTTGTTATTCATCGGAGTATAAAATAACAATGTAAAAGAAAGTGTTGGAAAAGTATACTGAAGCTTAAAGCAAGCACTATAGCTATTAAATTGAATAAACAGTAAAATCCAGTTAGTATAACAATAATGCGTCATATTATTGATATTATACATGGTTAATATCCCAAAACAGGAAAAATCTTTAACAGAATGTCTAAATAAAGCCAAGTCCACAAAATCCTATTTTTGTCATCCTTATAATAATAATACTAATATTAATAAGGTGTGCTAAAAGGATTATAAAGTGCTTAATATCTCTTTGCATACTTTCTAAAACATTTCAACCGTCATATTAAAACACACATTTCTTTATAAAACGTAATTAAATGTGACTCTAGGTCACTCGTTTTTTAAGTTGTTTTTCACTTTTGTTTCGTAATTCAGTTTTATTCGCAATAGAGTAATCAATTTCTTTATTTTGTATGATTCCATTAACCCTTTGTTTTGTACAATCCAAATAATCATAGGAAAGGTTCTGCCAATCAACAACTATTGTAAACCTGGCAAATGACTGCTACGTTCGTCAAAATCCTAACAAAATACCGCTAGTGGGCGCTTACAAGTTAACATAGTGCTTACGTACATTTATCGCCATAAAATATTTTAATACCATTTTATCCCTGTGACGACAAGAATAGTTTAATTGAAGTTGAGTAACATTTGATTTTTGTCGCTTCGCACAATAAAGTTCAGGAATGCTAAGCTATAATTATATTATGTCCATCGTTATCTGTAAAACATCTTTATGGGATCGTTTTATTGTCACGAAGACGAAGCAGCTATTAAACATTATTAGCGTTCAACAGTTTAATCTTCATCGGTTCCAAACCACATTATTTGATTCCTGTTATACTACAACGTCAAAAGTATACTCAAAAACCCTTTGCCGTATCGAAAAGATAGAAGGTGTCTTATGGTGCGCCCCGAACGAACTGTGTTCAAAGACAGAATCAATACGTAATAGCGCAAATACATACATGTCACATCCTATTCGCTCGACTTGTCAATCGCCTGCCCTGTCGATGCAACGTAGGCTGTTAGGCGCTCGAAATGCGAGGCACAGTGAAATGGCCGAACCATACCCACGTGTCCACCGTAAACGAAAAACAAACAAGCCCGTATATTTCCTTGTAAATCCCAGTCGCTAGGTTTTTCTTGCAATTGGATCGACGGAGGTAGCACACTGAGACGTCCGACTTTCGCCACTAAAATATTTTTGAAGCCGGTTATCCGCAAGGAAGGAAGCAGTAAAATAACCCGCTGTTTATTAGTTTATAGTAAGCCTTTTACCGTATAGCTGCCCGTGCTTTTATGTTAAGGGTGGTATATTCGAAACCCAATTTGTACGGTAATTTGAAAAATCATTTGCGATCATACAACACATTTCTACTTTAAATGGTTAACTTTTAAAAAAGAATGGGTTAACAACTGAAAGTAACTCAAGCTGGAAACGCTAAGCAAGTTTGGCCTGATACCTGTAAAAAATAATTCGAACAATTTAATTTGTCTATTTTACTTGTTGGAGCGTATTAATAACGTCTTATGGTATCGGATTTAATTACAGGTATTTTTGTCTAAAATATCGTGTATTAGTATCGGAAAAAATGTTTGGTATCAGACATCTCTAATTGTTTTTTTGTTGCTTTTTCTATGTATAAAATGCATTGTGTTTCTCAGAATCTCAATGGCAATGTGGGAATCGACAAAATTGATTGTCTTTCTGATTCTGAATAGAATTATTGTCAGTCCAATTCTCTATCAAATGAAGTGAGGTATAATTTCGGTTGTGACTCTTTGTTACGATGCCTACGTGATCTCGCGCAGTTTGTATTTCCTTTTTAGCACTGATAAAGCCGGTTCGTCGTTAAAATGGAATGCAGTTATAATGTTCTTTCACGTGTAAAGTACAATGGAAGAACACCTGGTTTATGAACATCATCTGGGCCGCGTTGTAAATTGACTAGATTTGCTAACATTTATTGGAACGCTTTATAGTTTTGTTTAAACCGTCATTGCCTGAAAACGATGGCGATCGAGCCATTCTGATAATAAACATTTGAAAATCACGATTCCGTTTTATTGTTAAAATGGCGGTCGAACTTATCAGCACAGAAATATTCCGATACCCTCCTATGTTTTGGGACATAATTAGTGAATTTCTCTCCAACAGTTTCGTTTCCATACCGCCCATGGATGAATTCGACAGAGGACGGTCGTTATCTAGAAAGCACCTTTATCTTCGGACAACAAGCGTCTAATTGTCGGTTAGACGGACGGCGAGGTAAACTGTGCGGAAAGCGCTAAAATTGGTCGCCTTAAAGTATCGAACACACAAATCGGCTACAGTGGAGTCAAATGCGGGTATTTCCAAGCTACGCGCGGCCGCGGTGTGATGTAACCTAAACCCGTCTCGGCGAAAAAATTATGCACTTCAAACGCACTCGCGCGCTCCGAGCGGCCTCTAATTAATTTTTCATGAGCTCGCTCGCAACCGGTCGTTTGCCAATTTAAAACGCTTCCTATTTCGCTTTGTTCGATGTTTAAGAGGAATGCTCGCCACGACGAGTCTTTCCGACTGCGGGTTTGGATTGGAGCCAGGTCGCTATACCGCTGCAGATTCTATTTGAATAAGGTAAGTTGAGGCCTTGTGGAACCTTACCCAGTTTCTATAGCATCCCGTCAAACAGGACGCACCGGCTACGGAGTGAAGCCAGTTTCCATCGTATTCTCCACGTCTCGTCAGTAAAATTAGTGATTCCCAACCTTTTTGTTCTTGATCTACTTTTAATGCAAGTTTTTTTGTGCGACCTGTAATGAGATATGAGATAACGAATGAAAAAAAAATTAATGAGAAAAAACAAAATGTATGCACAATGAAATTTACTAGCCTATTAGTGCCAAACTTTAGCTTGCATATTGGATATTATCAGATTAAGTCAAGGCTTGATTGGAGACAAGCTCACACGTAACGTAGCATAAAGAGTGTCCGTTTTCTGGCTGTTCCCAGCCTTGTGTTTTCTAATTGTTACGCAGCAAGCCACTGGTTGGGAAGCTCTGAGTTATACTTTTTGTTACGGCCAAGATACAAAAAGTTCATTATTTGTCGTGGTCAAGAGGGTATATATTAAAAAATGGCGCGAATGTACGACGTCTTTCAACGCGACGCGATTTACTGTTCTGTTAGAGTCAACTAGTAGGGGAAGCTTGGTTACTTAATTTCATTGGGAACACACAATAAGAAATACAAAGCATCAATATCTAAATTAGAAAAATACAAATTCTATATAGCACTTAGATCAACGACATAATAAAGCCAAATTCAGCGATAATCACAAAAGAATGAGATCTAGAATCACAAGACCTGAACTTGTTGGAATAAAGCCTAAATGGAAAAAAAGACCGCCTAAAACTAAAGGGAGGGGACATAGGACGATTGGGGGATACTTGGCTGAAATCGGTAGTTTTGGTGTCGACGTACTAGTTTTAACGGCGCCGTCGTTATAGCACGGGTTGAAAATATTAGGACAGTAAGTGATGAAGTTAGGGTTGGGGTTTTGGGTTGAGTAAAATGCTGTAGGGGCTCATCCTGACCACTTAGGCCATATTCCGAACTCTTTTATCCCGACGATGTTCTAATTTCGGTCTTATGGCTGGAGTGCAGTTCAATCGCCACTTTCTCATACGCTTCGTCAATTCGTACAAAATGTAGTTGTACAACTTTAAATGAAATGGACTTTTGTCTAACTCCAAATTAACCGCTTCAAAGGTCGGTCATTCGAGTAGATCTAGTATATTTCGTCGAGAGTCCGAACAGCGAACACGTCGCCAAACTCGTTCGTCAAACTCCGCCCAGGCAGCAAGCAATTATTGGTCATAAGTGTCAGTTGATTTTACGTGCTAAAATCGCGACGATGGTGCATCAAAGGCGATCGACGTTCAAAGGCGATCTCGCACACCAGCCGCGTCGCGCTAATTCGGCCCTTCGCACCTCTGAGCCGCGTTTGATTTGTGGACACCGCCCTTCTCGCTACCCCGACCCCCCAAAAAAAACTCAATCAATGACGTGTTTGGGATACGCCAGCTCTTTCGTGTTTACGCCTCCACCAAATTCGCCGTGGGACTCGCAAGGCAGCTGTGTGCGCTCGCTATAAAGCAAAACCGCGGTTCGTTTGACAAAACGTTTGCAATGGAGAAAAAAAACACAGTGCCCGGTGCGACGTTGTTTGATCAGGTCGCGTAAAATTTTATGTTTAAAATTTACGTTCGCCAAGATAATGGGGACTGTTAAATCGGCTAAAACGGAGGTCGATTTTCCGTTGAGCAAATAAAATCAACCAGGGCAGAAGACAAACAAGTGTACAAGCGCAAGAAAAAAACGCCAATACGTTTTTGAGACGAGGCCAATTTAGTGTCTGAGATTCATTCAGGTGAATAAAAACGCTTGTCCTTTGATCTCGACTCTTATTGTCGTCGGGGTCGCAGCCCGGATGAAAGATGATCAAATCGCATTTTAGGATCGTTGTTTCTCAAATTTCAAAGTCAACGAGGCGATGAGAAATAGACGTTTGAGACGCAAAGGATTCCGAAACAAAACCGCCCCGTGCATTAGGTCGATATTAGAACCTCCTTCCGACTTGACGCAATTGTAAAACCGGTAAATCATCGCGTACAATATCGTATAACACCCATTACAGCACCAGGAAGTAGTCGTGGACGAATCGTATTTCTTCTAGGAATTTTTCGGTAAGCGTGCAACTTGCAAATTTATATCGTAATTGCCGTATAATTCACACGCCTCCGAAGGTTTTTATCGTGCTGTGGCATGTGTACAGTTATCTCTGACAATAGAAATAAGGTCTTATTTTTTTGCCGCGAGTAAACAGGCGTAAGACAAAAGCGGTGAATTGGCGCTATTGTTGTTGCATAACAGGCGGCCGCCGCCGCGGTCCGGGCTATTTACCGCGGAAGTCGATTTTGATGTGGCGAGGAATCCCGAGCAGTATCCCTTTAATCGCTCGTCGCCGCTTGCGCTCGTGCACACACACACACGTACACAGCTCCTCGCGAAGTGTGTGAGCGCGCCTTGCCGCGCGGGACAAAGCCGACTTCAAAGCGGGGCGCGGGCTTACTTCAAAGGCGCGGGCTTGCATTCCGCGCTCGCGTGAGCGTAAAAAGCGCGGCGCAACGAGGAGCAAAGGGCGAGCGGAGCGGCGAAAGATACAAGGGCAGAGCCCGCCGGGAGCGCCTGTGTGATTTTAACGAGCCGTGATGAAGGGGCCTCGGGGCCCTGTAGCTTGCCGCTGAAGCCGATTCGACTTACGCCAGAGCGGGTTCGCCTCTTTCTTTTTCTCTCCCTTTTTCGCTCACTCTCTCTTTCTCTCTCGCTTGCCGAAGCAAATGATTTGAACTCAGCCGAGTGGTCTGAAGGCTTTGGCGGCCTCCGAACGAACGGGCGCTTTTTTCTGGAGAGCACGCGGCGTCGGCGGCCGACTGCCAGTTATTGTGGGCAAAGCGGATCGGCGGTTGTTGTCCCGAACGCTTTCAAACGCCCCGACATTGCGTGCAACCTGAGCGTAGAGAGAGCGGTGTGTTGGTCTCGTCGCTTCTTCGGCGATGCTATTTGCCTGATGCAGCGCGCGTTCAAAGCCGGGGGATTATAGAAGAAAAGGTAAAAAAAGCGAGCGAAGTTGACGGCGCATAAAATGTGACGGATTTGGCTTGATTGTTGCCTTTCCCGCGTTCGTCGTGCCGATAATCTGTAAAGCACGCCGAAACGTCGCTGGGAGTCAGAATCCAGCAATTTTGTTTTGGTATGCCGGGTTAGGAAAGCAGCTACAGCGAGCGAGATCCAGTCTTGTACGTTTGACAAAAGTATTAGGCGAATTCGTAGGATGACAAAAATGCCGGGGCACTTTTATCAGGCAATTGTTGAGGGCGGTCATTTCGAGTTCCGGAAAGCGTACGTCATACGCTTTAGGAATTTTAAACCGATAGGCCCGCCTTCGGACCCGGATTGTCCCGGCTCGAACACGTTGATCTGTTTATGGCACCTTTGAAGTGCTCGGCGAAGCAAGGAGGCGGCGTTTTATTTCATTCATAACAAGCCGCGCGCACGTAATTATTGCCTTTGCCCGCTCTGTCGTGTCGCCCAACCGGGCCAACTTTGAGCGCCAGGGTTGTACTTAAATTCAAAGTCGGCCGCTCGCTAATGGACTGTCCTGTCGTGGAGATTCGCCGGCCATCAGTTAAGCTATCTCGCCGCTTTGTGTTCTTTTGCTTGGTGCCGCGCCTTTGGAAAGCGAAAAAAGCTAGGTATATGGCGTATCACCAATTTGGGAGCAAAGCATGCTTTAGTTTACCATTTATTTTCGAGTCAGCTGCTTTCTTGCCAAGGCAGAGCTGTCCTGGAAGTTATTTCATTCAAACTTTAAAGGATATCCTGGCAGTTCTGCGTATGTAGTAATTATGTGTTTTTGGTTGAAGCTGAAAGACAATTTTCGCTTGCTAGGTTTGAATCGCTAATTAATTAACATGCTCGTTGGTCGACTTGGCAGTTTAAATGCGTCCTACTGAGAAACTTACACTCTACTTTATTTGTTGCTGGATTCAATTTCAATGAATTATAAAAGAACATCAGGTTATTAGTTATACTGATTTGATTATATATAGCGAATTTACATTAGTAGCCAGCTGAATTATTGAAATGTGTACGCTCACTGGGTTTCTATTGGGCAATTAGCTAAAAGTAATTTAGTTAAGGGAACATTGTCTCTCGTACCTTACGTAGGACCAGTCGGCGAGTTCGCCTTCATAGAAATAAGTGTCGGAATGAACAGTAAAGTGCTCTGACCAACTCCCGTCGGTACGGTTCCCAAGAGACAAAGTCACACTGCGTGTGGCAGATGGCAGAGAAAGAGCGGACAGTTGATTAATGAACAATGACCAGTCCGAATGTATGCTGGCCAATATCACTTTTTAAACCTTTATGCCTATGTTGAGCGCTAGTGTATAGTTTGATGTTTTGATTGTCTTAACCAAAAAAGGAACAGTTTTCGCATGTTGATGGTTGTTAGTTGTGAATGGTTTTGGAAATGTAATCCACATCATCTTCTTAGTTAATGTTTTCATAAATGAATCGCATTTGGATAACTTACTATTGGGCAGTGTTATTTATCAATAGAAGTCAACAAAATGGGGTTGTGAATTATCACTAGCTTCTGAATAGGTGATTTGCCAACTTGAAACCGTTGAGGCGGCAATATTCCGTCAGCCGTTGTTAGTTCGGTCGTTCCCACAAACAGATTTGCCGCGGTTTCCTTCGTCAGCGCGTTCACTTCGCTGCTTGCCGGCTACATTAGCTGTTGTGCTGATTTCCTTCTGAGAGACTGCGCCCGACGAGGCCCACAAAGCATTGACCCGGTTCTCAGCGGGACTGGGCGCAATATCCCGCCCGTCCGTCGTAATCGATTTATACCAGCAAACAAAAACCGCTTTGCGCTGTGTGCTGTTTTGCGCGGCCCAAAGAGTTTCCGATGTCGCTTCGCAGCGGTTATATTCAATGAAGAGAAGAACCTCGGCGAATTTTTATGGTTCCGGGATGTAACCGGCGTGGTTTTGTGCGGCAACGTTTTTTTTTTCGCAATGAAAATACGTCAGTTCGCCTGCAAGACGTTGTCTTGACTGTAAAAGGGATTTCGACGCTTTAGATTGAAAGCTTGGAATTACTGAAGCTTAAGTGAAGGTTTTGTTGAATGCCACTAAATGTGTGAGTACAAAATAGGAGTTCTAGCTTTTCGTTCATTCCAGCGTTTCAGCTATTCAGATAACAATCTGTCGTGTGTGAACGTTAACCATGACGACTAACTAAAAGACCTTTTTAGCGCAGTAGTTGTTATTTGAAAAGTGATAAAAGTGAGGTGTTTACCGCCTTTGTTCTGCTTAACTGAAAGTAATAAAGCAGAAAGGACGTGCCTTACTTCGGCCAAGGTGCACCATCGGCATTGAATGGCGCCAAAAGACCTATGTGGATTTATAGCTTCGCAAATCTGTTGGATATATAAGCGTTGTTAGAATGGGAGTCAGGCTCAGCAAGCCGAAGATACGTCGACGGCGTAAGTATCCGTAACATACAATAGTTGCATAAAATTTCCCACTAGATGGTACATTATGTATAGCGGCCGCACTGTTTGTCCTAATGGTGTTTTGGCCAATTTATAAAAGCACTAAATGCATATGCCTTTAAGCTACTATTTGTTTTCAAATCTCAATTTATGTAAAAAAGGACTAATGTTGTGTCAAATATCTCATTGTATGGAACCCCAAGATATCGGTCAACTTCTAGTTATTACCTAAACTATTAACGCATTAAAATGTCCCAGGTCCTATTAGATTTACTATTATCCGCCGCTGTATAAATTACAGCCAAAACATCAAAATGGGTTTAAAAGGAGGGTTAGAAAATAACCCAGGTCGATAAAATTGTCACACACAAACCCCCAGCTATAGCTTGGTGTATTCCTGAAATGCCCGCAATAATTCGAACCGGCCACTGCACAAAGGCGCCAGTTACTCGGTTATAGCACGGTGCCCCAAGGGTCGAATAGAACTGTCCTGCCAGCATTAGTAGAGTTCCCGTTTTCTCTCCTTATTGTTCCCCTTCCCCTTAGCGCGGTCGCGCTTTAGACGCAAAGTGCGATAAAAATGCTGCGAAAACAAACGCGGCCCTCACTTACGCGCCTTGCGTGCACCGGCCCGGGCGTGCTTTCATTTGCAAAGAAAACATGCGCGGCCCTCGACGGCCGTCCACCTCAAAGCAAATTGCTCGTCGCAATGTGATTTCGGCAATCCGCAAGTGTGCATTTTAAATGGGCCGAGGCGGAAAGTTTGACTTGATCGTGATTCAAAGGATCCAATCTTTTCGGCTTATCGAAAACGTTGTTTTTTTAAGGTTATTTTCGCGATTTTAAATGTCCTGCGCTTTCCCTACCTTAATGAGCAAGTCTACCGTTGGTTCGGATGACACCGATAGAGATCAAACTAAGCTAGTGATTTCCAAGCTTTTCAAAAATAGTTTGCATGAAGTCCACTTGAAATATATTTACTAATTTACGCGTTAATTTTTCAGTGATTTGCTAATTAAGTTGTAGGCCAAAATTAGTTCTTCTGAAACTATTTTCGTTCCCATTTTTAAGAAACACCAAACTAGCAGAAAAATAAGGCTTTTACATTTAAGTTTTTACAAAAATAGGATTTTCGGGGTTGCTAAATCAGTTGCTAATGACCCAAAACGATACCAATAGCATGATGCATGACTGTGTAAGTTGTATATTGTGATGCTTGTCAGGATACAAAACCCAGACACTTTTATATTGTCTGGGCACTGTGCAGCGAACCCCTTTCCCTTCCAAGCCACATACACGCTAACAACTCGTGCTTAATGCGTTTTTCAGGCCTGCGGAGTCGCTCAAGCTCAAAAAGACAAGCGCCAGAAGGTAAGGCTTAACCCCGCTAATGCAGTTTGCGTAAATGCCAGGATTGTTTTTGCAGCCAGCCCTTAAGCCGGCGGCACTGGCGCAGCGGAGATCCTGACTATGTTGTGCGCTTTAGGAATGCCTTTCTGCACGTTGCTTACTGTTTTACAGCTCGTATTGCTGGTACAAAGATAAAACAGCTTCACTTAGCGTATACCTTTATTGTAAGTGTGTAAAAATTGGATCTGAAAGGCTGCTGTTTGTTTTGCCTAAATTAAAATGAAACGGACCGCCACAGTATTTAACCTTTAAGGCTTGTATTTTTTTATTCGCCATATAATATAACCAAACGGCGGCGCTTCCATCAATCGCTTTCCCATATTTATGCCCCAAACAGTCGGCCCGGCGATTGATGCCAGACGAACAACAACTAGAGAGTCGAAAATCGGTCGGGCGGCTACACGAATCGAACTCGCCGCATTAGCGGGCCCAAAATATTTACGCCCATTGTGCGGGTGAAGCCGCTCGCCTTTGCGCTCAGATCCTATCTACTGTTACGCGGGCAGATTAAAAGGGAGCCCTGCGCCCGCCGGGTCGCCAGTCGTTTTATCTCGCGATTTTAGCGCCTCCAGCACTCTGTTGCTGTACAGTATTGTCCCGACAGAAGCAGCAGGAGCACGTGATTCGATCGCTGTACAGCTTAATGGGAGACAAATCTTTGATCGCTGGTCTTTGTTCGAAACTACATACGAATCGCGACCGGCCTTTGTGTTGCCTTTCCCCACGGCAGGAACGCTCGAATTACAACCCCTTTTAAACTTACACGGGTCTCAGCGGAAGCCAAAGAATAAATGTCGACTGAGGAGCGTTTGTGTTTTGGGTCCAGATAAATGGATCAGAGGGGATTTTGCGAACCGGGGCCTTTATTCGACGTCGATTACAACTGAATTGCTGTTCAACAGAAGCGCCCTTTTACCGGCTATGTTAAGCTGCGAATTATTCTTTGCCTAACTTTATTTTTAAAAACGAACCATCTCCAGCTAACCAAAGAAACGTTATTCTGCTAAACAAAACAAATAAAATCATGAATAAATGTTCAAAACTTACCAAATAAAAGTATAAAATGTCGACCAGCATAAGCGAACGTTTACCCGTTATATGGAGTTGACAAATTTTATTTTTTAATGCATAAAACCTTTTTTATCCAGTCATATAGAAATAAAACTTAACATAAAATTGGCTCAAAGCAAATTAGTCGCTCGGTAAGAAATGATTCAAGAGATGATTCTCTGATCGGTTTAAATGGGGCAATCGCAAAGTTTAGAGGTAAAATCAATGTAAAATCAATGTAAACCCTCCGCAATGCCTATTGAGTGCGCTAAATTCTCACCCGGCGTTCATTGTCCGATTTCGCAACTGACGTTTGTGTTCTTGCTTCAAAGGCCAGTCATGCCCGGCTTCGGTCCCCGTCGCCGCATCGGGAGGGGAGGACGAGAAGCGGCGGAAGTGCGCCGGAGCGTGTCCGTGCAACAAACCGCACTATGAAGTCACAGAGGAAGGAGCCCGCGGCAAGGATTCGCCCCGTCAGGAGACCCGGTGCATTAAAGACCCACCGTCCAAGGTAAAGCCTAAACGGTCCACCTACCCTTAGCTCAGATAGGTCTTATGCGTTGAGATAGGTCGTGCGAGACTAATTGTTCGACTTTTGGCGGCGATGAGCTATTTTGTGACGTAGGGCTACGTACGTGTAGGTGAGTGTGGGCTGGCTGAGGGAATTTAATCGAGGTTCGGCCTACCTGTTGTGCGCCAATTACAGCTCGTAATTCGAGCATGTCCGCCTTCGGATTACGTAACGTGGTTTCTCTCGTTTGCGAACTCTTGTAACTTGGCGGGCGGTTGCTTAAATATCCAAATAGCGGAACATTGCTTTTCGATGGGCTCAAGTGGCAATTAGAATTACACCATTTGTACGGGGGCCTTTCTCTTTATATTCGCGACGCATTACAACGGCAAATGCGCCTCTTTTTAATAACTTAGGATAGGCGAGTGACTGCCTTTCCCTCTTAAAGCACAAGCATTTGCCGTTGGATCTTGAAACGCGGCAAACGTGAAAAGATAACGATCGGCATGCCACGAGTGTGGCGGCCCTGCAGTGAACAGGCAGTGACATCAGCTACAAAAAGGGAAGACGCTCGGTTGGTGGTTGAGGCAAGCTATCGGCGCCTAATCCACGCACCAAAAACAGAACACGAAATGTGGAGCTTCCACCGGCAGAAACCATGGGGCGAAACCTATTCGCAATCTCATCGGCGCTGCTTTGCTTTGATCCGCTCTTTACTTCTGTCGTCACCTGTGCTCTTCATGGCGTTTTGACGGGAGAGGGTGCATCTTTCTTTTTGCCCGTCCGCCGCTGCTTCATTTTGGGTTTCCTGCCGCCCACGAACGCGCGCTCTCTGGCCCACTGCCAAGCTCTAGGGTTAAAACAAAAGCCGCCGCCGCCGCTGCTTACAAGCGGGATGCTAAAGGCGCGCTGTCACCGTTCTCGTCAGCTTGATGTTTCGCTTCGTTTCCCGTTTCTCGTGTTTTGATATGCGGTTTCGCAGACACGAAGTCGCAGTCCACAAATCTCTGGCACGGCGTCACCGGTGCTGCAGCCTCGCTTTTCGTATTATTGGATTCGCGTAGTTAATATCGCGATATTCCCCGCCCGCCACAACTGCGTAGTATAAATGCCCTGCGTCGCGGAGTTTTCGGTGCGACACGAATCCCCGGCCGCAAAAGCCGGACGCGTGATAGTGATCGTCACAGGTCGGAACGCATCCCTTCGTCTAACTCTAAACCCGGCTAATTCGTCGTCGCAAAAATATGTCGCCATCCTTGGCTACGTCAAGGAACGGACGCGCGAGACCGAGGCGTCGCAGGGATTATTATCCACTTAAAGGAACGCTGTTCTTCTGACACAGGACAGCTCACAGAGGACGCGACAAGCGGGCTCCTACGCATCACAGGGCGACCGCAAACCGTATGACAGCCGCATAATTACTGGACAAATTGTTTTCAAGAACATTCTAGGCCGATTTCGAGTCATATTAGGATCCTATAATATCCACTTTCGAAAGTTTGAAAGTAAACAGCACGCGAACCGTCAGCCTTTGTTACGTCACAAGCAGCCTCGAGTCCGTTGTGTCAACAGCAGCAGATACCGCCCGCTTTGAACGTGGCCGTCGCTGTTATTACAAGTAGCCGCGATTGGGGCGCGCTCCTTTGAAGATTACGCGGTCTCCGAAGCAGAAGCGCAACCCCCGCTCACCCCTTGCGCTGTTTAATTGACTTCGCGCTTAGTATCCAAGCATGGCGCTCGACAATCCTAAATAAAGTGTTGAATATTTTATGGATGCTGTTGCAGTCATGCGAGGTTAGAAATAGAGATTTTAGTGGTTTTAAACCCCATGTTATCTTGTATTCTCTCTAAACAAGTTTTGACTACTTTAGTTTAATGAATTTGCGAACAAAAGTTGCCGATTCAAATCAGTTAACAATGTTAATATTTCTGCCTCGAGTTGTCAGTTCCTTATCTTATATGTTACGTGTAAGCAGTCCATAAATATATATAGCCTACAACGATGTGAAATCAATTGGCGCATTCAAATTTGGGAGATATTTTTTAGTATGTTCACGTTACAGTGACCACTCAGTCTTTATCCAAGTATACTAATCTCTGTGAAATTAGCTTTCAGCCCAATCTCAGTTGCATTTGCCTGTCGTCCAATCATTGGACATCTGTCGAAATAGCGAAACAAGTGTCGCGGTCGCATTCACTTGACCCCTGGCCACGAGTGCACGTGGGTGTGTCCGGTAACTGCAGCAAGCCCCTTTTTACCCCCCCGGCGTGCCGAGCGTTCCGTGGTTATCTCTGAGAATGCGAAGACGCCAGTCGGCCACGCGGTTCCCGCCCAACTGCAAAGTGCCATGGAATGCGCCGCGTCAAATCTGCTTGCTGGCGGCTGTGAAGCCTGGCTACTCCACGCGCAAAGCCACTTCAGGGTCAAATCGACGGTTTTATCTGCAGACAAGGGCACCCCAACGACGCCACTGAATATATTGCGCGTATTCTCGCATTGCATAAGGCATGCTGCCCCACCGCCTCGTGCATTTCTTATCGTGGAAGCAAGGCTTTCTTCATGCAAAGCGCATCACGGATTATATACAGAAATGTCAGGTCATTTTTTGCGGTCAAAGCTCCATTTTACGTGGTTACCTTATGGCAAGATTCTAAACTGAAACGACAAAGGCGTTAAAACTTGCGTTTAATACCAAGCTGACGCCTAATTGATAACTTCTACGCTTGTAAATATCACACAATATGTTTCGGCCATACACGTGAGGGCGTTGCTTGTGTTGCTGTTTCCGTTTTTTGTCAACGGCCTTGTCAATTAAAATCATTGCTTCTCTAAGGTTTGATAGCCACACTATTCTTACTGCGAGGGCGGCTCTACTATTCCAGTGCTATTACGGGTATATACGATGTCATTAGGCACGGTACACAAAGAAGTGACATCGCTTAAAGAGATTTTTTCAAAGTCGTTAACTTAAATGGTTACTTCGGACTTAGCGAGACTGCTATAAAAGCAAGGCATAATATTTGCACAAATCCTAATTACCCATGTGTAAAATGTGGCTAGAAAAGGGAACATATTTACCTATAAAATACTCGATTAATAACGTATAGTTAAATCGCTCGGAAGAAACCGAATAGTACAATCAAATGCGCTGTAATAAACGTCACATTGATCTGGACACGGGTTTAAAATCACTATAGACGAACGTCGTCTACGGAAAAATCTCTCAACCCTGCTTGCACATATGCACCAGGCCGCTGCGTTCAATCCATCACAGTGTAGAAGGAAAATGGCTCGAAGCGGGGTATTTAGGCAGACAACACTGCATAGCGTGCGGCGCAACCGCGCCAGTCCGGTTCCGACTGGGCATCTCGTTTCGACCCCAAGCCTCCCCCTTTGTGTCTCCTGGCCTGTAAAGGCCCCGCGCGCCCGATTAAGTAGCGAAGATCATAGGCCCAAAGTAAACAGGACGACGCGCTTGACTGGCGAGATGGAAAGCGCCGCGGCACAAATAAAGAAGGCAAACAACGCGCCAGATCTCAAAGAAGCCTCCCCGGGGTCTCCATATCTATTTGAACACGGGGTCCCAGCTTCTCGCCGCCCGACCGCCCGCCTTTACGACAATTATTTCCGCGGCGCGCTTGTGAAACTTCCATTTTTACGCTTCGCTCGTCAATGACGGGCGGCTAGAAAATGGAAAGGAGGACTATCCACCCCCCTTTACCAACCACCAGCGTTTATGTGGGGCGTTTGCGGCTCAGCGCCGACCGCACGCAATCCAACAGGTCGCTGGCGATGAGCTACGAGTGTGTGTGTACGAGTGTGTGTGTGAGTGTGAGCTTGTGTGCCTTTTACTTTCTGCAAACAAGAGCGCCGACCTGTTCTTCTGATCGGTTTATTATAGCGCACGGAATTCCATTCTTGTCTCGATAGTGGGGCGCGGAGGCTTTGTCGCGCTTCTGGCTGATCAAAATATTTCCATGACTCTAAGATTTTTTTTATAAGCGATTTGCGCCGTTTCCCCGCGTTTTCAGTAGCAAGGCTTTGCATTAACTTTGCGCTTTCGAATTTCTGTCATTTTATTCCCTTTTTCTGTCGTTTAAATTCCCTAGAAAATGAAGCTGTTTCTCTCTTGTGTGCCTCTCGCCACTTTGCCATGATGTTTCATTGAGGCAATCTTCAATTAACTTTTCGACGGCCAAAAAGAAGCCGTGCGAAACCGCCTCGGAAAAAGTCTCCTTATTTGTTCCACGACCTCGCCGTCATATTCTCAGCGGGCGCATAACCTCAAGCCTCCTTTGGTTCTCCAGTCGCGACACTCGACTTATTTTTGCGCCGGGCCTGAAGTGGTCCTTCGCTGCACCGAAATAGCGTCCGGCTGTTTCGCGGGCATAGCTGAACAAATAAATCGTGCCGCTATACTTAGCACTTTCGGGCGCGAAACTGCATGTCATTCTGATTTTCTTCGGCGAATTGGGCGCTCAATAAGCATCCCGTTTTTTTTTCGCGGTCCGTTTCAAGTGGTCGCCGTTAAAGAGTTTCGCGAACTCGCTATCCCCAACTATATGTTGACCGAGCGCCGCCATTAATTCCATTACCGAAGCTCGCAGCGCTATTTTCGGGCGCGTTTGGAAAATCGGCGTTATTACCGGCGGTTCACCCCCCCCCTCTTTCTCTGTTCCCGAATCTTGCGGGCAGCGGCGAAAATCGATTCGGCGGTTTCAGTGCGGTGTATTCCTCTTTTAGTCGAGGCCCGGGACACCGCGACACCCAATCGCCGGCCTTTGTTTCTCTGTTTGTGAAGGAAGCTTTTCGCCGCTTTGATCGCCACGAGATAAATTCCCGCTCGGCTCGGATTTCCCGCCTTCGCTCGTTTGTAAGCCGAACCACCCGGCAGCATGGCCTCCGTTCAAGATGACGTCACTTAATTTCTGGACGCGGCTTCAGGCCAACACTGTTTTCGGCCAAATTGTTTTTCTGGAACATTCGTCAAATATAGAGCAGTCGAACTGCTTACAAACCTGTTGCTGAAATTTTAATACTGAATCTGTGTGCCGCGTGGTTCACAACTCTGCCCCAAAACAATTTAAAGAAACTCATAAAAATGGCAAAATACTTTACTTGCCAAATATCCATTTAAAATCTTACTATAAATTTCTTCTGAAAATTATGGTATTCACTTGTGTGATATTTAGAAAAGTCACAATCAGGAATCACTGGGCTTAATTGACCATTTGGAAAGGGTAAATAGGCACCACAACACACAGAAAAAAATCACCAAAGCCGCCGCCACCACAGACAGTTTCCAAATTGTATTCATGGCTTAGCTACAGTTTGGTGTCACAACACACGTCTAGCCTGTTGTACACCGGATTCCCATCCCTGTCCGCAATACATAACTGCCCTCTGTTGGGCGATCTATGCGCTGTAAGGCAGCGGCGTGTTTCATCCTCGCCTATGCCGTTTTGCTTTGAAACAAACCATCAATGAAACCGACGCTGTGCACCTGGCTAGGGCCATTTTGATTGGCTCTCCTACTCGTCCGGCGGCATGAGGTAATCATTGCGTTCTAGTTTCATACAAGTTACAACAATATGTTACTCAAATTTCGGATTACACCAACTGAATGCTTACCGTTGCTGTTAGGTCTGTACAACCTTAAGCATAAAACTTTGTGAAACCACTTTACAATTGATACAAGGAGCTTGATTTGCTGCCAAATGGCCTCAAATCGTCTGAACAGTGCGTTTCATTTGGTATGTTTGGCTTGGGTTGAACACCCAGCTAAATTGAATCAAAACTTTCGATTGAAAGCCTGCTGCAATTCGTCAAATTTCGCGTCCCACGATCTCGATTACGATCGCGTGCCGAAAAGCCGCCCGGACTTTGTTCCACAAACAGCAGCGGACAGCCGAGCAAAGAGTCGTAAATCTCGTGCAAAAAACGTATACAGCGCCTTCGCGCAACCGGGGCTCAACAAAGGCCACGGGGCTTGGCTCGAAATGCAGCAAGCGCGCCTAAGCCAGCAAGAGAGCCATTCGTCTTCCAGTGGCTGTCGCTCGTATACGTATACCGCTATGCGATAACGGGCTTAGCGGAGAGACGGCGAAATCGCTAAAGCACTGTATATATTAACGACTTGATGCTGCAAAGATGCGAAATGAGCTGTATGCAAGCACGGCGCGTGTCGGCTGCTGCGCCTGCCTAACTGTGCGATCACGCTTAATGGTCGTTATGGTTTATGAGGGCAATTCGGAATTAGACTGAATTAACCCCGATGCGGACTTCGTTGTTTACAGGCTCATTCTATTTTCGTTCAGCTCGTAAAATAAGCGGTTTTGAATTGTTTTAGAAGCGTCCAAAGTTATGTAACTTATTTTTAAAATCCGTAAAAAGTAATACTTTGTAATTTAACATACCTAGTGGGT
Source organism: Ascidiella aspersa (assembly GCF_963924565.1). Lineage (NCBI taxonomy): Eukaryota > Metazoa > Chordata > Ascidiacea > Phlebobranchia > Ascidiidae > Ascidiella > Ascidiella aspersa. The sequence goes on from NC_139452.1 coordinate 11,782,840, forward strand.
AAACAAAACGATCTTAAGAAAGCAAAACAAACAATGTTTTATATGGATTCAAAGACAAATTATTTATTTTTTTGGAAAAGTGCACTATTTTAAGACTTTAAAAGGAAAGCAGCGCAACTATAGGCAGCCTTTAAACAACCAAATGGTGTTGCGCGGGATGCGCTTTGAAACCGACCTCCGTTCATCGCGCAAACTTGTCAGTTGACGGGAACGGGGTATTAGAGCGGGGGAGGGGGTGCGCGAAACCCGGCCCCCAGGCACGCGGGCGGGCGCTTTCCTGTCAAAGGTGGAAGTGAACTGACAGGCGTCTGGCAAGCGCGAAGTTAAATGGTTCCCGCGGAAGCGAAGCAGTGCCCCCCCCCCCCCCCGCCGCCGCTGTGGTCGGGAACTTTGCACAGGCGGCCCCCGGGCTAAGGGTTATGACACCAGCCGAGCGAAAACGCCATCGATCGATCAGCGACCAGCTGATTTCTGGCCGAGTTCAATTACCGTTCGACCTGCGCGAGTGAATCACCGCTTTCTATGAGTAAAGCCTTCATGTCGTCCACCGCCGCTGCTTTCGCTTTGATGTTGCATAATCCTGGCCTTCCCATATACAGCCAGTCGCCCGAACTGTTCAGTGCCGGTTTGCTTTAGAGCTTGTATACAAGACCACATCAAAACCGTCTGTCTTTACCGTTTGTAGCCCTCGTTTTTATCCTATTTTTCAAACTACCCCCGCATTAAGATTGCTTTTTTGAACTGGTTGTGTACACTCGAATCTGTGGGGGAGTCCGTAATACAGCGAAATCCGGTTGGGCAATCAATCGGGCCGGTTTCTTTGAAGTCACCGTGTAAGACCCTGTGTCCCTGCGCGTCTCACAAAGGCAGAAGCGCGGAAGCGGATTGAATGTTGCGCGTCGTCGACTACACGTTTGGAACAGAAACCGCCCATGTCTTTACAGGGCGGCGATGAAAGCGCGACAGCGAATTACACCAGATAACCATCGGCTTCGTGTGCTGGCCTTCAATTGGCGGTGAAAATCATTTGTAAACTGCTGGTATTACTGTTCGCCAGATGGTTAAATGCCCCAGCTTTTCTATCATTAAAATGCCAGTCGAAAGTGGAAAACAAATTGCATCTTAAAGTTTTTAACGGTCACATTTTTATTGCTCTGCTTAGGCTGGTTAAATGCTGTCGATCCGTAACAAAAAAGACAGCTCTGTTGCCTTTCCACGTTTTCTTACAGCCGGAAGAGCGGAAAACGTACAAAGGACCGCAGATTTATTGTCGCTTTAAAAGCACCGTAAAAGCCCGGCTGCAAACGTTAAATTGTTGTTTGTTGGAGAAAGACGGCGTCGGGCCAGCGCCGTGAGTCAGACCGCTCGGTGCCCGCCAACAAACGACTGGCACCTGTTTACGATGTCCAGCAATTTACGAGAGGCTCTGACCGGCAATTGCGTTGTGCAGCATCAGCAGTAGCGGCGTTAGGCGAATGTAAGGCTTCCCGGTCTGCGCAGCGCCGTCAGCTGTGTTTAGCCGCTTCTGCAACAGGAATGTAGCGCGCAAGAGCAAGTGTAAAGGTTTAAACGGCAACCTTTGAACGCGAAAAAGCAAGCGCTGGTCGTGACAGCTCGCATTCATTTCCTTTCGCTGCTCGACAGAGTTTAACAGCAGTGTTCTAACAAGACAACGCGCAAACGCCGCGGCCGTGGTGTATGTTCAGCCTGTTGTCGCGAAAACAGGGCTTTTGTGTCGAGTTCGAGCCAAGTCGGATTAAGTTCCATGATCGACAACCCGGAATCGTTGCTGCTCGCCGCAAAGATTGTCAAGCGCTGAACGGTTGGCCCCATAGCCTTACTCCCAAAGCGGACGGACCCATTTTCCTTTGCAGTCACAAACGGCTTTCTATACTTGTTTTTAACATATTTGAAAAGTTTTTGTTTTACAGTTTTCTGGCTGACGCTGTGTCAGACCTGTATTTGCAAGATATCCGTTAACTTAGAAGCCACGGTTGCCATAAAATGGCTACGCTATAATAGGCCTAAATCTCGCGACGCGGCTTGGATTTAATTCGTGTACGTCGCATCCACGTATCTTGGTTTGGCCGGTGCCACCGTCGTTCCCACTTCAGAAAAACAGCTTAAAACTGCGGTGAGCGTTCAAACTTTGAAGACGAATGGTTATCGCAATGCAGAGCGGCTCGACATGGCCGGGCGCTTAACCGTGTACGCCGCCTAAAAGTCGAAAGGCGCTTCTAAATATAGAGGCGATTTATTGTTTGCGGCCAGTGGTTTTCCACCAATTTCCTTTGTTCCGTGCCGCAGATGACAAGCAACACTGTTGCTGCCTGTTACCGTATATGGCAAGGCACCAGGGAATTGCGTTATATTGTTTAACGTTGGTGTCGCCCGATCGAAATTATCGAAAACCAAGTCCAATTCCTAATGATACCACCACACATTGTAAAGGTAATTTTTGCGTAAGCAAAATTCCTCGTTATTTTTGCATAACAAAGGTGGTACGTCCCACACCCGATTACGTCACTAAGATTCGGTTCCAAATCTTTCCGCTACCACCCCGTCATCGCTACACCTGGGTGATTAACGACGTCACGGAGTGACAGGCTTAGCTCCACAAAGCCCCGCTATTTCTTCCGACCCGAATTCACGAGCGTTTGTCCGCTTTGTGTCAATAAGCCTGTCGGCTCAGCGTGCGATTGGTTGACATTGCGCGATGACCTTGTTGTTGCTGGGTCCACGTGGCCGCGAATTGTGACGTTGACAAAAGTTGCGGAAACCTCTCGCAGTCCAGGGAGAGCTGGTTTTAGAAATATTCCCACTGTCATTTTCAATTTTTTGGTCATGAGCGTTTGTCAAGTAAGTAATTAGGCATCGTAGTCTAATTTTGTTTCAGTTTATACCTCAAAATCTAACCAACCCGACAACGACCAAGACATGTTGTCTTTCCCATATGGGGATAAAATCACAGGGGTCGAATGCTGCCGCGGGCCATATGTTGTGCACCGCAGGGGACTGCTGTAAAACATTTTGGGTGTCGAAAAAACCCAAGTAAATATAGTTTACACCTCCACGGGCCGACAATGGTTTCAGTCATCCCGTGCTCAATCCGCACTATAGCACTCTCGACTCTTGCGCGATCGGCAGCGATCCCGATTTTCTGCTAATATCGAGTAAACAAAGGCCGCATAGTACTACGGCGACGGAAACTACAGAAAGCGGCGCCGCGCGACCCCGGCCCTTTTGTGTGGTCGCCCTTCGCCGCTGCGGCGTTGAGTTGAATAGGGGCGCGACACTCGAAAGCGCTAATCGAGAGCGCCCGGACCTGTTGTTGACTGTGCACTTGACAGTGAAGCGGCAGCGTCATGGCATTTTGCGGCCGAACGTTTGCCCAATAGGACAACTAACAAGGACAGGACACCTTTTCCCCTGATTGGTCGCATCGTCGACCGTTTACCTCTTATATTCTTTTGTCACTGTAAGAATATGAAACATTCTGTGAAAATTCCCCGGTTTCCTATATGCTGTAGCGACACTACGCCGACCCGGATTTATCGAAGCGTTATGTTTTCTTTTTTCCTATTTTTTCGTGCCTTTTTATCGCCGGTTCTAGTGTGTTCTTTTTGATTCGGCGCACCTGGAATAAAGACTTGCCATCGCTTTAATGCAACCAATCGTTAGTGTAATTTACCACGTCTTAGAAAGAAGTCTGCTACAATATTTTACAGCCCCTTTTCGTTCTGATTGCGATTTATTTTGAAAGTATGGTCGAAGTCGGCTTTGTGATTGATCCCGTCTGAAAGGCCTTTTGTTAATCGACCGCGCCCCGTGATTTTGTTGCCCCAGAAAGTACGATACTTGACATTTCCACGCCTATTCGGCAAAGGCTGCTTGGCGTTGTATACCGTGCGTCTGGTGCCGGCTTGTTAACGCCAAGTGGAATATTGCTGCAGAGTTCCGTTCGAGACATCTCGTCTGTCTGCATCTTGCCCGGGTCCCGGGCTATTAATACGAGCAGTGCGGTCCGGACTGCGCACGTTCTTTATTAGCTACACGCTGCCGCCTAACAGACGAGGCGCCTTGCGTCTAGCGAATTACGACCGCCTTGAGCGGCTCCACTTATCCAATGATGAACGGCGACTTTCGAAAAACAACAAGTTTGAAAGAAAACATCGCGCGGCGCCCGCGTAAGAGAACCGATGTCGGGCCTCGTTAGCTTCGAAGGAACAAAAATTACCCGCTTTCGAATTGACAGCTGCCAGGAAGATGAGACGCTTTTTTGGGAGGTGTTTGCAGGAATTCGCTTACGCCCCTACCGAACTTGCTGATTTAAGCCAGCTCTGACGTCATGCGCATTCCTACAAAGCCTGGCTGCCAGCTCACTGTTTTGGAGCTCGAGTTTTAGCTCGCCGCTTTTGTACCGCAACCCGAGATGTTCAATCTCGCCAGATCATAAACGCGCTCGTTACGTCATACGACCCTTTCGACCCAACGTTGAGCGACCATCAAAGCCTGTCGCCGCCACGGGCGTTCGTCCGCGGGAGTTGTTTTGTCAATAATGACGTCAAAATGCGAGCTTTAAGGATTGTGTTTTCCTGGGCCTGACGTTTGTGAGGGGCGAAGCCGGGCCTTTGCGGTCTGCCCGAAATGCAAAGCCACAGGATGGCAAATAGTTTTAAAACCTGTACGCAAATAGTTTTAAAACCCTATCTTACCCTCCAATTAAGAAACGGTGCCCGTAAAGGGAGACCATTAAAATGGGAAACGCTGATCAAAGGAGCTGCCTGTTCTTTTTTCGTGTGTTCTTGGTACACGGCTGAATAAGAAAAGGTACAATAAAGCGCAGCACACCTTGCCGAAAATGTATTTAAACAACTGAAAATGGTAGCAAACGCGCCGCTTTACATTCAGGAAAACGCCGCAACACGTTTCTGGTCATCTAGATTTTGGTCATCTAGATATATATTTTTTTTCTAGAATTTATTTTGTCTATCATATGCAACACTTAAATAACAGCTGGAACAATCGAGTTGAGATTTCGACCGGTGAGAAACATTCTCGTTCATTGGGCCTTTTCTCACTCGTGTAACCGCAATTGGCCGTTGCTTTGTTTCGTTTATGTGCGGTCTATACGCTGTAGAAATGGCCATCTATTGTCGAAATATGTTATTTCTTTTGCGTCGGCGTTTCTCCTCACAAGGGCGAACAGCAGTGCAAATTCCGTCGGCCCCGTAAACTTAGCTTACCTGAGGCAAAGAAAGGGGGCAAATGACTCACCTTCCGGTGCCCGAAAAGCAATCGTTAAAACTGTAACGCCTAGATTATTGTAACCTTTGTTTAAATGGCTCGCGTTATTGCGAAACCCCTAACATTGTCGGCGACGATATCTCGCCATTGTTCCGATTGTTTAAATGTGTGTCAGTCGGGGATTTGTCGTGCAAGATTTGAGCGGTTTATTTCGACGGTGCCGGTAAAAAATGTGATTGTGCGATTTTCGAGACGGGTGTAGCCGAATATAATTTTTGGTGCTGTCCATATATTTCTTGCATTTTCTTTTGGCTATAAAGAACCAATCAGCATAATAATCCATGTTATGTTTTCTTAAACTAAATAGTTTGTCGCGCGTTTCTTTCAAAATTGGTAAAATCGCAATTGGTATTTGTTTTTGGCAAACTGATTGTGTAAAATATGAAGATATCTTTTAAGGACACGTAAATGACAACAATGACTTTAAATGGTAGCAACTAGCAAATATTCACTTTCCTGTCTAAGTCAACGTCAGTCATTAATAAGTTCTACTCATTTAAAAGAGAAATATATATCGCCACAAAATAATGCATTATCAATCTCTCAACTCGAGTGCAGATTCATTCGAGTCTGATGATGCATTATTTTGTGGCGATATATATTTCTCTTTTAAATGACTAGAACTTATTTTTGACTCACTTTGACTAAGACAGGAAAGTCTAAAGAGTATTTGGCATTTGTTTTATATCGAGTGCTAAACTCAATGAGTATGTGCATCAGAGCTCACTTAATTTAGCGACTCGTTTCCTTTGTTGTGCAGCTCTGCCAGGACACAGACAAACACCACAAGGATGAAGCGACTGCGACGTTACCTACCACCAAAGAAGACAACAGCATCTTGCCACCACTGCACGGTAAGCTCACATCTGAAACATCTGTATTAACAAACAACAAATGACACGCAAAATCGTGAAGCGTTTTTTATACAAAAAAAAGAGAACGAAGGTGCATCTTGGCCTTAGCTTCGGATGATAGGCAAGAAACAATATCATTTAATTTTATATTTGTTTGCTGCGTTTTTGTAGGTGTTGTATACAGATTGACCCTCATTTTGGTTTTTAAAGTCATGTATTATATAAACATGCCAGTTCAATTTAAAGGCGCCAAAATATTGCCAATATTCCACGATTGCGGTTAAGCCATTTTTGTAAGAGGGAGCAAAAACGCTTTCAGCTCCGTGTTCCACGCCCAAATATTCCTCACGTCGACTTCCGGCCACTATACACTGGCTGCATTCCCCCTAAAAAAACGACGACGCGCCCAAAATATCCACCGTCGCCACGCAAAGTGACGTCAAAAAAGGAAAACAGGAAACGGGGGCTCGAGGGGCCGCAAAGGGGCTAAAGGGGTCGCGTTGCGTCGCGTCCCCGCGCGCAAAAACACGACCAACACAGGAAAGGCGGCGAGCGGCAAACGATTGTTGTTGTCACGTCGCGCGACCGCCGAGGTTCCTATTTTGGGCGCGTCGCGCTCTTTTGACGCCGCGACGCAACTGTGACGTCATAAGGGTCGCTTTGAATGAAATCGCCCACCACCCGCCATACTTGAAACGCGATGAATTTGCAAATTCGCGTGGCTTTTGTGTTCGCCTTACGTTTCATCTTTTCCTTGCTTGAAGGCGCGATTGGATTCCAGCAGCGTTATTTGCGCAGCTGTTGGACGAAAGGGCCGCCGCTGTATACGTATATCCAGCTTGGGAATTCGCCCTGACCGGCCAGGCTCGGTCACTTCTCATAACCTTCTGTAGCCTCGTTTCCGCCACTGCTTTGTGGATGTAAATGTTGCAAAATCAAATACATATCTCGTCAGTAGAAATCGACATGCCCATCTGCTATGACTCAATCGCATAAAAGGGCGTATCTGTATGGAATTCAAAACCTTTGGCCGCAGGTTTCTGCTTGTCGATTACTGTTCCGCTGACGCGTATATAAACAATATAACTCAAAGTGCAAAACAAAACGAGATCCTGGTCTTACTCGGGTTTTTAAACTTCGTGTTTAATTGTTTGTTCACCAAAATGATTGTATTGCTTTATTTTTTAAGAAACCTCGACCGAGTTGACTCATATTGTAATGCACTACAATTAAACAACGCACTACAAACGTATACATATGCGTAACGATTTATATCATGTATTTGCGCCAAGCATGTGGCGCTGTGCGGCAGGCATGCCTTTTTAGTTTACTTGTCCCATTAGGATTGGTACTGCGCCAATAGTTCCGGCTGCAGCTATTTTCTGATCTGCTAGCTATGCAAACATGCCATCGGGCCGCCGAGCCAACAGACTGGGTACAGAACTAGCGGCAGGCGAATCAAAATCAGGTTAATCCGATTAAATCCCTGGCGCGGTTCGTCATCTGGTCAGTTTGCGTCCTGCTGGGTAAATGGCCGGCGCAGAAAATGGTGGAGCCGCGGTGTTTTGAAACCGGGTAATGGGTACCGCATAGAAAGCGCGGAATGGTAATTGGCGCGGGCATAAAGCCACCCTAAAATCACGCACCCGAGATTTGCCCCAGTTTCAGGTTGCGCCGCATGGGTGCGCGCCTAAATCTTCTGACCTTTTGACGTAAAAAAAATTCTTTTACCAAGGCGGCGAGGAACAAAAGACAGCGTCGTCGGCCCCTATACAAGCGAGCCCTAGTTTCGAGTACCAAATAACCACGCAACGCACCTAATCCGTGGCGAGGCGCCCTCGAATTCAAGTAGTGCCCATTTCCTCGTTTGGCGATTTGCGCGCAAAGCACTTCGCCGGGTCCGCCGGAGTTACTAAACCGAGGTGGTCCCTTAAACGCTAATCGACACCTCGGTGTCGGTAGACTTTAGAGATGGGTGCGAGGACATGATTACGAGCGATAAAATAAGCCTCATGTCGCCTCAGTAGCTGCAACAAGCCACAATGCGATAGCCCTTGGCACTCTCGCAGATGTTACAGCGTTGCCGTGAGTTCAAACGATTCGCACTTGTGCATCGTTTGCCTCGACTCGTCGCGATTTAAAAGCACATCAGTGAGCTATCGTGTGAGGCCCAGTCGCTCGCCACTTTGGCGTCGTGGGTGGCCCCTTTATTATCGCCCTTTTCTCTCGCCGCCAGCCCGGCCACCAGTGTGTGCGAACTTGCGACGCCACTGCGGGGTTTATCCCGGTTGGTTTGCTTCAGTTCGGTTTGTATTAGCAACTCCCCTCCCACCTCCCCATGCCAACGTCAGACACAAACCCCTGCACGCGATAAACAAGGGGCTCTAAATGGATTCAGTCTCCGGCAGTGCGAAAAGCAAGACCCTCTGTTGAAAAAGGCAAAGACAAAAAGCGATAAAGCCGAACTAGAAGTGCGCCATTGTCGCTATTTCAATTTACATATGATAAAAATATGGTTTTATATAGAAAAGGCTTACTGCATTTAAACTGACAATACATCAAGGCCAACACGATAAGGGCACTAAAATGAAAAAAAAACGATATCTATATATAAAGTCTGCAATTCAACTTGTAAGGTAAATTAACGTATTTAAAATCTTAGAGGCCAATAAGTCGAATGTAAAATCTTGGGCCAATGAATGGTAAAAAAACATTCAGAAATTTTTGTATTCCGTTAATTGTCAATTCTAAATGTATTTCTTTGTATGAACATACCAACTTCAACTGGTATCGGTGATGTTATCCATCTAGTCTCACAAACCGAAGCTGAGAAATTGCGGCGTGCATTCCGTTCCTTAACGCAGCCCGCCACCCCCGTCCGCCATTATGACGTCACAAAGGAGGTGGCGACAACAATGCGCGCGCGGGCGAAACGGATGGACGGACCGGGCCGGCGGCGATGCCTGACCAGATAAACGTCGACGGCGCGTTTGGTTTCGGGCAATTTTTGAGCGATTTGCGGAAACCCGATCCGTGAGCGCATAACTGCAGCAGCAAATGGCAGAAGCAATAGCAGCAGCGACGGTCGCTGTCTTCAGAGCTCTGCTGTGCGTTCCCACCTGGCCACTTACGCCCGTCGGCCTCTTAACCCAGTCTTGGCTCGGAACTCCGGCGGAAAGTTTTGCGATTCGTCACCGCGTCTAGTTATCGTCTCACACATAATGTACGCCCATTGTTTCGCAATCGATAAGTGGCCTTTGCGCGATTACGCGTCGTCGCCTCAATTTTCTGCCAATTGTTTCGGTTCGCATTCAGGCCCGGGGTGGGCCAATCCGGCTTCAAAGGCGCCGACGCCCCGCAATAAGCACGTTTGATATTCGAGACTCGCCACGAAACCGACACGAAAATCACCAGCCCCCCTTGTTTCTCCACCACCCCTCTTCTGAAGCTTTCTTCTCGCCGCAGTAAGGGGCACGACTTGGCCAGTTTTAGTTCCTATAACGTCGGCCGCTTTTAACCTTAAGCAAGATGGATCAGTGCGACGCTTTCATGTGTGTACGGCAGCGGCCGCTCTGCGCTTTGCGTGACAGTTAACGTCCTATAGGCAAAAGTAAAAGAAAAACGCGACACCCTAGGACTCAATCGTGCAGGCGCAGCAGGAAAAAACGCAAAGGAGTAAACACGGAGACCTGCGTCATTCCCTTCCGCAAAAAATGTCGATTCGACGCCGAGCCCCGAAACCGACTTGGCCGCAGCGAGTGCCAGGCGGGCGCGATAGGGATCGCTTGCAGCATCAACATGCTAAAAAGCTTTTGAAGTGCCAGCGGGCTGCGCGTAAGAATGCACCCACCATCGCTGTTTTTGACTTGCGCCTGGGCTGCTGCTGTTTTGTTGTCGAATACTGGGGTTTGGCGAAAGGCTATAGTAAGACTGGTTAAGCGAGAGCGCTGTTGCGCGTGTTGTGGCGTATGCATATAATAAAGTCGATGGCTTGTTTACAACAACCTGAAAGTGTTTCGTTTAATCAGTTCCGAACAAACCAGGTTTAAGCAGAAACCTGCGACTTTTTTTACAGTCCGTCATCTTTAACGGAACACTCTTGACCGTTGTTTTTTCCGCCTCGATTAAATTTAAAATTTCTCATTTGTCCCTGTCCATCCGCCGACAAACAAAAAGGATTTGAGCAAATTTACTCCATAAGTAACGCCTCACATATTATCTGGTGTGTGCGTTGCAGGTGGATTATAGCAGTCGAAAGGTCGACCACGGTGGTCAGTGCTTAAAACGCACCCGGCTATTTTTTTTGGGCCGTGCTTAAGGTCCGTTTTATGCTTGTTCAAAAAGAACACTTTACCTGTAATTTACTACTTCTACCGTAAAATTTACATAGAAAAATTCTGTCCGGCTGTATTTTTCGTATTTTAAACAACTGTAAATTGCCCTCACGCAAACTCTCTTTGAGTGAAAAAAAGAAGAAGGCTTGAAGTTCGTGTTTGCCACAGATTCGCCCGCTACCGCTCTATAAGCCTATTATTGCACCACCACCTCTGCATGTAGATTTACGCGCAAGCGTTCCCAGGAAATCCGACTTTGTGCCAACCACAAAGTCACCCCGCGTCACTTTGATCGAGCGCTTGCTGTTAACTTATTATTTTTTAAGGCGTAGCGACCGAAGTAATGCCTTCCGCTTGTTTAAATTGAGCATTTCCAACGCGTTTTGGCCAGTTGGCGAGAGTTCCTAATCAGATAGCGATATAGTCATTGTACGAAAGGCGCATGGTTAGAGCTTATTAATTCAAAGGCACATTTTTAGAACTACATTGCATATTGAAAATACTAAAACTGTCCCTAGCTCATATTTGATTCAATGACCAGAATTGACACTGACTTTTTATATGGGTTTATAATGCAACATCAACTTTATCACAGCTCAGCAATGTGACAATTACTTTATATGATACCCTGTGGACTAAGCACTTGTCTAACTGAAAGATGTTTGGTTTTGTACAAATATGACTTTAATATATAATATTTTTGCAGTGCGCTTGCCATCAAGAGATGAGAGCGTTGCATCTACGAATCAAACGCCGTCAAAGGAACACAAAGCGACAGACACAAGCGAAACGGTAATGGTATTCACATTTAACTTAAAAGCAGAACTTTTTTTGCCTTTAATTTCTACAATAATTTGCTTTTGTGGAAACTAACGTTGAAAAGGACGCTTGATTTTATAAATGTATGATTTTATCTTCGTATTGAATATGACTTTATTAAAGAATTACTTACTTTAAACATTTCAAAAATCAAAACTCGTAGATATAAGAATATTGTTTTTTTTTTAAATATTTTGGGGTTACCTGTCCACTTAAAGGGAAAGCCATTAATTAGACCTAAGATTAAAACTAAACTTAGCTTCTGTGTTTGATGCACAGGGCGACACCGAGTGGACGATATCCCTGGGCGACTCCAGCGCCAACAAGTCACGTGACGAGGTATGTAACATTTGTAAAGTTATTTCTAAAACAAGATCTCGAACTTGGCAGAAACAAGCCTTGTGAAAGGTATTTGAACAGTATGAAAGGATTTATTATAGTCAGTTGGCCTAGATACCTAGCTGCTGTAAAATGGGCCGGAACCTCTTTTTTAATCATGGACCGATATTCTAGGTATACATACGTCGAAGGTTTCGCCGTCCCTCTAGCTTTAGACTGGAGCACTTTCGGCCGCCGTTTTGTTGCAATATATTATTTATTCGCGCGCCACGCTTTGCTTGCTTCGCGAGTGCCTTGCGTGTCTATAGGTGCCAAACCCTTTCGCGGGATTTTTGTTTGGGGTAAAGGGGTTGTGGTGGGCCCACCGGGGGCCCGTCGTCATCGAATTATTCGTGATCCATATAGGGTTGGGGACGTGCAAATTAAAATGCCTCCCGTTCCGGTCGAAATAGGCTTATGGTCGGACTTATAATGCCAACGCCGCTGATGTGCAATTTCAAGTTTTCTAAATTAAATTCTATGAGAATGACTAATGTTTTTACCCGTTCACAGTAATAAATAACAGCAATAATTAGTTAATATTACGAGTATTTTAGTTTAGTTTGCTTCATTTTAATTTTTTTGTGAGTAATGTTCGGGAATAGAATGTTTCATTGTAGGCAAACCTCCTTCTATGAAACTTTTATATGTGGGGCTGTTTCGAATAAAATGTTTTAATCTGATTACTTTGATCGTATGATTTCTTGAAAATGGTGTCAGCACAATTTTCTGTAAATATCGCCCAGTTAAATATGGCGGCTTGTTTTAAAATCGATGTGAATTTTTGCGTCCTTTTCAAATCGCTCCTTTTAACAAACCTTGCTGGCTTCCAGCCTGTAGAGACCTAAAAGTCGTAATCTACCGCGCTAATCTGGGTCTTACGAGATCAGAGCGGCGTCGGACCCGTTTAATGTGCGACCCGTCCTGTTGACTGAAGTCTGTTGAACGTTGCCAAACAATGATGCGGCCACTGCACAGGACAGTCTGCGCGGCCTGCTCCAATATATAGGCCAGTATCTGTTTTTAATACTGAATTTTGTCTCTGTGTAGACCCCTTTGCCCTTGAGAGTTCCGTGATTGGTCGTGGACAAATTTTCCTTTAATCTTTATGCAACAAGGCGCGAGTAGTTAAAAATACACGATGTAGATTATAGTTGCGGCTTACAATGGCTAAGTATGGTACATCTGGGCGCGTGTCACTCGGGTTCGATTAAATTCCCGCACTCTGCCGTGCTGCTGTGCGGTTTCAGCCTGCGTTCTGATCCCGCGCACTTCAAACAATCTTCGTTGAGATTATTGCCTCGAGAGACGACGGGCGGCTTTTCGGGGCGGGACTCCCGCGAGTAAGTAAGCCAATATAGTATAGGTTATTCGCAATTATTTTCTAAGAGCAGCAGAGTTTCGCGCGGGGGCTTCTGTAGGGCGGCTTTGCGCCCGGATGCGCCCCAGTGAGCGCGCGCTCGTGTCCGCCGCAATTAAACAATATCAGATCGATATTGGCGCGCGGTGGCAGCTCGTCGTCGTCTCTTGTATGCGAGCGGGAGCAGTTATTAAATATTGCCCACCTGGCCTAGCGCGCGCGCCAAATACATATAAAACACGGCGCCACAAAAGCCGTCATTGTGCTTGTGAAGGCAGCATGTCGCTGGCGGATCCCCGGGGACCATCTTCCGGAAATATTTTTTCCGCTTTCTTTTGGCTACACGCCTTCGGGGCGCTATTTGATGCCGACGCGAAGCGACCGATTCTTCTTTTTTTAATTATGTGTCTTTAATAGACGTAGTTTTGTATTAGCTTTAGGGCTTTGGGGTCGGCGAGTTCAAGATATGCAGACCTGTAATGTTGCACACAAACTGAAAGGACGAAAAGCGATTATTTGGCAATGATTTCATTGGCGCTAATTTTCATAACTTATATAAGCCGTATAGTTTAACTTATACAGTTGAATTTATTTGCTTAAAAAGGGCACTTTTTTGAAACTTAAATTTTTTAAATTTAACATCTTTAAGAAGAAAAATTAGACTACAAATGTTTACAAACTAATATATGGTGTCTCGAAGCGCTTCCTCTGCCAAGGTTATCGTTTTGCTCTGTTTAGACATGCAGAACAATGAAGCCTTTTCAGTTAAATTTAAAAAACACTGTGCAAAGGGCCATTCGCAAAGTTTCCTATTTCCACAAAGATCTCCGATCGCCAATATTCTGTCAAACCTAAAACCTGGAACCGTAGTCGCGTGACGTATATATCGTCGACGGTGCGCGTCATCGTCAAGCGGCGAGTCACGAAAATCAGCGGGGCGAGCAAATCGCCTGTAATGAACGATAATCGAACGAAATTAGGCCGCGGTCTCTTACGGCGTGGTGAGCTGTTCGCCTTTCATCATTGCGGCCCTGAGCTCCGATCGGCGGTATTTAACTCGTAATTGCGCCCAGGACTCTTCCATTGCGCCGAGGCCTGTCGTTTCGGGATGAGATCATCAGTTCGGGCTGTCACAATAAAGGGTTCGGGTCGGGAACTGTGATGTGGTTTCGACGCGGTTGCTGGCCGGGTGACGATTTGGCGCCCTTGAAAGCTTGAAAGCTCCCACTTTGCGTCGTTTGTTGTTCGATGCGAGATGCTAATCGCTCGCGACTTAAACTTACACGCTAAAATATGTTCGGTTGGCAGTTTAAATTTATCACTTTACGCTATGACAATATTTAAAGTTTTCCGAATCGTCCTGTTTTTTCGCAAAGAAAGCAAGCATTTAAAGGCAAATCTGAACTGACATGGTAAGGGTCGTAACTGTTATTGTTAAAACAAATTTTTGGTTATCAAGTGGTAATCTTTTTTACCTTTTTTTAAATCGTCTTCCATTTTTGTCCATAACAATTATCTTAAAAACAACTTGAATCCCAAAGAAACACAACTCGAATTCTAAAAAAATGACTTATTACTTTATAGATTTCACTGAAGTGAAAAATAGATTTTCACTGAAGTCACACAACAACTTTAATTCTGGCAAATCAAGATGCGTTGCTATAATCTATAAAACCAGATTTTTAAAGACAACTTAAATTGACATTGGAAAATCAACATTGGCCAGTTTTCCGGACCGTAACTGTCTCGGCCAGCTTATTGCGTGCCTTCACACCCGCCTTAGTTTTCTGGATGGTTTCTGCTGCTTACAGGCCCAATAAATTTTCCCAGGCTAATATGTTGAAGATCGAAAACAAATAAAGCTCGTCGTTTGGCGTGACGTAAACATGAAACGGACGGTCGAAGGGGCGAGGATTTTCTCCATGCAGCGTCCTACCAAATAACAGGCATAACGGTTGTCCGCCGCGAGAGTTACACGTTGCCGGGTTCACAGGCTGTGTGGGGTGAGGGGGCTTTACGCGCTGATTTATTTATTTTTTCGCTTGTCCAATGGCGTGACTAATACTTGGCGAACCGAGCCCGGCAAACGGGAAACTGGTTGGCGTCTAATCGAATCTGGCGCTACTGTTTAACGTTAGTGTCAAGGACCACCTATACTATGGTTGCGCAAGTGCGTTTGGAGAATGATCGCTTCGCTTCCTTGGCGTATGGAGCCTGCGTTCAGCACCGAGTAAAACTTGCCCATCAATGACCGTTGGACTCCGGCTATTTCCGTTTACTATGCCCGGGCCTTGCTCAAGCGGCTTCTATTTGCCAAGGTCGGGTCGCACAAACAGAATTCTTTCGGAAAACAACAACTGATAGCGTGACGTAACAATTTGTTTTTGACCATACGTCACAAAAGCTAGGGGAATACCTAAAGTGGGTCAGTTAAACTATCCCCCTCTTAAAAGCGCCACGCGTTAATTTTAAAGGATTTAAGTACAAAGCATATAGTTTCAGTACAGGTATCATTTTAGGCATTTTCTCCCGTTTATTAACGAAATACTAATTTGGTTACATATTGGGTTTATTGTTTTAATTTCCAGCAGAGTGTCTTTTTTATTTTTGGGGGATGTTTACCTCCTTGGCCGAAAACGTGACTGTTTCACACAAGTTAAATGCGACCTGCTATACAGTCTATGTTTTTGTACAATCTAATCGCCTAATTTAACAAGCAGCACGACAAAGGGGCCGCAAAATATAGCCGACTTCTTTCCAAAGCGGCCTTGTAAAGTTGGCCTCTTACCGTCTCCGCTAAATCGTGAGAAGCGCGCCGCGCACTGCGGAGCCGCGTTCTTCCGAGGCCAAATGTATCCATTTCTCGAATCCGCTTATGTCCAAAACACGCTGTTGTTTACGCGAACTCCGCGCATCAGCCAAATCCGATTCCGCCACAAAGCAACGAAGGCCGACGCAGGCGACTAGAGGGTTGTGACGTCACGACAAGAAACACGCGCACTTGAAACAGCCAGTCGGTATTTTCTTGTAAAAGATTGACAAACAATTTACAAACAGCTTGTTGATAAAATGTTGGAAGACCCTGGTAAACTTTTGGCGGGTGTCGCCACGGTAAAAGCTTAATATTCCGTAATCCAAAGTTGGCGCAAATAAACAGCGCTGCGCTAATGCGACAAAGTCGAAAGCGGACTTGGTTTTTCGTGAAATGCTTTTAAGACTTGTTTTCGTTTAAATAAGTCTAAACAAGCCGGTATAACTACTGTATTTACCTTTCATATTTTAACATAGGATATTTTGTCTGTTGTAGAGCGATTAGAGACCAACATAAAATGAAAACTTTGCGTAATCGCGTAAAAATGGTAAAAAAATTGATTTGTCCGCCATTTTGATCGAGCGTCCATTTCAGTCATAACCTGAGCTTCTAAGCAATGTCCTACACCTACTTATGAACAGCTATGGACCCCTTTATAGTGTTATACGTGCATACATCGTTTTAACTACTTTCTGCTTCTTTGTTTTGATTCTGGTTGATTTTATTTACCCCAAACAAAAAATAAATTGTTAAGGAGCTGTATGAAAAATAGTTAACATACATAACTAAAAAAGTTATTATCTATAAAAGTACATTTCCAAAAAAAAAAAAAAAAAAAAAACTGGAAACAAGTCTTATTGTCTACAACCAACAAGAAAAACTTAAACATAAAACAAGGGGGAAAAATAAATGGAGTATAGCTTGATTTTTATTCATATCTTCCATTTGTATTTTCCAGCAACTGCTGCGACTCATGTCTTCGATAAGAGATGCCCTAAACACCGGAATGGACCAGTGCCCCTCCGGGAACCAGCGCGTCAGAGTACGCCTTTCCGTCACCCCGGAGCGCCATTCGCGCTCGCGACTCGTCCCCCAAAACGATGACGTCACGCAATCGTTACGTCACAGGTCGCCGTCGCGTGGCGCAGAAAACGAGGAGGACAAGTTGTCATCTCCCTCTGCGCATCGGAACAGTACGCGAAGGTAAAACTCATGCGTGTTTTTATGATGGTACATGTAGTCATTAATTAAATGTCCAATCTATTTTATTGGCATTTCACAAAAAGGCAATTTCACAGAATGTTGTGACTCGAACGAATACAGTAGGATCAGCAATTGCGATAATCTTCTTTGACTTTTCATTTGTTTTTGGACTCTTTTGCTTTTGCTAAATAATCGTGACAAAAACGGGAAACTTTCGCCAAATTAATAGACGTGAAAGGCTCACGGGGTCAATTTCCCTTTCTATTTTAAGCTATTTAATTTAGAGAGCGAGAAACCTGGGAGCGAACATGTTGCGGAGTCGCGTCGGCTAACGTCTGGAAAACGACGCCCCTGACGGTGTTGGGTTGTTCCGTTTCGCAGCAGTTTCGCGGTATCGCTTGCTTTCCCGGGGCGCCTAATTGCTTTCCCGCAGCTTTGAACACGACGCGCGTCGTCTGTGCATGAAGTCGCTTTACAGACTGTTTAAATTCAACTCTTTGATTCCCCTTACAGTTCGTTCCCATAAGGCAGTCATTCTCAACCGGGGTGCATTTCTAATGCTCAAGGGTGTCGAGAGATATTTGAGAATCTTTAAGAATCTGATTTTTGCTCAACTCTTACAACTTTTTTGTAAAGATTAGAGTGAAACAAATCCAAATACAACTTCCCACGTTATGTAGGTTTGATGTGTGTTGTTACAGTTCCGTTTATCCCGAAACTCTACTGAATTACCTACGGAAAAATCTTGTAGGGGTACCGCAATCTATTTGTTATTTCAAAGGGGTGCCACTAGCCATAAAAGGTTGAGAAAAACTGCCATAAGGTATAAGGCTACGCGATTTTGTATCGTTTATTGACCAAATTTTCTTTCAAAATTTAGCTGATTTGCCAGGGGGTGCCAAAACGTGAGTAAAACGGGGTCGCACGCTTTTGACGGCCCCGTGTAAGGCGACCCGGCTGCGTCGGCCCGCTCCGTCGCGGTCGCAGGGTCGCCGCCTAATTTCCAGACGCCTGGCGGGATTAGCGCAAAGGCAAAAGCAAACTTTTACCGCAAAGGCAGCAGTTATGCCAGCCCCCCTCAACACACACACAAACCGCCAGAACAGCAAGCCAGCGTTCCAAGTGTCGCTCATGGAAGGAAGAGGCACGTCCGTTCCGCAGTGTCCGATTTCCCGCCGCTGAAGCGACCCAGACCAAACAACGTTGAGCCGTGCGGCAGACGGCAAACGTCGAGGGGAGGCTTTGTCGTTTCCGCATCCGCTTGGTTGAGTAGTGTACTCGGCTTGATCGCACAGTCCCCTCTCGTAGAGCTCCAATTGTTTCTGTGTATTTTTGAGCACTTTGGTCCCAGGTCAAAGGTTTGATCCTACACGAGTTGGTCTAAGTTTGTCATGTTTACTATTTCACCGAATTTAGTCCGACATGTTTTAAAAACTGTTTAGTTTACCTTCGTTCGGGCATTAGTGGGGACATACTGAATCATTGTGAATCAATTCAAAACAACACAGGCAATTTGCATTATAAATATGGAACCTGAAAGTAGTAAAATACTCAGTCTGTCCTTAAAATGACGACTATAGGCACATAACGTCAACCAAGGTCAAGATAGAATATCCGTCCAATCAATTACGACTTTGCGCAGGGAAGTAACCATAGTCTTCCCAGCGTCCATGAACATTCAAGCATAATTTCTACGGCTTGACGCGTCTGTCAGAGCTTGCTGTTGGCAGATACGTGCCGGTTTCCTCTGCTTTTTTAGCCCTTGCTGCTTCGTCGCACAGCATGCATATAGGGCTTATGTGCCGCTTAGACGCACGTACGTCTATGAGTCTGTTTGCTGAAAAAGAAGTTTTTCTCTGACGGTACAACATAAGTTGACCAACGCACACGCGTACGACAGCGGGAAGAGCAATTGCTGCCTGAGATTTAATTAGGCCACGCGTTTCTCTTTTGCCATAAGGTTGCCATGACAGTTAGGTAGGTTTGTTCTGCATTGAACGTTCGGATTCATCAATTAGCGAAACCGCTGATAAGTTTGTAGGACAATCGATTCCTTTTTCAATAGTTGAGGTTGAAATAATAACTACTCTTTTAAGGGTAAGCGAATACAGGCAAACCTAAAGTTGTTACATGTACAAGAACAAACACTCTTTCCCAGCTTTAAGTATTTTTAGCGCCGTCGACCGACAAGGAGCGCCTGTCCCAAATCATGCAGCAAGACACAAAAACAAGTGCCGTTTTCGCATTTGGCTGATTTAATGCCGCCTGCGCCCTGCCTTTCATAATCTGATCGCGAGCTTCCCGAAATTGCGCAGCGCAAAAAGGCTAAGGGTCCGTTTGAAGGCATCGGCACGCCGACAGCCGTAATTTCGAGCGACGACCTGGCGCGTAATGCACGTCAAATTGCATCCCTGGCCTGCCCAAGGCGGCAATGTACTGGATCGCCTTTCATCGCGTCTCTGAGCATTTATCTCGATTCAGATTCCGATACGTCAGGCGGGCTTTTCGGCATTGCGGCTGTTGTTTTTGCGCGCTTCTTTTCGTAGGAGATGCTTGGGTTTGATATCGGCTCTCGGCCCTTTTCCGACAATTTTCGCCCCCGTCTTTGAACGCGACCCCTCCCTCCCCCGACAAAAAGCACCGCCGTTCCGGTGGCACCGAGATTTGCCGAACAAACATGGCTTCGCGCGCTTTATCTTGTTTGTTCTGGCCTCTTTTTCTGCGATTCCTCAAAGCGCCCCGCTCCCATTATGACGCGACGCGATGCAATATCGCAGCGACATCTTCGCAGTTGGAATTGCCGGAGACCGCGTAATGCACCTCTTTGTTGCCTGTTGCGCGATCTCCTTAAACCGCTCTTGTACGTAACAGTCGTTAACAAGTTGGGAGAACGAGTATACCGTTTATCATAGGAGCCATGGAAAATGAGCCTGTTTATTCAGGAAACACTTTTATACAGAAAGACTATAGAAAGGAATTGTTATGAGTTTTAATATATTTTTTCCGAAAGGCAAAATATCAACCTGTTTTGAATGAAAAGCGCCTAAATAAAGAAACCAATATTAAACCTCAAATAATTTGTCTCAGTTGGGCCACTAATAATATAGCACCCATTTGCCAGACAATAGGCACAAATCTATTTCCCTTGCTCTTTTAAAAAATGATCGTAAGAATGCAACATTAAACGTCACAAACCGCGTCACACGGACTGCATGACGTCACAAACTTTAATAAATTCATATGTGCGAAAATCATTCTCGTCGTATGGAATCCGGGCGCCCTAAGGGATCACGAAAGTCGGCCATTACTCAAACGCACATAGCGCTTCTGGTTTGCATGCATTTCTAATGGAGTAATGCTGTTACAAAGCGCGTATCGCCAGCCGTAATCAATCCGGCCCGGTTCTGAACGAAATCACAACGACTGTACGGTAGCCTCGCTTATTTCTTTGGCGAATTTTCGACCCAGCCTCGTTGCGTATCGCTTTTACCCGAGAAGATTACGCCGCCCTGGAGATCACAATCTTAGCCCAGGAAAAACAACTCGGCCGGGCGCACTGCGCCTTTCCCTGCAAATCGCGTCAGCGGTCAAGGTTTATTTATGTTGTGAGGGCGAGCGGACAATTGGCTTTGCGCCGCATGATGAAAGACGCAAATGACGCCAAAATAAACTTGTCGCCCGAAGGGTATGGTAATCTCTTGTCGTGGTCTTGGCCTCCGATTAGACCCGGTTTGTTTGTTTACTTCATTTGTCTTCATGAAACATGGACGTGTGCTGTTTTAAATAGTAGACCCATTAGTTTGTTTCAAGTGTCCGCTCGTTTTATTTTTTATTTTATAAACTGTAAATTCCTATAGTTTTAAGTGCAATAGAATTTTAACGGCAATTATTCCTTTCAGGTCACCTTCGCCTCCACACGAAAGCAACCGCGTCGTCGCCAAGTCCACGACTAGCGACCGACGAAAGCACTATCGACAAATACCCGGCGATGAGCGCGATGGATCTCCCTGCACAAAGCCGACGGCAATGCAGCCTAAGAGCAGGTCACGATCTCGCGAGCGCCACCGCGTGTGCCCTTCCAGGCACCACCGCCCGTGCAAGGGCGCCGGTGAAAGACACAAACATACAAGCAGCAACAGCAGACGTTGTCGATCCGCATTCGACCAGCGCTTTCAGGAGGCTATGTTTCTCAAGCTTAGCGAACTGCAGCGCCAAACCGACAAGGAAGCGGCCGAACTAGCCGCCGCCGGTGGGCGCTCGTGCGTCTCACTGAGCAGCTCAGAAAGCTCAGATTCGGAATACAGCGGCGAAGAGGACGGCCACGTGCTCGGAGGTCCAAGGTCACCCGGTTCAAACGCGACCAATCAGGTGACGCGTATCTTCGAACCGCTTAGCAGCGACGCGTTGGAGGTCATCGCAAAGGGCAACGAGACGCAGGTTGAGCAGGAAACTGGCAAGCCGCTCGTATCGCATCACCTACACAGACACGAGAGCGGCGTCGGCGGCGTCGCGACGCCCTTGGCTCCCTGGGAGCGAAGGCAACCGAACTCAGGCTTAAACGCGCGACGAAAACTGACTAAAACGCGCAAAAAGTCGGCGTCAAATCCACCGGGAAAGTCCCCGCACCACGGCTACATGCGCCTGGCGCCGGGCGCGGCCTTTCCCCACACCCCCAGGCTGGACGCGGCGGCGCCTCCGGCCTCTGGCGACGGGAAATCCCCGGAGGCGGCGGCGGTGCAGCGCCACCGGCACGAACACATACACCACCACTATTATTATGATAATTGCAGCGGCGCGAGCTAGGCTGTGCGTAAGGCGAGAGTCCTCATTTGCGAAGCGTTTTTACGTGTATTTATATTGCATTTTCGTGACGCCCTTGCCTCCGCAAGAGGAACATGTATTAGTTGTTGCGGGCGTAAAATCAGATCAGCAAGTTCGTTTGTTTTTTTTTTTGCCCGAAAATCAATGTTCAAATAACTGGGATTTTTTTTTGGCAATTGAAAACACACTATAACTCCCTATCAATTTGTTCACGTTTGCTTATTTATAATTTATTAATCGTTGGACAGAAAGCGCAACGACGCAGTTCAACCTGTAGTGTGCGCAAAATTTTGTACTTAACTTATTATGCGCGTAAATATTGCCTTTTATCCACACCATGTCGCTGTCGGCATCGAACTGACCTCAAACGCAGCCTTCTTTTGCTTCTGTAGCATGACTTTCAAACCTGTTTTCAGCCTTTTTTCCAGCTTTTGCATATTACTATGTATTCTCGCATCTGTTTGCTGTTTGTCGTACCCTGGCCCTTGTTTTAGTAACGGAACTAGTTGGCCAACGAACAAGGTTAATTGTGCTTTGTAAACAAAAACAGAAATCGTTTTTAAATTAATAAATCAAGGAGCAATCGCTGGATAAAATCGTATTTTGATAAATCCCGCTGTAATTGTTTCCCATTGCAAGTGAATCGGCAAACATGACCCCAATAAAACGGTTGAAAAGCGAACTCGCGAATTCATAGTGGTGCTGATTGTTTAGCAATCCATTTTTTACGAGGACTCGCTTTTACCTTTTAGTGTGGATTGTCCCGGTTTAAAAACGTCTCAAAAGCTTCTTTTTCGTCAAAATCTACCCGTAGCTGGCTATATGCGTAACGGCGCGCGGTTTCGCTAGATTTTGGCGTCCTCGGTAAGTAAGGTGTGCCTCCCCTAGTGTAATATTGCCCGTCCTCGTCTCCTTAATCTTATTTTGGCGTCCCTCGACCACTTCACGGTTTATTTATTGCCGTAGCTTCCTTCCGTCGATCGTGGCTTGTTCGCTTTCTTTTTTGAATTTTCGTGCGCGCTCACTTTCGCCAGCAACTGCACCGAAAACTTAACCCGCGCCCGCAGAAAGTCGATAATGCAAAATATCCTACTGGCTGCGACTCTGAACAAAAGCGTGTCTCAATGTAGGGCTTTTTGCTAGTTAGTTGCCGGCAATTTTGCGTTGCTTGTGCACTATAATCACTATCGAGGACTTAAAAGTGCGCCCGTCGTTCGTTCGTTTATGTCTTTATATTTCACTTCTTTCTTTAAAATCTGTTATCATTACCTTTCAGCGCGTCTATTATTGTCGTTTTCACATTTTTTATATAGTGTTCAGTGTTTTGTTTTTTTGGTTCGCGTTTCTCGCCCTTTTCTGCGACAGCGTCCGTTTTTCATTCGCCAGATTACTTCAAAATAAAAGAAAACCATCACATGACTTGCCGTGGTCAATGTAGACTGTAGAGTGTAGCAAAATACATTTAGCCTATACTGGTTATGAAGGTACACATCAAAAGCGGTGACATTTCTGTATCATGTTGTTGTATTTAGATGTGAAGAGTATGTTAGACTATGTATCAATTTACAGTTTCTTTTAAATAAGGATAATCCTCCTCAAATGAAAAAGCGATGTATATCATGACAACAAACTTCATTTTTGTTAAGTTAACTTAATTTCCTAGAATGTGGTGCAACACAAAACAACTTTATCAAGCCAATTTCGTTTTAATATTGCTTTAAAACAATCAAATCTGTGTCACCAATATGTGAAGTATGCACATGTTTTGAAAACTTAAAAGAGTTTGTATTTAACGTTATATAGGCGATGTTTTTTTCATAACATTTGATACATGTGGGCTATATAGTTAGACCAGCGTTCGGCGTATTTTGAAATAGTTCATTGGTACCGGTAAGTAGGCCTATGGCTTTTGTGTTAACGTTAACGTGCTTTTTGCAGTTAATAAAGTTCGGAGTTACATATGTTTACAAGATTGACAGACAGACCAATTAGCCACAAACAGGGTGTTTATTCAGAAGTTAAAATGCCACACACGATGCACTTTATCAGCGTTTAACAAGAATTGAGATAAGGCAAATCCTAAAAAGAGCGAAGTTAAACATGTGTCTACACACTTTAGCTGAACTCGAGCGCTACCTCACGGCAGTTTGCGATCAAACTAAACAGAGCCGATTTGGATTTAACAGATAACCTCACCAACAACGCAAAGAGATATTCCTACAAAACATGTTACGTCTACATTTATTTCCGAATTTTAAATGTGCAACAATGCATAGTTTTTGTTTCATATAAGCTATGAAGATTATGTCAGATTTTCAAATCTTTATGCGCTGTTTATATTAGGCAAAATCAATCTGTCTTTAAGCCTTCTAGTATTATACTTTACCAATATGTAGATACGCTATGACAGGGGTCGGCAAACTTGATACAGTGTCAACCGGTTTAAAAACTGAAATTTTATCATGGGTCGGCATTCAAAAAACATCGATTGTTCAAATATCGAAATTTATTAAAAGTTTTATTTAATGAAATTGAAAACGGCTTGTTTTTCCGCAACCAGTTCTAACAGTATAGGCTACGGAATAAGACAACCTATATTTACATCTAATTACAATTACTAAAGGAGCTGTTTTTGATTATTATATAGTTACGTCATTGAAAAAACCTAAAATGCCATACGAAAAAAACAAACGCCAGGCCAACACCTGAAAGCATAGACCAGGGGTCGCCAAACTACTGCATCAACCGAGACCCGGTCCTCCAATATAATTTTTTATGCACGCGGCATATTTCCAAAATGACCCTAAAATGCGGACATTGACACCATATTAGGCGAAATTTGTGTCGTAAAGCTTGTTTTAGGTAAATATATCCAATATCTTTTAAAGTGAATACATATTTATGTCCGGTCCGTGTTCTCCATTTTGAACAGTTGTTCGGCACGCCAGTTTTAGAGTTTACCGACACGTTATGAAAAACCTATGGTAATCCCTGGTACAGACCCCCGGTAGTTAGCGACCACTGTTATAAGTCATGTCGCTCTACCATTACCCAATGAGTTGAAATCGATGCTAATTTGTTAACAGTTTGTATTTCTTGTGTTAAGCCATATACTGTACTATACCAATATTTCGTTACTATGATCTATATTAAGATCTCTGTTTAACATTTTCCTAATAAAAAAAGAATGAAAAAGGTACCGGATAAGAGGTTAAAATATGGCGTTTTAATATAATGCTGCAATTTTCGGTAGCACTCGGAAATCTCGTGTTTTAAACAAATTTCGATCGAACTTGCCTACTCTTTGTCTGCGTAACCACAAGAAAATAAATTATTTCACAGGTTAAACCATTGATGCATGTTGGTCGTTTATTGCACTTGCACGACACCAAATAACAGGTCTACGTACACTTGACCGATGCGGTGTTTTACGGTAAGTGGTAATAAAGTCCTAACCAGTGTCAGCACCTGTAGAAGATTTTAAAAGGTCAGCTTTTCACGATACTTATGTCATTCAACAAATAAATAAGCAAAAAAGTTCTAAAATGTAAATGTACCCACAATTTTTTTTCCTTCGTTAGACAAATGCCACTTGTTGAAAGGCAGTGACGGTCGGATTGAAAAAAATGCGGTACTATACGCTCTTGACTTTTTGCCAAGGCGGGATCGAATTAGTTTTGTCTAAGCCAGTGATACCCAAACTGTGTGCCGCGGCATATACTTAAAACTTTTTGTCATTTTGAAAACAAGTTATTTGTATTACAAATAGGCATACACACAAGCATTTCAGACCTCAATACGCACATTCCTTACTAATTAGACATTTACAGGTAGTTTGTCGCGTGTTAAGGGTGATTGTAAAATTACTGTAATGTTGTTCTGTTTAAACTTGAAGTGTGCTGCGAAATATTTAGGATCTTTTATTGTGCCGCAAGCTAAAAAAGTTTGAGAACCACTGGTCTAAGCGCTGTTAGCCACGTTCGCAGATGACGTCAATGACGCTTGGTTCCATGACGACGGGCTCGACGCAGCGATGCACGGCGCTGGCCACCACCTCGTCCAGTAGTCCATGGACAATCTGTTCGTCGGACACAAAGCGCCAGAGGTAGAGCTGCAGGTAGTGGCAGTCGACCTGAAAATAGAAAAGAAACTGTGTCGAAAATATTATGTCACTCGGGTGGATTTTTAGATTAGTGTTTTCCAACCTATTGGTCGCTGTTTGATTTGGCCGGGCCGCCGACTACAGTTGTTATAAATGGTTAGATTTATTAAGTTTGGTTTCGAAAAATCGCGGAAGCAATTCGAAAATGTGGATCTATCAATTAAATTCGTACTAATAAAAATAAAAAAAAACTAATTTCTTTGCTTTGTTCGCCGAAGTTCAATCAAAAGAATTGGGTCACACAGGCTTCACTGTTATCCATACGAGCACTATTAAAGGTCGCCGCGAAATAAGGTTTGGATACACTGACTTAGATTGTTTGGATGCCCATTAGATTGTTTAAGTTAGATTTGAAGGGTCGTGTCTATCAACTGTTTGTTTGCCTGGCGTTTAGCGTTTGACTCAGTATAGTTTGTCAATAAATTAATTTAAGAAGATGTTGCACCGAAACCCTTGAAAATTACTTTACGGACCCCAAGGTGTTTGCATACACAAGTTTAAGAAACACTGATACAGACAATTTAGTACAGTAGAAGTACCAATAGCCCTGGTTTGGCTATGATCTGATATTGTCGGAGATCCCATTACTTAACAGCTAGAGGTGATTATCATATTAGGTGAGAAGTAAAAAGTGACTTAACACTGTAAAATTTTAGCTGTTTCACGAGCGGTGGTCCGAAAATATCGGATGTATAATAATGAGAAATAACATAAACAAAATGAGAACTAACATAAACGTTGCAATAAAATATCAAAAAAGAATAATACTATATAATGTCAGAATAAGGTTTCAAATCGGAATAGGACCTAAACCCTTGAAAATTAGACAGAAACTAAATCCGAAACCCACTCTAAATTCTTCATTAAATCCACAAATAATTTTCACTGAAAACTAACCCCAAACAAGGGAAATAGTGCGGTGCTAAAACGTCGATGGCCGGAGACGCCGAATCGTCCCACTCTACAGTTTTATATGTTGTTTTGCTATTTGACCATAACAAAAAGGTCAACAATTAGTATCTGTTCAAACGGCTAACCTTGTCCAACAAAACGCTATAAATATAAACTACCTGCAGCTGCTGTAGCCCGAACTTGCTGATGGTCTTTAGTCGCACGCACTCGAGCAGCGTCTTAAGCGCGATCTTAATGGTGCCGGTGAGGACCGATGTGCGCGAGAACTCGACAGGTCCGAAGACGTCCACGCGCTCCGAGAAGAGCTTCTGGATGTTGCTCATCAGACTGTTGTCCATTGTCGAGCTGTACAACCAATGGAATTGGGAAAAGGATCGAGTTAAATGAGCTTTGAAGACTGTGACAGGGCGGTAACGAGAATCGTTTTAGTCAGGCTAGCTCAACGGTTCTCAACTAGTGGGCCATGGCTCACTGGTGGGCCACAAGAACATTTGAGGTTAGCCACAGACCAATTCAAAAACGCTAGACTTAGTTTCATTTGTGTCACAATATTTAATTTTACAGGAATAATGGCTTGAGGAGGAAATAAAAAGGAATGTAATTTATTGTTCAGCAGAAAGTATCTCACTAATGCACGGTTGATAATCTGTTTTGAAACATTGTCTTTTGTGTTTTGTTCTAAACCTATTTTACAGTTTTTTCTTTCATAAAAATTTATTGGGCCACAGAATTTTTGTGCAACGTAAATGGGCCACGAGAACCACTGGGCTAGCTGAAGAGACTGAAACAACTAGATAACTCTAGTTTTTTTATTTATTGAATTGAGCAAAGTGCGGCTATTTCTTCTGATCTAATTGGTGAAATACTTGTGTGGCCTAATTCTAGTGCTAATCTAAGTCCAATTTTACCAAAGATGCTAATTTGTCCAACGTCATTTTTAGTCTCTTAGTCGAAACAAATAATTTGAATTAAAACTCGCCAGTAAGACTTGTAGGTGCTTTTTACAGTCTAAAAAGCATAAGCTTTGCTAAAAGGCATAAAATTTAGCACACAAGTATATTTACAATTCACATTCTTATAAGAATAATTTGCGATTTGAACAAAATCGATTGTGAATAATTAAATATAATTCTATTATAAATTATACTTGAAATTAGTTTTTTGTAAGAATGCAGTAATTCTGATTCTAATCCAATTTGGAAAAAATGAAATAATCTAATTCTCATTCTAATCTAGTTTTAAAACGTTAAAAGAGTTCTATGTGTCCAAGTCTGGCTGGCGACATCCAAAGAACACCGATTTTTTTAACAAAAAAATTGTGATGTTTTTGTCAGTCGACTAGTTTATAGATATAATTCAAAAGGTATAGCGACCATTTAAACGCATATAATCTTAACAGTTTTGTTGACCGAACAGGTACGATTTTCATGGACATTGTAAGGCGTAGCGCAGGGGTTCTTAAACTTTTTTTACCGCGGGCCCATAAAATTAATTTTTGCTTCACGTGGACCCCTGTAGGCAAGAAATTACCAAAAATGACGTCATAAATTTAAGTAAAAAGGAGTCTAACATTCAGTGATAAAACGTTTTATTTTTAATTAAACTCTTTTTTTAATTTGATTACTTTTTAAACGTACACTAATATTTCAAATTGGCCTTCATGGACCCCCTGAAATTAGTTCACGGACCCCAGTTTAAGAACCCCAGGCGCAGAGGCATCTTTGGAAGTTGTCAGTTCCCATCATAGCCCATGGACAGTCAAAGGGGAACTAAAGGGCAGGTGCTACTTTTTATAATTGCGATAAATTAACACCATTATTACCTAGATGCCATGGAAAACTGGCCACGGAATAAGAAGCAAACTAAACAGATGAACCACGGAAAAGCACGCCACTAACAATAATGGTTCATGCTGTCCCCAAGCCAAAATTTTTCGTAAGAATTAATTTTTGTTAAACATTTTACTTAAACAGAAACATCGAATTTATTTTTTTAAGATAAATACATCCTGTATGACTATAACCTACTTTAGCAAACCAAATCATTTAATTTTAAATCAAAAGTTTAAAACGCACAAACAAAAAGCTATTTGTACAGAAATGTATTGAACAATTCCTAGTTAAAATAAAAAATAAAAAACATATGTATCAATGCCCAGCCCCAACGCTTTCAACATCAACTTTAATCTCGTAGTGAAAATATCACCGCCACACTTAACACTCCAACCCTTCTAAACGAACACATGCGCGAGTGCCTACCTTGGCGCATAAGCTCCCCAGTGGCTCTTCTCCCGTTGCCTGGATACGGAGGCGGGGCGTGCTCTTCTGCTGCTGTCGCTGCTCCCCGCCTTGCGGACTCCCTCCTCGTAGAGCATCCCAACCTGGCGGAACATGGTCGTGAGTTTTTAGAGTAATTCTAGATAGGAGAGACTGCAATCCTGATTATGCAAGCTTACGATCATAGGCGGTGAACGTGGGTGTGTAGCGCGTTTTTAGACGCCGTAAATTTGACCAAGTTATCAATTAATGTGCCAAATTAATACCCGTAGCGCAGTTTTAGTTCACCAAAAGTGTTAAAAACTTTCCTGAAATACCATATAGGCAGGAGGCCAAACAGCCACCGATATATGTTTTTTAAACTATACTTTAATTCACAATGGCTTCGCCCATTATAAAAAATAGGAACTTTTTTAGTCCTAAGGCGCTATAAGAAAGTAGAAAAGGCGAAATGGTTTGTTTTAGTAATAACATACAACAGCGCAAAAGCTGTTAACTTAAGACCTCACATTTTGTAATAGGCAATTTTGCCCTGGTAAGAAAACAACGCCCTGGAATTTTAAAAGTTCGGCTGCTGTGATTACAGTAGTAGCCTTTCCGAAGGCACTGGGTATATTACTACGAGTTTGCCTTGACCGTTTACAAGTATTACTTAAGTATGGCTAAATCATAGTATTAAATTATAAAATTATAAGTTCTAGTGATCAAAAATGCCGTTTATTCCATATGTTGTAAGCTAAGTTACTACAGACAATGGACTGCAAATTTAGTTTAGCACAGACAGAGCGACAGAGGCATTTAAAAGTTAGTTTAAAGTTAGTTAAAAGTAAAGGTGACTAGTTCATGAGAAACACCTTTTCAGGTACTTCTGTATTTTTATGTTTATTCCATGAATTCTATTCGCTGGTAATAGTACAAAACGCTTTGTACATTAGAATAGCATATACCCACTTAAAAGTAAAAAAACTGCTTATTTGACAAAGTAATAACAAAACAAATGGAAAGAAATCAAAGTCTGCCCAAATTTCCTGAAGTACACAAAAATAAAAAACTAGTAAAAAGAAAAATTAATAAAAAGAAAATAACTTGCTCATCGAACAAATTATGTTTCTTGGCGTCAGGTAATATACCAACTTCACTTACCAAGAACACCCAAAAAGCAAAGCGCTTACAACAACCTTATGAATGTAAGACTGGCAAATAATAAACAAGACACTAAAAACATAAAAAAACACGCCGATCACCTGCTGGTCAGATTGGGTGACCTCTTCGATGACGCGACGCATTACGGCTCGAACCTGACGCGGCTCGACGCACTGGAGCCAGTCGCGCGCCTCCACGCTGGTGCGGATCATGCGCGAGAGCGACACGCCGCTGTACTGAACGTAACACTCCAGCAAACGCTGCGCCGTGTCGCCCATCTTGTTCGTCAGATCGCCCACCTGTCAATCAAATTTCGGTTTGGGTGTGGGTCGCGCTTCCTTTTGAAGCATTGGTTCGTCGAATTAGGGTTTTGCGTGAATCAAATATTGGGATGCGCGTTAGTCGAAATACGTTGAATTTAAGAAATGGCGTCGAAATTTATTTCATTCCCAACCGTCGATCAAACTTACACAAAAGTCTATAAATCAATATTCGGATTAAATTGTAATCAAATGTAGGTTTGGGTGTGGGTCGCGTTTTCCGAAGTATTGGTCCGCCGTACTTCTGTTTGGCGCGAATCGAATATTGGCATGCGCGTTAAAGTATTGGCGTCAAATTAATTTCCCATCTGTCAATCTAACTTACACACAGTCGTTCAAAAAATTTCGGCCTAATTCGTAATCAAATTGCGGTCAGTCAAGACATTGAAACATAATTAAGTTAACGTGTTCCGCGTAATTGAAAGAGTCATTCCAAAAACTAAAATCTTATAAAACGCTTTCTCAATATTTGATCCTAAAAAAACTGATATTGAAAAATAATTAGTTAAGGTCATATAAAATCCATTAACAGTTCTATTGAATCGCAAACGGCGGCCTTGGTTGAAGAAATGGGAAAGGCACAGTTTCGCACAACGCACGATATGGTTGGTTGTAAGCATGAGTCGTTCGATGGTTTTTTGAAAGTTTGCGGAGAGCCCCTCACATTTTACAGGCCAATGTGAAATCCGCTGATCAAGTCGTTAGTTAAACCTGAGGGTGGGGCCATGACATCCTTAATATAACGTGGTCCACTTTTTCCACCAAGTTACAGGCCATTTTTTTAGCAATACCAAAAATAGAGGACAACGAAAAATAGGTTCTGCAGTTTTCCAGGACGTTATCGTAAAATAACTTTAGCCGTGTAAAGCGCTTAACGTGGTGTTTTCGACATGAATAGCTATTGTTGACAGCAAATACCGAAGCCACAATTGAAGATGAATCCATATTTACAATAAAATATAATTATAGACATTCTGCATAAGAAGCTTGTATTTCATAAGTTTACCTATTGACTGAGTATGGTCTTAGAAAACAAACGTCTTTGTATCGGGATAGACGAACTGTTTTAGAATCCGAAATAAAATACGCGGTATACTTTCACACAAAGCATACGTACCAGTGTAATCTTCTCCTTGGCCGGAATCATGAACTGCTCGTCCGTGAGCGTGAGAATGTAGGCCACAGTTGATTGCTGGAAGTCACGGCAGAGTCGCGAGAGCAGGAGGAGCAATGCGGGAGGAGGAGTGCTCGTTTTGCTGCTCAGTTTCGACCAATCACAGAAGCCCAGCATCACCCTGGCGCAAACAAGGGTAGCGATTGTTCCAATCGGAAAACACATTTGTTTAGGTTCAAATCAGCACAGCAGAAGTTTCGACCAATCACAGAAGTCCAGCATCACCCAGGCGCAAACTAGGTTAGCGATTGGTCCAATCGAAAAACGCGTTTGTTTAGGTTCACATCGGGAAATACAAGAAGACACACACTACACAGTAAATAAAGGGCTGGAGCTGTTTATCGAAAACTGGTAATTTTGTATTATTTGGAAAACTACCTAAATGGTACAAACTACAACATTACGTAAATTAAAAACTTAATAAAAAAAATTATTTATGACTGTGGCAATGTTTAATT
Source organism: Ascidiella aspersa (assembly GCF_963924565.1). Taxonomy (NCBI): domain Eukaryota; kingdom Metazoa; phylum Chordata; class Ascidiacea; order Phlebobranchia; family Ascidiidae; genus Ascidiella; species Ascidiella aspersa. Next base: position 11,815,173 of record NC_139452.1, read on the forward strand.
CTATATTGTCTACAGATGGAAGTCGTAGTCAACGTTTTGACAGATATATTGACGAAATAATTTGGGCATTTTTTGTTTTCCAATACTGGCTAAAAACAAGTCTAATCAAGCAGCCGAACGGACTGGAAGAAATGCTCGTTTAATGTAACCATTAAAAGCGACAAAATTGCCGAGGTTTAAGTGAAAAGTCGTTACTCGAAAACACAATTTTTCACTCACTCCATGATGTATCGGATAAAGTGGATGATCACGACTTCGCGAACCTCTTCGGAGCAAAACTGTCGTCTGCAATCGCAAAAACAGTAATCATAGATGCGACAAAAACAACAACGAGAGAGGCAGCGAAAAACACTGTCTTATTTTAAATCTTAGGTTAAGTAGCAACATTGTTTGCAAAAGAGAAATTGGCTTGACAATTTCGTTTCGAAGTATTGAAAAATCTGCATCAGGCAATTAGCACATATATAGGAATAGCAAAAGTGGTTTAAAAGTATTTACTTTAGTGGTGGACAGTGGAACCGAGCAAAGAGTGCTTTAATTTTAAAACCAAGTTTTTCGTCGATAACCTTAATTTTAAACGCAATTTTTTCGTTGATAAATACATCCTTAAACAATATGGACTTAAAATTCCAAAATGGCGATTAACATAAAACGCTGAAAAAAGGCGGTTTACACGGCCAAACAACTAAAACTTGTCTTCCCATTAGAAGAATGCCGTTTACCTAAGGCAACATTACGAAAAGAACGCACGATTCTACTTACGTTGACACAGACACATACAAACACCGGATTACAAAACATCTTGTACAAATCCAAGTAAAACGTTGGAAGACGTAATGACGTAAGGTTTTTTATATTTTTATTACAGGTGAAACTTGGTTCTTCTTTTGTTCGATACACAAGCTACGAACATATTGTGGTAACCGTAGAAAAAAAACTTGCAGCCCCACCTGAAGTACGTCATAGTCGAAAAGTTGATGTCGCGTACGGTGAAGAGCTGAACGTCGGCCAACACAGACTTAACTTGGTTAAGGATGGCCGAAGCGGTCGAGTTGACCAGATCGAGAAGGTTCAGCTGGTGAGAAACTCCTTTGCCTGTGTAGGAGTGAGGTTGGCCAATGCACATTAACACTATATAGGGATGTCCGACACTTGACATTTTCATTCGATAGTGATACCCGATATTTTACAAAAAAGTATCGCGATCTGATACGATAGAAATGACGTCATAAATATGCTACAACAAACATAATATATGTGATTAAAGCTTTCAATTTTTTTCAGTTTATGTGGTTTAGTGCTAAGAGTTTTAGTAAACTTTATTTAATTTATTTAACTTAAGTTGTTGGTAATCTTCAACTTTTTAATAAATTAACCTTTCACCTTAGAAATCGGCGCGTTGAACCAGGAGATCCCTATATCAGTTAAATATCGGATCAGGGCCGATACCAACCTAATATCGGACAAGAACAGATACTACACCTTGGCATCGAGCATCGGCTCCGATCCGATAATAACGGACATGCCTTTTCTTTTACCACAAATACTCATGCCCCGCGAAGCAAAGCGGCGTACCAGTTTTGTACCTCGATTTTCCACTATCCTATTTCATTTGAACAATTTACGAGGGCGATTTGGTCACGTGATCGAATTATTAGTTTAGCAAGTGACGTTATTTTAAGTTTAGTAAAAAATGTTAGCAAAAATTGGTAAAAAAATTCTGAAAAAAAAAGCAAAATTAGTAAAAATATTTCTGCAATTGGTGGGTTACACAGCTTTACCACCAGAAATTAGTCTAAGTGTGATTCGTTCTAATAAAAACCTGCACCAACAAGTGGGGTATTACGTTTTAAGCCTGTTTGGCGGCATTGTTTAAGTTTAAGAATAGGGGTAAAAAATAAAAACAAAAATGTCGAAAAGTAAATAATGGCGCGAAGAGTTAGTCCTGTCAGCTATTTTGGCACAACCTAGCAACAGGGTTCGGGAACCTTTTTAGCTAATGGAGACATAAAAGCCAAATATTCTTGGTTGTAATTCGATGAGAGTCATATAATACTTTTTTAACATCTAGTTGTAGGTTGGAAAAACGGTAATTTGAACAGGCCCTTTATTTCGTCAGCACGAAGAAATCAATCAGCCAAGTTTGCACAACTTTAATCACGGAGCTCCGTCGGAAGAGCAGGACCTTTTGGATAAAGAGATATTCCATCAAACAGGACAACAGTCCCGAAAATACAAATAGGATTCGCGCGAAGAGCCGAAAAATTTACTACTGTGTGTGTTAAAAAGGAAAAACAAGATAGGAAAGCGGTCGTGGCCGCGTGCAGTTTCATTCAGATCATGCTGCTAAATGATAGCTTAGATTCATCTGCAAGCATAATTCTTCCATCAAAACAGCCATATCAAAAAAAGAGCCATATATGTCTCGCGAGCTATAGGTTCCCGACCTCTTGATCTAGCATAACCTTGCCTCTTAAAGTCTATGAACTCACCTTTAGGGGCAGAAATGGCATGACGTGCGTCCGTCAAGCAATCGGTGAAAAATTCCTCAAGCGCACAGCGGTAATGCTGACAACGCGCCTTGGCCACTCGCACGATGATGTCACCGCCCATCGTCATCACGTTGACACTTGGCAGTAGGTTGGTGGTGGCTTGCAGCCTACGAAGGCAACGGTAACTTACATACGTGTGTGGTGCTAAGAATACTAGATATATTCCTATTACACCGGTAGAGTTATAAAAAGGACTCAAATCAGGAAGTTCTATCGTGCCAATTGGGATGTTCAAAGTACAATCCAAATTCATATCGGGACCTTCCATGTGTGTGATGTTACGAATACAAGACATATCGCTGTTACACCGGGAGTTACGAAAAGGACTGAAATAACGAGTTCTATGGTATCGATTGGGATGTTCAAAGTAAAATCCCAGGGTATTCTAGAATAATACGTTTCATATTAAGAATATCAAATGCAGAATATCGAATCCTATACTATATTTTTAGTTAGTTTATTATTTACCTTTTATTTTTGAGGTGGAATATTCATAATATATACCCTTTAGTCTAAACAGCAATTAATCATATTTTTAGTCAGCAACTAATGACCTGTATTTGTAACATCTATTTTATTGTGTAATATTATCAAACAATAGTAAGTTAACAACTGGGGGTGACTGAATTTCTTAATGCAAAGGCAAATGTTTATCTAATAATGACGCTAAAAAATTGCTTATAAACGATTCAATTATCCATTGTGCTTGTTAGATCATCGTAATGACGTCATTTGGTATCGGATCAAACCGCGATATTTTTTCTTTAAAGTATCGGTTATCGGTATCGCAATAAAACGACCAGTGTCAGACGTTCCTAGGACTCGCGAACCAATAATGACTCGCCTTTTGAATTCGCTGGCTGCAGTAGTTCTATATAGTAAGATATATTGATATTGGTCCTGGGCAAGATTTCTGCAAAGCTAAAGAAAATATCCCGAGTAATACAAAAACACGGCTGTTGGGCCTCCAGCCGACTACAACCTTAACATAAGTAGCAATAAAACGGAACCTGCGATAGAAGCGATCCAGGGCCCTGACGATCAGGGCGTTGTCACGCGACCGTCCCTCGAGCATGAGGCGGCGCTCCACCAGTTCGAAGTAGGTCTGGAGCAGATCGCGCACAAACGATAGAAGCTTGTCGTTGGCGACGCGACACACCTCGTCCGTTTGCTGCAAAACACAAATGTTGGGAGGAAAGGCTCGAAATTCTTTCAAGGAGCGGTCGAAGGTTTGTTTCAAGCAATGCATGGCATAAAAGCAGGACTCGAAATGCAAATGCTCTATAGCAGTAATATCCAACCTATAGGTCGCGACCTCATGTGGGGTCACCTAAACACTTTATCGGGTCGCCATCACTCACCAATTCCTGCAGTTTAAGTGATTTCATTGTGCTCGTAGTTTAAAGAAGCGCAATGAGTATATTAAAATAAAACAAATTAAAAAAAATTGTGTTTGATTGTTAACTCTAAATCCAAGTATCAATTTAAAGTTCTCATGTTAGTACTCATGCCCTCGTGCTCTGGATTTGTGTATAATTTAGGTTACTTAGGACAAGCATTACTTAATTATTCGAAAACAAACTGGGGTCGTATGTAAATCCTGATTTCAGTTTAATTAAATTGGTGTCGTGTATTAAAAAGGTTATAGACCACTGTTCAACAGGAGTCTACGGTTCGCGTAGTGCAGTGTTTCTCCACTTTTTTTCTAAGCTTAAATATAGCAGCGACCCAATTTAATTCACTGAACTTTATTTGTGCACAAAACATAAGAACAATTGGAGAAAATAAATTCCAAGTTAATTAATATCAGCCATGTTTCCGTATTTCTCACATAGTTTTACCAAAATGTGAAGAAATCCTGCTCTGGGCCAATCTCAAACAGTATAACCAAGCGAACTACGGCAGCCGACGACCCAATCAAATCAAAGGCGATCCAAAATTGGGTCGCGACCAATGGGTTGAGAAGCACTGGCGTAATGCACGGAATAAATACATAGATTAAAATACGTTTTGAGTTTGTTACAGATAAAGAGAAGGCTCTTTATGCTTTTGGTGATTTAATAAACGCTTCAAATTTTGCATTTAGGATGCTTCTTAAATCGTTTGAAACAAAAGTAATTAAGTCATAACTTATTCAAAGTGATTGCCATGCCATTGGGTTATTGGTTTTCATTATTTTATTGGTTGACAAATGCGAAAAACATTGCGACTTGCTTATTAAATGGATGACGATATTCATGATACAAATGTAAACGCTCGTATAACTAATAACCCAAACCATATGTAGCATTATTTCACATGCAAGGCAGGTATGTGGCTTAGTTGCTATGGTCATGGGAAATAATGACCAATTGTTGGTTGACTAACTTTCGAAATATAAGCGAAAACAGAGTCCCCAATCCCATCAGCCAGAATTTATATTAACTGGAACAATTACCATTTTTAGGGTGACTTAGAACTCCCAAGTTTTAAATTCAGTGTATACGCTTTTTGTAATCATTAACCCAAAACTCTCTCACAAAAGGCAACGACAAATCGTTCTTGTAAAAAATCAGACTCACTAGCAGCGGACTGAGGGCGCCATCCGTAGAAGCGCTCATCGACGAAATCTCGGTTTGCTTGATGAAGAGATTCTCATAGGCGGCAATAGTGAGCGACAGGTTACTGAGAAAGCCGTTGCTGCCGCGGTCCATAAACTCCAGCACGTCGACCAGCATGCTCGCTCCTGTACGAAGGCGTGACAACTCGTAAAGTGGGACCATATGTTCAATACACACAAATACCTATAGATTCCAGTGACGGGCAAAAAATAGAAACCGATATCACTGGGAGAGTGGCTTGTCCAATTGGGGGGATTCGGCCCCGCTCCCTAATATATCAAGCGTTTTAGGCAGATGTTGCGGTAACCATGGCATACTAATACCCAGGGAAATATCTATATTATGTATTGCTAATACCCAGTACCCAGGGAAATAATATATTATGTATTGCAGGTTGCGAAATGCGTACTCATAATTTATCGTAGTCTTTGACATGAAAGAAAACAGCAATGTTTTTTAATCTTATTGGGTCTAAAGCCAATGCGAAACCAAAATAAATAAAAACGCTTCATTTCGCCTCTTTTTTGCGCCTGGGTCGATCGTTAACACAGGAAATTTTCCTCTATAGAACAGATTGGTTGGTCGACAAGTCTGTATTGCGCACATAAGCGAATAGAATAGTTTATTCCGTCCGCAGAAAAGAATTTTGCATAGAATAAAAGTGGACATTTGAAATCAAGCCTTCTTCACTTTGTACGTCGAGGTATGCACAGTTAAAACTCCCCGATTTAGGCTGTGCAATATTTCAGTGTTTTCCGCTGCTAAAAGTAAAATTGAGGACATACCAAAACCAATCACACATACTACAAGTTTTTCACTAAATTATTATCGATTACAGACTAAGCGGTTTAGCAGCTGGCGCCTCGCAGGAATGTCGACGACCAGCGAACTTGCTTTCGTTGTACGTTAATTGGCTGTTTCTGGTTAGGGTTTATTGCTATATTCTGACGTAATAACCACCAATGTTCTATGACGTAATTGTTGATTAACGTTAAACGGAAAACGGGGAGATTACCATTGAAACAAGTGGAAATTTCGGGACACCCCTTTTTGGATCCCCGGATACGCCTCTGCACCGATATACTTGTATTGTTTGCAAGTTATTTCGTTCCACCGCTCAAAAAATATTCTGGGCACTAAACGATGTTTGTAAGGTTTCGAATCAATAAAACATATTGCCAAAATGTCAACATTCTTTGCTTACAAAAATAAAAAGTAAGACATTAAAAAGGTTGAATGGTAGCATATACAATATTATACATAGACGTGTTAACTATAACTTTTAGCCGCACATTGCTTTACGGATGATGAAAGTAGGTACATATAAGTTGTACAAATTGTACAGGACAGCTTCGAAGTGATGCGTGAGATATTGCTGCACATCGCCCAGCCTCATACACGCACACGTTTTATAATTATAAAAGCATTTGCTAAGCTATTGCTTAAATATATTTCAGTGCGATATGGCCGTGTGCCTTCACAAAAGGCTGCTAGGCTATAGTGACCAAGTCACACGTTTTATAGATATAAGAGCGTTTGCTAAACTATTTCTTAAATATATGTCAGTCCTATGTGGTCGTGTGCCTTTACAAAAGGTTGCGAGGCCAAAGTCGAGGACAGACCTGGGATAAATTACGTCATGATTTTCCATACAGGCAGCGTTTGGTTGTTTTCTTTCGTCACGTTGATTTCGAATTTTTTAATGACGCGGCGCGCTTACCCGCCGTTTTTGAGCCACATTGCTTAACTATCGTGCACCACTACGACGCGTCGAGCAAAGAAAGGCTCGGGCACGTTTTGCCTGTAGTGCAAATTGGCGTGGTAAAGCACACGTAAGAATAGTGAATTTATGCTTGCTGGAAGCGCGAGCTTTATGCGCGGTTTCTGTTGATTACTTGGTCGCTTCTGGCTGATATGCCGTTCAGAACGATGATATTTTTAATCAGTGGAATGACAGCTTGGAGGACTACACAGATTGTTTTACAAATCGGTAAGTAACTGAATGTAAAGAGCTCCATATGTATCAAAATACACCGCTTTAGTTAACTGCTATGCCATTAAGTAAATTAGTTAGGCTGACAGGGACGGGATCCATAATTAGTATAGGATGCCAGAAATAAAAATTGTAGTTCTACATTAGATAAATGGTTACCTGTCTCTTCTCCAGCTTGATCTGGTTCTCCTCTTAGATAAGAATGTAACTCCTTGATAAATATAAAAGCAAGGCCGTGTACCAGTATTATTAGCAACATTGCAACACTTTCTATTAGCGATATTGCAATACTTTCTAAGGTAGTGTTCAAACCAGAGTGTATATAGCTGTTAATTGTTAAGTGATTTTTTGCATGAGAAATAAGTTGCGTTTTATTCCAAAATGTTTTTTCCAAAAAAATATAAATAAATGTCGTATCTGGTACTCATTATTTCTTTTAAGGAGGCCAAATGAAAAATGGGTAAATTACACCTGCATTTCAATGACAAATCCATTGTTTATGAAAAAAGGGGTCTCAGCCTACCTGTAAATCTTGGTCCAACTTGCTCTTTGAATGCTGCAGATAGTCGTCACACAAAAGTCCAGCTGGCTCGCCTAGCCTCAACAACAATCCCACACATTCAGCAAGCTGATGAGTACTGGAGTCCTGTTGTAAAAATCTAACTTGTATATTTTGTGTAACCCAATGGCCATAATCGTAATACCCATAGACATAACATTCCCCTCTAAAACAATCATTACTGCCAAAGGTCCAGACACAGTTTTGTAGGCACTTCCTGAGTTTAAAAAACGTTGTTATATTTGAAACAAATAAATTAATTTTCAGTGTTTATAGTGCCTATTACTACAAATAACAGGGTAATATATTCGTTGTTTTGCCTAATACTTTATCATAAAAGGTCTCCTTCAACTTTGCAACAATCTCGTTGACTATGTTTTTGCAATCTTGATCGATGCCTTTGAAGGATTCCATGTGCTGGTAGTGTTGGAGCACTGCCTTGGTCCTTGTATAGTAGGAGACAGCCGCAGCATAGGAACCCATCTCAAGACACTTTTTCAAGCGGGCAGGCAGCTCAAATAAAAACTGGAGCTTCTTTAAAAGTGAATGCACGCCAGAAAGTTTTGTGATCTGTTGCCGGTTTGTCTGTAGGAATCAGAAATAATAACTCTCATTACAATATATTCCGAATGGGTCATGGGTTATTATTTTTTAATAGTGTTTTTATATATTTCCAGGTACATTATTCAAATACCCATTTTAACACAAAAATATTGTCCTTTGAAACACCAATAGCATTGGTTTTACATTTAGGTATACAAATACTTTAGGCACATGTACTTAACCTCCATGGTGGCATTTATGTTTGCATTTAGTTGAGTGATGGCAGCCATGTTGCTAGTGAGCTTTTCCATTTCGTCTTCCATTTGACGAAAATCTCTCTTCATGGTCCGTATTGTATCAGTAGCACTGATAAACTTGTTGTAATTCTCATAAACCAGTGTCTGTTAAAAAAATGATTTTGACTTTCGTTATTTGCTAAAACTAATTACAGAGACTGCAAATTACACATTATCATTATATTCATACCAGTGCTTCTTATTTATTTATACATTAATTTAACAGAAAATACCTGCATGTCACTATCTAAAGTTCGTATCTGCTTTGCCATGTCATTCTCAGCGTCCATCAACTCTGACAGATTCTTTTCCTTCAAAAAACATGCAAATAGTTAAATATCACTAAAATTGTGGGGACATATATGTTTTACTGGTGACAGACATAAAACTACCCTTAAGTTGTAGGCCTAACCTATCTGTATAATATACATACGCTGACCATTGAGCTATCATTTGACACCAGTGCTTCCTAACCTTTTTCAGATCGCGACTCTATTTTATTGCAAAGTTTATTGTGCGACCCACATGTGCCAAACGAATAAAGTTACACAAAACCTGCATCTTTGCTTCAGGCCTATGTACTGAAATAGATAATGTGACACAACACATCTAATTGTTACGTATTTGTTGATTAGTTGCATAAATGTTATGTATAAAGCAATAACTTCGCCGATAATGCTTCGCAACCCACCTGAAGTAGCTTCACGACCCACCAATGGGCCGCGACACACTGGTTGGGAAGCACTGTTTTATACTATTAAAATACAGAAAGTCATACATTCAAAAATATTAAAGCAAGAATTACAGGCATTGTTTCTAAAATATAAGGCAAGAATTTTAGCATCCAGGGTTGATCATTTTAAATTTGTAATGCAGTGTTCAAGGCACGGATAGTTAGGAATTATTTGGTTAGCAAAGTTGAAATAAATTCAAACACAAAATTTATCACTATTTGGAAATAAATTTGCTATGGTGCATTATGTGCTTAAACTTAACTTTTGTTGTTCATAACATTTGATTTTTTAGAGAATATTCAATATTTTGTGCACTGCTATATTTTCCAAAACCAATCTTCACAAAAGAATTTATTTCATTGTACATGGCTCCCAAAGAGTAATCGATAGAATTTAGATCATTACATCTGATAAAACTTTTGCACATTTTGCATTATTGTAAGATTGGCCAGTAAGAAGGATTTATCACTTGCAGTCTACGGTCAAGTTTGATGGAAAATGGTATAGTTGGGCCAACCTGTAATTTAAACGTATGTAAAACAAAGCACAGACTTTTGTTCAGTAATTTATTTACAGTTGCACACTTTTAAAAGTAACTTTTATGAGCTTTTATTAAAGCCCAGCAGTTTTAAGCGATTTGAACATCTCCCCATGGGATGGAATATTCAACGTTTCAAATTTGGTTTATTCCAGTTGGCATTCTGCGCCAGGTACACACACCCAACATTCAAACCTGAATTCACCTGAATTCGTAAATTGCACATCTAAATTTTAAAATAGGCTAAGTTGTGGTAGGCACCTCAGGTGTGGATAAACTTTAATCGAACACCTGCATCCCCAGACTGCATTTCATGGCACCTCACTGTAGCATTTATTATGCATTATTACTCTGTTTTGTCTAATTTGACGTCACTATGCATGTTGTATACTGATACATTAGGGATGTTCAGATTTACCTTTTTTTTGAAAATTTATGCTTCCTGCTTGATTTCCCATTATGTGTCACATAAAAATCAGTTTTACAAGTTTTCAAAACAATAGGACAACATTGAGGGGCTCCGCAAGCACCCCAAAGTTATCACACTAAAGTTGCTAAAATCTGGGACTTCCCCTAACACGATACTGTACGTTTTTCTTTAAAACACAGAAACCTTGTAATTTTTATATTAAACAATGGCAAGAAAGCATCTCTGATCTATTTTCCAGTTTTATGTAACTTAGTATTCTTGAAGCCCCCAAAGCACCACTTCAACCCATTTTTGGAGTTGTCATTTGATTTATCACATATATTCAATAAAATACTTTTTATCGAATTATTTAAAACCTGTTTATGATCGCCTGTGATTTTCAACAGCCTGTAGCAAGCTTGCACGTTGCTGAGGATTGTCATTTAACATAGCAGCATATTCAGTGATTAATATTTTTAACAAACATATGGTCAGCATGATCATGGTACTTGTCCATAATCGCAGCTTTGTTTTAAGACAAACAACGGCTCCACCAAAGCAGGTTATGACGCCTTAGAAACGGCATGCCTCAGGGATCAGTTCTGGCTCCTTTGCTGTTTAATGTTTATTTCGGTGATCTGCCCGCCACAGTCTCCAAGCATACGCTGATGACTGGGCGGTCTTGCATGCTGAAGGGAATTGGTGCAGTGTTGAGAGGACTCTTAGTCCACCTCAATAACAAGGAAATTAAACGTGTGTTGTCCGTCAATACCAATGGAAGAACTTTGAATTTCCACGTCTACATACCTCGCATTGCATCTGGACAGGACACTCACATTCCCGCCCTGGCAGGCATCTAGCCCGCTGAGCTTCGCCCCAGAGGAGCCACAATACCAAAGGCTACTATCCTTGAGATGCCCCTTTGTACCAGCTGCAGTCAAATCACTGCAGAAATGTGAAAGCTCTGGTGTAGGTGAATGGATGGCCACCAAATGGAACGAGGAGCAAAATTACCCCTCTCTACCACTATTGCCCTACCACCTCCAATAAGCCTTAGGGTTTTGGCCTGTCTATTCGAGCCTAGACTCGCCTTAACAGGCTGAGAACAGGGGTCGGGTGTACCAGGTCTTCCATGAATAAATGTGGCTTCTGTGACTGTAGTTTGGAGGAACAGACTGCAGATCACATAGTCTCACGGTGCCGATATATCGCCAACCAAGTGGGACAAATGGTCTGACACTTTTGGACGATGAGACTATCCGCTGGCATCTCGACTTCTGCCCGGACATTTGAACTGGAATAATAAGATCGTCCATACGAAAGAAGAAGACGATCAAGCAGGTGCAACACACAGTACAAAGTGGATGGGACAAGTTTTCTATGGCCAAAAATGTTTATGTGGTCTGAACAGATGGGTCATGATGCTATTTTTCTAGACAAACTTGTCACATTTTCCTTGTTTAGTAATTACCCACAAATGAACAAGGACACAAAGGCGGCAATTGACCGACAACTTCTTGCAACTGCAAAACCTGAGGATTTTCACCAAGGCATTCAAGTTTTGCATCATAAAATCAAAATTTATACCACTTTAGAGGATTTGATTGGCACAGATTCCTGGTTTATTTTACGCTACTCAATCAGATATGTGATTGGCTGACGCATTCTCCCGATTCATGGTGTTCATAATGGGTACAACAAGTTAAAGTCTTCATGTACTGTTAAAGTTGTGAATGATGCCGCAGAAAGAGGGGTTAAAAGTCAACACAGATTGTGCTGCTATATTAACCGACAATCCACAGCAACAAACAACTTGCTGCAAGCTGTTGAAGATCACAGGCGATCATACCCAGATTTTCTAAAAAAAAAACCTTTGCTAAAAAGTAAAAAAAGCTATTCATTGATGTTCCTTTTTATGTTTTTTAACTATGACATTGGCATACTTTTGCCATATTCCTTCTTTATCCACTGTTGATTAAAATACTTTGCTTTTCATAATATACAATTTGTTAAAATATATTTTATTGTACATATGTAATAAATTGAATGACAGCTCCAAAAATGGGGTAAAGTGGGGATTTGGGGGCTTTAAGAATACATTTTAGGTTACATAAAACTGTAAAATAGATTAGTAATGCTTTCTTGCCATTGTTTAATATAAAAATTACAAGTTTTCTGTGTTTTTTAAGAAAAACGTACAGTATCGTGTTAGGGGAACTCCCAGATTTTAGCAATTTCAGTGTGATAACTTTGGGGTGTCTGCGGAGCCCCTAAATGTTGTCCAATTGTTTTGAAAACTTACGAAACTCATTTTTATGTGACACATAATGGGAAATCAAGCAGGAAGCATAAATTTTCAAAAAAAAGTTAAATCTGAACAACCCTACTGATACGTAATCAAGCACCGAACTGTGTGTTTTGAGCACTTGCAATTCATTTTATTTAATACGTCTTCCTGATTAGCGGCCTGAATCACCGCTTTGTTATATCAGGTGTACTTCTTAGATTTGTGAATATACTGAACGAGCAATATCTGAGTGAAGTGACTTTGTCTAGAGTTCAAGAAGTTAAAGACAGGTATTTTAGCGGCCTCATTACCAGTAACTACACATCTATCTGCTAAATCACGCCGAGATCTTGGGTGGGCAGAGAAAAATTTTAAGGTGTATAGGCGTGCATTTACGTTGTTTCACACTTTAGGTTGGAAATCCTACCAAAATTGTGCTTTTTACCAAATTCAAGTGAGCAATGTACAAACTAAGGTGTAGGACACATTTCTTTCATAAAAATAAAAAATTAGAGGTGTGTGCACCTGCCACAGAATGCAGACTGGTTACTAAAACTTTTGACAATATCAACATAGAAATTTCTAAGTAAAGTAGCATTAAATTCATATTGGGGTCAGATTAAAAACAATGCATATAATGCAGAAGTTTAGGTAGTTTTATTTGTGCAACGGATGTCGCTGAATTGGTCTATGACCAACCCACACATAAAAACTTGGTCCTGGTCTAGAATCCTACCACAGCGTTGAAACAACTAGTTAAATTAACGCAAAATATTTGGGTTTGGGTGCTGGTTGGCGTTTGGGTGGGTCAAGTGTTATTATATTTATTATTTAATAATTTTATTAGTTTACCTACACCAACTCAAAGACTAACCAAAATAATATGCGTTGTGGTAGGATTCTAGACCAGTGCCAAAAAAGTTACTATAAAAAGTACTGTAATACCAAGGGATGCAAAATAAACCTGCTTCAACTTCCTTAGATAGTGATCGGCGTTGAAGTTAGAGCTGTTAATGTCCAGAGGATCATTGCTCTGTTCTTGAGCGGCCGATCCTTCCATTCCGTAGTACATTTTTAGCATGTTGTTTTTCCTTGTTCTTTTTTTCTCATTTTCATCCTCAAAGTCGTTTTCCTCTTCCACCGAGGTCGACATTTTCAAAGAAAGAGGAAAAATACTTCACACAAAAACTTTCCTAAAAAAGTCTTGAATTTGGTAGGCAAAGGCAGATAAATTGTCGTTCCCAGGGTTGCCAGACTATGAAAAGGTCTTAAACCCAAAATAATACGAAAAAAAGGCCAAATGAATATTTACTTGTTTCTGTTAAACATAAAGTGATGAAAGTACAAATTTACAAAGGACTAAATAATAATAAGTAAATATAATACACTGACACCAGCTACAAATTGAAATTACAGTAAATTTATGGTTTTTGTGCAAGCTTGAAGTCAACTAGGATAACCACAATAATAAATATAAATTGTGCTTTTTAAATGTAGCCTATATATATATTAAATAGGTTAGGTTAAAACAATAGAAATAGATTATAACTTAACTTGCATAGCTACATGCCTACATAGTTATAATATTTATTATTATGCTTATTATCCTGGTTGAATTCCAACTTGCATTTAACTAGGAATTTACCGAAATACATTTGGCGGGGAAAAATCCGGCAGGAAATTATCTTTGGAGGCAATATCTTAACAAGGTTTAAAAGGAATGTTCCAACAGGATAGATTCCTGTGTCAAACAGAGCTGAACACTTTTTATAAATACGGCAAATATGAAAGCAAGCAATATTAAAATGTCATCATTGAATCAAGCTAAATTCATGTATGTATTTAAGACTAAGTGGATATTACCACACTACTTAATATACTTGTTACAAAAGAGATTCTTTTGTGAAAAAAACAAAAAGGTTTTCTTGCACTGTCGGTGTGTCCAAGAAGTAGTTAGACACTCACACTGCTACGCCAACGAAAGATTCTTTTGTAACAAATCCATGATCATTAATGTTATTTACTCATCACAAATTTACATATAACATCACAATAACGGTAATTTAAAAAATATTTGCTCAACAACTGAAATTTTTAAATCGTCGGTGGTTGTGATTAGACTACCGATAAATTGAAAACTGAAGACCTTACGTTTCTGTATACCAAGTTTTGAAAGTTGACACTAAAATTCTAAAATGATGTCTATAAAATGTATAATTTCTAAGGCCAACAGACTCTAAAAAATAAAAATTCATGTAATTTGGCCTTAAAAAGGCCAATCTGGCACCCCTTGGTGGTTCCTGATTACGAGTTAAAAACATTCAAAGAGCAGCGATGCGTAAAAATGTCTTGTATATATTTTTATTTCAAAATATTTACTAGACGAAATATCCAGGATTGGTTGGCCAAGTTTAACTAGGTTTTTACTAATTTATAATACGACACTGCCTTTAAAATCAGGGAGTCGAACCGTTTGAGTTTTCCGGTTCAGGTTCGGTTCGGGTTCAAGGTTTTTTTCGGAATCCGGTTCAGTTCCGGTTTCGGTTTCGAGCAATTTAAAAGTTCCGGTTCAGCTCCGGTTCGACCATCGTTATTTCAAAACCGGTTCATTAAGTTCCGGTTCGGATACAATATAATTTGCGTAAAATCTAAAAATGTTGGCCAATAAATGTAGAGAATAAACTTTAAATTGTAAGTCATTTAATCTAAGTTGCGTGACGTATTAAAAAACAGCAATTCATTATTAAAATATCAAAAAAATAAAAAAATCACGTTTTATTCAATTAATATATATATATTTTTTCATTAAATTTCGAACATGGCGTAATTTGACTGTGTAAAATACAAGTTGTGACGTCATGCTGGAGTGAACCGCTTTTGTTTACAGGTTCGGGTTCGGTTAAGGTTCGGGTTCTATCAAATTAATCGGTTCAGTTCCGGTTCAGCTCCTTACAATCTTACAAAAAACGGTTCAGGTTCGGTTACGGTTCGGAAAAAATTAACCCAAAACCGGTTCATAAAGTTCCGGTTCGGTTCCGGTTCGACTCCCTGCTTTAAATTGATTTGACCACTGGCGTGACTCCGGCGTATTTTGCGCAGAAACTGTAAATAAGCAATAATAAACTGCAAATAAACTGTTATTATGCCATATATTGCGGCCTCTAAATCAATATTAGCCTAATTATCCAGTTGTACCTAACCATGTAATTTTTTCTGAAGCCACGAGTTAGAAAAAACATTTGTGGCATTTTGACAATTTACCAAAAATAAATAGCCTATTGACCTAGGTACTTATAGTGTTACATCTTCGTACTTCTTCCGTCGCCTGGCGTGATATGAAAAGAAATGCATAAAACGTTTTAATCCGAAAAGTTGCATTACGTAACGCTATAGCTTATGCTTCGTTAGCCTAAACAGAAATTTATGCCACCGTTTGTTGTTTTTTTTTCACTACAATACGTTTTTTCGGTGCCAAATTATTATTATTGGGTAGGTTTGTTGTAACCTACTATGTAAGTTTGCTCATGCCTTTAAAAAAAGTTTGCCGATGCCTTTTCGGCAATGTAATAAAAACTAGAAATGAAATTTAAAAGAAATGCCGATATATTCCAAAAAAATCGCGCTCGCCTCCCTCGCCAGGTGCGCTCGGACTTAAAAGGTTAACAAACGCGAAACTAGAATACCAATTTAAGTTATCGCGTTTTCTCAATGTAGTTTTATTACACTTTTCATTAGTAGTTTGTATAACGAAAAATGGATTCGAATTTTAAACTGAACAAACGTTTTTGTATCGCGCTTCGCGTCAACACTTTGTTACTGCCTCCTTAAATGTAATTAAACACGTTTTCAACTGCAAAAAAAATCCAAGGCCCGCCTGATTTACAGCTGGTGTAACATTTCAATAACACAATTCTTAGTTAACATTTTGTGCGGCCCGCAGAGACCTTTTTGAGTTTCGCTAGTGCCCGCGACTAAAAAAGGTTGCCGGCCTATGATTTAAAGTCTTTGGCGCAGAAAGTTGTATTTTTCCTGGTAATGACATAACCTTGTGAAAAAATGTATGGATATTAGGAATTATTTAGGAATTCTTTTATGTTGAGACAGCGACAAAACTGGATTTCGTTATGAAACAATATGTGAATTGTCAGCTATATTAATTGCAGTAGCGCAAAGCAGTTTGCACAAGTGTGCTTAAACCTTCAAGCAATTATTGTTTTATGTCATTTATATGTTCTGTTACCTATACATGCCTTAGGTTTTTAATAGCCACCTACGTCATTAATTTAGTTCAATTTATACACAAGCTCATGTAAATTCCTATAGTGAGTGTGATAGACAACCTAAAATATGACTGAAAGCTCATCGAAACGAAAGTGCAGACAATAAGATGTTAAGGTACACCGAGCGTACTTACAATGAAAATCCCCATTTCGTCCTTTGTGCTATCTAGGATAAATTATATCTCTTTCAACAACTTGGTGTAATCGTAACCACTGTAGCCTATAACGCTTGTTCTATCTCAGCTTAATTTTGTTTATTAAATTTAACTGATGTGCGAGTCGAGACTTGGAACGCAGGGCAAGTGGGCCTGAACCGGGGATTATTCGGGGGCAACAGTGCCCTGGAAAGCCTACCAATAGTTGCGTATTAAAACAAATTACTGAAGCTTTAAAACATATTACCTCATGTTTCAAAAAATATTCCAAAAATGTTTGCCCATATAGACATAAATGTGGAGCAAATCGCTACTTAACCCATCCTCGCACAACTTTTTAGGTAGGACAGTGTTACGTCATTGAATGGCTAATGCTCTGTTTTATATAAGTGTCATCGTATCAATATCACCCCTGGCTGACTATAGACCTAGTTAGAAATTCCACAATACCCAATGGAAAGGTCTATCAACAACAATTTCTCGCCCATCTGCGTGTAATACACGCAAGTAGACATTAGCGAAGTACAATAAGTATGTCAATGAATTGTTGGTAATTTGCGCTTTAGTTTTAGACGAATACCTATGTTCGTTATTTTGATTATTTGTTTAAAGCAGCACCCTGTTTGTGTTCTTTAAGCGAACACGTCACTACGCTGCTTCTTTTCATGCCATCTTATGTAATGCAATTACCCTTTCAGTTACTATATAGAATACAACCGCTTGCGGAAGTAGATAAGCAATTTCACAAAGTGTAACCAATGAATAGAAAGAAGGAAGAGGCAAGCGTTGTGTACGACAGACAATTTTAAACCAACGGCCTATATTTAAGTGGGGTAAAGAAAAAGGAAGTTAAACTAGAACTTGAAGAAAACCCCAAATAGACTATTACGAATGTTTTACGGTTAATTTCGTTGTTAGCCAGAAACCAGCAAGGTCGATTAATGTGAGGCTAAATAGCTTAAAATGACTAGAGCCTTGAATGTAACATTAAAAAAAGGTATTACTCCGAATTCGGTAGCTTTATTTGTGCTTTTATGTTTTTCGGCTTTCGATCGTTGTGCGTTGTACCGCTTGATTTTTGGGTTGTGAGTTTTATGTCGTTTCTTACTAATCTGCTGTTTTGTTTTGCCTTTTTTATTTTACATTTTTAATATTTTAATATTTTATACAATTTAGTTGTACGAAAAACTGATGATGCCGTTCATTTATATGGCGAAATGCATAAGTTTTAGTCCTTGCTGACTGATTGTTGTTCAAAACGCTGCGCTTCTCAAGCTATTCTAAAGTTAAACTATAAGGTTAATATACTGCAGGAAAAAAACAACAAGTTTTGTGAGAAAAAAGTGGAAAGCGAAATAGACTTGATAAGATAAACCTTGATTTTTAGCTGTGTTAACACTGAAATTAATACAACTGAATTAGTTCATATTCTTTTGAGCTTCGTATTTTTGAAACTTGTGAAACATTGTGTATTTGACTTTCAGGTGTCAATAGTTCTAAAATGCATCTGATCTCATCACTATTTTTGTTGTTCTTCTTGCTAAACTGTCTACATCTCTTGGTCAACGGAAATGTTGCAAAAGATATTAAATTTGCCGATTATTATCAATGTGAACCTCTCGCCAATAAAACGTTCTATAAAATCGCGTCAACCTCTGCTAAAAGAGCCTTTCGCCAAATGGGTTTTCCAAATTGGACAAAAGAGTCGCTTCCACAAATTGACTGCTATAAACGTGGAATTCAGACAATTCCACGCCTTCTCGACTCGAAGGTCGAGGTGCTTTTGCTCAACAACAATCTGATAATGTACGTGGGTTCAGATGATTTGTCAAAGTATACGTCCCTCATAGCCCTTGACTTGAGCGGCAACTGTCAGAAAGAAACTAGTCGTGACCAACCATTGTGTGGTGGTCACATGCGGTTCCACCCTTCAGCGTTTTCTCACCTCTTAAGACTGAAGTTCCTCGACTTGAACCACAACTTAATGCTGACGATGCCGAAAAACCTCCCGAGGTCGCTAGAAGTGTTGATAATTGACGATACCTTCATGGGGCCAATTTTCGAACAGCAACTGTCCGTGCTGACAAACCTCGACGCGATTAGCTTGCAGGGAAACTGCAATCAAGCGCAGGCTGCCAGTCAGTGTCCCAGAAATTTCACTGTTCACGGAACTCCTTTTATGAACGGCAGACTTCGTTTTTTCGATGGAGGCTACAACAACAATTTCGAACAGCGGGGGTCGGTGCCAACACATTTGTTTTCAAAAAGCATGGAGTTCATATTGTTAGAAAGAAATCCTATACACTTGCTCGACAGAAAAGACTTTAATGAAACATTGAAACTGGCCGTTTTAGATTTATCATGGACGTCAAAGTTTACTTTCATTCCCTTGAAGATTATGCCGGGCGCTTTGGAAGGCTTGCAGCATTTAAAAAAACTAAACCTAGCGGGTAATATGCTGACTACTCTACCCAAAGACTTTCTTGTGAAAAACAAAAATCTTGAAGAATTGAATCTAGATTTTAACTGCTTCAAGTTATTAACGTTAAACCCGACCATGATACCCTTTTTGCCAGAATTAATGAATTTATCTCTTCTTGCAAACAATCGATGCCTAAGCGAAGCGTATTATCCTAAACCACTACAAGTAGGCGAACTTATTCTGGGAAAGGCGTTTCGCAACTTTCCAGCTCTTCGCACTTTAGTGCTTGGACCGACATACAACCAAAAGCATTATGATCAGTATGCCACATACGGAATAACGTATAAAAATGTCACCGCGCGCAGTTTTGCGGTTCTTGCAAATCTTAGTCATTTTGAAAATCTTATCTTGGGCTGTTGTGGTATTACAAACTTTGACATGAACGCACTAAACAGATTGAACAATTTAAAAACGATCGATCTGGCCTTAAACAAAATCATGTCTATTTACCACGGAAGGCCCAACGTTAAAATACAAGAAAGTCTTAACAATGCTTCCACGCCGAAAGAACAAGGTATTTACGAGTTCAACATGTTTGTATTGCGACGAAATTACTTACAAAAAATAGAAAGTCGGACCTTTGGAGGAAAACCAATTGCTCACCTTCTAGACCTGAGTCACAACGATATTTTGTATGTAGAAAAATACTCCTTTTCTTCGCTTAAAAATCTAAAGAAAGTTGACCTGAGTCATAATCCAATCCGGGCAATATCGTATTGGGCATTTCAAGGACTGTCAAATATGGACATTTCCGTTTACGGATCCTTTTTTGACCCTGGAATGACATTGAACTTTTTAACCGAAATACAGAATCGAGTCAATTTGACAATCGGCGGTGGCGACAGTGGGCTGTACTCCTTTTTGAACTGCTGTTTAAGTCACAACGTTAGGTTTAGAAACGTGCAGAATCTTAATATTTCTAACATTGCAATTCCAAGCTACATTTTTTTGCAAAACGATTTCAAGTACGCCATGTTTCCTGCAATTACGAGGTTGGTTTTGCACAATGTAAATTTAAGATGGGGACTAAACGGTAACCTTCTGAAAGGCACACCATCAATCACTTACTTAGACATTAGTCAAAATTATCTGGAATTGTTTCCCTACGCTGCGCTTTATGATTTGCCAGTCTTGGCCACATTATACATAGATCGAAACCTAATCGATTCTCTAAACACTTCGCTGACGTGGTGCTGTCCTCATCTTGAGAAGCTAATAATTAAACACAATATTATTAAATCTATAGCACCGAAGTCGCTAAACCTGTCGAAATTATACCATCTCGATATCTCGTTTAACAAACTTCAGGATTTGTCGCCATTAGTGTTTACGAAACAGGTTTTGTCCAAAATAAAATACTTGGATCTTCGCGACAACTCAATGTCTTGTCACTGCTCCATGAGTGAAAATTTTGGGTGGCTGATACGCTCAAACATGCTTGATCGCCACATCTTTGTATACGGTTTCCGACCTTTCTGTCCAACCCAGAGGTCTGAATATTTCGGCGGCTGTCTAATGTGCGATACAACAGAGGGAAAACGTGTAACTATTTTTACTTATAGCTTGTCCTACTTTTGTCATTATAACTCAGCCTTGCTTAGCATGTTAGTATCCTGCGTAGTTAATCTAATTATGTGTGTTGGAGGCCTAATCGGTTTTAGCAAAAAAGTTAAATTACTTGTTGCAAAAACAGTGCACAAGAAAATACGGAATTGGAATGTTGATTCCGCTATGCTTTCAGATAACCAATCTGTTGACACTGCTGATAGCAGTTTGATATACGCACATCACGCTTTCGTAATTTATGACTCCAACAATATGTCAGTTGTTGATTTTGTGGAGAATCACTTTGCTCAAAAACTGCAGCACGGCACTCCAAGGCTGGAAATCGGGATTATGGGCCAAAACGACTTTTGCGGAATCACGCCCCTTAACCAGCTTCTTTTGCGAATGCAGTCCAGCCGAAAAACCATCCTTATCTTGTCCAAGAACTTTGGCCTTTCTCGCAAGTGCAAGTATATAATATCGGTGTTAGAAGATTGGTCGTTTTCTGGAAACCGCGATCGCTGCGTGATAGTGAACTTCGAACAGGGCGCCGGCTGCGGTTCCTTTGTCAAGTTTAAAGCAAGGAAGCATCCACACAGCGTTGTGCAGTATCCAGGATCTGTTGAAGACCTGGAACTGTTTTGGGAAGAGTTGCGGACATCAATTTTACTCTGAAACTCTCATTTCAAATCACCTGTTGTAAACCACTTAACTTTAGGATAGTTTACCTTTGCCAAGTAGGTCAAACCAACAAATCTCGAACGTTCCTGAATTATGGATGAAAAAATTGTCCTAATATTATTGTTAGAAATAGACCCGGGCTGAATATTTAATTTCTGTTTTATGCTATATTTAAAGACAAAACAAAGACTTATTTAATTGTGCAATATATCATTTTTTCTGTTTTTGTTTAATTTTCTTGTAAGACCAATTGATTTGTTTATCGACTTCTTGCTTCAGGCTACCTAACTCGTTGTTTATATTATTTAAGTCCACACTTGGATATTTAGTGTGCACAATTGGCTGATAGTAATTTTCAAAAATTTGGTTTTAATGTAAACCTAATCTAAACTGTAAATCTCTTTATAAATGATAATTTAATTGAAAAATACATTTTGTTTGTCGCCATTAAACGTGCATGAGTTCCATTTAATAGTGAAAGTTACAGTACTGGAGTTTATAAACGAAAATGGCCTGAAACTATTATAACTCGATTTCAAATTTATGCGGTCATTAGCGTAACAGAAAAATACTTTACAATCTCACCCCTATTTAAAATTGCGCACCCTTTTTTGGTTGATTCGTCGCTTTGGCAAATCAAAAAAAACAGTTTTGGGCTATTTACAACTACAAAAAAGCACTTCCGTTTTACACACATTTTCAAAACATTAAAGGACAGTCATTATTCTTTACGTGATTTTGGTGGAATTATTTATAATGTATTTATTGTCCTAAGTTGCGTAATTTTTAGTCATTCGTACAATGTGTAAACAAGAAAAATGCGTAATGGTCTTCTATAAAACATTTCATAATATATAGATAAATATGTTTGAGTAAGAAAACTTAAAATAAGATTCATGACAGGCGACATTTAGAAATGTTACTGTGAGACCCAAATATATGACAAATTATGAATAATCGGAATAGAATGAAACGGGAGTGGTTGACTTACTTGCAAGGATAGTTATTTGAAAAGCATCTTTATAATTTGAAAAACATCTTGATCATTTGAAACACATTTTTAGAACACATAAAATTACAGCGTGAATGGCGCAACACAATGGAAACGAAATAAAATGAGGTGCATAGAATGAAATGTAAATGTAAAGCAAAACTTCATGACAAGGGACTGCGTGAAGCAAGCGAAATAAAAAGTGGAAGTGAAAAAACGCGAGTGATAGATTTGAAAGTTACTGTGACCTATAGCTTTTATTGAGAAGCGTCCTGTTTGAACCCAGGTTCTTTGAATTAAACACATTCTTAATGGCTGCATTTAAGTATGGCACAAGTTGACCTGGAGAGACTTTCAGCTTTAATATGTGGGGTTAAGTATTAACTGTATTTAGCCTAGTAGCATTGCTTAACCTAAATTCAGGAAGTTCGTCATACTATTGATTAATTATATTATTAGCGAAGGCGTACAATTCGTCAAAATTAAATTTCGCATATTTTAAATATTGTTTTCTACAAGCCATGTCATTAACATGTATATAAAATACGAATTATCTCATATATTATTTCTTATTTCTTTTCATCTTATTGTGCGTAATGTTAATAGTGAAAAAATCTGTTTAATAATTATATTGAACACAGTTTGCATGGCTAAGGATCGCATTTGCGGAAATCCCAGCAGAGTATAGAATTCACATGGTTTCGATCTAAGCGCCCAACATCGAAACCTCACTTGATCAAGCGACCCATGGTAAATTTATTGAATTAGACGCACACGGAAACTGATGAGCGCCTGTCAGGACACAATAGGTCGCCCGCTTTCCCAGTCCTGGGCTTTTTGTCCGCAGAAAGTCCCGTGGTAACAATGTTTCGCCGTTGAACCGCCACATCACTTTTGTCCATATGGGGCATTTGAGTTTTCGTATTAGGAGCCCTTATCTCGTCTTTCTCGGTTTTCTTAAGGCCTTTTAAGTCTCGAATCGACCTCTGATATGCGATGGTCTGACGCAGGCTTTGATCGAGGTTTATTGAATAGCGACAGAGACGTGTCGCTGTCTCCTTTCTCATGACACCTTTCAGATCTTTAAGGAAGCTGTAGAAGATATCTGGGTCGCCATCAAGTGCCAAGAGGCGGTTGTTTTCAAAGCAGCGCATTTCTCTTGAAACCTTTTCACTTGAAAAGATCAAATACCGTGATTAGCCCAAATGTAAACTCGCATACATACAATGACCAGTGGCATGAGGTTGCGTTGCTAGCAATTTTCCCCGTTAATCGTGCAAGTAAAGAGTTATTTTTCTCATGTTTGAATGTAAGCGAACAAATCAATCCAAACGTTTAAGTTTGCCTTTAGATTTAACTGTGAATAAACAATGACAATTGGTGGTATAACAAATTTAGCTTTTTTGACAATTGTCTGTATGTTTCGGAGGCTTGCGTGCCAATTTTTATTAGGTTGCGTGCCACATTTGACACACGTGCCTCATGTTCGACTCCCCTGGTTTAAGCAATATCGATCCGAGCATGGCACCAACGTTTTACCCTAATAGCGAAGAAAGCGCAGTTTAAGGAAACACCTTTGAACTTATAAGTCATCAGAAAAGTGAAGTTAATCGTACAGAAAATATCTCAATTAGATTCTTAAAAATCTAAAGTTCAAATCCTCCATGAATAGGGAAATGTATAGGCACATATATCATACCAGTAAATGTCGAAAAGCGTCTCCTGGTTTCCGATTCCCTCTTCGCTCCTCCCGGCGCTCGATCTCTGATCTGCATCTTCTATCACCTGGAGAATGTAGCTCATCCTGTACGGCCACTGATCCGTCAGGATTACCCATCTAACGAGTTCCTCGGCGAACTCCTGGCACCTACGACCTGTTTGCAGACGTTTTGTTACAAGATTTAAGTTATATGGTCCTGCTTTCACCATTTGTTTAATCTTAGCCTTACATCGTATAACTTCGGCATTTTAGATCAGTGCTACACAACATGGGATCGCGACCTTCCTAGGGTAACATAACAAGTTATAAAGGTCGCCTTAAATTATAAATTTAGCTCGCATACAATTGATTTATGTCTTTACAGATAATGTCACAAGTTATGCATAAGTTATTTGTTTAAGATATTAAGTCTTTGGTTGTTGCAGTATGCAGCGTTACTCTAAAGCAGGGGTAACTTCTCTAGTCGGCGGGCCTGATATGGGAAAATGAAATAGCGGGCCGGATTCCTGATCGATATGTTAATTGTATTTCGAATGCCATAGCCTACATTCTACATGTTTTGTCGCACAATGGCGGCTGATGTTGTTCTCTTTAAACACGGCAACACTTTCATTTTACAGCAAACATGCGGCTTTGTTGCCGAGTTAAGTACAAAAGTACTTCGGCAACCAATCATTGTTAAATTTGCAATTTTACGTTTCTCGGCAAAATCCAAAGGAAAATATTGATTGAAAATTCAAAATCTAATTTGAGAACACACAATATGGCACCATGACAAAATAAGAACTTAATCGTCTGAATAAGACATAAATCGAAATAAATCCGAAATTCTTTGGAATAATTCAATGAAACATTCACACAAATGTGTGTTAATAACTGAGATCTAGCCCTTCGAAGCTGCTTTTTGACCAACGACTACGGCTTACGTATAATTAGTACACCGAAAGCCATCGCAGACTCGCCGAATCTGTTGATCTATGATACAAGCAGAGCAGGCTAGAAAAACAACTAACCTGTAGTGAGGGTCGAACTCACGACCTCCGGTCAAGCCGGGACCGTCGCTCTACCAACTGAGCTATGCAGGCTCAGAAGGGAACGAGTAGAGAAACAACCATGCGCTAATGCTTGCTCAATCTGTTAGTACAAGCAACCTCATAGAAGGGGATCCACAGTACTATATCATTTAATCAATGATATAATGTCAAAGCGCAAATATTAAACATTGCGTTATCGTGTTTCAAAAGATGTAACGACATAAATACAACGGCAATATTGCAAAAACAATATAATTTCGCGCAAAAAAATTTCGACTCCCCCTGTTGCTATAGCCTGTTATAATTTATAAAATATGAATGAAAATAGTCCGAAAGGGCGATAGCTTTTATCGTTTATCTATAAGTTAATTTAATAGGGAGGTGATACCGTGGATTTTCAAAAAAGGAACTATAGAAGATTCGCGCGCGAAAAATTTTTGCAGTTTTAATGTTAAAGTTGGCAAAAAACAGAGTTTGTATGTAGGAATTATGCCTAACCCAAACGAAACCATTAAAATCACTGCAAAAAGTTAAAATATTGAAGTCGAGCTCGCGCCCCCTTAGAATTGCTTGGCGCCCCCTCGGTTAAGAACCGCTGTTTTAAACATTATTTGTCATCTTTATTGTCTTTAGTTATGCTTTATTATTACATCATAGCTTGTTTTATGATGTCTATTGTGACATCATAAAGCATCTATTATTTTGTACTACCTGCTATCAGCGAATCGTTCGCATTAGTTAGAACAGGGTGGTCCAAACTCAGTTGCCATTTCAGCCAAAATGATCTGGTTAATTAAACCTTTTTTCGCGAAATGATAACGTCTTTGTAATTTAGCGATTGGGGCTTATGCAACATCTCATTTACACGTACATTCTACGCTTATAAAATGCAGTCTTCTAATTAAAATTTTTGTCAAATACGCAAATTTCTCGCGCTTCGCGCACACCAGTTTTCACAGTCTCATAACATTCGATTTGATTTGCGCACAAGTCCGACGACAGAAGCAAGTTTCTGGAGCGCATCTGTCTTTCGATATTACTTTGTGACGTTATCTTTAAACATTTCATGCCTCGACCAATGAAAAACGTTGATCCGCTCCTGGTACGTATTTAGTCTACTTTATGTGGCCCGCAAAGAATACGCAAGAAATATTGTGGCCCGCGATGCAGTCAACCGTGGACCACCCTGAGTTAGAAGGTTGTTACATTAGAAAGAATCGTGACTGCACTAGTGTATTACAAGAAATATGGGTCAACTGACTCTTGAAATTTTATAGGGCCGCGAAATATCAAAATAATTGCAACGGGTCCGCCAGGCAAAATTTTTAGAAAAGTTTGGGAACCGCTGGGTTAGAGAATGTGTTAGCGTTGAAGTTATTAGGAGAGTTAGTGATGTACTTAGGGTAGGGGTTTAGGGTTAGGTAAAATGTTTTATATGCCCTATTCTGGTCATTTAGATCTTATTCCGACGGGTTTATGACTTATTCTGATTTAGACGGTTTTACGACTATTATGTATTAGTCCATTTTGGTCTTTTTCCGAACTGTGTGTTATTTCGACGTTGATATTGTTTTGTTTCGTTCTTATGATTGTAGTCCCAAAACAAAAAACTAAAGAATAACTAACAATCACTATTATTTGATGTAGTAAGCCAGTAGTGGAGGGATTGCGGCCGCGGGCCACATTATCATGTAAGACCGGAAACTGACTGCGGGCCGCTTAAATTCCCATCTTGGGCCATATGTTGCCCGCCCACGCTCTAAAATTTTGTACAAAAGCGAAACTGAAGCACTTGTTACTATTGCAAAATTATAAAAAGACTAAACTCTTATGGGGTGGATGATTTGGTTCATAAACATGTTTAAGGAAAATATTAAGGTCAGACGATAAAACAATGCATTTTGTCAGACCGGTCATTCGAGAAACACAACAATGGTTGGTGAATCACGTGAAATTTGTATGGTTAAAACGGAAAGAGTGATGCATTCGGGATTCCCTGGTATATGTGGCGCAGTTAGCTACTCAAGTTTCCCAAGAGATTGTAGAAAAAAGGCAAATCCAACTATTTCGTAGTGAATCCGCAACGTTTTTAATTGTGTATTACAACAAACTGTAAAATATAACCTGTAAAACCTTAAAGGCGTCGAAATAGTAAGTCCCACTACGCTTTGTTTTTGCTATTACAAAAAGTAAGGTTTTGCAATCCAATCTTGGCGAGCAACCGTCTATAAAATAATGCTATTTAAGTGGGCGCTATTAATCTATGTACGGTAGCCTACTACAACATTGGCAGTAAATCTGGACCTCAAAGCTCGATGATTGTGATCATAGGCGCCCGCACGGAGGCGCAAGGGGGGGGGGGCACCTCCCTCCGGTGGAATTTCAAAATGCGATTAGTAGTATTATTTATAAGTGTAATATGTATTACTTATGAAGGTTAAAAATATTATAAATTATCCATTGCCCCCAGTGGCGTATCCAGGGGGGCGGGAGTTCTTACCCCCCTTTTTGTAAGTGATATTATCGTTTTTTGTTCGTTTTTGTCTTGATTTAACAAACTGTTCGAAGCGGCGTGGTTTTTAAGTAATTGGTTCACGCGTTTTAATCTAATGCGAAGCCAAATCAAGCGCAAAACGCCATTTTTCGTCTTTTGTTTGGTCGACCGTAAACGCTGGATAGTTTTTCTCTTTCGTTATTTGTTTAGGTTGACTGATTAGCAAACGTGTATTCGACATCTGACAACCCTAATCAAACCTTCTTTCCATTTTTCTCGCTGAAGTTATACGCAGTATGTTCCTCGCTGTTGGGTCTCTGCGCTAATAACTGATGTGTGCGTTCAAAGTCTCCATTTTTAAGTAATAATAGTTAACCCAATATTATGCTCTACTCTGAGACCACGTGCTAAGTGTGCAATGGACACAACTTATTTCCCTCAACCGCAGCTTGTACGTTAGCTGAATTGGCACACAGCTCGGCGGAGATGTTGCGCTAATCGTGGCATAATAACACCCGGAAAAAACGATATTTGTTTAGTATTGCAGGTGGTGTAATGCGTACTTGTAATTTAGCAGTGGTTCCGTTCATGGAACTTGAAAACTGCGCTGCTGATAGTGGAATTATGTGTGATTCTACCACAATTAATCACACATATTTTACGGTCTTGGTTGTGTTTTTTTTTCCTGAAGTTAACGATTGTACACTAAGTGGTTTTGCAGCTGGCGCCTGACAGAAGTGTCGTCGATGCACGTGCTCGCTTTTTCTGGACGAATATTTGGCTGTTTCTGATTAGTTTTTTTATCACGTCTTGCAATTACCATTCTATGACGTCATACTGTCACTGTTTTATGACGTCATTGCTTATTAACGTCGGACGAAAAATAGGGGAATTCCCTAAGTTGAAAATTCAGGACCCCCATTTTTGATTTTCTGGTTACGCTCCTGATTGCCCCCCCTGGAAATTTTTTTGCGGGCGCCCCTGATTGCGAATTTTGCGTTCGTAATATAGATGTTGTATGAAACTGATTTGTAATTATTTTGACATGTAATTTTTTTACCTGCAGGTTAACAATTCTTGAAATTAGATTATGTTGCGAGATGAACCAATTTGTGAAACATTAAAGAGGGCATATACCCAACCGGCATACGATTGGTTAAGTGTGGATCTTACTAGTCGTATATCGTTATAAATTTTACCCTTACTTTTCGTAACTGGTGACTTGGGTTCATTGTTTCCACCAACAGCACTTTTGGCAGTAACTGAGATTTTTGCAACCGTTTGTGCTGAAGTAAGCTTTCTTTAATTCCTACGCAAAAAAGGGTCACTTTTCCGAATGCTTTTTCAATTGTCATAGCTACATTTTTAGAAAATATATCATAAGTTCCCGACGTTTACCTCTTTTTCTTTGAATTTAATTATCACCGTAGTGAGCGAGAGGACATTGAATATTCGTTTGATGCTCCGCGGGTTGCCATGGAGATAGCTCCTGATTTTTGGTTCATTCAGAAATGCCCTGATAAAACGCGTGTCGAGCTAAATATTTCTGTTTAATCACCAATATATTTTTTTAATGTAGGCCTAGGTACTTTTGTGAGATTTAACACAGCAGGGCTGCGGAATCAGAGCCCGACTCGATCCCGACATACGCAGTATTTTTCACCGACGTTATGTCGGTAAGTGTTGTTGTATGACACCCATATAAGTGGATTGCTGTAGGCCACTGCTCCAAACTTTTTAATAAGCGACCCCAATTTAAATAAATTAAAAACAAAAATGACACCGCGACCCCATTTTGTTTTCAGATAGGAATATAAATATATATATAATAGTGCTGAAACTAAGTAACACAAGCGAATGTGAGTAAATTATATACATTTCCAGAGAAATGTGGCATGCATATGTGCATCAAAATGATTTTTTTTAGAAAGTTTTATTTAAAATATGAATTTGAATTTAGCACAAGAACGAACACAAAAATTTTACACCAGTTTTTGAAAACGCGTCCCAGTTTGCATAAGCATATAACTGTCATGACTTCCAAGCGATTATAATGTTTCATTTTTAATATGCTCATTGCTCTTAAGAGTTAAAAACACCTATTTTATGTAGAAGAAACAAAAGCTTATACGTTTATTAGTATGAGGTCTTTGTAAAGAAAATAAAATACATAAATCATACTACAACAGCAAAAATATAATAGGCTATGGCGACCCCAGAAAAATTTTAGGCGACCCCACTTGGGGTCTGGTTGGAGACCACTGCTCTTGGCAACATTGATTATGATATGGGGATGTGTGGGATACAGAATTATTCAGTCGGAGCCGAACACTGGGCTTAAGGTCGGTTTATTTGACTAAAGTCGTACTAGACCATTTTTCGGCCGAAGTCGGACTCGGGTGGCTTCAAAACTGACTCCTCTGCCCTGATGTGACATGTTATCTCTTTGAATATAGAGAGTTTAGCATTTAGCTCAACAAGATTTTTCCTATAGAAATGCAAGAGGGGACACCTTATATTTCCATAAATTATAATATTAGATAATTATCTCAGCGAAAAAAAACGCAACAAGTTGACATACGAGGTCGGAGGAAAGAATTTGGGTGACCAGTAGTCTAATAATGTCGCAAAAATCCACAAACCTGCAAGCGAACATGAACTCTTTAGGGGTTTGTTCGTTCAATTTACGTCTCTCCAAATTTAAGCCCTTCATAAGTTGCAAATAATTAATCACTTGGTATAAACAGTAAGACATTACGCAAAGTTTCGCGAAAGACAAGTAAGTGTGGTTTAGGCACCCACCCTCATTGTGATCAATAGGACCACAATCGACCATCAAACGCATTACCGTCGTTCGAGTCTAAAAAAATAGTTATTTGGTGAACAGTAGACAAAAATCAAATAACAGACTTAAAAACCATGCAAATTCTATAGTTTAGTTTTCATCAACCCAAAGCGGTTGGTGCTTAGATTTGTTTCATTGAATTAACACACCAAGTGTGGCCGATTGGATAGCATAGTTTCACAATCCAAAAGTGGAGGGAGGCACTTGCCCCCTCTGGAATTTCAAAATGTGATTATTATTACTATTGTTTATAAGTTGTAATTTGTCAAAGAGGCGGCGGGCCGGATAACTTATATCGGCGGCCGGATCCGGCCCGCGGGCCGAAGGTTGCCGACCCCTGGTCTAGACTTTGCTGAGCAAGTGGGCCTGATCTGGGCTTATTCGGCAAAGCTAGTGCCCCGGAAAGCCTAATGTTAAACCAACAGTTGCATATTACATATGCTTGCTTAGGCTTTGTTATCTCATGTTTTAACAAATATTTCAAAAATGCTCCCCATATTAAATTAGAAGTGGAGCAAGTCGATATACTTACCTCATTCTTGCACAAATTTTCAGGTGTATACAGTGTTACGTCGTTGAATGGGTAATGCTCTGTTTTATATAAGTGTCATCGTATGAATATCATCCCGGCTGACTATAGTTACAAATTCAACAATGCCCAATGGAAAAGTCTATCAAAGACAATACTTGCCCATCTGAGCGTGATACACGCAAGTAGACATTACTGAAGTACAATAAGTATGTCAATGAATTGGTTGTAATTTACGCTCTAATTTTAGACGAATCCTTATGTTCGTTATTTTGATTATTGTTTATAGAACTGCACCCTGTTTCTGCTCTGTAGGCGCACACGTCAGTAGGCTACGTTGCGTCATTTCAGGGCATTTTATTTAATGCAATTTCCCTTTCAGTTGCTATATAGAATTCAACCGCTTGCTGATGTAGATAATCAATCTTACAAAGTGTAACCAATGAATAGAAAGAAGGAAGAGGCAAGCGTGGCGTACGGAAGACAATTATAAATCAACGGCCTATAGTTAAGTGGGGTAACGAAAAAGAAAGTTGAATTAATTGAAGGATATCCCGATTAGGCTATTGCGAATGTTTTAGTGTAATTTCGTTGAGCTATAGACATCAACAAGATCAATGAATGTGAGGCTAAATGACTTAAACTGACCAGAGCCTTAACTAACATTAAAAAAATGATATTAGGCTACCCAGGGTTCGGTATAGCTTAATTTTTGTGCTTTTGTGTTTTTCGGCTTTCTTTGTACCGGTACCGCTTTATTTTTAGGTTGTGAGTTTTATGCCGTTTCTTGCTAATCTGCTGTTTTGTTTTGCCCTTTTTATTTCACATTTTTAGTATTGTAATAATTTTTACAATTTATTTCTACAATAAACTGATCATTCCATTTATTTATATGGCGAAATACATAAGTTTTAGTCCTTGCTGACTGATTGTTGTTTAAAGCGGCGCGCTTCTCAAGCTTTTATAAAGTAAACTAGGGCCAATATACTGCAGAAAAAAAACAAAAAAAAAACATTTGGTGAGAAAACAGAAAATCGAAATAAGCTTGATAAGATAAACCTTTTTTTTTATAAGCTTGATAAGATAAACGATTTTTAGCTGTGTTAACACTGAAATTAAGAAAACTGTATTAGATCATACCTCTTTGAGCTTCGTATTTTTGAAACTTGTGAAACATTGTGTATTTGACTTTCAGGTGTCAATAGTTCTAAAATGCATCTGATCCGATCACTAATTTTGTTGTTTTTCTGGCTAAACTGTCTACATCTCTTGGTCAACGGAAATGTTGCAAAAGATATTAAATTTGCCGATTATTATCAATGTGAACCTCTCGCCAATAAAACGTTCTATAAAATCGCGTCAACCTCTGCTAAAAGAGTCTTTCGCCAAATGGGTTTTCCAAATTGGACAAAACAGTCGCTTCCACAAATTGGCTGCTATAAACGTGGAATTCAGAAAATTCCACGCCTTCTCGACTCGAAGGTCGAGGTGCTTTTGCTCAACAACAATCTGATAACGTACGTGGGTTTAGATGATTTGTCGAAGTATACGTCCCTCATAGCGCTTGACTTGGGCTACAACTGTGAGAAAGCACCCGGTGGTGACCAACCGTTGTGCGGTGGTCACATGCGGTTGCACCCTTTGGCATTTTCTCGCCTCTCAAGACTAAAGTTCCTTGACTTGACCCACAACATAATGCTGACAATGCCGGAAAATCTCCCGAAGTCGCTAGAAGTGTTGATAATTGACAATACCTTTATGGGGCCAATTTTTGAATGGCAACTGTCCGTACTGAAAAACCTCGACGCGATTTGCCTGGAGGGAAACTGCATTCAAGCGCAGCCAGCCAGTCGATGTCCTAGAAATTTTACTGTCCACGGAAATCCTTTTAAGAACGGCAGACTTCGTTTTTTCAATGGAGTCTACAACAACAATTTCGAACAGCGGGGGTCGGTGCCAACACATTTGTTTTCAAAAAGCATGGAGTTCATATTGTTAGAAGGAAATCCTATACACTTGCTCGACAGAAAAGACTTTAATGAAACATTGAAACTGGCCGTTTTAGATTTATCATGGACGTCAAAGTTTACTTTCATTCCCTTGAAGATTATGCCGGGCGCTTTGGAAGGCTTGCAGCATTTAAAAAAACTAAACCTAGCGGGTAATATGCTGACTACTCTACCCAAAGACTTTCTTGTGAAAAACAAAAATCTTGAAGAATTGAATCTAGACTTTAACTGCTTCAAGCTATTAACGTTAAACCCGACCATGATACCCTTTTTGCCAGAATTAATGAATTTATCTCTTCTTGCAAACCATCGATGCCTAAACGATGCGCATTATCCGAAACCACCACAAGTCGGCGAACTTATTCTTGGAAAGGCGTTTCGCAACTTTCCAGCTCTTCGCACATTAGTGCTTGGACCGACATACAACAGAAAGTATTATGATAAGTATGCCAGGTACAGAATAACGTACAAAAATGTCACCGCGCGCAGTTTTGCGGTTCTTGCAAATCTTAGTCATTTTGAAAATCTTATCTTGGGCTGTTGTGGTATTACAAACTTTGACATGAACGCACTAAACAGATTGGTCCATCTAAAAAGGATCGATCTGGCCTTAAATAAAATCATGTCTATTTACCACTCAAATCGCCACGTTAAAATAAAACAAAGCCCTACGTCGATAGAAAGGGGATTTGAAAACATGTTTGTATTGCGAAACAATTACTTACATAAAATAGAAAGTCGGACCTTTGGAGAAAAAACATTTGTTCACTCTCTAGACTTGAGTTACAACAATATTCTGTATATTGAACAATATTCCTTTTCTTCGCTTAAAAATCTTAAGAAAGTTGACCTGAGTCATAATCCAATCCATGCAATATCGCATTTAGCATTTCAAGGACTGTCAAAAAATATGGACATTTCCGTTTACGGATCCTTTTTTGACCCTGGAATGAAACTGGACTTTTTATCCGAAATACAGAATAGAGTCAATTTGACAATCGGCGGTGGCGACAGTGGGCTGTACTACTTATTGAACTGGTGTCTAAGTCACAACTTTACGTTTGAAAACGTGCAGAAACTTGATATTTCCGACATTGCAATTCCAAGTTATCTTCTTTTGCAAAACGATTTTAAGTACGCCATGTTTCCTGCAATTACGAGGTTGGTTTTGCACAATGTAAATTTAAGATGGGGACTAAACGGTAACCTTCTGAAAGGCACACCATCAATCACTTACTTAGACATTAGTGAAAATTATCTGGAATTGTTTCCCTACGCTGCGCTTTATGATTTGCCAGTCTTGGCCACATTACACATAGATCGAAACCTAATCGATTCTCTAAACACTTCGCTGACGTGGTGCTGTCCTCATCTTGAGAAGCTAATAATTCAACACAATATTATTAAATCTATAGCACCGAAGTCGCTAAACCTGCCAAAATTATACAATCTCGATATCTCGTTTAACAAACTTCAGGATTTGTCGCCATTAGTGTTTACGAAACAGGTTTTGTCCCAAATAAAATACTTGGAGCTTCGCCACAACTCAATGTCTTGTCACTGCTCCATGAGTGAAAATTTTGGGTGGCTGATACGCTCAAACATGCTTGATCGCCACATCTTTGTATACGGTTTCCGACCTTTCTGTCCAACCCAGAGGTCTGAATATTTCGGCGGCTGTCTAATGTGCGATACAACAGAGGGAAAACATGTAACTATTTTTACTTATAGCTTGTCCTCCTTTTGTCATTATAACTCAGCCTTGCTTAGCATGTTAGTATCCTGCGTAGTTAATCTAATTATGTGTGTTGGAGGCCTAATCGGTTTTAGCAAAAAAGTTAAATTACTTGTTGCAAAAACAGTGCACAAGAAAATACGGAATTGGAATGTTGATTCCGCTATGCTTTCAGATAACCAATCTGTTGACACTGCTGATAGCAGTTTGATATACGCACATCACGCTTTCGTAATTTATGACTCCAACAATATGTCAGTTGTTGATTTTGTGGAGAATCACTTTGCTCAAAAACTGCAGCACGGCACTCCAAGGCTGGAAATCGGGATTATGGGCCAAGACGACTTTTGCGGAATCACGCCCCTTAACCAGCTTCTTTTGCGAATGCAGTCCAGCCGAAAAACCATCCTTATCTTGTCCAAGAACTTTGGCCTTTCTCGCAAGTGCAAGTATATAATATCGGTGTTAGAAGATTGGTCGTTTTCTGGAAACCGCGATCGCTGCGTGATAGTGAACTTCGAACAGGGCGCCGGCTGCGGTTCCTTTGTCAAGTTTAAAGCAAGGAAGCATCCACACAGCGTTGTGCAGTATCCAGGATCTGTTGAAGACCTGGAACTGTTTTGGGAAGAGTTGCGCACATCAATTTTACTCTGAAACTCTCATTTTAAATCACCTGTTGTAAACCACTTAACTTTAGGATAGTTTACCTTTGCCAAGTAGGTCAAACCAACAAATCTCGAACGTTCCTGAATTATGGATGAAAAAATTGTCCTAATATTATTGTTAGAAATAGACCCGGGCTGAATATTTAATTTCTGTTTTATGCTATATTTAAAGACAAAACAAAGACTTATTTAATTGTGCAATATATCATTTTTTCTGTTTTTGTTTAATTTTCTTGTAAGACCAATTGATTTGTTTATCGACTTCTTGCTTCAGGCTACCTAACTCGTTGTTTATATTATTTAAGTCCACACTTGGATATTTAGTGTGCACAATTGGCTGATAGTAATTTTCAAAAATTTGGTTTTAATGTAAACCTAATCTAAACTGTAAATCTCTTTATAAATGATAATTTAATTGAAAAATACATTTTGTTTGTCGCCATTAAACGTGCATGAGTTCCATTTAATAGTGAAAGTTACAGTACTGGAGTTTATAAACGAAAATGGCCTGAAACTATTATAACTCGATTTCAAATTTATGCTGTTCATTAGCGTAACAGAAAAATACTTTACAATCTCACCCCTATTTAAAATTGCGCACCCTTTTTTGGTTGATTCGTCAATTTGGCAAATCAAAAAAAACAGTTTTGGGCTATTTACAACTACAAAAAAGCACTTCCGTTTTACACACATTTTCAAAACATTAAAGGACAGTCATTATTCTTTACGTGATTTTGGTGGAATTATTTATAATGTATTTATTGTCCTAAGTTGCGTAATTTTTAGTCATTCGTACAATGTGTAAACAAGAAAAATGCGTAATGGTTCTATAAAACATTTCATAATATATAGATAAATATGTTTGAGTAAGAAAACTTAAAATAAGATTCATGACAGGCGACATTTAGAAATGTTACTGTGAGACCCAAATATATGACAAATTATGAATAATCGGAATAGAATGAAACGGGAGTGGTTGACTTACTTGCAAGGATAGTTATTTGAAAAGCATCTTTATAATTTGAAAAACATCTTGATCATTTGAAACACATTTTTAGAACACATAAAATTACAGCGTGAATGGCGCAACACAATGGAAACGAAATAAAATGAGGTGCATAGAATTAAATGTAAATGTAAAGCAAAACTTCATGACAAGGGACTGCGTGAAGCAAGCGAAATAAAAAGTGGAAGTGAAAAAACGCGAGTGATAGATTTGAAAGTTACTGTGACCTATAGCTTTTATTGAGAAGCGTCCTGTTTGAACCCAGGTGCTTTGAATTAAACACATTCTTAATGGCTGCATTTAAGCATGGCGCAAGTTGACCTGGAGAGACTTTCAGCTTTAATATGTGGGGTTAAGTATTAACTGTATTTAGCCTAGTAGCATTGCTTAACCTAAATTCAGGAAGTTCGTCATACTATTGATTAATTCTATTATTAGCGAAGGCGTACAATTCGTCAAAATTAAATTTAGAAATTTTTAAATATTGTTTTCTACAAACCATGTCATTAAAATGTATATAAAATACGAACCGCCTAATATATTATTTCTTATTTCTTTTTATCATGTTATGCGCAATGTTTATAGTGAAAAAAACTGTTTAATAATTATATTGAACACAGATTGCATGGTTAAGGATCGCATTTGTGGAAATCCCAGCAGAGTATAGAAGTCATATATAGTTTCGATCTAAGCGTCCAACATCGAAACCTAACTTAATCAAGCGACCCATGGTAAATTTATTGAATTAGACGCACACGGAAACTGATGAGCGCCTGGCAGGACACAATAGGTCGCCCGCTTTCCTAGTCCCGGGCTTTTTGTCCGCAGAAAGTCCCGTGGTAACATTACGAGTTTCGCCGTTGATTTTTCGCCGTTGAACCGCCACATCACTTTTGTCCATATCGGGCATTTGAGCTTTCGTATTAGGAGCCCTTATCTCGTCTTGCTCGGTTTTCTCAAGGCCTTTTAAGTCTCGAATCGACCTCTGATATGCGATGGTCTGACGCAGGCTTTGATCGAGGTTTATTGAATAGCGACAGAGACGTGTCGCTGTCTCCTTTCTCATGACACCTTTCAGATCTTTAAGGAAGCTGTAGAAGATATCTGGGTCGCCATCAAGTGCCAAGAGGCGGTTGTTTTCAAAGCAGCGCATTTCTCTTGAAACCTTTTCACTTGAAAAGATCAAATACCGTGATTAGCCCAAATGTAAACTCGCATACATACAATGACCAGTGGCATGAGGTTGCGTTGCTAGCAATTTTCCCCGTTAATCGTGCAAGTAAAGAGTTATTTTTCTCATGTTTGAATGTAAGCGAACAAATCAACCCAAACGTTTAAGTTTGCCTTTTGATTTAACTTTTTTCTTATATATACATCAACTAACAGCACCATATATTGTACGTTTAACCAAGGGGTGTCCAGCCCAACAAAGTTTAGCAACTATTTTTTTATCTAATATTAAAAGAGTTTTTATACAAAAAATAAAAACAGTATAGTGCTATAATATCATGAGTAATTCCTTGTTGTCGTAATTGCTATGATTGTTTTGTATTGTGAATAAACAATGACAATTGGTGGTATAACAAATTTAGCTTTTTTGACAATTGTCTGTATGTTTCGGAGGCTTGCGTGCCAATTTTTATTAGGTTGCGTGCCACATTTGATACGCGTGCCTCATGTTCGACACCCCTGGTTTAAGCAATATCGATCCGAGCATGGCACCAACGTTTTACCCTAATAGCGAAGAAAGCGCAGTTTAAGGAAACACTTTGAACTTATAAGTCATCAGAAAAGTGAAGTTAATCGTACAGTAAATATCTCAATTAGATTCTTAAAAATCTAAAGTTCAAATCCTCCATGAATAGGGAAATGTATAGGCATATATATCATACCAGTAAATGTCGAAAAGCGTCTTCTGGTTTCCGATTCCCTCTTCGCTCCTCCCGGCGCTCGATCTCTGATCTGCATCTTCTATCACCTGGAGAATGTAGCTCATCCTGTACGGCCACTGATCCGTCAGGATTACCCATCTAACGAGTTCCTCGGCGAACTCCTGGCACCTACGACCTGTTTGCAGACGTTTTGTTACAAGATTTAAGTTATATGGTCCTGCTTTCACCATTTGTTTAATCTTAGCCTTACATCGTATAACTTCAGCA
Organism: Ascidiella aspersa; assembly: GCF_963924565.1. NCBI lineage: Eukaryota > Metazoa > Chordata > Ascidiacea > Phlebobranchia > Ascidiidae > Ascidiella > Ascidiella aspersa. The sequence goes on from NC_139452.1 coordinate 11,854,014, forward strand.
TTTTAGATCAGTGCTACACAACATGGGATCGCGACCTTCCTAGGGTAACATAACAAGTTATAAAGGTTGCCTTAAATTATAAATTTAGCTCGTATACAATTGATTTATGTCTTTACAGATAATGTCACAAGTTATGCATAAGTTATTTGTTTAAGATATTAAGTCTTTGGTTGTTGCAGTATCCAGCGTTACTCTAAAACAGGGGCGGGTAACTTCTCTAGTCGGCGGGCCTGATATGGGAAAATGAAATAGCGGGCCGGATTCCTGATCGATATGTTAATTGTATTTCGAATGCCATAGCCTACATTCTACATGTTTTGTCGCACAATGGCGGCTGATGTTGTTCTCTTTAAACACGGCAACACTTTCATTGTACAGCAAACATGCGGCTTTGTTGCCGAGTTAAGTAAAAAAGTACTTCGGCAACCAATCATTGTTAAATTTGCAATTTTACGTTTCTCGGCAAAATCCAAAGGAAAATATTGATTGCAAATTCAAAATCTAATTTGAGAACACACAATATGGCACCATGACAGAATAAGAACTTAATCGTCTGAATAAGACATAAATCGAAATAAATCCGAAATTCTTTGGAATAATTCAATGAAACATTCACACAAATGTGTGTTAATAACTGAGATCTAGCCCTTCGAAGCTGCTTTTTGACCAACGACTACGGCTTACGTATAATTAGTACACCGAAAGCCATCGCAGACTCGCCGAATCTGTTGATCTATGATACAAGCAGAGCAGGCTAGAAAAACAACTAACCTGTAGTGAGGTTCGAACTCACGACCTCCGGTCAAGCCGGGACCGTCGCTCTACCAACTGAGCTATGCAGGCTCAGAAGGGAACGAGTAGAGAAACAACCATGCGCTAATGCTTGCTCAATCTGTTAGTACAAGAAACCTCATAGAAGGGGATCCACAGTACTATATCATTTAATCAATGATATAATGTCAAAGCGCAAATATTAAACATTGCGTTATCGTGTTTTCAAAAGATGTAAAGGCAATATTGCAAAAACAATATAATTTCGCGCAAAAAAATTTCGACTCCCCCTGTTGTTATAGCCTGTTAAAATTTATAAAATATGAATGAAAATAGTCCGAAAGGGCGATAGCTTTTATCGTTTATCTATAAGTTAATTTAATAGGGCGGTGATACCGTGGATTTTCAAAAAAGGAACTATAGAAGATTCGCGCGCGAAAAATTTTTGCAGTTTTAATGTTAAAGTTGGCAAAAAACAGAGTTTGTATGTAGGAATTATGCCTAACCCAAACGAAACCATTAAAATCACTGCAAAAAGTTAAAATATTGAAGTCGAGCTCGCGCCCCCTTAGAATTGCTTGGCGCCGCCCTAGGGGGGCGCGCCCCCCCGGTTAAGAACCGCTGTTTTAAACATTATCTGTCATCTTTATTGTCTTTAGTTATGCTTTATTATTACATCATAGCTTGTTTTATGATGTCTATTGTGACATCATAAAGCATCTATTATTTTGTACTACCTGCTATCAGCGAATCGTTCGCATTAGTTAGAACAGGGTGGTCCAAACTCAGTTGCCATTTCAGCCAAATTGATCTGGTTAATTAAACCTTTTTGCGCGAAATGATAACGTCTTTGTAATTTAGCGATTGGGGCGTATGCAACATCTCATTTACACGTACATTCTACGCTTATAAAATGCAGTCTTCTAATTAAAATTTTTGTCAAATACGCAAATTTCTCGCGCTTCGCGCACACCAGTTTTCACAGTCTCATAACATTCGATTTTATTTGCGCACAAGTTCGACGACAGAAGCAAGTTTCTGGAGCGCATCTGTCTTTCGATATTACTTTGTGACGTTATCTTTAAACATTTCATGCCTCGACCAATGAAAAACGTTGATCCGCTCCTGGTACGCATTTAGTCTACTTTATGTGGCCCGCAAAGAATACGCAAGAAATATTGTGGCCCGCGATGCAGTCAACCGTGGACCACCCTGAGTTAGAAGGTTGTTACATTAGAAAGAATCGTGACTGCACTAGTGTATTACAAGAAATATGGGTCAACTGACTCTTGAAATTTTATAGGGCCGCGAAATATCAAAATAATTGCAACGGGTCCGCCAGGCAAAATTTTTAGAAAAGTTTGGGAACCGCTGGGTTAGAGAATGTGTTAGCGTTGAAGTTATTAGGAGAGTTAGTAATGTACTTAGGGTAGGGGTTTAGGGTTAGGTAAAATGTTTTATATGAATATTCTGGTCATTTAGATCTTATTCCGACGGGTTTATGACTTATTCTGATTTAGACGGTTTTACGACTATAATGTATTAGTCCATTTTGGTCTTTTTCTGAACTGTGTGTTATTTCGACGTTGATATTGTTTTGTTTCGTTCTTATGGTTGTAGTCCCAAAACAAAAAACTAAAGAATAACTAACAATCACTATTATTTGATGTAGTAAGCCAGTAGTGGAGGGATTGCGGCCGCGGGCCACATTATCATGTAAGACCGGAAACTGACTGCGGGCCGCTTAAATTCCCATCTTGGGCCATATGTTGCCCGCCCACGCTCTAAAATTTTGTACAAAAGCGAAACTGAAGCAATTGTTACTATTGCAAAATTATAAAAAGACTAAACTCTTATGGGGTGGATGATTTAGTTCATAAACATGTTTAAGGAAAATATTAAGATCAGACGATAAAACAATGCATTTTGTCAGACCGGTCATTCGAGAAACACAACAATGGTTGGTGAATCACGTGAAATTTGTATGGTTAAAACGGAAAGAGTGATGCATTCGGGATTCCCTGGTATATGTGGCGCAGTTAGCTACTCAAGTTTCCCAAGAGATTGTAGAAAAAAGGCAAATCGAACATTTAATACGCAAAGATTTTAATTGTGTATTACAACAAACTGTTAAATATAACCTGTAAAACCTTAAAGGCGTCGAAATAGTAAGTCCCACTACACTTTGTTTTTGCTATTACAAAAAGTAAGGTTTTGCAATCCAATCTTGGCGAGCAACCGTCTATAAAATGATGCTATTTAAGTGGGCGCTATTAATCTATGAACAGTAGCCTACTACAACACTGGCAGTAAATTTGGACCTCAAAGCTTGCAGGTTGTGATTTTTTGTTTTTAATTTCTTAGCGACTTGTAATTTCTTTACCTGCACACAGTTCTTGAAATTAGGTTATGTTGCGAGATAAACAAATTTGTTAAACATAATTAATAGGAAGGAATATACCAAACAGGCATACGTTTGCTTTAAGTGTTGAACTTTTGTACATGAAAAACTAGTCGTATATCGTTATAAATTTCAGGCCTTACTTTTTGTAACTTGTGGTTTGGACTCATTGTTTCCATCAACAACATTTTTGGCAGTAAGCGTGGATTTTTGCAACCGTTTGTTGCTGAAGTAAGCTTTCTTTAATTCCTAGCAAATAAAGCATTTTTTTCAATTGCTTTTTCAATTATTATAGCCACATTTTTAGAAAATATATCATAAGTTTCCGACGTTTACCTCTTTTTCTTTGCATTTAATTATCACCGTAGTGAGCGAGAGGACGTTGAATATTCGTTTGATGCTCCGCGGGTTGCCATGAAGATAGCTCCTGATTTTTGGTTCTTTCAGAAATGCTCTGACAAAACACGCGTTTTTTAGCTAAATAATTTTTGTTTTACCCCCAATATATTTTTTTTTGTCATACAGTAGGTGCTTCTGTAAGATTTAATACAGGGCTGTGGAAGTCGGAGCCTGATTCTGCACTCAATTAAGACTCTATTCGAGGCTAGACGATTCCTAATTCCGACAAACGCAGTATGTTTTAACGACGTTATGGGTAAGTGAATTGTATGACACCTATATAAGTGGATCGCTGATTGGGTTATGGGGATGTGTGAAATACAGGGTTGTTGAGTGGGAGCCATACACAGGGCGATAAGTCGATTTATTGACTGGAGTCGGACTTGAGTCAGAATATAGACCCTTTTCGGCCGAAGTCGGACATTGATTGTTTTGACTCCGCAGCCCTGATGTGTCATGTTATGTCTTTAAACATATAGAGTGTAGCATTTAGCTCAACAAGATTTTTCCTATAGGAATGTAAGGGGGACATATATATTTCTACAGATGATAATATTAGATAAATAATTATCTCAGCGAAAAAATAAACGCAACAAGTTGGCATACGAGGTCGGAGGAAATTGTTTGGGTGACCAGTTGTGTAATAACGAAAAAATCCACAAACCTGCAAGCGAACATGAACTCTTTAGGAGACTGTTCGTTCAGTTTACTTTTTATAACATGTTCCTGTTTGATTTCGGGAACTGGTGTATACGGCGGTGTTGAATCTGTGGTATCAGGATGCAATTATTTCTATGTCTATCGACTAACTCCACAGTTTTAAACTGCATATATTTCATCTATTGTGCAGGTAAACATAACGTCTCTCAAGATTTAAACCCATCGTAAGTTGCAAATAATTTATCACTTGTTATAAACAGTAAGACATTAAGCAAAGTTTCGCGAAAGACAAGTAACCGCAAATCGATTTTGTCGTTTAGGCACCCACCCTCACTGTAATCAATAGGACCAGAATCGACTTCATCAAACGCATCACTGTCGTCAGAGTCTAAACAAAATAGTTGTTTGGTGAATAGTAGACAAAAATCAAATAACAGACTTGAAAACCATCTAGATTCTATAATTTTAGTTTTCATCAACCCAAAGCGGTTGGTGCTTAGATTTGTTTCATTGAATTAACACACCAAGTGTGGCCGATTGGATAACATAGTTTTACAATGCAAAAGAGGGGCAGGGGCTTTGGAATTTCAAAATGCGATTATTATTATTATTGTTTATAAGTTGTATTATTGTTTATCAGATTTACTAAGTTACTAATGGAATAATATTGACTTGTATATAAATATCTACTGATCTAACACCGTATATACATATTAATACAATATCACAGGTAATCCACTCCCCCCCCCAAACATATGTTTTTTTAAGTATCTTAAAAACGAAATCTTAACAACAAATTCACAAAACCATATTTCACGTACCCGGGTGCGTCGTTTGATCTGCATCATTTAGAAGAACGGGCTGATTAGATTCTGCAGCATCTCCATCGATCGTCTCTGTTCCTTTAACCAAAGAAAATCCGTTGAAAAACACGTAAATAAAGGCAATGTGACGACCGTTTGTGCAGTTATAACGCTGAACCATGAGTCGGACATCTTTAGGCTATATTTTAGCAATAACAATAAAAACACTGCAAAGCACACAAAATGGTCCCCACGTAACTTTTAATTTAGATTCAAGGAAAACATTATTTTACGTCAACGAGATAAAAATAACGTATTTTTTCTTTGAAATACACAAATCCTTAACCGCACAAGAATCGATGTAAATAGAAAAACGACATTTCTCACATTAGTCTAATCCAGTGATTTTCAATAGTACGCACTTTTGCGGCAAAATAATTGTAATGCGGATGACAACGTGGTGCGGATGAAAATGGTGAATATATTATTATTTTTTAGTATATGTAATACAGTAATCAACTAAGCTGGTGCGCTCATTTATGCATTACAGGTATACAGCGAAATTGGCTCTCAGTGGTTCGGTATAGCTATCTATTTTATATCGGTTAAGGCTCACGATTTTAATACACAAACCCTTTAATCGTTATTTCAAAAATAGGAAAAACTAGAGAATTCAAACTTTAGTGCTTGTTTCGTGCGGATAAAAACTTTTCGAAATAAAAAAGGGCGAACGGTTCTCTTAAAGGTTGTAAAGCAGTGGTCTAATCTAATCGAGATTTGTGCTATTGTGAAGATATAGGTATATATGTGTACAAGCCCGAATACTCTAGTTGCGAGAGTGATAACAGAAAGGACATCAATATCAGTAAATAGAAGAATTTTCTCTCAAAGCTTAAAAAAGGTTACACTTTCCGATAAATAGCCTGAGGGCGTTTCAGTACGATGTTACTCGTAATTCTGTTGTTCAATAAATTAAAAATAAAGCTTTTAATGTTTCTTGTAGTTATAGAAAAGCGTTAAAAACATACCATATAGAATTGACTAGTACTTTTCAACATACCGGTATACTTTAGTTTAAACTTACTTTTTTGCTGTGTTATATTTTCACGTCGATTCGTTGTTTTGTCTGATTGATCTACTAAGCCGTCAATAAATTTCTGTTTTTGATCACACTAAATAAAGAAAAAAAGGAATATGTTTTAGTTTTTGTTCAGGGGGTTATGTTGATGATACATGTTTACTGAAGACGTTAAGTTATATCGAAACGTTACAAGTATAAAAAACTACAAAAATTAAGAAGTAACTTGAAGAAAAGTCATACAGTGAGTATATTTTGTTACTCTTTTAGGTTGGCGAGATGGTACTTACGATGAAATGGCTTAAACTGTACATTAGCCTACAAACAAATTTTTTGATTAACCCAAAGCGAAATAACGCCTTATTAGGAATATTAGTCGGAAATTGCGTTGTGAAAAAGGTCACGGTATTACAAGCTATAGTCGTAAAAAATTGACATACATTATTTGGTAAAGCGCGATCAGTTTTATCGTCTATATCAGGGCTACTCAATTGGCGGACCGCGGTTCGAATGCGGACCTTTTCAATGTCGAATCCGGACCTTATCTGTCTTAGTATTTACTTAGCAAAGCGATTTCTTGGCAAACAATTGCTGCTGTTCATTGAAAACCCCTTTGTATAGTAACGGCATAACAGAATTATCAGTTGAAGCGAAGGACTTATACCATATTAAAGTTTGTATGACTGTAAATTACTTCATGAGAGTCATAACAGACGACAGACCTAAGCATATTTTAAATTTTTGTAATAATAGTTGAGTAGCCCTGGTCTATATAGATTGAAGCAGCGTTTCTCAACCTAGCGGTACCCCTCAGAAATAATAAATAGAATGCGGCACCGCTATAAGATTTTTCCGTAGGTAATTCAAAACAATGGCACAATATGCGGAACTGGAACAACACACATTAACTCTACATAACGTAGAAAGTAAAAATTGGATTTATTCTACTCATCTTTACAAAAAAAGTTGTAGAAGTTGAGCAAAACTCAGATTTTTAAAGATTCTCAAATACCTTTTGGCACACAAGGGTTCCGTGGAACTCTGATTGAAAACCATATTGCATTAAATTATAGCTCGTTGTTTAACGTTGTGTATTTTAAAACATTGCATTCTTTTTTTTATTAACACATCGATAAACTGGCGATAGAATACCTCCGGTAGACAGAACGGCAGGTTAATTATCTTCTTGAGGAACTCGTGTCCATTGACGTTGTCCTCCAGCAGCAAGGAACTCATTCCGTCTTCGATGCATTTCACGGCGATCCTCGAATCCACCGCGATCATGCAAATGAAGGGAGATGAAGGATCACTGAGGAGGATCGAAACCGCTTCCAGAACCGACTTCAGCTAAACAAAACAAGTCACCAACGTGAAAGTTTAGCAAAGTATTTAAACAGCCTATAAGCGATATTATACCTTATGTGTTTTTAAAATTCAATTGACCGTTGGTTCACCTTACGAAAAATGACCGAGATTATATACTCTTATATATAAAAAAAGTTTTTTTGTTGGTCTTTATATAAAGGTGGCTGTCATGATAAAGGTACCGTAATATTTGTACAGATCTAATGAAATAAATATTTGAATAAAGGGAAAAGGGGTTTTAAACGCTTATAATAGATTTCCCTCAGGTACCGGTATTGATATAGAAGCTAATATTGAGAGATTATACCTAAAATATAGCTGTTGCAGTGGTTTAACTCCTGCATTTCTCTTTGTAAGTTTAAAAACCGCGTCAGCGGAACAGTGATCGACTAACAAAATCCTGCTGCCAATGGATTTGGATTCCTAAAATATACGCCCATATATATTTATATATATCTTTGTAATAGAGAACTTACTTTGTTCAAAGCAATCCTGTCTAGGTCATCGATGGTGATGATTACTTTGTAGTCTTTGCCGTGCGAAAACCTGACCCACTGTATCAATTTCGTAATTACATCCACCTATAAAAGTTTTAACTATTTTAAAGAAAAACCAACAAACTAAAACGCCTTCATAGCTGTCACAATTATATTTATTTAACACATCGATACGAAAGCTCTAATTATTTTGGTTTGCAATTATTTTTTATAGCTTTAAGTTCTTATTTGACCTTTGCAAACATTCAGAGTTTGGATTTTCTACCTGCCATATTTAATAAATTTCTGGGAATTTTCTTTGTAGGCTATACTTTGCATCTTTTAACCAAAGCTGAATATTACATTTTCGGTGATATGGTTTCAAATCAACTTAATTGAAATTTTGTTAAACCATTGTTGTTTTGTTGTTTGTTATGACGATTTAATTTTAGCTACTTAAATTAATACTCGCACGGATATTAAGATAGAATAAAGTTAACAAATCTAAACATGTGGTTGGATCCACAAGTTTGTGCTAAGTATGCCAAATTAAATGTTGCAGAGCAAACACTTCTTCAATTTCCGACTACATATTAAGTTCAATGTGGTTTTAGTGCCATTAGATATTTTAACCAAAAAAGGAACACTTTACATTTGCAAACGCGATCTTCGAGAAAAACCAGGGAGTCGAACCGGAGCCGAACCGGAACTTTATGAACCGGTTTTGGGTCAATTTTATCCGAACCGAACCCGAACCGGTTTTTATAAGATTTTAAGGAGCCGAACCGGAACTGAACCGAATAATTTGACAGTACCTGAAACTTAACCGAACCCGAACCTGTAAATAAAAGCGGTTCGCTCCTGCATAACGTCACAACATCTATTTTACAGAGTCAAGTTACGCCATATTCGAAATTTTATGAAAAAATATGAATATTGAATGAAAAAATCGTTGATTTTTCATTTTTTAGATATTTCAATAATGAGCCTTCTTTTGCTTCTGTAGCATGACTTTCAAACCTGTTTTCAGCCTCTTTTCCAGCTTTTGCATATTACTATGTATTCTCGCACCTGTTTACTGTTTGTCGTACCCTGGCCCTTGTTTTAGTAACGGAACTAGTTGGCCAACGAACAGGGTTAATTGTGCTTTGTAAACAAAAACAGAAATCGTTTTTAAATTAACAAATCAAGTAGCAATCGCTGGATAAAATCGTATTTTGATAAATCTCGCTGTAATTGTTTCCCATTGCAAGTGAATCGGAAAACATGACCCCAATAAAACGGTTGAAAAGCGAACTCGCGAATTCATAGTGGTGCTGATTGTTTAGCAATCCATTTTTTACGAGGACTCGCTTTTACCTTTTAGTATGGATTGTCCCGGTTTAAAAACGTCTCAAAAGCTTCTTTTTCGTCAAAATCTACCCGTAGCTGGCTATACGCGTAACGGCGCGCGGTTTTGCTAGATTTTGGCGTCCTCGGTAAGTAAGGTGTGCCTCCCCTAGTGTAATATCGCCCGTCCTCGTCTCCTTAAGCTTATTTTGGCGTCCCTCGACCACTTCACGGTTTATTTATTGCCGTAGCTTCCTTCCGTCGATCGTGGCTTGCTCGCTTTCTCTTTTGAATTTTCGTGCGCGCTCACTTTCGCCAGCAACTGCACCGAAAACTTAACCCGCGCCCGCAGAAAGTCGATAATGCAAAATATCCTACTGGCTGCGACTCTGAACAAAAGCGTGTCTCAATGTAGGGCTTTTTGCTAGTTAGTTGCCGGCAATTTTGCGTTGCTTGTGCACTATAATCACTATCGAGGACTTAAAAGTGCGCCCGTCGTTCGTTCGTTTATGTCTTTATATTTTACTTCTTTCTTTAAAATCTGTTATCATTACCTTTCAGCGCGTCTATTATTGTCGTTTTCACATTTTTTATATAGTGTTCAGTGTTTTGTTTTTTTGGTTCGCGTTTCTCGCCCTTTTCTGCGACAGCGTCCGTTTTTCATTCGCCAGATTACTTCAAAATAAAAGAAAACCATCACATGACTTGCCGTGGTCAATGTAGACTGTAGAGTGTAGCAAAATACATTTAGCCTATACTGGTTATGAAGGTACACATCAAAAGCGGTGACATTTCTGTATCATGTTGTTGTACTTAGATGTGAAGAGTATGTTAGACTATGTATCAATTTACAGTTTCTTTTAAATAAGGATAATCCTCCTCAAATGAAAAAGCGATGTATATCATGACAACAAACTTCATTTTTGTTAAGTTAACTTAATTTCCTAGAATGTGGTGCAACACAAAACAACTTTATCAAGCCAATTTCGTTTTAATATTGCTTTAAAACAATCAAATCTGTGTCACCAATATGTGAAGTATGCACATGTTTTGAAAACTTAAAAGAGTTTGTATTTAACGTTATATAGGCGATGTTTTTTTCATAACATTTGATACATGTGGGCTATATAGTTAGACCAGCGTTCGGCGTATTTTGAAATAGTTCATTGGTACCGGTAAGTAGGCCTATGGCTTTTGTGTTAACGTTAACGTGCTTTTTGCAGTTAATAAAGTTCGGAGTTACATATGTTTACAAGATTGACAGACAGACCAATTAGCCACAAACAGGGTGTTTATTCAGAAGTTAAAATGCCACACACGATGCACTTTATCAGCGTTTAACAAGAATTGAGATAAGGCAAATCCTAAAAAGAGCGAAGTTAAACATGTGTCTACACACTTTAGCTGAACTCGAGCGCTACCTCACGGCAGTTTGCGATCAAACTAAACAGAGCCGATTTGGATTTAACAGATAACCTCACCAACAACGCAAAGAGATATTCCTACAAAACATGTTACGTCTACATTTATTTCCGAATTTTAAATGTGCAACAATGTATAGTTTTTGTTTCATATAAGCTATGAAGATTATGTCAGATTTTCAAATCTTTATGCGCTGTTTATATTAGGCAAAATCAATCTGTCTTTAAGCCTTCTAGTATTATACTTTACCAATATGTAGATACGCTATGACAGGGGTCGGCAAACTTGATACAGTGTCAACCGGTTTAAAAACTGAAATTTTATCATGGGTCGGCATTCAAAAAACATCGATTGTTCAAATATCGAAATTTATTAAAAGTTTTATTTAATGAAATTGAAAACGGCTTGTTTTTCCGCAACCAGTTCTAACAGTATAGGCTACGGAATAAGACAACCTATATTTACATCTAATTACAATTACTAAAGGAGCTGTTTTTGATTATTATATAGTTACGTCATTGAAAAAACCTAAAATGCCATACGAAAAAAACAAACGCCAGGCCAACACCTGAAAGCATAGACCAGGGGTCGCCAAACTACTGCATCAACCGAGACCCGGTCCTCCAATATAATTTTTTATGCACGCGGCATATTTCCAAAATGACCCTAAAATGCGGACATTGACACCATATTAGGCGAAATTTGTGTCGTAAAGCTTGTTTTAGGTAAATATATCCAATATCTTTTAAAGTGAATACATATTTATGTCCGGTCCGTGTTCTCCATTTTGAACAGTTGTTCGGCACGCCAGTTTTAGAGTTTACCGACACGTTATGAAAAACCTATGGTAATCCCTGGTACAGACCCCCGGTAGTTAGCGACCACTGTTATAGGTCATGTCGCTCTACCATTACCCAATGAGTTGAAATCGATGCTAATTTGTTAACAGTTTGTATTTCTTGTGTTAAGCCATATACTGTACTATACTAATATTTCGTTACTATGATCTACATTAAGATCTCTGTTTAACATTTTCCTAATAAAATAAGAATAAAAAGGTACCGGATAAGAGGTTAAAATATGGCGTTTAAATATAATGCTGCAATTTTCGGTAGCACTCGGAAATCTCGTGTTTTAAACAAATTTCGATCGAACTTGCCCACTCTTTGTCTGCGTAACCACAAGAAAATAAATTATTTCACAGGTTAAAGCATTGATGCATGTTGGTCGTTTATTGCACTTGCACGACACCAAATAACAGGTCTACGTACACTTGACCGATGCGGTGTTTAACGGTAAGTGGTAATAAAGTCCTAACCAGTGTCAGCACCTGCAGAAGATTTTAAAAGGACAGCTTTTCACGATACTTATGTCATTCAACAAATAAATAAGCAAAAAAGTTCTTAAATGTAAATGTACCCACAATTTTTTTTCCTCCGTTAGACAAATGCCACTTGTTGAAAGGGAGTGACGGTCGGATTGAAAAAAATGCGGTACTATACGCTCTTAACTTTTGGCCAAGGCGGAATCGAATTAGTTTTGTCTAAGCCAGTGATACCCAAACTGTGTGCCGCGGCATATACTTAAAACTTTTTGTCATTTTGAAACCAAGTTATTTGTATTACAAATAGGCATACATACAAGCATTTCAGACTTCAATACGCACATTCCTTACTAATTAGACATTTACAGGTAGTTTGTCGCGTGTTAAGGGTGATTGTAAAATTACTGTAATGTTGTTCTGTTTAAACTTGAAGTGTGCTGCGAAATATTTAGGATCTTTTATTGTGCCGCAAGCTAAAAAAGTTTGAGAACCACTGGTCTAAGCGCTGTTAGCCACGTTCGCAGATGACGTCAATGACGCTTGGTTCCATGACGACGGGCTCGACGCAGCGATGGACGGCGCTGGCCACGACTTCGTCCAGTAGTCCATGGACAATCTGTTCGTCGGATACAAAGCGCCAGAGGTAGAGCTGCAGGTAGTGGCAGTCGACCTGAAAATAGAAAAGAAACTGTGTCGAAAATATTATGTCACTCGGGTGGATTTTTAGATTAGTGTTTACCAACCTATTGGTCGCCGTTTGATTTGCCGGGCCGCCGACTACAGTTGTTATAAATGGTTAGATTTATTAAGTTTGGTTTCGAAAAATTGCGGAAACAATTCGAAAATGTGGATCTATCAATTAAATTCGTACTAACTGTACTAATTTATTTGCTTTGTTCGCCGAAGTTGAATGAAGAGAATTGGGTCACACAGGCTTCACTGTTATCCATACGAGCACTATTAAAGGTCGCCGCGAAATAAGGTTTGGATACACTGACTTAGATTGTTTGGATACCCATTAGATTGTTTAAGTGGTTAGATTTGAAGGGTCGTGTCTATCAACTGTTTGTTTGCCTGGCGTTTAGCGTTTGACTATAGTTGTCAAATAAATTTATAGTTTGTCAATAAATTAATTTAAGACGATGTTGCACCGAAACCCTTGAAAATTACTTTACGGATCCCAAGGTGTTTGCATACACAAGTTTAAGAAACACTAATACAGACAATTTAGTACAGTAGAAGTACCAATGGCCCTGGTATGGCTATGATCTGATATTGTCGGAGATCCCATTACTTAACAGCTAGAGGTGATTATCATATTAGGTGAGAGGTAAAAAGTGACTTAACACTGTAAAATTTTAGCTGTTTCAAGAGCGGTGGTCCGAAAATATCGGATGTATAATAATGAGAAATAACATAAACAAAATGAGAACTAACATAAACGTTGCAATAAAATATCAAAAAAGAATAATACTATAATGTCAGAATAAGGTTTCAAATCGGAATAGGACCTAAACCCTTGAAAATTAGACAGAAACTAAATCCGAAACCCACTCTAAATTCTTCATTAAATCCACAAATAATTTTAACTGAAAACTAACCCCAAACAAGGGAAATAGTACGGTGCTAAAACGTCGATGGCCGGAACGCCGAATCGTCCCACTCTACAGTTTTATATGTTGTTTTGCTATTTGACCATAACAAAAAGGTCAACAATTAGCATCGGTTCAAACGGCTAACCTTGTCCAACAAAACGCTATAAATATCAACTACCTGCAGCTGCTGTAGCCCGAACTTGCTGATGGTCTTTAGTCGCACGCACTCGAGCAGCGTCTTAAGCGCGATCTTAATGGTGCCGGTGAGGACCGATGTGCGCGAGAACTCGACAGGTCCGAAGACGTCCACGCGCTCCGAGAAGAGCTTCTGGATGTTGCTCATCAGACTGTTGTCCATTGTCGAGCTGTACAACCAATGGAATTGGGAAAAGGATCGAGTTAAATGAGCTTTGAAGACTGTGACAGGGCGGTAACGAGAATCGTTTTAGTCAGGCTAGCTCAACGGTTCTCAACTAGTGGGCCATGGCTCACTGGTGGGCCACAAGAACATCTGAGGTTAGCCACAGACCAATTCAAAAACGCTAGACTTAGTTTCATTTGTGTCACAATATTTAATTTTACAGGAATAATGGCTTGAGGAGGAAATAAAAAGGAATGTAATTTATTGTTCAGCAGAAAGTATCTCACTAATGCACGGTTGATAATCTGTTTTGAAACATTGTCTTTTGTGTTTTGTTCTAAACCTATTTTACATTTTTTTCTTTCATAAAAATTTATTGGGCCACAGAATTTTTGTGCAACGTAAATGGGCCACGAAAGAAAAAAGGTTGAGAACCACTGGGCTAGCTGAAGAGACTCAAACAACTAGATAACTCTAGTTTTTTTATTTATTGAATTGAGCAAAGTGCGGCTATTTCTTCTGATCTAATTGGTGAAATACTTGTGTGGCCTAATTCTAGTGCTAATCTAAGTCCAATTTTACCAAAGATGCTAATTTGTCCAACGTCATTTTTAGTCTCTTAGTCGAAACAAATAATTTGAATTAAAACTCGCCAGTAAGACTTGTAGGTGCTTTTTACAGTCTAAAAAGCATAAGCTTTGCTAAAAGGCATAAAATTTAGCACACAAGTATATTTACAATTCACATTCTTATAAGAATAATTTGCGATTTGAACAAAATCGATTGTGAATAATTAAATATAATTCTATTATAAATTATACTTGAAATTAGTTTTTTTTAAGAATGCAGTAATTCTGATTCTAATCCAATTTGGAAAAAATGAAATAATCTAATTCTCATTCTAATCTAGTTTTAAAACGTTAAAAGAGTTCTATGTGTCCAAGTCTGGCTGGCGACATCCAAAGAACACCGATTTTTTTAACAAAAAAATTGTGATGTTTTTGTCAGTCGACTAGTTTATAGATATAATTCAAAAGGTATAGCGACCATTTAAACGCATATAATCTTAACAGTTTTGTTGACCGAACAGGTACGATTTTCATGGACATTGTAAGGCGTAGAGCAGGGGTTCTTAAACTTTTTTTACCGCGGACCCCTAAAATTTTGCTTCACGTGGACCCCTGTAGGCAAGAAATTACTAAAAATGACGTCATAAATTTATAAAAAAGAGTCTAACATTCAGTGATAAAACGTTTTATTTTTAATTAAACTCTTTTTTTAATTTGATTACTTTTTAATATTTCAAATTGGCCTTCATGGATCCCCTGAAATTAGTTCACAGACCCCAGTTTAAGAACCCCAGGCGTAGAGGCATCCTTGGAAGTTGTCAGTTCCCATCATAGCCCATGGACAATCAAAGAGCACTAAAGGGCAGGTGCTACTTTTTATAATTGCGATAAATTAACACCATTATTACCTAGATGCCATGGAAAACTGGCCACGGAATAAAAAGCAAACTAAACAGATGAACCACGGAAAAGCACGCCACTAACAATAATGGTTCATGCTGTCCCCAAGCCAAAATGTTTCGTAAGAATTAATTTTTGTTAAACATTTTACTTAAACAGAAACATCGAATTTATTTTTTTTAAGATAAATACATCCTGTATGACTATAACCTACTTTAGCAAACCAAATCATTTAATTTTAAATCAAAAGTTTAAAACGCACAAACAAACAGCTATTTGTACAGAAATGTATTGAACAATTCCTAGTTAAAATAAAAAATAAAAAACATATGTATCAATGCCCAGCCCCAACGCTTTCAACATCAACTTTAATCTCGTAGTGAAAATATCACCGCCACACTTAACACTCCAACCCTTCTAAACGAACACATGCGCGAGTGCCTATACCTTGGCGCATACGCCCCCCAGTGGCTCTTCTCCCGTTGCCTGGATACGGAGGCGGGGCGTGCTCTTCTGCTGCTGTCGCTGCTCCCCGCCTTGCGGACTCCCTCCTCGTAGAGCATCCCAACCTGGCGGAACATGGTCGTGAGTTTTTAGAGTAATACTAGATAGGAGAGACTGCAATCTTGATTATGCAAGCTTACGGTCATAGGCGGTGAACGTGGGTGTGTAGAGCGTTTTTAGACGCCCTAAATTTGACCAAGTTATCAATTAATGTGACAAATTAATACCCGTAGCGCAGTTTTAGTTCACCAAAAGTGTTAAAAACTTTCCTGAAATACCATATAGGCAGGAGGCCAAACAGCCACCGATATATGTTTTTTAAACTATACTTTAATTCACAATGGCTTCGCCCATTATAAAAAATAGGAACTTTTTTAGTCCTAAGGCGCTATAAGAAAGTAGAAAAGGCGAAATGGTTTGTTTTAGTAATAACATACAACAGCGCAAAAGCTGTTAACTTAAGACCTCACATTTTGTAATAGGCAATTTTGCCGTGGTAAGAAAACAACGCCCTGGAATTTTAAAAGTTCGGCTGCTATGATTACAGTAGTAGCCTTTCCGAAGGCACTGGGTATATTACTACGAGTTTGCCTTGACCGTTTACAAGTATTACTTAAGTATGGCTAAATCATAGTATTAAATTATAAAATTATAAGTTCTAGTGATCAAAAATGCCGTTTATTCCATATGTTGTAAGCTAAGTTACTACAGACAATGGACTGCAAATTTAGTTTAGCACAGACAGAGCGAGAGGCATTTAAAAGTTAGTTTAAAGTTAGTTAAAAGTAAAGGTGACTAGTTCATGAGAAACACCTTTTCAGGTACTTCTGTATTTTTATGTTTATTCCATGAATTCTATTCGCTGGTAATAGTACAAAACGCTTTGTACAGTAGAATAGCATATACCCACTTAAAAGTAAAAAAAAAACTGCTTATTTGACAAAGTAATAACAAAACAAACTGGAAAGAAATCAAACTCTGCCCAAAGTTCCTGAAGTACACAAAAATAAAAAACTAGTAAAAATAAAAATTAATAAAAAGAAAATAACTTGCTCATCGAACAAATTATGTTTCTTGGCGTCAGGTAATATACCAACTTCACTTACCAAGAACACCCAAAAAGCAAAGCGCTTACAACAACCTTATGAATGTAAGACTGGCAAATAATAAACAAGACACTAAAAACATAAAAAAACACGCCGATCACCTGCTGGTCAGATTGGGTAACCTCTTCGATGACGCGACGCATTACGGCTCGAACCTGACGCGGCTCGACGCACTGGAGCCAGTCGCGCGCCTCCACGCTGGTGCGGATCATGCGCGAGAGCGACACGCCGCTGTACTGAACGTAACACTCCAGCAAACGCTGCGCCGTGTCGCCCATCTCGTTCGTCAGATCGCCCACCTGTCAAACAAATTTCGGTTTGGGTGTGGGTCGCGCTTCCTTTTGAAGCATTGGTTCGTCGAATTAGGGTTTTGCGTGAATCAAATATTGGGATGCGCGTTAGTCGAAATACGTTGAATTTAATAAATGGCGTCGAAATTTATTTCATTCCCAACTGTCGATCAAACTTACACAAAAGTCTATAAATCAATATTCGGATTAAATTGTAATCAAATGTAGGTTTGGGTGTGGGTCGCGTTTTCCGAAGTATTGGTCCGCCGTACTTCTGTTTGGCGCGAATCGAATATTGGCATGCGCGTTAAAGTATTGGCGTCAAATTAATTTCCCATCTGTCAATCTAACTTACACACAGTCGTTCAAAAAATTTCGGCCTAATTCGTAATCAAATTACGGTCAGTCAAGACATTGAAATAGAATTAAGTTAATGTGTTCCGCGTAATTGAAAGAGTCATTCCAAAAACTAAAATCTTATTCAAACGCTTTCTCAATATTTGCTCCTAAAAAAACTGATATTGAAAAATAATTAGTTAAGGTCATATAAAATCCATTAACAGTTCTATTGAATCGCAAACGGCGGCCTTGGTTGAAGAAATGGGAAAGGCACAGTTTCGCACAACGCACGATATGGTTGGTTTTTAAGCATGAGTCGTTCGATGGTTTTTTGAAAGTTTGCGGAGAGCCCCTCACATTTTACAGGCCAATGTGAAATCCGCTGATCAAGTCGTTAGTTAAACCTGAGGGTGGGGCCATGACATCCTTAATATAACGTGGTCCACTTTTCCCACCCAGTTACAGGCCATTTTTTTAGCAATACCAAAAATAGAGGACAACGAAAAATAGGTTCTGCATTTTTCCAGGACGTTATCGTAAAATAACTTTAGCCATGTAAAGCGCTTAACGTGGTGTTTTCGACATGAATAGCTATTGTTGACAGCAAATACCGAAGCCACAATTGAAGATGAATCCATATTTACAATAAAATATAATTATAGACATTCTGCATAAGAAGCTTGTATTTCATAAGTTTACCTATTGACTGAGTATGGTCTTAGAAAACAAACGTCTTTGTATCGGGATAGACGAACTGTTTTAGAATCCGAAATAAAATACGCGGTATACTTTCACACAAAGCATACGTACCAGTGTAATCTTCTCCTTGACCGGAATCATGAACTGCTCGTCCGTGAGCGTGAGAATGTAGGCCACAGTTGATTGCTGGAAGTCACGGCAGAGTCGCGAGAGCAGGAGGAGCAAGGCGGGAGGAGGAGTGCTCGTTTTGCTGCTCAGTTTCGACCAATCACAGAAGCCCAGCATCACCCTGGCGCAAACAAGGGTAGCGATTGTTCCAATCGGAAAACACATTTGTTTAGGTTCAAATCAGCACAGCAGAAGTTTCGACCAATCACAGAAGTCCAGCATCACCCAGGCGCAAACTAGGTTAGCGATTGGTCCAATCGAAAAACGCGTTTGTTTAGGTTCACATCGGGAAATACAAGAAGACACACACTACACAGTAAATAAAGGGCTGGAGCTGTTTATCGAAAACTGGTAATTTTGTATTATTTGGAAAACTACCTAAATGGTACAAACTACAACATTACGTAAATTAAAAACTTAATAAAAAAAATTATTTATGACTGTGGCAATGTTTAATTCTATATTGTCTACAGATGGAAGTCGTAGTCAACGTTTTGACAGATATATTGACGAAATAACTTGGGCATTTTTTGTTTTCCAATAAGTCTAATCAAGCAGCCGAACGGACTGGAAGAAATGCTCGTTTAATGTAACCATTAAAAGCGACAAAATTGCCGAGGTTTAAGTGAAAAGTCGTTACTCGAAAACACAATTCACTCACTCCATGATGTATCGGATAAAGTGGATGATCACGACTTCGCGAACCTCTTCGGAGCAAAACTGTCGTCTGCAATCGCAAAAACAGTAATCATAGATGCGACAAAAACAACAACGAGAGGCAGCGAAAAACACTGTCTTATTTTAAATCTTAGGTTAAGTAGCAACATTGTTTGCAAAAGAGAAATTGGCTTGACAATTTCGTTTCGAAGTATTGAAAAATCTGCATCAGGCAATTAGCACATATATAGGAATAGCAAAAGTGGTTTAAAAGTATTTACTTTAGTGGTGGACAGTGGAACCGAGCAAAGAGTGCTTTAATTTTAAAACCAAGTTTTTCGTCGATAACCTTAATTTTAAACGCAATTTTTTCGTTAATAAATACATCCTTAAAGAATATGGACTTAAAATTCCAAGATGGCGTTTAACACGAAATGCTGAATAAAAGGCGGTTTACACGGCCAAACAACTAAAACTTGTCTTCCCATCAGAAGAATGCCGTTTACCTAAGGCAACATTACGAAAAGAAAGCACGATTCTACTTACGTTGATACAGACACATACAAACACCGGATTACAAAACATCTTGTACAAATCCAAGTAAAACGTTGGAAGACGTAATGACGTAAGGTTTTTTTATATTTTTATTACAGGTGAAACTTGGTTCTTCTTTTGTTCGATACACAAGATACGAACATATTATGGTAACCGTAGAAAAAAAACTTGCAGCCCCACCTGAAGTACGTCATAGTCGAAAAGTTGATGTCGCGTACGGTGAAGAGCTGAACGTCGGCCAACACAGACTTAACTTGGTTAAGGATGGCCGAAGCGGTCGAGTTGACCAGATCGAGAAGGTTCAGCTGGTGAGAAACTCCTTTGCCTGTGTAGGAGTGAGGTTGGCCAATGCACATTAACACTATATAGGGATGTCCGACACTTAACATTTTCATTCGATAGTGATACCCGATATTTTACAAAAAAGTATCGCGATCTGATACGATAGAAATGACGTCATAAATATGCTACAACAAACATAATATATGTGATTAAAACTTTCAATTATTTTTCAATTTATGTGGTTTAGTGCTAAGAGTTTTAGTAAACTTTATTTAATTTATTTAACTTAAGTTGTTGGTAATTTTCAACTTTTTAATAAATTAACCTTTCACCTTAGAAATCGGCGCGTTGAACCAGGAGATTCCTATATCAGTTAAATATCGGATCAGGGCCGATACCAACCTAATATCGGACAAGAACAGATACTACACCTTGGCATCGAGCATCGGCTCCGATCCGATAATACCGGACATGCCTTTTCTTTTACCACAAATACTCATGCCCCGCGAAGCAAAGCGGCGTACCAGTTTTGTACCTCGATTTTTCCACTATCCTATTTCATTTGAACAATTTACGAGGGCGATTTGGTCACGTGATCGAATTATTAGTTTAGCAAGTGACGTTATTTTAAGTTTAGTAAAAAATGTTAGCAAAAATTAGTAAAAAAATTTCTGAAAAAAAAAGCAAAATTAGTAAAAATATTTCTGCAATTGGTGGGTTACACAGCTTTACCACCAGAAATTAGTCTAAGTGTGATTCGTTCTAATAAAAACCTGCACCAACAAGTGGGGTATTACGTTTTAAGCCTGTTTGGCGGCATTGTTTAAGTTTAAGAATAGGGGTAAAAAATAAAAACAAAAATGTCAAAAAAGTAAATAATGCCGCGAAGAGTTAGTCCTGTCAGCTATTTTGGCACAACCTAGCAACAGGGGTCGGGAACCTTTTTAGCTAATGGAGACATAAAAGCCAAATATTCTTGGTTGTAATTCGATGAGAGTCACATAATACTTTTTTAACATCTAGTTGTAGGTTGGAAAAACGGTAATTTGAACAGGCCCTTTATTTCGTCAGCACGAAGAAATCAATCAGCCAAGTTTGCACAACTTTAATCACGGAGCTCCGTCGGAAGAGCAGGACCTTTTGGATAAAGAGATATTCAATCAAACAGGACAACAGTCCCGAAAATACAAAAAGGATTCGCGCGAAGAGCCGAAAAATTTACTACTGTGTGTGTTAAAAAGGAAAAACAAGATAGGAAAGCGGTCGTGGCCGCGTGCAGTTTTATTCAGATCATGCTGCTAAATGATAGCTTAGATTCATCTGCAAGCATAATTCTTCCATCAAAACAGCCATATCAAAAAAAGAGCCATATATGTCTCGCGAGCTATAGGTTCCCGACCTCTTGATCTAGCATAACCTTGCCTCTTAAAGTCTATGAACTCACCTTTAGGGGCAGAAATGGCATGACGTGCGTCCGTCAAGCAATCGGTGAAAAATTCCTCAAGCGCACAGCGGTAATGCTGACAACGTGCCTTGGCCACTCGCACGATGATGTCACCGCCCATCGTCATCACGTTGACACTTGACAGTAGGTTGGTGGTGGCTTGCAGCCTACGAAGGCATCGGTAACTTACATACGTGTGTGGTGCTAAGAATACTAGATATATTCCTATTACACCGGTAGAGTTATAAAAAGGACTCAAATCAGGAAGTTCTATCGTGCCAATTGGGATGTTCAAAGTACAATCCAAAGTCATATCAGGACCTTCCATGTGTGTGATGTTACGAATACAAGACATATCGCTGTTACACCGGGAGTTACGAAAAGGACTGAAATAACGAGTTCTATGGTATCGATTGGGATGTTCAAAGTAAAATCCCAGGGTATTCTAGAATAATACGTTTCATATTAAGAATATCAAATGCAGAATATCGAATCTTATACTATATTTTTAGTTAGTTTATTATTTACCTTTTATTTTTGAGGTGGAATATTCATAATATATACCCTTTAGTCTAAACAGCAATTAATCATATTTTTAGTCAGCAACTAATGACCTGTATTTGTAACATCTATTTTATTGTGTAATATTATCAAACAATAGTAAGTTAACAACTGGAGGTGACTGAATTTCTTAATGCAAAGGCAAATGTTTACCTAATAATGACGCTAAAAAATTGCTTATAAACGATTCAATTATCCATTGTGCTTGTTAGATCATCGTAATGACGTCATTTGGTATCGGATCAAACCGTGATATTTTTTCTTTAAAGTATCGGTTATCGGTATCGCAATAAAACGACCAGTGTCAGACGTCCCTAGGACTCGCGAACCAATAATGACTCGCCTTTTGAATTCGCTGGCTGCAGTAGTTCTATATAGTAAGATATATTGATATTGGTCCTGGGCAAGATTTCTGCAAAGTTAAAGAAAATATCCCGAGTAATACAAAAACACGGCTGTTGGGCCTCCAGCCGACTACAACCTTAACATAAGTAGCAATAAAACGGAACCTGCGATAGAAGCGATCCAGGGCCCTGACGATCAGGGCGTTGTCACGCGACCGTCCCTCGAGCATAAGGCGGCGCTCAACCAGTTCGAAGTAGGTCTGGAGCAGATCGCGCACAAACGATAGAAGCTTGTCGTTGGCGACGCGACACACCTCGTCCGTTTGCTGCAAAGCACAAATGTTGGGAGGAAAGGCTCGAAATTCTTTCAAGGAGCGGTCGAAGGTTTGTTTCAAGCAATGCATGGCATAAAAGCAGGACTCGAAATGCAAATGCTCTATAGCAGTAATATCCAACCTATAGGTCGCGACCTCATGTGGGGTCACCTAAACACTTTATCGGGTCGCCATCACTCACCAATTCCTGCAGTTTAAGTGATTTCATTGTGCTCGTAGTTTAAAGAAGCGCAATGAGTATATTAAAATAAAACAAATTAAAAAAAATTGTGTTTGATGGTTAACTCTAAATCCAAGTATCAATTTAAAGTTCTCATGTTAGTACTCATGCCCTCGTGCTCTGGATTTGTGTATAATTTAGGTTACTTGGGACAAGCATTACTTAATTATTCGAAAACAAACTGGGGTCGTATGTAAATCCTGATTTCAGTTTAATTAAATTGGTGTCGTGTATTAAAAAGGTTATAGACCACTGTTCAACAGGAGTCTACGGTTCGCGTAGTGCAGTGTTTCTCCACTTTTTTTCGCTGCGACCCAAATACTAACTAAGCGACTAAGCTTAAATATAGCAGCGACCCAATTTAATTCACTGAACTTTATTTGCGCACAAAACATAATAACAATTGGAAAAAATAAATTCCAAGTTAATTAATATCAGCCATGTTTCCGTATTTCTCACATAGTTTTACCAAAATGTGAAGAAATCCTGCTCTGGGCCAATCTCAAACAGTATAACCAAGCGAACTACGGCAGCCGACGACCCAATCAAATCAAAGGCGATCCAAAATTGGGTCGCGACCAATGGGTTGAGAAGCACTGGCGTAATGCACGGAATAAATACATAGATTAAAATACGTTTTGAGTTTGTTACAGATAGAGAGAAGGCTCTTTATGCTTTTGATGATTTAATAAACGCTTCAATCTTTGCATTTAGGATGCTTCTTAAATCGTTTGAAACAAAAGTAATTAAGTCAGAACTCATTCAAAGTGATTGCCATCCATTGGGTTATTGATTTTCATTACTTTTATTGCTTGACAAATGCGAAAAACATTGCGACTTGCTTATTAAATGGATGACGACATTCATGATACAAATGTAAACGCTCGTATAACTAATAACCCAAACCATATGTAGCATTATTTCACATGCAATGCAGGTATGTGGCTTAGTTGCTATGGTCATGGGAAATAATAACCAATTGTTGGTTGACTAACTTTCGAAATATAAGCGAAAACAGAGTCCCCAATCCCATCAGCCAGAATTTATATTAACTGGAACAATTACCATTTTTAGGGTGACTTAGAACTCCCAAGTTTTAAATTCAGTGTATACGCTTTTTGTAATCATTAACCCAAAACTCTCTCACAAAAGGCAACGACAAATCGTTCTTGTAAAAAATCAGACTCACTAGCAGCGGACTGAGGGCGCCATCCGTAGAAGCGCTCATCGACGAAATCTCGGTTTGCTTGATGAAGAGATTCTCATAGGCGGCAATAGTGAGCGACAGGTTACTGAGGAAGCCGTTGCTGCCGCGGTCCATAAACTCCAGCACGTCGACCAGCATGCTCGCTCCTGTACGAAGGCGTGACAACTCGTAAAGTGGGACCATATGTTCAATACACACAAATACCTATAGATTCCAGTGACGGGCAAAAAATAGAAACCGATATCACTGGGAGAGTGGCTTGTCCAATTGGGGGGATTCGGCCCCGCTCCCTAATATATCAAGCGTTTTAGGCAGATGTTGCGGTAACCATGGCATACTAATACCCAGGAAAATATCTATATTATGTATTGCTAATACCCAGTACCCAGGGAAATAATATATTATGTATTGCAGGTTGCGAAATGCGTACTCATAATTTATCGTAGTCTTTGACATGAAAGAAAACAGCAATGTTTTTTAATCTTATTGAGTCTAAAGCCAATGCGAAACCAAAATAAATAAAAACGCTGCATTCCGCCTCTTTTTTGCGCCTGGGTCGATCGTTAACACAGGAAATTTTCCTCTATAGAACAGATTGGTTGGTCGACAAGTCTGTATTGCGCACATAAGCGAATAGAATAGTTTATTCCGTCCGCAGAAAAGAATTTTGCATAGAATAAAAGGGGACATTTGAAATCAAGCCTTCTTCACTTTGTACGTCGAGGTATGCACAGTTAAAACTCCCCGATTTAGGCTGTGCAATATTCCAGTGTTTTCCGCTGCTAAAAGTAAAATTGAGGACATACCAAAACCAATCACACATACTTCGCGTTTTTGGTTCAAGTTTTTCACTAAATTATTATCGATTACACACTAAGCGGTTTAGCAGCTGGCGCCTCGCAGGAATGTCGACGACCAGCGAACTTGCTTTCGTTGTACGTTAATTGGCTGTTTCTGGTTAGGGTTTATTGCTATATTCTGACGTAATAACCACCAATGTTCTATGACGTAATTGTTGATTAACGTTAAACGGAAAACGGGGAGATTACCATTGAAACAAGTGGAAATTTCGGGACACCCCTTTTTGGATCCCCGGATACGCCTCTACACCGATATACTTGTATTGTTTGCAAGTTATTTCGTTCCACCGCTCAAAAAATATTCTGGGCACTAAACGATGTTTGTAAGGTTTCGAATCAATAAAACATATTGCCAAAATGTCAACATTCTTTGCTTACAAAAATAAAAAGTAAGACATTAAAAAGGTTGAATGGTAGCATATACAATATTATACATAGACGTGTTAACTATAACTTTTAGCCGCACATTGCTTTACGGATGATGAAAGTAGGTACATATAAGTTGTACAAATTGTACAGGACAGCTTCGAAGTGATGCGTGAGATATTGCTGCACATCGCCCAGCCTCATACACGCACACGTTTTATAATTATAAAAGCATTTGCTAAGCTATTGCTTAAATATATTTCAGTGCGATATGGTCGTGTGTCTTCACAAAAGGCTGCTAGGCTATAGTGACTAAGTCACACGTTTTATAGATATAAGAGCGTTTGCTAAACTATTTCTTAAATATATGTCAGTCCTATGTGGTCGTGTGCCTTTACAAAAGGTTGCGAGGCCAAAGTCGAGGACAGACCTGGGATAAATTACGTCATGATTTTCCATACAGGCAGCGTTTGGTTGTTTTCTTTCGTCACGTTGATTTCGAATTTTTTAATGACGCGGCGCGCTTACCCGCCGTTTTTGAGCCACATTGCTTAACTATCGTGCACCACTACGACGCGTCGAGCAAAGAAAGGCTCGGGCACGTTTTGCCTGTAGTGCAAATTGGCGTGGCAAAGCACACGTAAGAATAGTGAATTTATGCTTGCTGGAAGCGCGAGCTTTATGCGCGGTTTCTGTTGATTACTTGGTCGCTTCTGGCTGATATGCCGTTCAGAACGATGATATTTTTAATCAGTGGAATACAATTCGGTAAGTAACTGAATGTAAAGAGCTCCATATGTATCAAAATACACCGCTTTAGTTAACTGCTATGCCATTAAGTAAATTAGTTAGGCTGACGGGGAAGGGATCCATAATAAGTATAGGATGCCAGAAATAAAAATTGTAGTTCTACATTAGATAAATGGTTACCTGTCTCTTCTCCAGCTTGATCTGGTTCTCCTCTTAGATACGAATGTAACTCCTTGATAAATATAAAAGCAAGGCCGTGTATCAGTATTATTAGCAACATTGCAACACTTTCTATTAGCGATATTGCAATACTTTCTAAGGTAGTGTTCAAACCAGAGTGTATATAGCTGTTAATTGTTAAGTGATTTTTTGCATGAGAAATAAGTTACGTTTTATTCCAAAATGTTTTTTCCAAAAAAATATAAATAAATGTCGTATCTGGTACTCATTATTTCTTTTAAGGAGGCCAAATGAAAAATGGGTAAATTACACCTGCATTTCAATGACAAATCCATTGTTTATGAAAAAAGGGGTCTCAGCCTACCTGTAAATCTTGGTCCAACTTGCTCTTTGAATGCTGCAGATAGTCGTCACACAAAAGTCCAGCTGGCTCGCCTAGCCTCAACAACAATCCCACACATTCAGCAAGCTGATGAGTACTGGAGTCCTGTTGTAAAAATCTAACTTGTATCTTTTGTGTAACCCAATGGCCATAATCGTAATACCCATAGACATAACATTCCCCTTCTAAAACAATCATTACTGCCAAAGGTCCAGACACAGTTTTGTAGGCACTTCCTGAGTTTAAAAAACGTTGTTATATTTGAAACAAATAAATTAATTTTCAGTGTTTATAGTGCCTATTACTACAAATAACAGGGTAATATATTCGTTGTTTTGCCTAATACTTTATCATAAAAGGTCTCCTTCAACTTTGCAACAATCTCGTTGACTATGTTTTTGCAATCTTGATCGATGCCTTTGAAGGATTCCATGTGCTGGTAGTGTTGGAGCACTGCCTTGGTCCTTGTATAGTAGGAGACAGCCGCAGCATAGGAACCCATCTCAAGACACTTTTTCAAGCGGGCAGGCAGCTCAAATAAAAACTGGAGCTTCTTTAAAAGTGAATGCACGCCAGAAAGTTTTGTGATCTGTTGCCGGTTTGTCTGTAGGAATCAGAAATAATAACTCTCATTACAATATATTCCGAATGGGTCATGGGTTATTATTTTTTAATAGTGTTTTTATATATTTCCAGGTACATTATTCAAATACCCATTTTAACACAAAAATATTGTCCTTTGAAACACCAATAGCATTGGTTTTACATTTAGGTATACAAATACTTTAGGCACATGTACTTAACCTCCATGGTGGCATTTATGTTTGCATTTAGTTGAGTGATGGCAGCCATGTTGCTAGTGAGCTTTTCCATTTCGTCTTCCATTTGACGAAAATCTCTCTTCATGGTCCGTATTGTATCAGTAGCACTGATAAACTTGTTGTAATTCTCATAAACCAGTGTCTGTTAAAAAAATGATTTTGACTTTCGTTATTTGCTAAAACTAATTACAGAGACTGCAAATTACACATTATCGTTATATTCATACCAGTGCTTCTTATTTATTTATACATTAATTTAACAGAAAATACCTGCATGTCACTATCTAAAGTTCGTATCTGCTTTGCCATGTCATTCTCAGCGTCCATCAACTCTGACAGATTCTTTTCCTTCAAAAAACATGCAAATAGTTAAATATCACTAAAATTGTGGGGACATATATGTTTTACTGGTGACAGACATAAAACTACCCTTAAGTTGTAGGCCTAACCTATCTGTATAATATACATACGCTGACCATTGAGCTATCATTTGACACCAGTGCTTCCTAACCTTTTTCAGATCGCGACTCTATTTTATTGCAAAGTTTATTGTGCGACCCACATGTGCCAAACGAATAAAGTTACACAAAACCTGCATCTTTGCTTCAGGCCTATGTACTGAAATAGATAATGTGACACAACACATCTAATTGTTACGTATTTGTTGATTAGTTGCATAAATGTTATGTATAAAGCAATAACTTCGCCGATAATGCTTCGCAACCCACCTGAAGTAGCTTCACGACCCACCAATGGGCCGCGACACACTGGTTGGGAAGCACTGTTTTATACTATTAAAATACAGAAAGTCATACATTCAAAAATATTAAAGCAAGAATTACAGGCATTGTTTCTAAAATATAAGGCAAGAATTTTAGCATCCAGGGTTGATCATTTTAAATTTGTAATGCAGTGTTCAAGGCACGGATAGTTAGGAATTATTTGGTTAGCAAACTTGAAATAAATTCAAACACAAAATTTATCACTATTTTGAAATAAATTTGCTATGGTGCATTATGTGCTTAATCTTAACTTTTGTTGTTCATAACATTTGAGTTTTTAGAGAATATTCAATATTTTGTGCACTGCTATATTTTCCAAAACCAATCTTCACAAAATAATTTATTTCATTGTACATGGCTCCCAAAGAGTAATCTAAAGAATTTAGATCATTACATCTGATAAAACTTTTGCACATTTTGCATTATTGTAAGATTGGCCAGTAAGAAGGATTTATCACTTGCAGTCTACGGTCAAGTTTGATGGAAAATGGTATAGTTGGGCCAACCTGTAATTTAAACGTATGTAAAACAGAAGCACAGACTTTTGTTCAGTAATTTATTTACAGTTGCACACTTTTAAAAGTAACTTTTATGAGCTTTTATTAAAGCCCAGCAGTTTTAAGCGACTTGAACATCTCCCCATGGGATGGAATATTCAACGTTTCAAATTTGGTTTATTCCAGTTGGCATTCTGCGCCAGGTACACACACCCAACATTCAAACCTGAATTCACCTGAATTCGTAAATTGCACATCTAAATTTTAAAATAGGCTAAGTTGTGGTACGCACCTCAGGTGTGGATAAACTATAATCGAACACCTGCATCCCCAGACTGCATTTCATGGCACCTCACTGTAGCATTTATTATGCATTATTACTCTGTTTTGTCTAATTTGACGTCACTATGCATGTTGTATACTGATACATTAGGGATGTTCAGATTTACCTTTTTTTTGAAAATTTATGCTTCCTGCTTGATTTCCCATTATGTGTCACATAAAAATCAGTTTCACAAGTTTTCAAAACAATAGGACAACATTGAGGGGCTCCGCAAGCACCCCAAAGTTCTCACACTAAAGTTGCTAAAATCTGGGACTTCCCCTAACACGATACTGTACGTTTTTCTTTAAAACACAGAAACCTTGTAATTTTTATATTAAACAATGGCAAGAAAGCATCTCTGATCTATTTTCCAGTTTTATGTAACTTAAAATGTATTCTTGAAGCCCCCAAAGCACCACTTCAACCCATTTTTGGAGTTGTCATTTGATTTATCACATATATTCAATAAAATACTTTTTATCGAATTATTTAAAACCTGTTTATGATCGCCTGTGATTTTCAACAGCCTGTAGCAAGCTTGCACGTTGCCGAGGATTGTCATTTAACATAGCAGCATATTCAGTGATTAATATTTTTAACAAACATATGGTCAGCATGATCATGGTACTTGTCCATAATCGCAGCTTTGTTTTAAGACAAACAACGGCTCCATCAAAGCAGGTTATAACGCCTTAGAAACGGCATGCCTCAGGGATCAGTTCTGGCTCCTTTGCTGTTTAATGTTTATTTCAGTGATCTGCCCGCCACAGTCTCCAAGCATACGCTGATGACTGGGCGATCTTGCATGCTGAAGGGAACTGGTGCAGTGTTGAGAGGACTCTTAGTCCACCTCAATAACAAGTAAATTAAACGTGTGTTGTCCGTCAATACCAATGGAAGAACTTTGAATTTCCACGTCTACATACCTCGCATTGCATCTGGACAGGACACTCACATTCCCGCCCTGGCAGGCATCTAGCCCGCTGAGCTTCGCCCCAGAGGAGCCACAATACCAAAGGCTACTATCCTTGAGATGCCCCTTTGAACCAGCTGCAGTCAAATCACTGCAGAAATGTGAAAGCTCTGGTGTAGGTGAATGGATGGCCACCAAATGGAACGAGGAGCAAAATTACCCCTCTCCACCACTATTGCCCCACCACCTCCAATAAGCCTTAGGGTTTTGGCCTGTCTATTCGAGCCTAGACTCGCCTTAACAGGCTGAGAACAGGGGTCGGGTGTACCAGGTCTTCCATGAATAAATGTGGCTTCTGTGACTGTAGTTTGGAGGAACAGACTGCAGATCACATAGTCTCACGGTGCCGATATATCGCCAACCAAGTGGGACAAATGGTCTGACACTTTTGTTGATGAGACTATCCGCTGGCATCTCGACTTCTGCCCGGACATTTGAACTGGAATAATAAGATTGTCCATACGAAAGAAGAAGACGATCAAGCAGGTGCAACACACAGTACAAAGTGGATGGGACAAGTTTTCTATGGCCAAAAATGTTTATGTGTTCTGAACAGATGGGTCATGATGCTATTTTTCTAGACAAACTTGTCACATTTTCCTTGTTTAGTAATTACCCACAAATGAACAAGGACACAAAGGCGGCAATTGACCGACAACTTCTTGCAACTGCAAAACCTGAGGATTTTCACCAAGGCATTCAAGTTTTGCATCATAAAATCAAAATTTATACCACTTTAGAGGATTTGATTGGCACAGATTCCTGGTTTATTTTACGCTACTCAATCAGATATGTGATTGGCTGACGCATTCTCCCGATTCATGGTGTTCATAATGGGTACAACAAGTTAAAGTCTTCATGTACTGTTAAAGTTGTGAATGATGCCGCAGAAAGAGGGGTTAAAAGTCAACACAGATTGTGCTGCTATATTAACCGACAATCCACAGCAACAAACAACTTGCTGCAAGCTGTTGAAGATCACAGGCGATCATACCCAGATTTTCTAAAAAAAAACCTTTGCTAAAAAGTAAAAAAAGCTATTCATTGATGTTCCTTTTTACGTTTTTTAAGTATGACATTGGCATACTTTTGCCATATTCCTTCTTTATCCACTGTTGATTAAAATACTTTGCTTTTCATAATATACAATTTGTTAAAATATATATTTTATTGTACATATGTAATAAATTGAATGACAGCTCCAAAAATGGGGTAAAGTGGGGATTTGGGGGCTTTAAGAATACATTTTAGGTTACATAAAACTGTAAAATAGATTAGTAATGCTTTCTTGCCATTGTTTAATATAAAAATTACAAGGTTTCTGTGTTTTTTAAGAAAAACGTACAGTATCGTGTTAGGGGAACTCCCAGATTTTAGCAATTTCAGTGTGATAACTTTGGGGTGTCTGCGGAACCCCTAAATGTTGTCCAATTGTTTTGAAAACTTACGAAACTCATTTTTATGTGACACATAATGGGAAATCAAGCAGGAAGCATAAATTTTCAAAAAAAAGTTAAATCTGAACAACCCTACTGATACGTAATCAAGCACCGAACTGTGTGTTTTGAGCGCTTGCAATTCATTCTATTTAATACGTCTTCCTGATTAGCGGCCTGAATCACCGCTTTGTTATATCAGGTGTACTTCTTAGATTTGTGAATATACTGAACGAGCAATATCTGAGTGAAGTGACTTTGTCTAGAGTTCAAGAAGTTAAGGACAGGTATTTTAGCGGCCTCATTACCAGTAACTACACATCTATCTGCTAAATCACGCCGAGATCTTGGGTGGGCAGAGAAAAATTTTAAGGTGTATCGGCGTGCATCTACGTTGTTTCACACTTTAGGTTGGAAATCCTACCAAAATTGTGCTTTTTACCAAATTCAAGTGAGCAATGTACAAACTAAGGTGTAGGACACATTTCTTTCATAAAAATAAAAAATTCGAGGTGTGTGCACCTGCCACAGAATGCAGACTGGTTACTAAAACTTTTGACAATATCAACATAGAAATTTCTAAGTAAAGTAGCATTAAATTCATATTGGGGTCAGATTAAAAACAATGCATATAATGCAGAAGTTTAGGTAGTTTTATTTGTGCAACGGATGTCGCTGAATGGGTCTATGACCAACCCACACATAAAAACTTGGTCCTGGTCTAGAATCCTACCACAGCATTGAAACAACTAGTTAAATTAACGCAAAATATTTGGGTTTGGGTGCTGGTTGGCGTTTGGGTGGGTCAAGTGTTATTATATTTATTATTTAATAATTTTATTAGTTTACCTACACCAACTCAAAGACTAACCCAAATAATATGCGTTGTGGTAGGATTCTAGACCAGTGCCAAAAAAGTTACTATAAAAAGTACTGTAATACCAAGGGATAAAGTAAGATGCAAATAAACCTGCTTCAACTTCCTTAGATAGTGATCGGCGTTGAAGTTTGAGCTGTTAATGTCCAGAGGATCATTGCTCTGTTCTTGAGCGGCCGATCCTTCCATTCCGTAGTACATTTTTAGCATGTTGTTTTTCCTTGTTCTTTTTTTCTCATTTTCATCCTCAAAGTCGTTTTCCTCTTCCACTGAGGTCGACATTTTCGAAGAAAGAGGAAAAATACTTCACACAAAAACTTTCCTAAAAAAGTCTTGAATTTGGTAGGCAAAGGCAGATAAATTGTCGTTCCCAGGGTTGCCAGCATATGAAAAGGTCTTAAACCCAAAATAATACGAAAAAAAGGCCAAATGAATATTTACTTGTTTCTGTTAAACATAAAGTGATGAAAGTACAAATTTACAAAGGACTAAATAATAATAAGTAAATATAATACACTGACACCAGCTACAAATTGAAATTACAGTAAATTTATGGTTTTTGTGCAAGCTTGAAGTCAACTAGGATAACCACAATAATAAATATAAATTGTGCTTTTTAAATGTAGCCTATATATATATTAAATAGGTTAGGTTAAAACAATAGAAATAGATTATAACTTAACTTGCATAGCTACATGCCTACATAGTTATAATATTTATTATTATGCTTATTATCCTGGTTGAATTCCAACTTGCATTTAACTAGGAATTTACCGAAATACATTTGGCGGGGAAAAATCCGGCGGGAAATTATCTTTGGAGGCAATATCTTAACAAGGTTCAAAAGGAATGTTCCAACAGGATAGATTCCTGTGTCAAACAGAGCTGAACACTTTTTATAAATACGGCAAATATGAAAGCAAGCAATATTAAAATGTCATCATTGAATCAAGCTAAATTCATGTATGTATTTAAGACTAAGTGGATATTACCACACTACTTAATATACTTGTTACAAAAGAGATTCTTTTGTGAAAAAAACAAAAAGGTTTTCTTGCACTGTCGGTGTGTCCAAGAAGTAGTTAGACACTCACACTGCTACGCCAACGAAAGATTCTTTTGTAACAAATCCATGATCATTAATGTTATTTACTCATCACAAATTTACATATAACATCACAATAACGGTAATTTAAAAAATATTTGCTCAACAACTGAAATTTTTAAATCGTCGGTGGTTGTGATTAGACTACCGATAAATTGAAAACTGAAGACCTTACGTTTCTGTATACCAAGTTTTGAAAGTAGACACTAAAATTCTAAAATGATGTCTATAAAATGTATAATTTCTAAGGCCAACAGACTCTAAAAAATAAAAATTCATGTAATTTGGCCTTTGCACCCCTTGGTGGTTCCTGATTACGAGTTAAAAACATTCAAAGAGCAGCGATGCGTAAAAATGTCTTGTATATATTTTTATTTCAAAATATTTACTAGACGAAATATCCAGGATTGGTTGGCCAAGTTTAACTAGGTTTTTACTAATTTATAATACGACACTGCCTTTAAAATCAGGGAGTCGAACCGTTTGAGTTTTCCGGTTCAGGTTCGGTTCGGGTTCAAGGTTTTTTTCGGAATCCGGTTCAGTTCCGGTTTCGGTTTCGAGCAATTTAAAAGTTCCGGTTCAGCTCCGGTTCGACCATCGTTATTTCAAAACCGGTTCATTAAGTTCCGGTTCGGATACAATATAATTTGCGTAAAATCTAAAAATGTTGGCCAATAAATGTAGAGAATAAACTTTAAATTGTAAGTCATTTAATCTAAGTTGCGTGACGTATTAAAAAACAGCAATTCATTATTAAAATATCAAAAAAATCAAAAAAATCACGTTTTATTCAATTAATATATATATATTTTTTCATTAAATTTCGAACATGGCGTAATTTGACTGTGTAAAATACAAGTTGTGACGTCATGCTGGAGTGAACCGCTTTTGTTTACAGGTTCGGATTCGGTTAAGGTTCGGGTTCTATCAAATTAATCGGTTCAGTTCCGGTTCAGCTCCTTACAATCTTACAAAAAACGGTTCAGGTTCGGTTACGGTTCGGAAAAAAATTAACCCAAAACCGGTTCATAAAGTTCCGGTTCGGTTCCGGTTCGACTCCCTGCTTTAAATTGATTTGACCACTGGCGTGACTCCGGCGTATTTTGCGCAGAAACTGTAAATAAGCAATAATAAACTGCAAATAAACTGTTATTATGCCATATATTGCGGCCTCTAAATCAATATTAGCCTAATTATCCAGTTGTACCTAACCATGTAATTTTTTCTGAAGCCACGAGTTAGAAAAAACCTTTGTGGCATTTTGACAATTTACCAAAAATAAATAGCCTATTGACCTAGGTACTTATAGTGTTACATCTTCGTACTTCTTCCGTCGCCTGGCGTGATATGAAAAGAAATGCATAAAACGTTTTAATCCGAAAAGTTGCATTACGTAACGCTATAGCTTATGCTTCGTTAGCCTAAACAGAAATTTATGCCACCGTTTGTTTGTTTTTTTTCACTACAATACGATTTTTCGGTGCCAAATTATTATTATTGGGTAGGTTTGTTGTAACCTACTATGTAAGTTTGCTCATGCCTTTAAAACAAGTTTGCCGATGCCTTTTCGGCAATGTAATAAAAACTAGAAATGAAATTTAAAAGAAATGCCGATATATTCCAAAAAAATCGCGCTCGCCTCCCTCGCCAGGTGCGCCCGGACTTAAAAGGTTAACAAACGCGAAACTAGAATACCAATTAAAGTTATCGCATTTTCTCAATGTAGTTTTATTACACTTTTCATTAGTAGTTTGTATAACGAAAAATGGATTCGAATTTTAAACTGAACAAACGTTTTTGTATCGCGCTTCGCGTCAACACTTTGTTACTGCCTCCTTAAATGTAATTAAACACGTTTTCAACTGCAAAAAAAATCCAAGGCCCGCCTGATTTACAGCTGGTGTAACATTTCAATAACACAATTCTTAGTTAACATTTTGTGCGGCCCGCAGAGACCTTTTTGAGTTTCGCTAGTGCCCGCGACTAAAAAAGGTTGCCGGCCTATGATTTAAAGTCTTTGGCGCAGAAAGTTGTATTTTTCCTGGTAATGACATAACCTTGTGAAAAAATGTATGGATATTAGGAATTATTTAGGAATTCTTTTATGTTGAGACAGCGACAAAACTGGATTTCGTTATGAAACAATATGTGAATTGTCAGCTATATTAATTGCAGTAGCGCAAAGCAGTTTGCACAAGTGTGCTTAAACCTTCAAGCAATTATTGTTTTATGTCATTTATATGTTCTGTTACCTATACATGCCTTAGGTTTTTAATAGCCACCTACGTCATTAATTTAGTTCAATTTATACACAAGCTCATGTAAATTCCTATAGTGAGTGTGATAGACAACCTAAAATATGACTGAAAGCTCATCGAAACGAAAGTGCAGACAATAAGATGTTAAGGTACACCGAGCGTACTTACAATGAAAATCCCCATTTCGTCCTTTGTGCTATCTAGGATAAATTATATCTCTTTCAACAACTTGGTGTAATCGTAACCACTGTAGCCTATAACGCTTGTTCTATCTCAGCTTAATTTTGTTTATTAAATTTAACTGATGTGCGAGTCGAGACTTGGAACGCAGGGCAAGTGGGCCTGAACCGGGGATTATTCGGGGGCAACAGTGCCCTGGAAAGCCTACCAATAGTTGCGTATTAAAACAAATTACTGAAGCTTTAAAACATATTACCTCATGTTTCAAAAAATATTCCAAAAATGTTTGCCCATATAGACATAAATGTGGAGCAAATCGCTACTTAACCCATCCTCGCACAACTTTTTAGGTAGGACAGTGTTACGTCATTGAATGGCTAATGCTCTGTTTTATATAAGTGTCATCGTATCAATATCACCCCTGGCTGACTATAGACCTAGTTAGAAATTCCACAATACCCAATGGAAAGGTCTATCAACAACAATTTCTCGCCCATCTGCGTGTAATACACGCAAGTAGACATTAGCGAAGTACAATAAGTATGTCAATGAATTGTTGGTAATTTGCGCTTTAGTTTTAGACGAATACCTATGTTCGTTATTTTGATTATTTGTTTAAAGCAGCACCCTGTTTGTGTTCTTTAAGCGAACACGTCACTACGCTGCTTCTTTTCATGCCATCTTATGTAATGCAATTACCCTTTCAGTTACTATATAGAATACAACCGCTTGCGGAAGTAGATAAGCAATTTCACAAAGTGTAACCAATGAATAGAAAGAAGGAAGAGGCAAGCGTTGTGTACGACAGACAATTTTAAACCAACGGCCTATATTTAAGTGGGGTAAAGAAAAAGGAAGTTAAACTAGAACTTGAAGAAAACCCCAAATAGACTATTACGAATGTTTTACGGTTAATTTCGTTGTTAGCCAGAAACCAGCAAGGTCGATTAATGTGAGGCTAAATAGCTTAAAATGACTAGAGCCTTGAATATAACATTAAAAAAAGGTATTACTCCGAATTCGGTAGCTTTATTTGTGCTTTTATGTTTTTCGGCTTTCGATCGTTGTGCGTTGTACCGCTTGATTTTTGGGTTGTGAGTTTTATGTCGTTTCTTACTAATCTGCTGTTTTGTTTTGCCTTTTTTATTTTACATTTTTAATATTTTAATATTTTATACAATTTAGTTGTACGAAAAACTGATGATGCCGTTCATTTATATGGCGAAATGCATAAGTTTTAGTCCTTGCTGACTGATTGTTGTTCAAAACGCTGCGCTTCTCAAGCTATTCTAAAGTTAAACTATAAGGTTAATATACTGCAGGAAAAAAACAACAAGTTTTGTGAGAAAAAAGTGGAAAGCGAAATAGACTTGATAAGATAAACCTTGATTTTTAGCTGTGTTAACACTGAAATTAATACAACTGAATTAGTTCATATTCTTTTGAGCTTCGTATTTTTGAAACTTGTGAAACATTGTGTATTTGACTTTCAGGTGTCAATAGTTCTAAAATGCATCTGATCTCATCACTATTTTTGTTGTTCTTCTTGCTAAACTGTCTACATCTCTTGGTCAACGGAAATGTTGCAAAAGATATTAAATTTGCCGATTATTATCAATGTGAACCTCTCGCCAATAAAACGTTCTATAAAATCGCGTCAACCTCTGCTAAAAGAGCCTTTCGCCAAATGGGTTTTCCAAATTGGACAAAAGAGTCGCTTCCACAAATTGACTGCTATAAACGTGGAATTCAGACAATTCCACGCCTTCTCGACTCGAAGGTCGAGGTGCTTTTGCTCAACAACAATCTGATAATGTACGTGGGTTCAGATGATTTGTCAAAGTATACGTCCCTCATAGCCCTTGACTTGAGCGGCAACTGTCAGAAAGAAACTAGTCGTGACCAACCATTGTGTGGTGGTCACATGCGGTTCCACCCTTCAGCGTTTTCTCACCTCTTAAGACTGAAGTTCCTCGACTTGAACCACAACTTAATGCTGACGATGCCGAAAAACCTCCCGAGGTCGCTAGAAGTGTTGATAATTGACGATACCTTCATGGGGCCAATTTTCGAACAGCAACTGTCCGTGCTGACAAACCTCGACGCGATTAGCTTGCAGGGAAACTGCAATCAAGCGCAGGCTGCCAGTCAGTGTCCCAGAAATTTCACTGTTCACGGAACTCCTTTTATGAACGGCAGACTTCGTTTTTTCGATGGAGGCTACAACAACAATTTCGAACAGCGGGGGTCGGTGCCAACACATTTGTTTTCAAAAAGCATGGAGTTCATATTGTTAGAAAGAAATCCTATACACTTGCTCGACAGAAAAGACTTTAATGAAACATTGAAACTGGCCGTTTTAGATTTATCATGGACGTCAAAGTTTACTTTCATTCCCTTGAAGATTATGCCGGGCGCTTTGGAAGGCTTGCAGCATTTAAAAAAACTAAACCTAGCGGGTAATATGCTGACTACTCTACCCAAAGACTTTCTTGTGAAAAACAAAAATCTTGAAGAATTGAATCTAGATTTTAACTGCTTCAAGTTATTAACGTTAAACCCGACCATGATACCCTTTTTGCCAGAATTAATGAATTTATCTCTTCTTGCAAACAATCGATGCCTAAGCGAAGCGTATTATCCTAAACCACTACAAGTAGGCGAACTTATTCTGGGAAAGGCGTTTCGCAACTTTCCAGCTCTTCGCACTTTAGTGCTTGGACCGACATACAACCAAAAGCATTATGATCAGTATGCCACATACGGAATAACGTATAAAAATGTCACCGCGCGCAGTTTTGCGGTTCTTGCAAATCTTAGTCATTTTGAAAATCTTATCTTGGGCTGTTGTGGTATTACAAACTTTGACATGAACGCACTAAACAGATTGAACAATTTAAAAACGATCGATCTGGCCTTAAACAAAATCATGTCTATTTACCACGGAAGGCCCAACGTTAAAATACAAGAAAGTCTTAACAATGCTTCCACGCCGAAAGAACAAGGTATTTACGAGTTCAACATGTTTGTATTGCGACGAAATTACTTACAAAAAATAGAAAGTCGGACCTTTGGAGGAAAACCAATTGCTCACCTTCTAGACCTGAGTCACAACGATATTTTGTATGTAGAAAAATACTCCTTTTCTTCGCTTAAAAATCTAAAGAAAGTTGACCTGAGTCATAATCCAATCCGGGCAATATCGTATTGGGCATTTCAAGGACTGTCAAATATGGACATTTCCGTTTACGGATCCTTTTTTGACCCTGGAATGACATTGAACTTTTTAACCGAAATACAGAATCGAGTCAATTTGACAATCGGCGGTGGCGACAGTGGGCTGTACTCCTTTTTGAACTGCTGTTTAAGTCACAACGTTAGGTTTAGAAACGTGCAGAATCTTAATATTTCTAACATTGCAATTCCAAGCTACATTTTTTTGCAAAACGATTTCAAGTACGCCATGTTTCCTGCAATTACGAGGTTGGTTTTGCACAATGTAAATTTAAGATGGGGACTAAACGGTAACCTTCTGAAAGGCACACCATCAATCACTTACTTAGACATTAGTCAAAATTATCTGGAATTGTTTCCCTACGCTGCGCTTTATGATTTGCCAGTCTTGGCCACATTATACATAGATCGAAACCTAATCGATTCTCTAAACACTTCGCTGACGTGGTGCTGTCCTCATCTTGAGAAGCTAATAATTAAACACAATATTATTAAATCTATAGCACCGAAGTCGCTAAACCTGTCGAAATTATACCATCTCGATATCTCGTTTAACAAACTTCAGGATTTGTCGCCATTAGTGTTTACGAAACAGGTTTTGTCCAAAATAAAATACTTGGATCTTCGCGACAACTCAATGTCTTGTCACTGCTCCATGAGTGAAAATTTTGGGTGGCTGATACGCTCAAACATGCTTGATCGCCACATCTTTGTATACGGTTTCCGACCTTTCTGTCCAACCCAGAGGTCTGAATATTTCGGCGGCTGTCTAATGTGCGATACAACAGAGGGAAAACGTGTAACTATTTTTACTTATAGCTTGTCCTACTTTTGTCATTATAACTCAGCCTTGCTTAGCATGTTAGTATCCTGCGTAGTTAATCTAATTATGTGTGTTGGAGGCCTAATCGGTTTTAGCAAAAAAGTTAAATTACTTGTTGCAAAAACAGTGCACAAGAAAATACGGAATTGGAATGTTGATTCCGCTATGCTTTCAGATAACCAATCTGTTGACACTGCTGATAGCAGTTTGATATACGCACATCACGCTTTCGTAATTTATGACTCCAACAATATGTCAGTTGTTGATTTTGTGGAGAATCACTTTGCTCAAAAACTGCAGCACGGCACTCCAAGGCTGGAAATCGGGATTATGGGCCAAAACGACTTTTGCGGAATCACGCCCCTTAACCAGCTTCTTTTGCGAATGCAGTCCAGCCGAAAAACCATCCTTATCTTGTCCAAGAACTTTGGCCTTTCTCGCAAGTGCAAGTATATAATATCGGTGTTAGAAGATTGGTCGTTTTCTGGAAACCGCGATCGCTGCGTGATAGTGAACTTCGAACAGGGCGCCGGCTGCGGTTCCTTTGTCAAGTTTAAAGCAAGGAAGCATCCACACAGCGTTGTGCAGTATCCAGGATCTGTTGAAGACCTGGAACTGTTTTGGGAAGAGTTGCGGACATCAATTTTACTCTGAAACTCTCATTTCAAATCACCTGTTGTAAACCACTTAACTTTAGGATAGTTTACCTTTGCCAAGTAGGTCAAACCAACAAATCTCGAACGTTCCTGAATTATGGATGAAAAAATTGTCCTAATATTATTGTTAGAAATAGACCCGGGCTGAATATTTAATTTCTGTTTTATGCTATATTTAAAGACAAAACAAAGACTTATTTAATTGTGCAATATATCATTTTTTCTGTTTTTGTTTAATTTTCTTGTAAGACCAATTGATTTGTTTATCGACTTCTTGCTTCAGGCTACCTAACTCGTTGTTTATATTATTTAAGTCCACACTTGGATATTTAGTGTGCACAATTGGCTGATAGTAATTTTCAAAAATTTGGTTTTAATGTAAACCTAATCTAAACTGTAAATCTCTTTATAAATGATAATTTAATTGAAAAATACATTTTGTTTGTCGCCATTAAACGTGCATGAGTTCCATTTAATAGTGAAAGTTACAGTACTGGAGTTTATAAACGAAAATGGCCTGAAACTATTATAACTCGATTTCAAATTTATGCGGTCATTAGCGTAACAGAAAAATACTTTACAATCTCACCCCTATTTAAAATTGCGCACCCTTTTTTGGTTGATTCGTCGCTTTGGCAAATCAAAAAAAACAGTTTTGGGCTATTTACAACTACAAAAAAGCACTTCCGTTTTACACACATTTTCAAAACATTAAAGGACAGTCATTATTCTTTACGTGATTTTGGTGGAATTATTTATAATGTATTTATTGTCCTAAGTTGCGTAATTTTTAGTCATTCGTACAATGTGTAAACAAGAAAAATGCGTAATGGTCTTCTATAAAACATTTCATAATATATAGATAAATATGTTTGAGTAAGAAAACTTAAAATAAGATTCATGACAGGCGACATTTAGAAATGTTACTGTGAGACCCAAATATATGACAAATTATGAATAATCGGAATAGAATGAAACGGGAGTGGTTGACTTACTTGCAAGGATAGTTATTTGAAAAGCATCTTTATAATTTGAAAAACATCTTGATCATTTGAAACACATTTTTAGAACACATAAAATTACAGCGTGAATGGCGCAACACAATGGAAACGAAATAAAATGAGGTGCATAGAATGAAATGTAAATGTAAAGCAAAACTTCATGACAAGGGACTGCGTGAAGCAAGCGAAATAAAAAGTGGAAGTGAAAAAACGCGAGTGATAGATTTGAAAGTTACTGTGACCTATAGCTTTTATTGAGAAGCGTCCTGTTTGAACCCAGGTTCTTTGAATTAAACACATTCTTAATGGCTGCATTTAAGTATGGCACAAGTTGACCTGGAGAGACTTTCA
Organism: Ascidiella aspersa; assembly: GCF_963924565.1. NCBI lineage: Eukaryota > Metazoa > Chordata > Ascidiacea > Phlebobranchia > Ascidiidae > Ascidiella > Ascidiella aspersa. The sequence continues at coordinate 11,896,035 of NC_139452.1, forward strand.
GCTTTAATATGTGGGGTTAAGTATTAACTGTATTTAGCCTAGTAGCATTGCTTAACCTAAATTCAGGAAGTTCGTCATACTATTGATTAATTATATTATTAGCGAAGGCGTACAATTCGTCAAAATTAAATTTCGCATATTTTAAATATTGTTTTCTACAAGCCATGTCATTAACATGTATATAAAATACGAATTATCTCATATATTATTTCTTATTTCTTTTCATCTTATTGTGCGTAATGTTAATAGTGAAAAAATCTGTTTAATAATTATATTGAACACAGTTTGCATGGCTAAGGATCGCATTTGCGGAAATCCCAGCAGAGTATAGAATTCACATGGTTTCGATCTAAGCGCCCAACATCGAAACCTCACTTGATCAAGCGACCCATGGTAAATTTATTGAATTAGACGCACACGGAAACTGATGAGCGCCTGTCAGGACACAATAGGTCGCCCGCTTTCCCAGTCCTGGGCTTTTGTCCGCAGAAAGTCCCGTGGTAACAATGTTTCGCCGTTGAACCGCCACATCACTTTTGTCCATATGGGGCATTTGAGTTTTCGTATTAGGAGCCCTTATCTCGTCTTTCTCGGTTTTCTTAAGGCCTTTTAAGTCTCGAATCGACCTCTGATATGCGATGGTCTGACGCAGGCTTTGATCGAGGTTTATTGAATAGCGACAGAGACGTGTCGCTGTCTCCTTTCTCATGACACCTTTCAGATCTTTAAGGAAGCTGTAGAAGATATCTGGGTCGCCATCAAGTGCCAAGAGGCGGTTGTTTTCAAAGCAGCGCATTTCTCTTGAAACCTTTTCACTTGAAAAGATCAAATACCGTGATTAGCCCAAATGTAAACTCGCATACATACAATGACCAGTGGCATGAGGTTGCGTTGCTAGCAATTTTCCCCGTTAATCGTGCAAGTAAAGAGTTATTTTTCTCATGTTTGAATGTAAGCGAACAAATCAATCCAAACGTTTAAGTTTGCCTTTAGATTTAACTGTGAATAAACAATGACAATTGGTGGTATAACAAATTTAGCTTTTTTGACAATTGTCTGTATGTTTCGGAGGCTTGCGTGCCAATTTTTATTAGGTTGCGTGCCACATTTGACACACGTGCCTCATGTTCGACTCCCCTGGTTTAAGCAATATCGATCCGAGCATGGCACCAACGTTTTACCCTAATAGCGAAGAAAGCGCAGTTTAAGGAAACACCTTTGAACTTATAAGTCATCAGAAAAGTGAAGTTAATCGTACAGAAAATATCTCAATTAGATTCTTAAAAATCTAAAGTTCAAATCCTCCATGAATAGGGAAATGTATAGGCACATATATCATACCAGTAAATGTCGAAAAGCGTCTCCTGGTTTCCGATTCCCTCTTCGCTCCTCCCGGCGCTCGATCTCTGATCTGCATCTTCTATCACCTGGAGAATGTAGCTCATCCTGTACGGCCACTGATCCGTCAGGATTACCCATCTAACGAGTTCCTCGGCGAACTCCTGGCACCTACGACCTGTTTGCAGACGTTTTGTTACAAGATTTAAGTTATATGGTCCTGCTTTCACCATTTGTTTAATCTTAGCCTTACATCGTATAACTTCGGCATTTTAGATCAGTGCTACACAACATGGGATCGCGACCTTCCTAGGGTAACATAACAAGTTATAAAGGTCGCCTTAAATTATAAATTTAGCTCGCATACAATTGATTTATGTCTTTACAGATAATGTCACAAGTTATGCATAAGTTATTTGTTTAAGATATTAAGTCTTTGGTTGTTGCAGTATGCAGCGTTACTCTAAAGCAGGGGTAACTTCTCTAGTCGGCGGGCCTGATATGGGAAAATGAAATAGCGGGCCGGATTCCTGATCGATATGTTAATTGTATTTCGAATGCCATAGCCTACATTCTACATGTTTTGTCGCACAATGGCGGCTGATGTTGTTCTCTTTAAACACGGCAACACTTTCATTTTACAGCAAACATGCGGCTTTGTTGCCGAGTTAAGTACAAAAGTACTTCGGCAACCAATCATTGTTAAATTTGCAATTTTACGTTTCTCGGCAAAATCCAAAGGAAAATATTGATTGAAAATTCAAAATCTAATTTGAGAACACACAATATGGCACCATGACAAAATAAGAACTTAATCGTCTGAATAAGACATAAATCGAAATAAATCCGAAATTCTTTGGAATAATTCAATGAAACATTCACACAAATGTGTGTTAATAACTGAGATCTAGCCCTTCGAAGCTGCTTTTTGACCAACGACTACGGCTTACGTATAATTAGTACACCGAAAGCCATCGCAGACTCGCCGAATCTGTTGATCTATGATACAAGCAGAGCAGGCTAGAAAAACAACTAACCTGTAGTGAGGTTCGAACTCACGACCTCCGGTCAAGCCGGGACCGTCGCTCTACCAACTGAGCTATGCAGGCTCAGAAGGGAACGAGTAGAGAAACAACCATGCGCTAATGCTTGCTCAATCTGTTAGTACAAGCAACCTCATAGAAGGGGATCCACAGTACTATATCATTTAATCAATGATATAATGTCAAAGCGCAAATATTAAACATTGCGTTATCGTGTTTCAAAAGATGTAACGACATAAATACAACGGCAATATTGCAAAAACAATATAATTTCGCGCAAAAAAATTTCGACTCCCCCTGTTGCTATAGCCTGTTATAATTTATAAAATATGAATGAAAATAGTCCGAAAGGGCGATAGCTTTTATCGTTTATCTATAAGTTAATTTAATAGGGAGGTGATACCGTGGATTTTCAAAAAAGGAACTATAGAAGATTCGCGCGCGAAAAATTTTTGCAGTTTTAATGTTAAAGTTGGCAAAAAACAGAGTTTGTATGTAGGAATTATGCCTAACCCAAACGAAACCATTAAAATCACTGCAAAAAGTTAAAATATTGAAGTCGAGCTCGCGCCCCCTTAGAATTGCTTGGCGCCCCCTCGGTTAAGAACCGCTGTTTTAAACATTATTTGTCATCTTTATTGTCTTTAGTTATGCTTTATTATTACATCATAGCTTGTTTTATGATGTCTATTGTGACATCATAAAGCATCTATTATTTTGTACTACCTGCTATCAGCGAATCGTTCGCATTAGTTAGAACAGGGTGGTCCAAACTCAGTTGCCATTTCAGCCAAAATGATCTGGTTAATTAAACCTTTTTTCGCGAAATGATAACGTCTTTGTAATTTAGCGATTGGGGCTTATGCAACATCTCATTTACACGTACATTCTACGATTATAAAATGCAGTCTTCTAATTAAAATTTTTGTCAAATACGCAAATTTCTCGCGCTTCGCGCACACCAGTTTTCACAGTCTCATAACATTCGATTTGATTTGCGCACAAGTCCGACGACAGAAGCAAGTTTCTGGAGCGCATCTGTCTTTCGATATTACTTTGTGACGTTATCTTTAAACATTTCATGCCTCGACCAATGAAAAACGTTGATCCGCTCCTGGTACGTATTTAGTCTACTTTATGTGGCCCGCAAAGAATACGCAAGAAATATTGTGGCCCGCGATGCAGTCAACCGTGGACCACCCTGAGTTAGAAGGTTGTTACATTAGAAAGAATCGTGACTGCACTAGTGTATTACAAGAAATATGGGTCAACTGACTCTTGAAATTTTATAGGGCCGCGAAATATCAAAATAATTGCAACGGGTCCGCCAGGCAAAATTTTTAGAAAAGTTTGGGAACCGCTGGGTTAGAGAATGTGTTAGCGTTGAAGTTATTAGGAGAGTTAGTGATGTACTTAGGGTAGGGGTTTAGGGTTAGGTAAAATGTTTTATATGCCCTATTCTGGTCATTTAGATCTTATTCCGACGGGTTTATGACTTATTCTGATTTAGACGGTTTTACGACTATTATGTATTAGTCCATTTTGGTCTTTTTCCGAACTGTGTGTTATTTCGACGTTGATATTGTTTTGTTTCGTTCTTATGATTGTAGTCCCAAAACAAAAAACTAAAGAATAACTAACAATCACTATTATTTGATGTAGTAAGCCAGTAGTGGAGGGATTGCGGCCGCGGGCCACATTATCATGTAAGACCGGAAACTGACTGCGGGCCGCTTAAATTCCCATCTTGGGCCATATGTTGCCCGCCCACGCTCTAAAATTTTGTACAAAAGCGAAACTGAAGCACTTGTTACTATTGCAAAATTATAAAAAGACTAAACTCTTATGGGGTGGATGATTTGGTTCATAAACATGTTTAAGGAAAATATTAAGGTCAGACGATAAAACAATGCATTTTGTCAGACCGGTCATTCGAGAAACACAACAATGGTTGGTGAATCACGTGAAATTTGTATGGTTAAAACGGAAAGAGTGATGCATTCGGGATTCCCTGGTATATGTGGCGCAGTTAGCTACTCAAGTTTCCCAAGAGATTGTAGAAAAAAGGCAAATCCAACTATTTCGTAGTGAATCCGCAACGTTTTTAATTGTGTATTACAACAAACTGTAAAATATAACCTGTAAAACCTTAAAGGCGTCGAAATAGTAAGTCCCACTACGCTTTGTTTTTGCTATTACAAAAAGTAAGGTTTTGCAATCCAATCTTGGCGAGCAACCGTCTATAAAATAATGCTATTTAAGTGGGCGCTATTAATCTATGTACGGTAGCCTACTACAACATTGGCAGTAAATCTGGACCTCAAAGCTCGATGATTGTGATCATAGGCGCCCGCACGGAGGCGCAAGGGGGGGGGGGGGCACCTCCCTCCGGTGGAATTTCAAAATGCGATTAGTAGTATTATTTATAAGTGTAATATGTATTACTTATGAAGGTTAAAAATATTATAAATTATCCATTGCCCCCAGTGGCGTATCCAGGGGGGCGGGAGTTCTTACCCCCCTTTTTGTAAGTGATATTATCGTTTTTTGTTCGTTTTTGTCTTGATTTAACAAACTGTTCGAAGCGGCGTGGTTTTTAAGTAATTGGTTCACGCGTTTTAATCTAATGCGAAGCCAAATCAAGCGCAAAACGCCATTTTTCGTCTTTTGTTTGGTCGACCGTAAACGCTGGATAGTTTTTCTCTTTCGTTATTTGTTTAGGTTGACTGATTAGCAAACGTGTATTCGACATCTGACAACCCTAATCAAACCTTCTTTCCATTTTTCTCGCTGAAGTTATACGCAGTATGTTCCTCGCTGTTGGGTCTCTGCGCTAATAACTGATGTGTGCGTTCAAAGTCTCCATTTTTAAGTAATAATAGTTAACCCAATATTATGCTCTACTCTGAGACCACGTGCTAAGTGTGCAATGGACACAACTTATTTCCCTCAACCGCAGCTTGTACGTTAGCTGAATTGGCACACAGCTCGGCGGAGATGTTGCGCTAATCGTGGCATAATAACACCCGGAAAAAACGATATTTGTTTAGTATTGCAGGTGGTGTAATGCGTACTTGTAATTTAGCAGTGGTTCCGTTCATGGAACTTGAAAACTGCGCTGCTGATAGTGGAATTATGTGTGATTCTACCACAATTAATCACACATATTTTACGGTCTTGGTTGTGTTTTTTTTTCCTGAAGTTAACGATTGTACACTAAGTGGTTTTGCAGCTGGCGCCTGACAGAAGTGTCGTCGATGCACGTGCTCGCTTTTTCTGGACGAATATTTGGCTGTTTCTGATTAGTTTTTTTATCACGTCTTGCAATTACCATTCTATGACGTCATACTGTCACTGTTTTATGACGTCATTGCTTATTAACGTCGGACGAAAAATAGGGGAATTCCCTAAGTTGAAAATTCAGGACCCCCATTTTTGATTTTCTGGTTACGCTCCTGATTGCCCCCCCTGGAAATTTTTTTGCGGGCGCCCCTGATTGCGAATTTTGCGTTCGTAACATAGATGTTGTATGAAACTGATTTGTAATTATTTTGACATGTAATTTTTTTACCTGCAGGTTAACAATTCTTGAAATTAGATTATGTTGCGAGATGAACCAATTTGTGAAACATTAAAGAGGGCATATACCCAACCGGCATACGATTGGTTAAGTGTGGATCTTACTAGTCGTATATCGTTATAAATTTTACCCTTACTTTTCGTAACTGGTGACTTGGGTTCATTGTTTCCACCAACAGCACTTTTGGCAGTAACTGAGATTTTTGCAACCGTTTGTGCTGAAGTAAGCTTTCTTTAATTCCTACGCAAAAAAGGGTCACTTTTCCGAATGCTTTTTCAATTGTCATAGCTACATTTTTAGAAAATATATCATAAGTTCCCGACGTTTACCTCTTTTTCTTTGAATTTAATTATCACCGTAGTGAGCGAGAGGACATTGAATATTCGTTTGATGCTCCGCGGGTTGCCATGGAGATAGCTCCTGATTTTTGGTTCATTCAGAAATGCCCTGATAAAACGCGTGTCGAGCTAAATATTTCTGTTTAATCACCAATATATTTTTTTAATGTAGGCCTAGGTACTTTTGTGAGATTTATCACAGTAGGGCTGCGGAATCAGAGCCCGACTCGATCCCGACATACGCAGTATTTTTCACCGACGTTATGTCGGTAAGTGTTGTTGTATGACACCCATATAAGTGGATTGCTGTAGGCCACTGCTCCAAACTTTTTAATAAGCGACCCCAATTTAAATAAATTAAAAACAAAAATGACACCGCGACCCCATTTTGTTTTCAGATAGGAATATAAATATATATATAATAGTGCTGAAACTAAGTAACACAAGCGAATGTGAGTAAATTATATACATTTCCAGAGAAATGTGGCATGCATATGTGCATCAAAATGATTTTTTTTAGAAAGTTTTATTTAAAATATGAATTTGAATTTAGCACAAGAACGAACACAAAAATTTTACACCAGTTTTTGAAAACGCGTCCCAGTTTGCATAAGCATATAACTGTCATGACTTCCAAGCGATTATAATGTTTCATTTTTAATATGCTCATTGCTCTTAAGAGTTAAAAACACCTATTTTATGTAGAAGAAACAAAAGCTTATACGTTTATTAGTATGAGGTCTTTGTAAAGAAAATAAAATACATAAATCATACTACAACAGCAAAAATATAATAGGCTATGGCGACCCCAGAAAAATTTTAGGCGACCCCACTTGGGGTCTGGTTGGAGACCACTGCTCTTGGCAACATTGATTATGATATGGGGATGTGTGGGATACAGAATTATTCAGTCGGAGCCGAACACTGGGCTTAAGGTCGGTTTATTTGACTAAAGTCGTACTAGACCATTTTTCGGCCGAAGTCGGACTCGGGTGGCTTCAAAACTGACTCCTCTGCCCTGATGTGACATGTTATCTCTTTGAATATAGAGAGTTTAGCATTTAGCTCAACAAGATTTTTCCTATAGAAATGCAAGAGGGGACACCTTATATTTCCATAAATTATAATATTAGATAATTATCTCAGCGAAAAAAAACGCAACAAGTTGACATACGAGGTCGGAGGAAAGAATTTGGGTGACCAGTAGTCTAATAATGTCGCAAAAATCCACAAACCTGCAAGCGAACATGAACTCTTTAGGGGTTTGTTCGTTCAATTTACGTCTCTCCAAATTTATACCCTTCATAAGTTGCAAATAATTAATCACTTGGTATAAACAGTAAGACATTACGCAAAGTTTCGCGAAAGACAAGTAAGTGTGGTTTAGGCACCCACCCTCATTGTGATCAATAGGACCACAATCGACCATCAAACGCATTACCGTCGTTCGAGTCTAAAAAAAATAGTTATTTGGTGAACAGTAGACAAAAATCAAATAACAGACTTAAAAACCATGCAAATTCTATAGTTTAGTTTTCATCAACCCAAAGCGGTTGGTGCTTAGATGTGTTTCATTGAATTAACACACCAAGTGTGGCCGATTGGATAACATAGTTTCACAATCCAAAAGTGGAGGGAGGCACTTGCCCCCTCTGGAATTTCAAAATGTGATTATTATTACTATTGTTTTTAAGTTGTAATTTGTCAAAGAGGCGGCGGGCCGGATAACTTATATCGGCGACCGGATCCGGCCCGCGGGCCGAAGGTTGCCGACCCCTGGTCTAGACTTTGCTGAGCAAGTGGGCCTGATCTGGGCTTATTCGGCAAAGCTAGTGCCCCGGAAAGCCTAATGTTAAACCAACAGTTGCATATTACATATGCTTGCTTAGACTTTGTTATCTCATGTTTTAACAAATATTTCAAAAATGTTCCCCATATTAACTTAGAAGTGGAGCAAGTCGATATACTTACCTCATTCTTGCACAAATTTTCAGGTGTATACAGTGTTACGTCGTTGAATGGGTAATGCTCTGTTTTATATAAGTGTCATCGTATGAATATCATCCCGGCTTACTATAGTTACAAATTCAATGGAAAAGTCTATCAAAGACAATACTTGCCCTTCTGAGCGTGATACACGCAAGTAGACATTACTGAAGTACAATAAGTATGTCAATGAATTGGTTGTAATTTACGCTCTAATTTTAGACGAATCCTTATGTTCGTTATTTTGATTATTGTTTATAGAACTGCACCCTGTTTCTGCTCTGTAGGCGCACACGTCAGTAGGCTACGTTGCGTCATTTCAGGGCATTTTATTTAATGCAATTTCCCTTTCAGTTGCTATATAGAATTCAACCGCTTGCTGATGTAGATAATCAATCTTACAAAGTGTAACCAATGAATAGAAAGAAGGAAGAGGCAAGCGTGGCGTACGCAAGACAATTATAAATCAACGGCCTATAGTTAAGTGGGGTAACGAAAAAGAAAGTTGAATTAATTGAAGGATATCCCGATTAGGCTATTGCGAATGTTTTAGTGTAATTTCGTTGAGCTATAGACATCAACAAGATCAATGAATGTGAGGCTAAATGACTTAAACTGACCAGAGCCTTAACTAACATTAAAAAAATGATATTAGGCTACCCAGGGTTCGGTATAGCTTAATTTTTGTGCTTTTGTGTTTTTCGGCTTTCTTTGTACCGGTACCGCTTTATTTTTAGGTTGTGAGTTTTATGCCGTTTCTTGCTAATCTGCTGTTTTGTTTTGCCTTTTTTATTTCACATTTTTAGTATTGTAATAATTTTTACAATTTATTTCTACAATAAACTGATCATTCCATTTATTTATATGGCGAAATACATAAGTTTTAGTCCTTGCTGACTGATTGTTGTTTAAAGCGGTGCGCTTCTCAAGCTTTTATAAAGTAAACTAGGGCCAATATACTGCAGAAAAAAAACAAAAAAAAAAAACATTTGGTGAGAAAACAGAAAATCGAAATAAGCTTGATAAGATAAACCTTTTTTTTTATAAGCTTGATAAGATAAACGATTTTTAGCTGTGTTAACACTGAAATTAAGAAAACTGTATTAGATCATACCTCTTTGAGCTTCGTATTTTTGAAACTTGTGAAACATTGTGTATTTGACTTTCAGGTGTCAATAGTTCTAAAATGCATCTGATCCGATCACTAATTTTGTTGTTTTTCTGGCTAAACTGTCTACATCTCTTGGTCAACGGAAATGTTGCAAAAGATATTAAATTTGGCGATTATTATCAATGTGAACCTCTCGCCAATAAAACGTTCTATAAAATCGCGTCAAACTCTGCTAAAAGAGCCTTTCGCCAAATGGGTTTTCCAAATTGGACAAAAGAGTCGCTTCCACAAATTGGCTGCTATAAACGTGGAATTCAGAAAATTCCACGCCTTCTCGACTCGAAGGTCGAAGTGCTCTTGCTCAACAACAATCTGATAACGTACGTGGGTTCAGATGATTTGTCGAAGTATACGTCCCTCATAGCGCTTGACTTGAGCTACAACTGTCAGAAAGCACCCGGTGGTGACCAACCGTTGTGCGGTGGTCACATGCGGTTGCACCCTTTGGCATTTTCTCGCCTCTCAAGACTAAAGTTCCTTGACTTGACCCAAAACATAATGCTGACAATACCGAAAAATCTCCCGAAGTCGCTTGAAGTGTTGCTAATTGACAATACCTTTATGGGGCCAATTCTTGAATGGCAACTGTCCGTGCTGAAAAACCTCGACGCGATTTGCCTGGGGGGAAACTGCATTCAACCAGCCAGTCGATGTCCTAGAAATTTCACTGTCCACGGAAATCCTTTTAAGAACGGCAGACTTCGTTTTTTCGATGGAGTCTACAACAACAATTTCGAACAGCGGGGGTCGGTGCCAACACATTTGTTTTCAAAAAGCATGGAGTTCATATTGTTAGAAGGAAATCCTATACACTTGCTCGACAGAAAAGACTTTAATGAAACATTGAAACTGGCCGTTTTAGATTTATCATGGACGTCAAAGTTTACTTTCATTCCCTTGAAGATTATGCCGGGCGCTTTGGAAGGCTTGCAGCATTTAAAAAAACTAAACCTAGCGGGTAATATGCTGACTACTCTACCCAAAGACTTTCTTGTGAAAAACAAAAATCTTGAAGAATTGAATCTAGACTTTAACTGCTTCAAGCTATTAACGTTAAACCCGACCATGATACCCTTTTTGCCAGAATTAATGAATTTATCTCTTCTTGCAAACCATCGATGCCTAAACGATGCGCATTATCCGAAACCACCACAAGTAGGCGAACTTATTCTGGGAAAGGCGTTTCGCAACTTTCCAGCTCTTCGCACATTAGTGCTTGGACCGACATACAACAGAAAGTATTATGATAAGTATGCCAGGTACAGAATAACGTACAAAAATGTCACCGCGCGCAGTTTTGCGGTTCTTGCAAATCTTAGTCATTTTGAAAATCTTATCTTGGGCTGTTGTGGTATTACAAACTTTGACATGAACGCACTAAACAGATTGATCCATCTAAAAACGATCGATCTGGCCTTAAATAAAATCATGTCTATTTACCACTCAAATCGCCACGTTAAAATAAAACAAAGCCCTACGTCGATAGAAAGGGGATTTGAAAACATGTTTGTATTGCGAAACAATTACTTACATAAAATAGAAAGTCGGACCTTTGGAGAAAAAACATTTGTTCACTCTCTAGACTTGAGTTACAACAATATTCTGTATATTGAACAATATTCCTTTTCTTCGCTTAAAAATCTTAAGAAAGTTGACCTGAGTCATAATCCAATCCATGCAATATCGTATTTGGCATTTCAAGGACTGTCAAATATGGACATTTCCGTTTACGGATCCTTTTTTGACCCTGGAATGAAACTGGACTTTTTATCCGAAATACAGAATAGAGTCAGTTTGACAATCGGCGGTGGCGACAGTGGGCTGTACTACTTATTGAACTGGTGTCTAAGTCACAACTTTACGTTTGAAAACGTGCAGAAACTTGATATTTCCGACATTGCAATTCCAAGTTATCTTCTTTTGCAAAACGATTTTAAGTACGCCATGTTTCCTGCAATTACGAGGTTGGTTTTGCACAATGTAAATTTAAGATGGGGACTAAACGGTAACCTTCTGAAAGGCACACCATCAATCACTTACTTAGACATTAGTCAAAATAATCTGGAATGGTTTCCCTACGCTGCGCTTTATGATTTGCCAGTCTTGGCCACATTATACATAGATCGAAACCTAATCGATTCTCTAAACACTTCGCTGACGTGGTGCTGTCCTCATCTTGAGAAGCTAATAATTCAACACAATATTATTAAATCTATAGCACCGAAGTCGCTAAACCTGCCGAAATTATACCATCTCGATATCTCGTTTAACAAACTTCAGGATTTGTCGCCATTAGTGTTTACGAAACAGGTTTTGTCCCAAATAAAATACTTGGAGCTTCGCCGCAACTCAATGTCTTGTCACTGCTCCATGAGTGAAAATTTTGGGTGGCTGATACGCTCAAACATGCTTGATCGCCGCATCTTTGTATACGGTTTCCGACCTTTCTGTCCAACCCAGAGGTCTGAATATTTCGGCGGCTGTCTAATGTGCGATGCAACAGAGGGAAAACGTGTAACTATTTTTACTTATAGCTTGTCCTACTTTTGTCATTATAACTCAGCCTTGCTTAGCATGTTAGTATCCTGCGTAGTTAATCTAATTATGTGTGTTGGAGGCCTAATCGGTTTTAGCAAAAAAGTTAAATTACTTGTTGCAAAAACAGTGCACAAGAAAATACGGAATTGGAATGTTGAATCCGCTATACTTTCAGATAACCAGTCTGTTGACACTGCTGATAGCAGTTTGATATACGCACATCACGCTTTCGTAATTTATGACTCCAACAATATGTCAGTTGTTGATTTTGTGGAGAATCACTTTGCTCAAAAACTGCAGCACGGCACTCCAAGGCTGGAAATCGGGATTATGGGCCAAGACGACTTTTGCGGAATCACGCCCCTTAACCAGCTTCTTTTGCGAATGCAGTCCAGCCGAAAAACCATCCTTATCTTGTCCAAGAACTTTGGCCTTTCTCGCAAGTGCAAGTATATAATATCGGTGTTAGAAGATTGGTCGTTTTCTGGAAACCGCGATCGCTGCGTGATAGTGAACTTCGAACAGGGCGCCGGCTGCGGTTCCTTTGTCAAGTTTAAAGCAAGGAAGCATCCACACAGCGTTGTGCAGTATCCAGGATCTGTTGAAGACCTGGAACTGTTTTGGGAAGAGTTGCGCACATCAATTTTACTCTGAAACTCTCATTTCAAATCACCTGTTGTAAACCACTTAACTTTAGGATAGTATACCTTTGCCAAGTATAGGTCAAACCAACAAATCTCGAACGTTCCTGAATTATGGATGAAAAAATTGTCCTAATATTATTGTTAGAAATAGACCCGGGCTGAATATTTAATTTCTGTTTGATGCTATATTTAAAGACAAAACAAATACTTATTTAATTGTGTAATATATCATTTTTTCTGTTTTTGTTTAATTTTCTTGTAAGACCAATTGATTTGTTTATCGACTTCTTGCTTCAGGCTACCTAACTCGTTGTTTATATTATTTAAGTCCACACTTGGATGTTTAGTGTGCACAATTGGCCGATAGTAATTTTCAAAAATTTGGTTTTAATGTAAACCTAATCTAAACTGTAAATCTCTTTATAAATGATAATTTAATTGAAAAATACATTTTGTTTGTCGCCATTAAACGTGCATGAGTTCCATTTAATAGTGAAATTTACAGTACTGGAGTTTATAAACGAAAATGGCCTGAAACTATTATAACTCGATTTCAAATTTATGCTGTTCATTAGCGTAACAGAAAAATACTTTAACATCTCACCCCTATTTAAAATTGCACACCCTTTTTTGGTTGATTTGTCACTTTGGCAAATCCAAAAAAACAGTTTTGGGCTATTTACAAATACAAGAAAGCACTTCCGTTTTACACACATTTTCAAAACATTAAAGGACAGTCATTATTCTTTACGTGATTTTGGTGGAATTATTTATAATGTATATTTATTGTCCTAAGTTGCGTAATTTTTAGTCATTCGTACAATGTGTAAACAAGAAAAATGCGTAATGGTCTTCTATAAAACGTTTCATAATATATAGATAAATATGTTTGAGTAAGACAACTTAAAATAAGATTCATGACAGGCGACATTTAGAAATGTTACTGTGAGACCCAAATATATGACAAATTATGAATAATCGGAATAGAATGAAACGGGAGTGGTTGACTTACTTGCAAGGATAGTTATTTGAAAAGCATTTTTATAATTTGAAAAACATCTTGATCATTTGAAACACAATTTTAGAACACATAAAATTACAGCGTGAATGGCGCAACACAATGGAAACGAAATAAAATGAGGTGCATAGAATGAAATGTAAATGTAAAGCAAAACTTCTTGACAAGGGACTGCGTGAACAAAGCGAAATAAAAAGTGGAAGTGAAAGAAAAACGCGAGTGATAGATTTGAAAGTTACTGTGACCTATAGCTTTTATTGAGAAGCGTCCTGTTTGAACCCAGGTGCTTTGAATTAAACACATTCTTAATATGTGCATTTAAGTATGGCACAAGTTGACCTGGAGAGACTTTCAGCTTTAATATGTGGGGTTAAGTATTAACTGTATTTAGCCTAGTAGCATTGCTTAACCTAAATTCAGAAAGTGTGTCATACTATTGATTAATTATATTATTAGCGAAGGCGTACAATTCGTCAAAATTAAATTTCGCATATTTTAAATATTGTTTTCTACAAGCCATGTCATTAACATGTATATAAAATACGAATTGTCTCATATATTATTTCTTATTTCTTTTCATCTTATTATGCGTAATGTTTATAGTGAAAAAATCTGTTTTATAATTATATTGAACACAGTTTGCATGGCTAAGGATCGCCTTTGCGGAAATCCCAGCAGAGTATAGAATTCACATAGCTTCGATCTAAGCGCCCAACATCGAAACCTCACATGATCAAGCGACCCATGGTAAATTTATTGAATTAGACGCACACGGAAACTGATGAGCGCCTGTCAGGACACAATAGGTCGCCCGCTTTCCCAGTCCTGGGCTTTTTGTCCGCAAAAAGTCCCGTGGTAACATTACGAGTTTCGCCGTTGATTTTTCGCCGTTGAACCGCCACATCACTTTTGTCCATATCGGGCATTTGAGTTTTCGTATTAGGAGCCCTTATCTCGTCTTTCTCGGTTTTCTCAAGGCCTTTTAAGTCTCGAATCGACCTCTGATATGCGATGGTCTGACGCAGGCTTTGATCGAGGTTTATTGAATAGCGACAGAGACGTGTCGCTGTCTCCTTTCTCATGACACCTTTCAGATCTTTAAGGAAGCTGTAGAAGATATCCGGGTCGCCATCAAGTGCCAAGAGGCGGTTGTTTTCGATACAGCGCATTTCTCTTGAAACCTTTTCACTTGAAAAGACCAAATACCGTGATTAGCCTAATGGTTACCCCGCATACATACAATGACCAGTGGCATGAGGTTGCGTGGCTAGCAATTTTCCCCGTTAATCGTGCAAGTAAAGAGTTATTTTTCTCATGTTTGAATGTAAGCGAACAAATCAACCCAAACGTTTAAGTTTGCCTTTAGATTTAACTTTTTTCTTATATATACATCAACTAACAGCACCATATATTGTACGTTTAACCAAGGGGTGTCCAGCCCAACAAAGTTTAGCAACTATTTTTTTATCTAATATTAAAAGCGTTTTTATACAAAAAATAAAAACAGTATAGTGCTATAATATCAGGAGTAATTCCTTGTTGTCGTAATTGCTATGATTGTTTTGTATTGTGAATAAACAATGACAATTGGTGGTATAACGAATTTAGCTTTTTTGACAATTGTCTGTATGTTTCGGAGGCTTGCGTGCCAATTTTTATTAGGTTGCGTGCCACATTTGACACGCGTGCCTCATGTTGGACACCCCTGGTTTAAGCAATATCGATCCGAGCATGGCACCAACGTTTTACCCTAACAGCGAAGAAAGCGCAGTTTAAGAAAACACCTTTGAACTTATAAGTCATCAGAAAAGTGAAGTTAATCGTACAGTAAATATCTCAATTAGATTCTTAAAAATCTAAAGTTCAAATCCTCCATGAATAGGGAAATGTATAGGCATATATATCATACCAGTAAATGTCGAAAAGCGTCTCCTGGTTTCCGATTCCTTCTTCGCTCCTCCCGGCGCTCGATCTCTGATCTGCATCTTCTATCACCTGGAGAATGTAGCTCATCCTGTACGGCCACTGATCCGTCAGGATTACCCATCTAACGAGTTCCTCGGCGAACTCCTGGCACCTACGACCTGTTTGCAGACGTTTTGTTACAAGATTTAAGTTATATGGTCCTGCTTTCACCATTTGTTTAATCTTAGCCTTACATCGTGTAACTTCAGCATTTTAGATCAGTGCTACATAACATGGGATCGCGACCTTCCTAGGGTAACATAACAAGTTATAAAGGTCGCCTTAAATTATAAATTTAGCTCGTATACAATTGATTTATGTCATTACAGATAATGTCACAAGTTATGCATAAGTTATTTGTTTAAGATATTAAGTCTTTGGTTGTTGCAGTATGCAGCGTTACTCTAAAACAGGGGCGGGTAACTTCTCTAGTCGGCGGGCCTGATATGGGAAAATGAAATAGCGGGCCGGATTCCTGATCGATATGTTAATTGTATTTCGAATGCCATAGCCTACATTCTACATGTTTTGTCGCACAATGGCGGCTGATGTTGTTCTCTTTAAACACGGCAACACTTTCATTTTACAGCAAACATGCGGCTTTGTTGCCGAGTTAAGTACAAAAGTACTTCGGCAACCAATCATTGTTAAATTTGCAATTTTACGTTTCTCGGCAAAATCCAAAGGAAAATATTGATTGCAAATTCAAAATCTAATTTGAGAACACACAATATGGCACCATGACAGAATAAGAACTTAATCGTCTGAATAAGACATAAATCGAAATAAATCCGAAATTCTTTGGAATAATTCAATGAAACATTCACACAAATGTGTGTTAATAACTGAGATCTAGCCCTTCGAAGCTGCTTTTTGACCAACGACTACGGCTTACGTATAATTAGTACACCGAAAGCCATCGCAGACTCGCCGAATCTGTTGATCTATGATACAAGCAGAGCAGGCTAGAAAAACAACTAACCTGTAGTGAGGTTCGAACTCACGACCTCCGGTCAAGCCGGGACCGTCGCTCTACCAACTGAGCTATGCAGGCTCAGAAGGGAACGAGTAGAGAAACAACCATGCGCTAATGCTTGCTCAATCTGTTAGTACAAGCAACCTCATAGAAGGGGATCCACAGTACTATATCATTTAATCAATGATACAATGTCAAAGCGCAAATATTAAACATTGCGTTATCGTGTTTCAAAAGATGTAACGACATAAATACAACGGCAATATTGCAAAAACAATATAATTTCGCGCAAAAAAATTTCGACTCCCCCTGTTGCTATAGCCTGTTATAATTTATAAAATATGAATGAAAATAGTCCGAAAGGGCGATAGCTTTTATCGTTTATCTATAAGTTAATTTAATAGGGCGGTGATACCGTGGATTTTCAAAAAAGGAACTATAGAAGATTCGCGCGCGAAACATTTTTGCAGTTTTAATGTTAAAGTTGGCAAAAAACAGAGTTTGTATGTAGGAATTATGCCTAACCCAAACGAAACCATTAAAATCACTGCAAAAAGTTGAAATATTGAAGTCGAGCTCGCGCCCCCTTAGAATTGCTTGGCGCCGCCCTAGGGGGGCGCGCCCCCTCGGTTAAGAACCGCTGTTTTAAACATTATCTGTCATCTTTATTGTCTTTAGTTATGCTTTATTATTACATCATAGCTAGTTTTATGATGTCTATTGTGACATCATAAAGCATCTATTATTTTGTACTATCAGCGAATCGTTCGCATTAGTTAGAACAGGGTGGTCCAAACTCAGTTGCCATTTCAGCCAAATTGATCTGGTTAATTAAACCTTTTTGCGCGAAATGATAACGTCTTTGTAATTTAGCGATTGGGGCGTATGCAACATCTCTTTTACACGTACATTCTACGCTTATAAAATGCAGTCTTCTAATTAAAATTTTTGTCAAATACGCAAATTTCTCGCGCTTCGCGCACACCAGTTTTCACAGTCTCATAACATTCGATTTTATTTGCGCACAAGTTCGACGACAGAAGCAAGTTTCTGGTGCGCATCTGTCTTTCGATATTACTTTGTGACGTTATCTTTAAACATTTCATGCCTCGACCAACGAAAAACGTTGATCCGCTCCTGGTACGCATTTAGTCTACTTTATGTGGCCCGCAAAGAATACGCAAGAAATATTGTGGCCCGCGATGCAGTCAACCGTGGACCACCCTGAGTTAGAAGGTTGTTACATTAGAAAGAATCGTGACTGCACTAGTATATTACAAGAAATATGGGTCAACTGACCCTTGACATTTTATAGGGCCGCGAAATATCAAAATACTTGCAACGGGTCCGCCAGGCAAAATTTTTAGAAAAGTTTGGGAACCGCTGGGTTAGAGAATGGGTTAGCGTTGAAGTTATTAGAAGAGTTAGTAATGTACTTAGGGTAGGGGTTTAGGGTTAGGTAAAATGTTTTATATGCCCTATTCTGGTCATTTAGATCTTATTCCGACGGGTTTATGACTTATTCTGATTTAGACGGTTTTACGACTATTATGTATTAGTCCATTTTGGTCTTGTTCCGAACTGTGTGTTATTTCGACGTTGATGTTGTTTTGTTTCGTTCTTATGGCTGTACACCCAAAACAAAGAACTAAAGAATAACTAACAATCACTATTATTTGATGTAGTAAGCCAGTAGTGGAGGGATTGCGGCCGCGGGCCACATTATCATGTAAGACCGGAAACTGACTGCGGGCCGCTTAAATTCCCATCTTGGGCCATATGTTGCCCGCCCCCGCTCTAAAATTTTGTACAAAAGCGAAACTGAAGCACTTGTTACTATTGCAAAATTATAAAAAGACTAAACTCTTATGGGGTGGATGATTTGGTTCATAAACATGTTTAAGGAAAATATTAAGGTCAGACGATAAAACAATGCACTTTGTCAGACCGGTCATTCGAGAAACACAACAATGGTTGGTGAATCACGTGAAATTTGTATGGTTAAAACGGAAAGAGTGATGCATTCGGGATTCCCTGGTATATGTGGCGAAGTTAGCTATACGTAAGTTTCCCAAGAGACTGTAGAAAAAAGGCAAATCGAACATTTAATACTCAACGTTTTTAATTGTGTATTACAACAAACTGTAAAATATAACCTGTAAAACCTTAAACGCGTCGAAATAGTAAGTCCCACTACACTTTGTTTTGCTATTACAAAAAGTAAGGTTTTGTAATCCAATCTTGGCAAGCAACCGTCTATAAAATGATGCTATTTAAGTGGGCGCTATTAATCTATGTACGGTAGCCTACTACAACACTGGCAGTAAATTTGGACCTCAAAGCTTGATGGTTGTGATTTTTTGTTTTTAATTTCTTAGCGACTTGTAATTTCTTTACCTGCACACAGTACTTGAAATTAGGTTATGTTGCGAGATAAACAAATTTGTTAAACATAATTAATAGGAAGGAATATACCAAACAGGCATACGTTTGCTTTAAGTGTTGAACTTTTGTACATGAAAAACTAGTCGTATATCGTTATAAATTTCAGGCCTTACTTTTCGTAACTTGTGGTTTGGACTCATTGTTTCCACCAACAACATTTTTGGCAGTACCCGTGGATTTTTGCAACCGTTTGTTGCTGAAGTAAGCTTTCTTTAATTCCTAGCAAATAAAGCATTCTTTTCAATTGCTTTTTCAATTATTATAGCCACATTTTTAGAAAATATATCATAAGTTTCCGACGTTTACCTCTTTTTCTTTGCATTTAATTATCACCGTAGTGAGCGAGAGGACGTTGAATATTCGTTTGATGCTCCGCGGGTTGCCATGAAGATAGCTCCTGATTTTTGGTTCTTTCAGAAATGCTCTGACAAAACGCGCGTTAAGCTAAACAATTTTGTTTTACCACCAATATATTTTTTTGTTGTCATACAGTAGGTGCTTCTGTAAGATTTAATACAGGGCTGTGGAAGTCAGAGCCTGATTCTGCACTCAAGTAAGACTCTATTCGAGGCTAGACGATTCCTAATTCCGACAAACGCAGTATGTTTTAACGACGTTATGGGTAAGTGAATTGCATGACACCTATATAAGTGGATCGCTGATTGGGTTATGGGGATGTGTGAAATACAGGGTTGTTGAGTGGGAGCCATACACAGGGCGATAAGTCGATTTATTGACTGGAGTCGGACTTGAGTCAGAATATAGACCCTTTTCGGCCGAAGTCGGACATTGATTGTTTTGACTCCGCAGCCCTGATGTGTCATGTTATGTCTTTAAACATATAGAGTGTAGCATTTAGCTCGACAAGATTTTTCTTATAGGAATGTAAGGGGGACATATATATTTCTACAGATGATAATATTAGATAAATAATTATCTCAGCGAAAAAATAAACGCAACAAGTTGGCATACGAGGTCGGAGGAAATTGTTTGGGTGACCAGTCGTGTAATAACGAAAAAATCCACAAACCTGCAAGCGAACATGAACTCTTTAGGAGTCTGTTCGTTCAGTTTACTTTTTATAACATGTTCCTGTTTGATTTCGGGAACTGGTGTATACGGCGGTGTTGAATCTGTGGTATCAGGATGCAATTATTTCTATGTCTATCGACTAACTCCACAGTTTTAAACTGCATATATTTCATCTATTGTGCAGGTAAACATAACGTCTCTCAAGATTTAAACCCATCGTAAGTTGCAAATAATTTATCACTTGTTATAAACAGTAAGACATTAAGCAAAGTTTCGCGAAAGACAAGTAACCGCAAATAGATTTTGTCGTTTAGGCACCCACCCTCACTGTAATCAATAGGACCAGAATCGACTTCATCAAACGCATCACTGTCGTCAGAGTCTAATCAAAATAGTTGTTTGGTGAATAGTAGACAAAAATCAAATAACAGACTTGAAAACCATCTAGATTCTATAATTTTAGTTTTCATCAACCCAAAGCGGTTGGTGCTTAGATTTGTTTCATTGAATTAACACACCAAGTGTGGCCGATTGGATAACATAGTTTTACAATGCAAAAGAGGGGCAGGGGCTTTGGAATTTCAAAATGCGATTATTATTATTATTGTTTATGAGTTGTATTATTGTTTATCAGATTTACTAAGTTACTAATGGAATAATATTGACTTGTATATAAATATCTACTGATATAACACCGTATATACATATTAATACAATATCACAGGTAATGTGTATATATTCATATCCACCACTCCACCCCCCCCCAAACATATGTTTTTTTAAGTATCTTAAAAACGAAATCTTAACAACAAATTCACACAACCGTATTTCACGTACCCGGGTGCATCGTTTGATCTGCATCATTCAGAAGAACGGGCTGATTAGATTCTGCAGCATCTCCATCGATCGTCTCTGTTCCTTTAACCAAAGAAAATCCGTTGAAAAACACGTAAATAAAGGCAATGTGATGACCGTTTGTGCAGTTATAACGCTGAACCATGAGTCGGACATCTTTAGGCTATATTTTAGCAATAACAATAAAAACACTGCAAAGCACACAAAATGGTCCCAACGTAACTTTTAATTTAGATTCAAGGAAAACATTATTTTACGTCAACGAGATAAAAATAACGTGTTTTTTCTTTGAAATACACAAATCCTTAACCGCACAAGAATCGATGTAAATAGAAAACCGACATTTCTCACATTAGTCTAATCCAGTGATTTTCAATAGTACGCACTTTTGCGGCAAAATAATTGTAATGCGGATGACAACGTGGTGCGGATGAAAATGGTGAATATATTATTATTTTTTAGTATATGTAATACAGTAATCAACTAAGCTGGTGCGCTCATTTATGCATTACAGGTATACAGCGAAATTGGCTCTCAGTGGTTCGGTATAGCTATCTATTTTATATCGGTTAAGGCTCACGATTTTAATACACAAACCCTTTAATCGTTATTTCAAAAATAGGAAAAACTAGAGAATTCAAACTTTAGTGCTTGTTTCGTGCGGATAAAAACTTTTCGAAATAAAAAAGGGCGAACGGTTCTCTTAAAGGTTGTAAAGCAGTGGTCTAATCTAATCGAGATTTGTGCTATTGTGAAGATATAGGTATATATGTGTACAAGCCCGAATACTCTAGTTGCGAGAGTGATAACAGAAAGGACATCAATATCAGTAAATAGAAGAATTTTCTCTCAAAGCTTAAAAAAGGTTACACTTTCCGATAAATAGCCTGAGGGCGTTTCAGTACGATGTTACTCGTAATTCTGTTGTTCAATAAATTAAAAATAAAGCTTTTAATGTTTCTTGTAGTTATAGAAAAGCGTTAAAAACATACCATATAGAGTTGACTAGTACTTTTCAACATACCGGTATACTTTAGTTTAAACTTACTACTTTGCTGTGTTATATTTTCACGTCGATTCGTTGTTTTGTCTGATTGATCTACTAAGCCGTCAATAAATTTCTGTTTTTGATCACACTAAATAAAGAAAAAAGGGAATATGTTTTAGTTTTTGTTCAGGGTGTTATGTTGATGATACATGTTTACTGATGACGTTAAGTTATATCGAAACGTTACAAGTATAAAACACTACAAAAATTAAGAAGTAACTTGAAGAAAAGTCATACAGTGAGTATATTTTGTTACTCTTTTAGGTTGGCGAGATGGTACTTACGATGAAATGGCTTAAACTGTACATTAGCCTACAAACAAATTTTTTGATTAACCCAAAGCGAAATAACGCCTTACTAGGAATATTAGTCGGAAATTGCGTTGTGAAAAAGGTCACGGTATTACAAGCTATAGTCGTAAAAAATTGACATACATTATTTGGTAAAGCGCGATCAGTTTTATCGTCTATATCAGGGCTACTCAATTGGCGGACCGCGGTTCGAATGCGGACCTTTTCAATGGCGAATACGGACCTTATCTGTCTTAGTATTTACTTAGCAAAGCGATTTCTTGGCAAACAATTGCTGCTGTTCATTGAAAACCCCTTTGTATAGTAACGGCATAACAGAATTATCAGTTGAAGCGAAGGACTTATACCATATTACAGTTTGTATGACTGTAAATTACTTCATGGGAGTCATAACAGACGACAGACCTAAGCAAATTTTAAATTTTTGTAATAATAGTTGAGTAGCCCTGGTCTATATAGATTAAAGCAGCGTTTCTCAACCTAGCGGTACCCCTCAGAAATAATAAATAGAATGCGGCACCGCTATAAGATTTTTCCGTAGGTAATTCAAAACAATGGCACAATATACAGAACTGGAACAACACACATCAACTCTATATAACGTAGAAAGTAAAAATTGGATTTATTCTACTCATCTTTACAGAAAAGTTGTAGAAGTTGATCAAAACTCAGATTTTTAAAGAATCTCAAATACCTTTTGGCACACAATGGTTCCGTGGAACTCTGATTGAAAACCATATTGCATTAAATTATAGCTCGTTGTTTAACGTTGTGTATTTTAAAACATTGCATTCTTTTTTTTATTAACACATCGATAAGCTGGCGATAGAATACCTCCTGTAGACAGAACGGCAGGTTAATTATCTTCTTGAGGAACTCGTGTCCATTGACGTTGTCCTCCAGCAGCAAGGAACTCATTCCGTCTTCGATGCATTTCACGGCGATCCTCGAATCCACCGCGATCATGCAAACAAAGGGAGATGAAGGATCACTGAGGAGGATCGAAACCGCTTCCAGAACCGACTTCAGCTAAACAAAACAAGTCACCAACGTAAAAGTTTAGCAAATGTATTTAAACAACCTATAAGCGATATTATACCTTATGTGTTTTTAAAATTCAATTGACCGTTGGTTCACCTTACGAAAAATGACCGAGATTATATACTCTTATATATAAAAAAAGTTTTTTTGTTGGTCTTTATATAAAGGTGGCTGTCATGATAAAGGTACCGTAATATTTGTACAGATCTAATGAAATAAATATTTGAATAAAGGGAAAAGGGGTTTTAAACGCTTATAATAGATTTCCCTCAGGTACCGGTATTGATATAGAAGCTAATATTGAGAGATTATACCTAAAATATAGCTGTTGCAGTGGTTTAACTCCTGCATTTCTCTTTGTAAGTTTAAAAACCGCGTCAGCGGAACAGTGATCGACTAACAAAATCCTGCTGCCAATGGATTTGGATTTCCATATATATATATCTTTGTAATAGAGAACTTACTTTGTTCAGAGCAATCCTGTCTAGGTCATCGATGGTGATGATTACTTTGTAGTCTTTGCCGTGCGAAAACCTGACACACTGTATCAATTTCGTAATTACATCCACCTATAAAAGTTTTAACTATTTTAAAGAAAAACCAACAAACTAAAACGCCTTCATAGCTGTCACAATTATATTTATTTAACACATCGATACGAAAGCTCTAATTATTTTGGTTTGCAATTATTTTTTATAGCTTTAAGTTCTTATTTGGCCTTTGCAAACATTCAGAGTTTGGATTTTCTACCTGCCATATTTAATAAATTTCTGGGAATTTTCTTTGTAGGCTATACTTTGCATCTTTTAACCAAAGCTGAATATTACATTTTCGGTGATATGGTTTCATATCAACTTAATTGAAATTTTGTTAAACCATTGTTGTTTTGTTGTTTGTTATGACGATTTAATTTTAGCTACTTAAATTAATACTCGCACGGATATTAAGATAGAATAAAGTTAACAAATCTACGGTCTACAGTAAATCGTTTTACGGTAGGCTGTCGCACAAATTTAACAGGCGCTCCATGCGGAAATGATTGTATTAATATAGTTTTATCATTAGTGCCTTATTACAAATATCTGCTAAAACTGTTATTCTTTTCTTCTTAAATTTGGTCGGTATTTTTAAAACGACAGTTGGATGACTGCAAATCTATAATGGGTTAGTGCAGTGGTTCAAATCATTAATTTGAATTTTAAAAAACATGTGGTTGGATCCACAAGTTTGTGCTAAGTATGCCAAATTAAATGTTGCAGAGCAAACACTTCTTCAATTTCCGACTACATATTAAGTTCAATTTGGTTTTAGTGCCATTAGATATTTTAACCAAAAAAGGAACACTTTACATTTGCAAACGCGATCTTCGAGAAAAACCAGGGAGTCGAACCGGAGCCGAACCGGAACTTTATGAACCGGTTTTGGGTCAATTTCATCCGAACCGAACTCAAACCGTTTTTTATAAGATTTTAAGGAGCCGAACCGGAACTGAACCGAATAATTTGACAGTACCTGAACCTTAACCGAACCCGAACCTGTCAATAAAAGCGGTTCGCTCCTGCATAACGTCACAACATCTATTTTACAGAGTCAAGTTACGCCATATTCGAAATTTTATGAAAAAATATGAATATTGAATGAAAAAATCGTTGATTTTTCATTTTTTAGATATTTCAATAATGAATTGCTGTTTTTTTAATACATCACGCAACTTAGATTAAATGACTTACAATTCAAACATTATTCTCTACATTTATTGACCCACATTTTGAGATTTAGCGCAAATTATATTGTATCTGAACCGGAACTTTATGAACCGGTTTTGAAATAGCGATGGTCAAACCGGAGCTGAACCGAAACTTTTAAATTCCTCCGAACCGAAACCGGAACTGAAACGGATTCCGAACAAATTCTTGAACCCGAACCGAACCTGAACCGGAAAAGTCAAACGGTTCGACTTCCTGGGAAAAACTGACTTGCTTTTCTGCTCAATTTTCATTGTTTTTTGTTTTAAACATGAAGCTCATGGTTTACATTAACAATGAATAACGCTTTGTACCCTACTTGTTCATTGTTATCTCTGAGATGAATCAAAAAAACGCACCTTGCACATCATATCCATATACTGTGAAATTTTGGCAATATTCCTTTTGGGATTTTTTGGGGAGGAATTAACATTCTTTAAGTCTTTAAGGGAGGAATACGAAAAAAACTTTGAGAACCACTGGGTTAGTGGTTTGCAAATAACGTTTTAAAGTAACAATACTTTCTCTCTCTGGTGTTGACAGGGAGTAGGTGCTTTGTATTTACCTCATACTTGATCTTATCCATGACTCCAAGTTCCTGCGCCATGCTGGCATTTGTTCCCTGAAGAGCGGTGGTAATGCGAGAAGTTTGGGAATGGAACATGGCCCACACGAACTTGCAAATCGCGTAGAGTGTCGTGGCAACAAAGGGTAGAAAGGCGAAACCCTTTGCCAGCTCACCTGATGTCGTTATCACGCCGGAATTCTGACACACATAATGGCGCGTTTTTTATAAAAGTTTTGAAAGCTTGCAAATGTTAAGGTTGAATGAACTTGACGTAAAGTTTTGTCATCTTACATTACTATATTTGCTGTTATGCTTGTGGTTAAAAGCTTAACACTATAGGCTAGTTTTTAAACAAATTATCGTCCCCAAATGCAAACAATACCGTTATGTATCTTAGAACAACGAATTTACTTTTCCAGTGTTTTAAACAGTTTATTTTAAAATGACGTAAGTCCCAGTCAAGACATTTGTAAAAAAATATTACAACCACCATAGTTTTTAACTTGTTATAAATACAGGCTTCATTCGACCGCTTGGTATACAAGATGTGCCTGTCCTACAGGCTGTTTTTACGATAGAACAACTTACCACCCAGGCGAACACCGACCCTACTAACGCTGTCAAAGCGAAAGCGATCCAAATTGCCAGGAACAGGACTGGTAGTTTCAGGGCGGTTTTGGGTCGTCGTCGAAACAAGGAACAGAAACCGTGATCGTCGGGGCTGCCACGAGCCTTTGCACTTTTGTCACAAGATGAACAGCGAACGGGGGTCAAGCTTATGTCAGTAGATAAGCTGAGATCGCCCGTTTTCTCCCAAGGTCGGTCGCTAAGGCTAACTTTCACTTCCTCTTTGGCCAAATAGTTGAAAGCCGCTTGGGCCTCTGCTCTACAAGAGTACTCGACCATCCACCAGTCGTCGGAGTTGATCGGTTGGGCCTCCTCACAACTTACCCTGTCATATTTGAACTCTACTGTCGTTTTCCCTTTCCTGAGACTCACAATGTCCTGAACGACGCCAAAGTCGTTTAGAATCTTCTTGAGTTGACCTTGTTGGGGATCCTCTTCGAACTTGGCGTAAAATCGCGCTGGGCCGGTCAACGAGTCACGTGACACGGTCTCGACGTCAAGCAGCCTGAAGAGTCGTGACGTCATGCTGCCAAATTCTGCCTCGATTGCGTCGGCGAGATTGGTGACGATGCCGGCCCAGAGGTTGTCGCTACGAGCGTAAGCCCAGGCGTTGAAATGGACGAAAATATACCTAAATATATATAACTCCCACTGACCAAATGCAGAAGTAAGCATATATACAGAGGTAGGTATTATTTTTAACATCAATGTTGAAAATCAATAAAGAATTATTCGGAACATTCAAAATGATACCTACTGCTGTATGGGCTTTGATATTCTTACTATACGTCTTATTACAACCTCCAACCATTGTGCTCGAAAGTAAGCATAAACTTCTTAATTCACAGTAAAGGAAGCCGTTTTATAGGCTTTATACTCAATAATTTTGCATATTTGGAATAAAATTTCGGCTAATGAGTAGCATCGTACCCGTTTCGTACACTTTATAAATATTGCTGTAGTTTTGTGATAGAATACTGATCAATAAATACTGCTGTCAATTTATTTGTAATTACGACCGGGTCTGCATCGGAAGTTATCAGAGAGATTGTACAGTGATATA
This sequence comes from Ascidiella aspersa, assembly GCF_963924565.1. Classification (NCBI taxonomy): domain Eukaryota; kingdom Metazoa; phylum Chordata; class Ascidiacea; order Phlebobranchia; family Ascidiidae; genus Ascidiella; species Ascidiella aspersa. The sequence goes on from NC_139452.1 coordinate 11,923,367, forward strand.
TTAGCCTTTTTATTCAGTGAGACTTCTCAAAACATCAAGAGGGATGTCTACATGCAATATGCATGTCAAGAGGGATGTTCTACAGGCAGTATCTTTTTGAGTGTCAATGACAAGTAAATATACGATAATCCCGTTCCAAATTCGCGAACCTCGTGCTTTGGAAATGTCGCATCCATACCCAGTGCCATTTATCTAACAAAATAACTTGAGGTCAATTGGATACTACTACGGTTCCTCAACCGTGGTAGGATAACCCAGTACCTGCGTTTGCCCTTTGCTGCTTCACCTTCTGCCTTTCCATCCACGGCATCCATTTCGTCGCCATCCTCGTCTTGCAGTTTCATCTCGACATCACAGTCGTCCCAGGGAACGATCGCCCTATCTAGGTTGTCCACAGGCAGCTTGGCAAATGCGGCGATGCAGAGGAGTTTAAGGGTGGCGCCTACTGACGAGAAGCCACGTCGACAGCAGCACCAGCCCATCATGGCCACCAAGAGTACAAGCAGCGACCAACCAAATGCCGCAATTGCCAATGAACGTTGTAGGGATATGTGCAGGATAGCCGCCGTGCTGTTCGTTATGGTAGCGTTGAACGTTGGTTTTCGCGTGTTGTTCTGTGTTGAAACGATTACCGACGACGATGCGAACACCGCGGTTGCTAATAACACGAATACGAATGGAATAATTTTGCGGAAGTTATCGGCTCGTTTGTGGTCCTTCCGCCCCGAGAACGAGCACTGTTGCTTCTGGCGTCTTTTCAAGATGTCTGCAATTTTAATGCACCTGTTTTTTTGTATTTATCCAATAGAAATTTTACACAGGCCATAACATAAAAAATTAGAGTAAAGCATAGTATAAAGTAAACCACAACACAATTTACGGATAAAGTGTTAGTTTTTCTATTGATGAGTATTTTGCTTAAACATGATAGCAAACTGTAGGGTTTCCTTTATTACTATACAGTCTTAAGTGAAATATACGAAGTACGGTAGGCGCCGACGATTTTACGCTCCATTAAGCATCAATTAAAGTATATTCGAGTTGGGTTTTTATTTTACACTTTAAAGTTGTTTCAATAGGGTCGTTTAGGTAACACAGTGTTGTTGGCAAAGTATACAGTTTCCTGTTGTATGGTAGCTTACTGCAGACGTATTTGAGAAGGAACGATTTTCCACTTCCCCATCTGGCAAATACTCCGATGGTGACAGGTGTTTTTACGTCTCGGATGGTCTTTGCCAATGCTTTGGCGTACGGCGTGTGTCCCAAGTGGTCCACTCCGGTGTCATTGTCGTTCAGTATCTGACCTGTGTTTAAATTATGTGAAATATTTTACCTTCTCATTTTGATCTCTATGATTACAAAATGATGGTCCGAGAATTCACTGCTTCCGAAGTAGGCTAATATTGCAACCTTTATCCTTTGAAATCTATTAAATATTCAATTGTGTACTAAATATTGCATTTGAAACCGGTGGTACTTGGAAAAACGCACGACGTATCAGTTGGGATCGCGAAATGAGTTTAAAAATGAGGAATAAAGCCAATGACACTGAACATAGTAAATAGATGACAAACAAAGTATACCGGAAGTAATAGCGTTTAACCTTAATGCAACTTGAAAACACTTAAATTTAAATCGTATAACCCCACAAACCTTTCGGGTTTACGTTCTTTGTCAGAACCGTGCCATCATCTTTTTCTGCTGGCATTATTACTGCAAATATCGTTGCATTTGTGCAAAAAATATCGTTGCCTTTGTGGGTTAATCTACAACCAGTTCAACAACCTATAGCCGCGAGGCATTGTATTTCTGCAGCAATAAAAATATCATGGTTACCGGTACGGTTTAATGTGAATATTGCATTATGCAAACTTGTAAAGTGAAGTCTTGTTGGTGTAGTCATTTAAATCATCGTCTAGACCAGTGCTCCGCAACCTTTTTTTCACTTGCGGCACACCAACAGAGCTAAAATATTCGGCGGCACACTCACGAATTATATGAAGATCGACAATAGACAAAAGCAATATTCCAGGCTATATCCAGGGAAAATCGGCGACTTTTGATCAAACGCACCGTAGGCGCCGAATATTTGACGTTTTTATCTTGTGTTTTTACGGTCTTCCTAAAACATCTTAAGACGGCCACAGGGACTTCAGCCATAAGACCGAAATTAGAACAACACAAACGCCGGTATAAAACACAGTTCGGAATAAGACCAAAATAGGACTATACTATACCTAATAATTGTATTAACGTTTAAATCGATATAAGTCCTATAGGCATACAAAAAATTTTACCAAACCTTAAACCCAACCCCTTAATTCATCACTAACTCTTCTAATAATTCAAACCCTAACTTAATTTCCAACCCCACCCATTTGACTGCCAACACTAACCCCCCAAAAGGGGAAAACGACACAATGCGAAAACAGCGGCTCTCCAACGGCGCCCAAACCGCAGTATCAGATGCGGAACTATAAAATTCTCAATAATATAACATGGCCCACGCAGTTTCGATTGCCACAAACTAATCTAGATATTTAATACAAAGGCTTATCTAAGCCTTTGCAAAATTTCCCGTGGCGCCAGACAAACCTAAATATTCGGATAAAGCACGCGGTGATCCATGCATAAAAGGAAAGCTTCGAACAATGTTAAAAGCGCATGTAATGATATAATTTTAAGGCTATGTTCGTTGTGTTTCCAAAATATAAGGAATTTAAAGTAAGCAAACTTGTCAAAAACTACGAATATAGCCTTAAAATTATATCATTACATGAGCTTTTAACATTGTTCGAAGCTTTCCTTTTATGCATGGATCACCGCGTGCTTTCGGCATCTGTTTGACCATGTTGAATAACTGTGCATCTAAGTCTTTAAAAAACACCTATTTCCAGTAACACTGTTAAAAGCCAGCATCCAACATTCCTGTGTCAGTCTGCCAGAAAATGTGAGTCACATGGAAAACCACCGAAATCGCTGAAGTGCCGCGAGCTACAGTGAATTTACCAAACTCAGCGAGTGATAAGCATAAGGGAAGTGCCTTGACGGCACCGCATAATAAAACCGCGTTCCACGACCTATTTCCGCGTTGATTTTCTGTGGAAAAAGTCACCTCTATAAAGCTCCGAAAACTGTTAAGTTGCCAACAAGATCTTTAGGCCTGTGCTGTCAGACAAATACCTAAATCCTCATGTTTAATCCCATACAACTTTTATGCTTGTGTGTTTTTACGAAACTGTATATACAAGCGACAAAAAATACACACGAAATGTATCACGAGTGTCCTAATTTGAGGAGAAGTACACTTTCAGTGCTTCACTGGTATACGCAAGCTTGTCGCCAGAAACTAACTAACTCATTTTAACATAAGCGATAAGTGAAACATTTGAAACTGGAAGCTCTTCAAATTTAATCGTGCACTTTGGCCTAAAATACATTTAGACAAACGACCTTGCTAAATAGAACTGTAACCAATCCGCCCATGTCTTTGATATATTTTTCTCATGACTGCCCCACACCCAAGATTTGCGAAGTTTTTCTTTAGAAAAAAAATTGTAGCTCAACTTGCAAAGCAAGTATGTGAGCAGTGTCTTTCTCATCGCTTGCGGCGTGACGCTTAAATCTGTATAAAGCATCGTAGCCTATTTACTCAAGCGTAAAGAGTTTTTCTTCGGTCGACCAGTTTTCTCAAATCTTTGGAACATAGCGGAGATTTATTATCAGGTTTTTCATATCTTGCTAAAGCTATTACGATAACATGTTTACGGTTTAACGCAAAATATCTTCACTGCAACGAACCTGTCTTAAGCAGCTCATTTCTACATATTTCAAACCAGTTTAGTCTATAGCTGGAGTAAATTCCTTAAAGCGCCGTTACTGATGTTCTCCCACATTACATAGGACTTTAAGCAAATGTTTTTTCTGTTTAATAAATGTGCACACAGCGCCGTGCAAAACGATGGCATTTTCGAAAAAGAAAGTCATGAAAACCTAACATTTTCGACAATAGGACAATTGCGTCGTAACTTTCATGGACCTCACAAAACTGACTTTTTTTTAGCCTAAATGATGTAAACGCACTGCTTTATCTATCTGCTTTTGAAGTGTGGTTCTAAAATTTATCACCCGCCGAAAAATTTATCACCCCGAAAGTTTATCACTTTTTATTACATTTCGAGTTTTTATATATCTTTTTTAAGAAGAATTGTTATCACCCACCTCACAGCCCCGATTTATGCCAAAACATAACAAGGAAGGAAACAGTTTTTACAGCTAAAAAATCTCGCACGAAAGCCTATAGGTCTTTTATTTTAACGACACAAAGGGCTTAGAGATGACGTCATAAAATACGTCACAAGTTAAAACTCTAAGTGCTTTCATGTGTATGTTCGTTTGAGATACATTCGCCTATATAATTGCACCATAGGCATATAATACAAAGCGCAAAATTGGCAAATCCTATATACCTAGAAGACGAACAATGACAAATTTGCCGTCTTTTTTTTCGTCAAGACTGAAATAGTTTATTACAGCAATTTCCTCTGGTTATTATTTATACTGTTTAGGAAGACCCATAAGTACTTAAAAAATAGTAAATAGGATAAAAAAATTCACTTTCAAGTTTCAAAATTGCATTTAACGTAAAAGGATAAATTTTATTCACTCAAATCCAAACTTTTAAGTGCTAGTATTGTGCTTATATGACTCACAACCGCAGTACCGTCATAATAAAGAACAGAAAGTACATGGATTGCATTGTGTCAAATCATACAAGACTGTACACTTTAGCCATAAATGTTGTCTTACGTACGTGTTTAGATACTAAAGTGGACAGAAGTCCAGGTAATCAACGGTTACGTAAATAGTTGAATAAGAATTACTTAGTCAGACAAACCGAGGTAGGGTGTACGCTAAAAAAATTCAACAAGGATTTACTTAGTCAGACAAACCGAGGTAGGGTGTACGCTAAAAAAATTCAACAAGGATTTGTTTTTATGGGAAACCGGTTTCATTCCCAAATGCAAAGCTGGCCAGCTCTCAACGTTCAACTCCTATTTTTAAATCAGCTTTCACTTGAATGTTTCACTAACGCCGATCAACGGTTGTTTTTCCGCATTCCAGAATTCTGTGTGAGCCTTCACAGCGGCTGTCCCATTAAATCGCCGTTAATGTTACGATAGCCTCCCAATGATTTTATTATGTCATTGGTTCTAATACTATATATGGTAATATGGACAATTGCGCTGTAATTATGTCTTATTGTTTATATACTTTCGTTAAAACCTCTTTGGCGTAACCGAAAATTAGGAAAACATTTGTTTTCAGTAATGTATATTTATAAAAAAAAATCTACACAGTTTTACAATAGTTCTGGTTACCGCCATAATTTTAACAGCTTAGAGCCTTAATATCAGCGAATTTATTTTTACAGTTTAAATTTTGAGGACTAGATGTTTGTAAGGCCTGACTGTTTCGGGTGTAGTTACTGTTAGTCAATCGCGGGATATCAAAATCACGTAATTTGGTGACCCTGGACTAAAGGTTTATGTAGCATTCTAACTAAGGTTTTACCACGCTAACCGAAACAACTTTTTGGTAACATATTGAATTGCGATATTGATGTGTTTTAATTATCGGCTGTAACACGCTTCTTTAAAATTACCCAGGGATAGTGCAATATGTAACAGTGAATGAACTGACACAACTTGATGCCGTACATTGGTTTTCCGAGCTCTAGAAAAGCTTGGATTTGTGATAATATCACGGATTGTTTTAATGGTACACTCGATTGTTTTAATGGTATACTCGATTGTTTTAATTGTATAAGGCCCATATTGATAGCGTTTCAAATATAGAAAAAGGGTCCGCGAATATATTATGGCTCGACCCAAATATAGTAGTCCTAAAGTCGTGTGACCAAACTATTCTGCGAGTTGTGTTTCAATAAAACTGCTTATGACTGTTGGTTGGTTCCATTTTTTTCGCAAGCATTAAATGTTTAAGTCCCAGTGTCGCTTTGGCCTCAGAGAAAGGGCTATAAACTTTTTCCTAACGGCGGAATAAATTATGTTGCGAAGCAAAATAAGCAAAAAGTTTGCAGTTAGGTACGTTAAAATGGGCGAAGATTACTTGCAAGAGGTACAAGGCCACGTCCTTGCCGCCCAACGTCAGCGAAATATTTTACTATAAACTCAAGTAAGTGATGTAGAATTAACATTGACAAAAATAATGTAAGACAAGTGCTAAAGGTTAAAAAAAAACGGAGTTGTATGTCTTGGATTTCTTTGTGTGTACTAATGCAAACCAAAGATCTTGATAGAATACGCGGCTATATACAAAAAATTTATAATTTGCTCGAGCACTGTATGAAATGTCTTTTTAGACCTAATTATGTCGGAAATCGTATCACGCCTAATTTATGCTACAAATGGATGCAAGCTCCTTTAAAATCCCAGAGAACACTATAGTAACAACCAACTTGCAAAATGTATCAAAATGTACGTTTTGTCAATTAAGTTAAACAGTTTTGTTAGCAAAAGTCTTCAAATTTGTTGTATTTCTTTTAATTGCTTGCTAAGCTTTCATGCAAAATCTTAACTAAATTCTAAAAAAACATTTATTCGGATCTTTTCTTTAGCTATTGCACAGAAATGTTAGCGAGATTTCATGCATCACGATACACTGTGCTGTGGTAAAAATGTACAATTTTCGTAATTACATTAGAAGTAAAAGCCATAAATTAAATTAAAAAAGTGGCTTCAAACCAGCTACAGAACTTTCCCAGTTGAACTTTAGGCTATTGTCGAAATTGCATCTCTACATTAAAACAATATACTGATATAGCACACATCGTGATAAAAAATCACAGGCTTACCACATCGAGTGCCTTTGACAAAAGTTGTCCAAATCGTTAATATTAATGGGGGGCTTCTTAACGTCATTGTTTGTTTTACATGTAGAAAACAAAACAATGCCAATAGTAAAAACATTTTTAAACATAATATTTACACTATTTTTACACTTACATTTAAATATACTGTAGACTGCAAAATAAAGATAAATATGGATTGAATAACTGGAAGTATAAAAGCAATAGAAAGTATACAAAGGTATTTCAAGAGCAACGTTGCTGTGTGTGCGTAGAGAAACAAACACATATTACCAGGCTATATATTACCCCAGGCTAATACAATTTTACCAACATTTTGCAAAAATTGACTTTGATTAGGGCATTTTGAAACGATGGCGCTGGTATGATATAACACTTCGTAATGTAGGACTGTGGTGCAATAAACGTAAATTACAAATAAAAATGTTGTGCATTGTCCAAAAGACGAAAAGTAATGTGCTTTACGCTTGTACTTTATGTTTCCGCCAGTTTGGAATTTGTCCGTCAGTTTGGAGCCGGTTGTTTGTCATGCCTGATGTGACGGTTCCAGGACCGTCCGTCAAAATCCTCTGATTATAATCAGTTTGCCTTATTTGGGCTGGTGCTTTATTTAGACCCCCCTTATACCCGTTGCTCTTTTCCGGGTGTCGCTGCGCTGCGCCGTTTTCGTCAATGTTCAACATTTTGTTTTTGTTTTTCAGATCGTCAGCAATTTTTTCATTTTGTTTGTTCTGCATGCACTTCAGGTCGCGAATCGATCTTTTGTATGCGATGGTTTGGCGCAGGCTTTGGTCGAGGTTGATTGAATAGCGACTGAGACGTGTCGCTGTCTCCTTTCTCATGTCGGTGTTCAGATCTTTCAGGAAACTGAAGAAAATGTCCGGATCGCCATCAAGTGCCAACAAGCGGTTTTGGTCGTTGCAGCAGATTTCGCTCGCCACCTTATTACTGTTGACGGTTCGAAACGGCGGTTAGCAATTTGTAACTTTTCCAATTTGGTTAATTGTACGACGCAAAGATTGGTTAATTAAATATGTTAGGAAATACATGGCTAAAAAACGACGAAATTAAAGTATAATAAATCAAGGAATATTTCAACGAAATTTATCTTTGAGATATAAACAAGACGTTAGAATCATTCATACTTAATTTTTGGTGGTTTTGCCTGTTTTGTGTAAAAGTTGCGCAAACACATAAATAATTTGATTAGTAGAACAACTCCTAGCCAACTGAAACATTAAAATTGACCAAACAATACAAAGCAATAAATTCATCTTTAGTTGTATTGGAAAAAAACTATATTGTGCGAAAATTACAATAATTACATATTATATTCAGTGGACCAAATTACCAGTAAATGTCGAAAAGCGTCTCCTGGTTTCCGATTCCTTCTTCGCTCCTTCCAGCGCTTGATCTCTGGTCTGCATCTTCTATCACCTGGAGAATGTAGCTCATCCTGTACGGCCACTGATCCGTCAGAATTACCCATCGTACGAGTTCCTCCGCGAACTCCTGGCACCTCTGACCTTTGACACGAGAAGTTTGACATAATCCATCTTATGTTAATCTTTAAAGTGTTTTTGTGATTTATTTATACCACAGGCTTGCATATGTTGCTAATTTAACGAGTTAAACCTCAAAGATAAACGTTTAGCTAACAATACATGCCGTGTAGTCTTTATAAAAGCATAACGTACAGACTGTTTTTATGCTAATTTTAGTTTAATACGTTGCGTTGCTGTAAGATCACATGCAAAGCATGAAATATCTTTAATAGAACAGTACTGGTTTCTACCACTGCAATATACATACATTACTTACTTTTAACCATATGTTGGTCTGATTCATCAATCTCATCGCATCCATCATTAGGAGATTTGTCTTTTAGTAACTTTTCGTTGCGGAAGTAAGTTTTCTTCAATTTCTAAGCATAAGGCACAATTTTAGTGTTATTCGAACGATGTTTAAACACATATCATATACATAAGTGATATTTTACCTCTTTCTCTTTGCTTTTTATAATAACTGTAGTGATTGAGAGGACGTTAAATATCCTCTTGATGCTACGTGGGTTACCGTGGAGATAGCTTCTGATTTTAGGATCCTTTTTCAGAAACTCTCTTGAAAAATCAAAAAGAATTGTTTATTTCTAACGTTTACAACGTACAATTCCGATACCGTCCTTCAGGGCTGCGGAGTCGGTTAAAAACAACCCGAGTCCGACTCCCGAGTCCAGAGTCCAGCTCCGACTCTACAGCCTGTATTTTACCCATTGACGCAACTAAATTAAGGTGGATTTTCTACAATCCACTCATATTGGTGTCATAATTGATCCACCCGCATTACATGGTTTAAAAATATTTCACCATTTGCTATTACACTTTTACAACTTACATTTTGCCGCCTTAACAGTTAAAAAAAATTGATACTGCGCATGCGCACGTCGGACTCGGGTAGTTTTACGCGGTCTTACTCGAGTCCCGAGTCCGACTCCGGCAAAACAAACCGACTCCGTCGAGTCCCGAGTCCCGAGTCCGACTCCGACTCCGCAGCCCTGCCATCCTTAACCAGGAAAGTAAAATAGTTTAACCTAACTATACTTCCCAAATGGAGAGCAGTAAAAATCGATATATAGTATATCTACAATTAGGAGATAAAAATGAGGAAAATACCTAACGTCAAAGTAGCATTGGCCTTTTATCATTAATAGTTAAACTTAAAAAAATTGTTTTATATGAGTAGACAAAATCGTACTTCGTTATAACCGTGATTCATTTACAGGGATGTGTGGACCCTAGTGGTCGTCTAAAAAGCGATTTTAAGGGGCCGCATATATTCTTTCAAAATTATGTAAGATAATTCGTAGGCTATTATCAGTCTTGTGTGTAGGACTATAGGTGGAACTGTAAACTAATGTTCTGCATATCGTCGATTTTGTCCATTGTATCAGCACCGCACGGTTATCGTTCATTTTATGATAAATTTAATTTTGGATTGGAACGGAAAATTCTTATCCTGGTGGTGCAAATATGACACTGAAATATTTGCGCTAATCCACCAGCATAAGTCGACTTTCTGCACTACGTAAAACAAAAATGGGAGTCAGATGAAAGGCGAGACATGACACGAGGTTGCACTATCGTTAAGTGATTATAAAATAGGTAAAATAGCAATAGCCAAACACATGCGTTCATCACAACAGAATGTGAGATTGGGTTAACAGATATTTCTGTCAAATACAGTATGTCCAACTTGCAAACAGGCAACGAATCATTTTGCATTGCAGCTACTATAAAAAAAACTAATAGGCTATGGAGCCAGGGGAAAGAGATAACACGTTGACTATCAGCGTGCGGAATTTACGAGCCTAACCTGCAAGCAAACATGAACTCCTTCGGACTCTGTTCTTTCAGTCGCGATTCGTTAGTTTGGTGAATTGGAGGTTGCAAAATTGATGTAGTAGGTTCTGCAGAATGGCAAATAAATCATTTTTACGCTGTCGACTTTATAGTGATGCACCAAATTTATCAATCTTTCAAAATGGTCTTTTAGTATGTCGACAGGAAGACAAATAAAACACATCCTTTATTAATCGCTTTTTGGAATTCAAAATTTATCTAACATATTTAATTTTTTTTACTCAATACAAATGTCTACTTAATTCTAACAATACAAGAGTGAAACCATTTGCAAATTTTATGTTATTATTACCATGTTGTTTTATCATTTTGCTAAAACAATGTAAAAAATCTCTTTAAATTACTTTAGCTTACAAACACAATTCAACGTGTTTATTTACAAGATTAATGACATAGACTAAATGTATAAAAAAATATTTAATTGTGGTCATTAAGGTTGTCCTAATTGCTGTCCTACCAAAATATGACAAAACCGTCACTATCAAAAAACAAAATCATCACACTTACGTGGTTGATCATTAAACGTCGCTGCATCCGATTCTGAAAAAACAAAACAAATGTTACTACAAACCTAAGCGAAATTGAGTTTTCGCTTTCGCTTTGTTATTATCTTCGGTTTTATTTACCGATACTTCAAAGCACGAGCTTTATACAGTTGGTAAACAGCAAGATGCAAAAACCTGAAAAATAACGCGATCGAGTATTTACAGCAGGGAATATATATTGCAGGATTATATCTTTCAAATTACGTATCCACACTTAAATAGGCAGTTGGTTGGTTTGGATTGCAAAACAGATGACATCACTTAAGTGAAATAGGCCACCCGATTCGATTTGCCCGAATTATCCTAATACGAGCGCTACAAGCGTCTAAATCAAATCGAACCAGGTGAAGAGGCTATATACTTCCTTTTGAACAAAACGCGTGGTCCACATAAAAGGGAAGTTAAAGCACGAGTTTCACTTAGAAGGTTAGCAGCAAGCGACGCTCATTTTGCAAAGAAATTCTAAAATGAATAAAACAACAAGAAAACAAACATTGTCGTTCGGTCTCTTACATTTTTTTTCCGAACTTACCGTTGGCTAAATTAGTTACAATTATGTTTCATGGGCAAAACTCGTTTGCAGTGGATCTTAAAAATGCACAATTTCATTTTCGCACGGCAAACTCTTTTCAGCATAGGAAGAGGCAACTATAGGTAATTGAAAATGTGACTCAGTCCGTTAAAAAAAAGTAAAAATATTGCTTACCAACGTGTCTCTGCAAGTGCGTCATCAGCGCTTGACCTGTTGAACAATAGTACAATCAAAAATAGATTGTGGCAGAAAGTGCACAACCTTAATAACAAACAATGACTCACCGGCATCGTTGCTTGCTTCTTCCTGGTCAAGTGGTTCTTCCTCTTCAAGTTGGTCCCCTGCTACACGAAAAGTAATTTAGATATACTTTGGTTTCTGTTGCATTATAAATTGTGTAAATATCGGAACCTCTTCTCATAAATGATGTATATTTATTTAGCCTGCTTAGGATATGTCGTATTAGATTTTGGATGCCGTTTATGATATGCGTTAACATTATTAGCTGGATTAAGGTAATAAAAAACTTTATTTTAATCAATGAAACCTAAACAATATGTATATTTCATAATCTTATAATTTTCTATTACTTGCGGTAGATAATTTTGATCTATTTTTTTTTATATAAAAGCCTGCTATTTAGGAGAAGCAAATAGGCTAAGCACTTTATCGTGCAACATTAAAAGCCGAAAGTTTCCTACTAATGTTTCAAACTTTTTACGGCAGCATTAAATTTTTGTTTATTTAGGATAGTAAGTAAGTAAGTAAGTAATGTTTATTTTTCCGTTGCGCTAAATTAAAGTACACAAGTAAGCTATGACAAAAAACAAATTCACGCGCGATACGGCCGGAGCAGCGAAGGGTCCAATGGACCTTCCAGTCAGCTGCATTGTAAAGGTAAAGGTAAAATTAAATTAACTTAAAATAAGGCAAAACTTTTTAACAAATATATAAATAGAGCACATAAAAATGTGAAAACAGTACATGCATTTATACGTATGAAAAGCAAACAAATAACAATAAAGACGTGACTTCTGATAAATTATTAATTCACTCGTTTCACAAGTTATCAAATGAATCTCTGCGTAAGACATTTCTAAATCGTCCACATCTATTTTCAACCAACTAATTTACTCACTAACCTTGGTGATTCTGATTGGCGGCATGTTGATCCATACGATTTGGTACATTATTGACGGTTTGGTCAAGTGCATTTCCATCGGTTGTATCTTGTCCTTGAAAAGATACGCAATTTAGATAGCTATATTAAGGTAAACGTAAATGAGGAACAGTGGTTTAGTTCTGTATAAAGCAGTGTTCAGCAACCGGTGTGCCTTGAAGTATGTCATGCAGGTCAGCCGCGGTGTTATCGGGGATCTTTGCGTTCTATGGAGGTTCATTTAGTTAGTAAAAGTAATACGAAAATTTTACATCAGGGCAGGCATTTCAAATTTTTAAAATAACCAAGGTGTAACGCTTAATCGCTTATGCATCAAATGTCATTTTTTGATATAATTACCTAGCCACTGTCAGGCCATTCGGGCGTTTAAAATATACAGTACAACAACGTTTTTTAACCATTATACCAAAGCAGAAAGGTAGCCCATATCCATACGATCGAAAGCAATAAAACTACATTTTATAATGATTGGCTGCTTTGGTCTTATACAATATCATCGCCTCGGTGGACTTCTATAAATTCCTCTTGGCTGCTAATCCCCTGGATGCTATTCTCAGTGCAGCGTACAACTGTCAGGTTTTATGTTCGGAATATTATTCTAGTGTCTTTAATTTGCTGTGATACGCTAGTCTAGTACAGTGGTCGGCAAACTGTGGGCCGCGGCTTAAAGGTGGGCCACAGAGCAATGATTAGTGGGCCGCGAGTCACTTTTGAACAGTTTGTGTTATAATGTAGTTGCAAGCCGTGGGAAAGCCGTACAATCATTGCACTTTTCTTTTTAAAGTTGGTGCGAAATGGAATTTTTAAATTGGCTCAGCTTGAAAAGACCCACGTACCAAATGTGGTGCTGAGAGCCGTTCGAACTATATTTTTTTTTAATTTTAGGCATTGAAACGCCGTAATAGTTAACCTTAAAATCAAATATCCTGAATCCGTCACTGTTTTAGTACTGGTTTTATGTAGTGGGCCTTCAATAGCCCTGAAAAGAGTACTTTGGGCCGCGACAAAAAAGTTTGCCGACCTTTGCACTAGTTCAATTATCCGGACTTTAGGCGGCGTAATATAATTTAGGGAGGCCGTAAATCTACAAACCTAAAAGAAAAATGTAATCGGCCAACATTTTGCACGTTCGGCGCATTGAAACATAACATATTTTGTTGCTATAGACTTCCTTAAAAATGTCCTAGTAAGTTAATTGTAGATTGACATGTATTTGATTAATGTGTCGCGATTTAATTACTGATATAAAGGTTACAGGGTACGCGAGTTCAATGGAAATTAAGATTTTTTTAATGTTAGGCATAATTCTTAAATGTATCATTTTTTGTTTAACTTTGGCCATATAAAACCTCATTTGGTTAACCATATTCACAGTTTTGCAAAATTATTGGCTATAGATCAGGCTAGAAAAACGTTGGGGGGTGTCAGTCAAAAATGGTTTGAAAGGGCTCTGTGAGTGACAAAAGTTTGGGAACCATAAAGATAGAACAATTCCAGCTATAAATAGACAATACAACACATCTTTCGTTTAACCCTATGGCTCTTACTGTTGTGCCCTAATGTGCAAATACAGAAATGAAAGTAATACACGTGTTTTTGTTTATCTTAGGGACTAGTGATTCTAGGTATTGTGTTTGCGTGAATATGCCAATTCATATACTAAATCAATATCCATTCCTATTAGAAATCTATAGGTGTTGTCTCATTTCTATACTTGCAACTTATCACAAATGTTTTGCCTTCTGGCCTTTGCCTTACCATTTTGTTGAGTTATCTTTTCGCGTCGGTTGCGTGCATCGTCCGATTGATCCACTAGCCCGTCGATAAATTGCTCTTTTTGGTCGCACTGAAAAAATTAAAATGTTTACAATTCGTATTAAAGGTACAAGCAGCTGAATACTGCAGCAGATTGTTACAAGTATAGGTTGGGCATTCACATATAGAAAGTTTCATCGGGGTAAACTGAATGAAAAAAGCACAATCGCGGCAAATGTTAACAGTTACAATCTTGGTGTGAAACGTGTAAACACCTAAAATGCTTCGAGTCAATTTAGAAAATGAAATACCTCAGGAAGACAAAAGGGCAGGTTGATGATCTTCTTGAGATACTCGTGTCCGTTGACGTTGTCTTCCAAAAGCTCTGGACTCATCCCATCCTCAATGCATTTTACGGCGATCCTCGAATCCACCGCGATCATACAAACAAAGGGAGATGAGGGATCACTTAGGAGGATCGAAACTGCTTCCAAAACCGACTTTACCTGAAGGAAAGAAATACATTCGATCGAACACAGTACGTTGTTAAATAGAAAAAGAAAAATATTGCCACACTGAAATGTATCTATATAGGTAGCTGATTAGAAAAGAGTCTAATTTTTGTGCATTAAATATGTTTTTGAGTTTGCAACATTTACGCAAATATCAAAATTTATATAAACAAATGAAGGACTTTTGTAAATTTACTCTGATATTGCAATCGAAATGCAATATGTTGAATGCCAAACTGATCTTACCTTACTTAAGGGAATCCTGTCGAGATCGTCGATAGTGATGACCACTTTGTAGTCCTTGTGATGCGAAAACTTGGTACACTGGATCAGTTTTGTTATAACGTCTACCTATTAATTGTAAAAAGGTATACCGATGCTGTTGTATGTCGCCTGAAATAATCTGGTATTTCAAACACTGATAGTCGGTCCCATGGCATTTCTACTTTCCTTTACCCCGTCCAATGCCGTTCAATGAGCTATACGTGCGTCACGCCTTTAATAGGTTGCCGAAACTTAAACAAAAATTCCACAAGCAATGTTTGTATGGGCAACAAACCAATCAATCGCGCATAAAGACTTTATCCTGGCAACATAGAAGTCACAATACTATGTACTTCTGGCTGTAGCAGTAAGAGTTTCTTATTTACCTCATATTTTATCTTATCCATGACTCCGAGTTCCTCTGCCATGCTGGCATTTGTTCCCTGAAGAGCGGTGGTAATGCGAGAGGTTTGGGAATGGAACATGGCCCACACGAACTCCAATGACGCAGAGAGAATCGTCACGGCTAACGGTAAAAAGGCGAGGCCCTTTGCAAGGTCACCAGATGTCGAAATCACGCCGGAATTCTAACACATATTGATATAAGCAAGATAAGAAAAAAATAAGCAAAATAAGAAACCTAATATGTAGCTTGATATGAATTGCAAAGCCAAAAAGTTCGAGTAGATCGACATCATCTTGATTAAAACGTTTCGATACGAGCTTTATTATCTTCAGTTAATGTGTTCATTATTAAGCTACATTATGGACCCGTGCATATAGTGTACCCAAACCTAATATGTTTTTCTCTATTTGCAGTCGGTTTGAAACCAAGTTAAACACAGCTTTTGAATTACACACGTTCCAGAAAAAAACGAAAAGCTTTTTACTTATGATAGGACCACTTACCACACAGGCGAAGACTGAAATCGCTATGGCTGCCACAGTGAAGACTATAAGAATGGCAAGGTACAGGACTGGCACTTTCAGGGCTGTTTTGGGGCGTCGCCAAAACAAGGATCCAAATCCGTCCTCTTCGTTGCTCGAACGGTTCGTTAGGTTTTCGTTAGAAGTAGGTTCCGTTAGGCGCACAGTGATTTTCTCTTTGTCCAGGTGGTTGAAAGCACTTTGGGCCTCTGCTTTGCAAGAGTACTCGACCACCCACCAACCTTCGTAACCATTCAACATCTTCTTCCTTTCTTTAAAGTTAAAAATGTCGCGCACGACGCCAAAATCGCACAGGATTTTCTTGAGCTGACCTTTCCTGGGATCCTTTTCGAACTTGGCGAAAATTCGCGATTGTCCGGCAACCGAGTCACGTGACACGGTCTCGACATCAAGTAGTCGGAAGAGTCGTGACGTCATGCTGCCAAATTCTGCCTCGATCGCATCGGCGAGATTGGTGACGATGCCGGCCCAGAGGTTGTCGCTACGAGCGTAGGCCCAGGCGTTGAAATGGACGAAAATGTACCTTCAAAATAAATAAATATTTCAATAGTAAGAATTGCATGAAATCGTAAAAGCAAATGAGTGCATGCTTGAATGACGTGCACGAATCTAATATTAGCTTAATACATGTACGTATAATCTGGGCAACTTGATGCAACTCTAGTTCGCTGAGATCGGCTTAAATTCTTAAACATTGTTATGTTTAAAAACTGAATCTTCTATAATATGCCGTGGGACAACAACCTGTGTACACACGGCCATCGTACATCTATTGTCATCCCATTGCCAAAGTTACGACCATTTTAATCTGAAAGTTAGGAAGTGTACCTGCGTTTGCCCTTTGATGTTTTGCCGCCTGCTTTTTCGCCCTCGGCATCGCCCTTGCATTCCAGCTTCATCTCGACCTCGCAGTCGTCTCCAGGTACGATTCCCCTATCCAAGTTGTCCACAGGCAGCTTGGCAAAGGCGGCGATGCAGAGGAGTTTAAGGTTGGCGCCTACAGACGAAAAGCCACGTCGACAGCAGCACCAGCCCATCACTGCTACCAAGATAACCAGCAGCGACCATGCCAAGGCCGCAATGGAAAGCCCCTGCGTTATACTATTTGACTTTGCAGCAGCTGTACTTGCCTCCGAAGACGTTGCGTTGTATGACGACTGTTTTATTGTACTCGTTTGTGTTAGGTTTATAATTGCCAGCACAGCAAAAACCAGGGTGACCAGCAGCACGATTGCGAAAGGCACGATTTTGCAGAGGTTGTCGGCTCGTTTTTTTTCCTTGCGTCGCGAAAAAGAACTGTGCTGCTTCTGGTGTCTTTTGAGAATATCTGCAATTTTAAACGCTCCAATAGTTGGTTTGCCAGTATTCCACGGTTGATTGATTTGGTTTGTCAATCGAATTGCTTCGAGATAATTACGAACTATTATTAGCTAGTCATTTGTATATTTAGTAGGGAAAACAGCTCAACACTTATAAAATATTTTAGTTATATAATATAAGCTGGACAACTTCCTAAACTTATATTTGAAGCTTACTGCAGACGTATTTGAGAAGGAACGATTTTCCACTTCCCCATCTGGCAAATACTCCGATGGTGACTGGTGTTTTTACGTCTCGAATGGTTTTTGCCAATGCTTTGGCGTACGGCGTGTGTCCCAAGTGATCCACTCCGGTGTCATTGTCGTTCAGTATCTGACCTGTGTTTAAGGATTATTTATACGCGTAAATATAGGCGGCGCTTATTGCTAACTGTCTCACCAGCCGCACATTCTGTTAGAAATTTTTTCGTTTAAATTTTAATTTCCTGTAGAACCTTACTAACATAATCATGACAAGACACTTTTATTGTTGTAACGTTACGAAGCGTCGCCGCCTAGGGTAAGCTTTCAACATTTGACAAAACATAATCGATTTATTGAAAATCATGAAACCTATCATACAACAAATCTCTTACGCAAAGCCACTAAGGTAGTGATACAAATTGTCACTCTCTGCGTATGACTTAAAGAATGATTTGGGCAAAATTTGTTTTTTTCATATTCTTATTATTTATTAAAGATAGTTATGCCATGCGTCAGGCCTATTAGATCATAGATATTAACCTTAAGAAAATAGAAGTCAGTTTATTTTACGTTTTGTAGACAAATATTGCCAACAAGTTTGAACCATTTCAACGTTATTGTATATTAAATAGGATTAGTACAAACTTATGCTAGTCTTACCAACCTTTCGGGTTCACTGTCTTTATCAAATTTGTAGCGTCGTCCTTTTGCGCCATTGCAGATGCGCTACGCTGCGTTTTCGTGCACCAGTTTCACCAGACTACAAATTAATATTTTATTTCTGCGCCAATTACAAAGCTGATCAGTTTCGACCGCCACTTTAATTTAGTAGATTTTGAGTGTACGCTTTACGCGGATATGCGTCGATACTTAAGTTTCGTGCTAAAGCGTTGTCCACATCCGTGTAAAATTGCATACAGGCCTCTGCGCTAACGCGCTTTGAAATTGGGTAATCAGGGTTGACGTCAAGCCTTAAGCAGTTTCCTGGTTGTGCAATAGTTTGCAGTAAGCTCGGCGACCCAACGCGTCACGAAATTCCAAAACATTCAACTCACGACACAGAGTTTCATGGAATTCTGTTTTAATTATAGTATATTTAACGGTTGATTCGTGTTCAACATTTAACCGAAATTGGTGTCATAACAAGTATGTAAATAAGAGCACATTCTCAGAAAACGTTTGATCTTTTTTGAATTGCTACTTAAGCCGCAAATTTATCCAGGTTTTGCACCATGTGTATCGTCCCTTTACAAACCTTTGTTTTCATACAGCCTATACATAACAAAATTGCACTACAAAACGATTCTAAATATTCTTACTGTATTTTAAAGTATTAAACAAATCTACTATTACAAAACGTAACTGAAAGCAAAATATATTCTCTCAACTTGAGGCAATATATTATATACTAGCTGTTCAACCCATCTCTGCTATTTACTTTTACCGGATGTTAATCAGTTTTCACATCGCGATTTTAACAAGTAAATCCCTAATCAACAAGTGCGCTACGATGTCGGTCTTTGTTAAAACAGTATTCGCTGCAAACGGTTATAAGATACAAAATTATTACCACGAAATTTGGACGCAAAATCGCCCACTCACAACACAAATCCAGCTAAACAAGTCAAGACTCGTACGGCTTATTGCCTGGATGTAAACTTTTTAACCAAACCAAGTTTTAAGCATTCGTCTGGCCCCGGACCTTTCTACTACTAATATTTAAACTATAAGATACTACGTGCCTCACATTTCGAGCTCCACTAAGTCAACAAATGTTTAAGTTTTAACATCCTTACCGACAAACAATCAGTGTGACCTAATATTTGAAAGGGCAGATACGATTTAAAAACACTGGAAGAGCTTTGATATTTGAATAACATTACAAAAAAGCGAAACTATCCTAAATTTAAAAGGAATGTCGAAATTATTTCTACGTAGGCCGAGATTTACTGGTTTATCTTTTCTTTTGTCACGAGTCGTCGAAATGCATTTTTCGTTGTCCGCGTGACTTTATTCAAAAATTGGTAATTTTGCATACAACGTCAATTTCTCCAGTCATGAGTGAAATCACTCCACCACGAAACTGATTAAAGCCTACTATAAACGTCATAGCCTCAAGACTGTGTTATCATCGTAAAATATATGCAAATATTTTTCAAAACATCGCTGCAAAACTAACAAAAAAACACAAGTGTCCGTCAAACTACCAATACCACCTTATTGTTATTGTCCCAGTAATGAAATCACACAATCCCGAGAAATCAATTCTGAATGAAGGCTCACGAGTAACACCAACAGTTAATAATAAAGATGTACCTGAATTGTGGTTATATTAGTCATAAAGGGGTAAACGAATGACTTTCTGCGAAAGCCATTGTATCCGGTGTGCTACTGTACTATGGAACGTAAGGCGTTATTGGTTTGATTACAGTGTTTTTACATGTTTGTGTAACCTTTTTATTCTGAGAAAACGCTTAACACAGCTATTACAATAAAACGTTTATATGGTTGTTGTTTTGTTTCTGTAACGAGGCCTCACTCATATATGTTATAGGAAAGGTGTGTGTACGACTGTACGTCTTGATATGCAATCGGGCAATTAATCGATCTAGTTACACCTTTCGAACGTGATAATTAAAATGCAAAAACATGATGCACCCATGCATTAGACATCATTCAGTTTATACCAAACATGGGACTACAACGTATAAGCAGTGACTCATGTCCCTTTAATGGTGTTGCACTGAAGTTTGGCATAGCAATATTGATTAGGATCTGAAGCAATGTCGGGTATCTACGAGTCTAGACAACCTGCCGCCGATGTCGACTTGAAATATTTTCTACTAAATATTTTCATAAGAGCATAACAAACTAAACTAAAACAGTTAAACTAAAATAGAATTAATTGCAGCCATTGTGTTATAACAGTGGTTTCAAAGATTTTTCATCATGGACTCCTCTTAAAATGATATCACGCTCGCAGATAATAATTTTACTCAGATAGCTTATACATTTATAAATATCCCCACCTAAAAACATACAACGAAAGCAACAAATTTCCCATACAATGATAATAAACCAAGAATAGCATTGGGAAATTTCGAGGAAAGCTGAAAAAATCGCATTTCGATGAAGAATGGTTTCTGCCGTGTCATACCAGTGAGTAATTGTCTATTGTACCATTTTCTTTTTTATATGACACCGATGGTGGTAGGTGATATAGAGTAAACTAGCAAGTGTTAACATCACGCTCGCCAATAGTAATTTTGAGCAGATAGCTTACACATTTATAAATACTAGAGAACTCAAAATGCAATATTGTAGACGAATTACAATAAAAAAGCTTAAACTTCAAATGGGATACATTATAGAGCTGCTGCCTTACTTAAACCACTGTGTTAAGAGAGTTAGTACAAATTATGAGTTATGACTTAAGCCATGACTGGTAAAATTAAAACAACCCTTGAATGCCAAGCACCATAGTGTTTGAGATCACAACGTTAACTGCATGCGACACAATACGGCTTTAAACGCAAAAATGTTTTGAGTATCCATATAGATTTCACAAGGGGAGTGTTGAACTTAATGCAAAAAATAGGCATTTTCTCCTTTTTTTAGCGTTGTGTGCTGATGGTGGTAAGTTAAACCCATTTAAAATTAAAATAACATTTCCTAGTTTATTATTCATTATTAATCTTTAACGAAGGCTCTTTGAAGCTAGCATAATATCTCGTGATAGCTTCTTCAGGCTTTAAAGTATAATCTTCTTTTGGCGAAACATCTATTTCGTCGAATTCCATGTCTATTCTGCCTGTTATGTCAAAGTCACACCTTACTCAAAGTATTCTGCTCGTTGATTATTATGTTCGTGCTTATAAACACAGCCAGCTTATCGTTGAATAGGACAACACGGCAAGTATCCTACTGTTAGGCTACATTTTGACTCACATATTGTCGCCATTTCACCTCTCAAGGCAAAGGTACGCGAGCGCTGCTTAGTTCGAATTAGTAATACTTATGACTTGCACAATTGCGTAAATGTACAAAGAGGTTCAAAAGTTAATGTTAACGTGCCTTAGCCTGGAATAACCCCCGTAATTGCGGCGCTATATATTTTCAAAATATTTTGTTGTATGTAATGTTGAATTAAAATACAATAGGTCGGCAAACGCATTACGGTTCATTTATCTTACACTTCCAGGAATGGTTTGTTAACATTTATCCTCAAATAATTAGAACCGACTTGCAACATATTGTGCATGGATCGCTAGTTTGGTCCTCATAACATAGATAGAGCTAGTGAGTCAAACCTTTTGCTTTCCGGTAAGCAAGATGACGCGGTTGGCGGCAAGTGGCGCCAATCTGGAAATTAGTGATTAAAATGCGGGTCGTTGCAGTACGCTACATTAACATTAAATCACCAGAAAGGAATGCAAGTCACTCCTTAACGTTTGTTAAAGTGACCTTTCCATCTATTAGGAGTAAGTAAGCAGCATTTGGTTTAGTCCAGGGGTTCTCAAACTTTTTAACTAGTTTAGCTGCACACCATTTCGATTTATCTGTGCGTATAGCCTATATCCCGTAAAAATACCCATCTTTCCGGGTCTCGTTGTAAATTAAAACTTTCACGTCGACCATGAGATATGACTTAAGCCATTACAGGTAAAGGTAAAACAATCCTTGAAATACCAAGCACTATACTGGTGATGGAGATCACAACGCCAACTATACATGCGATGAAAACGGCTTCAAACGTAAAAAAGAGTATATCTTTGTCGATTTCACAAGGGAAGTGTATGGACATTTACTCATTTAGGCTATACTCAGTGTTGTGTGTCGCTGATGTTACGTTAAACCATATTTAAAATTAAAATAACTAGTTTAACATGTAATAATCTTAAAAAGGCTCTTTAAAGCTATAGGATATGTTCTTGATGGCTTCTTTAGGCTTTAAAGCTAGGTTGGTAAAAAAAAAAACACTCTAACATTAAACTAAGCTCTAACGTTAAGATAACAAAAACATCAAAATGCATGTAGGTTGTATTAAATCATTAACCATTGTATGCATCCAAGCTAGGTTAAATATGTGCTTTACAAGCTCAGCAGTCTTGCCTTGGGGTGTAACGAAAAGAACGAATCTTGATTGTAAAAAATAAAAATCCCCAAATAAAACAAGCAACGAAAGCAAAAAATACCCGTCTAATGATAATAAATCAAGAATATCATTGGGGAGTTTCGAGGACAGCTGAAGAAAACGCATTTCAATGAAGAATGGTTTCTGTGGTTTTATACCATGAATAATTGCCTATGCCGTCATTTTTACTGGGCCGCGAGCTATTGTTGAACAATTTACCTTTATCATATAGTTGTGGGCCGCGTCATAGCCGTTCACACATGGCCTCCGCTTTATCTGTTTTACTTAAATCTATATTCAGACGAACGCGATATGCATTCTATGGCAAGTTGCGCTGTTTGATTCGTAAACTATATGTCCATTTCCTTTAAGAGTTATTTATATTGACATTGCTTATACCAAAAAAAACGTCAATTCAGCCCCCTCATTTCTATCCTGGTATACTTTAAACCAACTTATAATTAATTCGTTTGGAAATAGTGGAAATAGTAAAGCTAAGGGTCATTGTAGTATAGGCTACATGACCATGAAATCATCTCAAATAAAAGCAAGTCACTCTTACTATTTCACCTTTGTTAAGTGACGTTCTTCTATTAAACGTAAGTAAGCAGCAACCAACGTTTTAACTTGTTTAGTATGTATAGCTATCGCAAAAATGAGTTCCTGTACGCTACAGCCGTCTAAGCGTTAACATGTAAATTTTACAGTAACCGAGATCGACGCTGCTAGCAAGATGAAGTCAACATCGCACCTGTGGCATTGTTAGTTGGAAAATATTTGCTCTATACTTTTAAACGTCAGTTGGTTAGGTTGTTGGTGTTAAGTCATCTGTCCCATATGCTTGCGGAACAGTATCAGTTCCCCATTCGGTAGCAAATCCATTTCGCTAAAAGCTTTCTGAATTTATTTTAGCGGGAAGATATTAACTGGTACATTTAGTTTTCACTGACTCCGTAGTATTGTTTATATACTATGTAAGATTTAGATGCGAAATCAAAGGATGGGTCCGGTCATACAATATTGAATGAAATGTTTCTGGTATATGGCTGCCACTAAAAGCGCTTTGAAATGACTCACAAAAACAATGGAAAACGTGGATGAAACCTTGTGCAAGAACGAATCGAGAAACCATTTTTAAGCTTGTGGTTGTTTATATGCAGGGTAGCAAATGTATCGAATGCAGGTATTTGTTTGTTTAGTAACTATTGCATGCTGTGTATCCCTACAATCGAAAGAGAAGTGCAATGAAATATGTCAACTGGCCCAGCAAGCTCTGACGGAAATTTCAAGATGGGAAAAAATAAACTTCACTTTTCGACGTGTGGATGGCCACAAGAGAAAAAAAGTAAACTTGACTAAACGAAAATTATATATATATAGGGCATTTCTAAATAGTTCGTTGTTAGTGTACAAGTCTGAACGTGTACAGTAAGAAAAATGATCAGTGACGTCACTTCTTAAAAGTATTCTTCCACAAAAAATCCTGAGGCAAACAGCATTTAACTAAGTCGCTTATAATATTTCTGCCTAATGATCAACGGAATTTTTGTCGGTCGACTTCGTAAGCCACTCTAATATTATTCGCCTAGCATTATGGTTGTCTTAAACAACAAATTTTGTTTTTCGATACAGAAGATACCAGTTATTTTGGACGAAAGTATTACTGTCTTATCGGATACCATTTTTCATCACTATACACTGTAGGCTAATGGCAAATATGCATATAGATTATTTACATGAAAAAATATCCATCTTTTGTAATTCCTGAGATAGGTGGATTGAAACTAAAACAAGGTTATGTTTAACAGGACGTATATTTAAATAAGATTTTGCTATAGTTAAATCAGCGGGACCTACATATGGCTGTAGATTAAAACTCTTTAAACTAATTTTCGCAGTCCCGTTATTCGCCTTTCTCAAATCTCAACACCGACATCATAATTCGGTTTTTGGTGGCCGACGAAAAGCGGAACGAAACATTTTATTGCGTGGTAACGGTACAAGTTGGCAAGAATCGAGGTCGGAGAACTTTAAAGCGCTACAACTGCACAGTCGAAGCCGCGACCGTCGGTAGGTTTCGCCACGCACTAAATCTGAAAGTTTGGTCAAATTAGTACATTTTACTAAAATAGACTGTTTTCCCACTATCGCTTACAGACTAACTCCCTGCTAATCTGTTCGTGCCCACTTAATAGTGGCCTATATTAACCATTGATATAACCTGCAAGACAACAAAATGTATTATTCCTTGTTTTTTTGATATATTATTTTCTTGACCCAAGTTACCCGTATAGCCTTGTTTTATTTACCCCTATGTTAATTTGCCAAAGTGAGTTAGTTTGCCGAAGGCAATTTTGCCGAAAGGGATCCCGATTGCTTTCCATTGCCTTCCCGCCTAAGATCTTTGGTGTGGAAAACTTACCCAAAACTCCACCAGTGAAGTCATTGGACGCAAACTAAACCACCGGCCTTGTTAATTTACAATATGCACAATTTAGTCTGTTGGTAAAACAAATCTAGAAATCTTCACCCCTGCAATTTTTTTCATCCAGTCACAACGAAGCCGGAAGTCAAGTCCACTTCATCTACTATACACCAGCAACCATCCACTTACACGTTCAGTAATTCAGCGTTCTCGGCCTATTCCACCCATTCCCTGGCCGCTGTTTCGTTTAGTGGAGGCACTGCGTCAACAATCACCGACGGAAAATGTTTGGACAGTGGTGCTCCAAAAATGATTTACACGAAGGGTTATCGCCAGGTGTTGGGTTTTTGCGGCCCAAATGAATTTTGGGACGACAGCGTAACTAACGGAGTTTGCACTTGCAGCCCGTGTCCGGGCGGTTTAACAAACTGCTGTCAAAACACTTTTAAAGCGTGCTACTTTAAACCTTCCGCGTGCAAATGATCGTATATAACCAAATTATAAAAAAAAAAACAATTTATAAAAAAACAAATCTTTCAGCATAATAGTTTATTTGATTTCCTTTTGTCCGCGCTCAAGACAACACCCATAGTTTTATATTTATTGTATTGATGCTCCATATTTTGCATATTACTTTGAACTTTATATACACTGTAATCGTCAAATACTATGACGCATGTTCTACTTTTAAGAAGACTTATAAGAAACAATAAGCACTTTGTGGATGAACGTTATTGCGCTTCACGTTTAGACAACCTTAGCACATGCCCACTGATCATCAAAGAAAATACACATCAAATGCAGTGACCCCATTGGCCGACAACGTCTTGAACTTTTATTTATGTTGCACTTATTTCTCAGGTATAGTACTGTCATTTTAAGACTTCAGCCTGGTGCTTTTAAAATGTTTCGTGAGTGAAACTGATTAAAACATATTGCAGGTTACGTGTATTAAAAATATCCTTTGTTGTGTATATTCTTGGCCAACGTAGCGTGGTAAATATAATGAAATACCGTAATAATCGTTTTTTGTGCCATTGTTGTTTTTGCAAATATTTTATATCCTAATCTTGCACTTTCTTTTGATCGGATTTTAAGACAAAACTACAAATGTCGACATGTAGGAGGCCACAGCAGGCAACTTTACAGGATGTAGAACTGCCAAAAATCGGTAGAAAATATTTCAAAAACAAGTTATAAGACATCTGCCGATGAGTAAACTTATTTATTGGGGATGCTCGTGAACTATTGATTTGAGTGGCTATATTGAAAAGTCAGTTCGCTTCATATACAACCCAAAGTCTGCATAGCCATAACAAAGACTTTGAACAACAAAATGTTTTTAACACACGTTTAAATCATTTGGCAACTGCCAACTGTTGGATTGAATGTTTGTTATGTATGTTTGCTCCATATGTATGTCTGCCAAACTATTTCAACATTAACGGATTTTTAATTGTAGTTGCATACAATCGGACTTGGCCCGATTAAACATTAACCCTTCCATTTTCCCTTGAAAACTCCGCTCATGTCTCTATATTTGTTTTTCTTTCTTGTATGCTAATTTGGAGTTTGAAGGGCGACTATTGAGGTTTCGCACAATGCAAGTCTGCAACAACACCCAAACTTCTAAATCAAGGTTTCATTACAGGGGTCCTAGGTGCCGTTTGGGGGGGGGCACCGAACAATATTTACGGAAAACCAACATGTTATTTATTTTTTCGTTTTCGACCGTTAATTCTAATTTGTGCTTTTTATGTGACTCAAGACCTTTCTTATGTGAAGTAACATTTTTTTAAATTGAGCAGTGAAGGCCACAAATTATTGAGAGTACATGGGCGGGGGCAACATGTAAGAAGATTGGAAACCAAAGTTCTAAATCTTACGATAAATACCATCGGTGTCTAAAAAACCAGCTTCCCAATTGTTTGTTTTTTTTCATATATAAATTTTTGCAATTTCTTATACAGTTCGATCTTACAACCCGAGTATAGCTTTTTTCGTTTCTGGGCTGATTTTTATTTGCGCAGTTTTAAAAACTAATTCTGTGTATGGAAATCTTCAGTTTTGTGGTAATTTCAACGATTGGAGTATTCGAACCGTAATGAGCCATTAACCTTTTACGACAAGATTTTACAAACCGTAATAAAATCTGCACGTAAATCGAATTGCGACGACTTAAATGTAATGGTGCAAAACACGGCTGGCTGTTCGTGTTGTATTTCAGTTTAAAGCGGAGGTATTTGCTATAACATGTTATTACTGAGGTAGTGTACCGAAACGTTTTCCGTTTAGCAAACACAAACATTAGCTTAAGAAGCTCTTTCAATAAAAGGAAAAAATCGTTAATTTACCTAGGCTTTTAAATATTGCCTTATCGAATATTGATCGTCACCTTTGTTACACAGCTTAATAGTCGATCAGGTGGTCGTCGGGAGAAATACATTTGTAGCCTTCGCCTTTTGCATCAGACACGCCGCGGAAAGAACCAGTTAAACCTGATGTCGACTTGTTGTTGCAAGAAACGCAAAAGTTTAGTTTGATTTTTTTGATTTTTATCGTTCAGGAATAGTTTCATTTTACGATGAAGGCAATCGTTTTGTTAGTGTTTGTATTATTTTCAATTGCGTATGGAACCGAACTAAATGCTGCAGAGACGAACGAAATTTGCCAGCTGTCTAGACTAATTTTGCAAGAAATTTCGAGATTTGAAAAGCGGCTGCTGAAGCTTCATCGTTTGGACTGCTACGAACGAAATGTGAGCGATTCTAAAGAGTATTATAAAATTCCATTTCGATAGCTTCCATTTTAATATATGAAGGCATACGCGGTAGTGTTATGATTTAAACTAAATATCAAATCAAACGATTATATATTCTATAGTTGATTATACATATTTGTTTTCTTTTTTAGCTATAAACAACATCGTAATTATGGGTAGCCAGGATTAGGTTTGGGCTTAAATTGACTCAAAACCGTGCTTGAAAATTATCCCCGTAATTATCATACTATTTTTTGCCTAACGTTGAAAGCATTTCTTTACAGTGTTTGGAAGACGTAGTTGATTTTTCGCAGTGCAAGAGACGTTAGAAATATTTAAACACAAATCCACAAACGAACCAGTGGCCAGTTTTCTATTCCTAACACAGACAACTAAAATGTTTTCAGCTTTTTTAAGTCAGATTAGAATTAAAAGTTAGTTCATTTCAGTTATCCAAAATTAGAATAGAACTTTTCAGTAGAAAGAGAGTGGCCCAAATAATAGATAAAAGATTCATTCTTTTATTAGCAAACGTTTCGGCAATTTCTTTTGCCATCATCAGTGCAGTTAGTGTTCCAGAATAGAACTTGATTTTCGAAAGTACCTCCCAAAAAATGTTTTTTGTAGATGAAATTTCTTTTTTGTCGCACATTTATAAAAACGATTAACACCCATTGTACGGTATAATTCACCGTGGTTGTAAAATATGTTATGATTGAGAAAACGTAAACCTCTTTTTAAGACAAAGTAGCACTTTTGATACCAAAAATTTAGGAAACACATTTAAAATTATATTAGAATTAGAAGCATGCCGCTTTAATTCGTAAGGACTGAACAAGCAGCAGTCACCAGACACATCCCGCAGGGTAATTCTTACCTGCCCCTGCTGGGTTGTCTTTGCCATGCCAAAACGCGGTTGTTAAAAATTTAATGAAAGCGATAACCGGACGAAATTAGAAGTAGATTTTGATGAATTTAAAATCTAAATAAGAATTTCATAAACATTCTTAAATGATTTGTTAAATATTTTTTTTTTGAGTTTTCGTTCTCTTTATAATATTTGAGTTTGTAAAATCAAACACATTTTTTTTTCAATCTCAGTCCTTCCAATTGTCAGACCCAGTAGGTAAAAAGTATAGGGTGACATCGTTTGTTTATAGATTAAAGCACCTAACGTAATATTACACGTCATTCTAGAAATCGTACACCAAACCTCTGGCAAGCCCCAATACCTACGTCACAGTACGATTTTGGGCGAAAGACGAACAGCATGACAAGCTTCTTTACTGTTACGGGACGGTGGAAATACACGACTCCTCAGGCCAAAGCACTTTGAAAGGGTATCACTGCAAGGACCACGCCGTTGCTGCCCTGCGCCCTTCGTGTTCTGTCAAGGTGTTTGTCAACGAAATGTGCCCAGACCACAACAAAGATGCCCACAGCCTTAAAGTTTCACGTACCTATCACGTTTCGGCCAGCAGAAAATCAGGGTCTGCTGCACTCGCGTCAAGTTTTTGTACACAGTTGGCGTGCGCATTTCTACCGGTGGTTTGCGTGTTGCTAGGTGCACCATGAGAACACAACGCCCATCGAGTGTAAGGCTCTGACTTATAGGGGACCCGACCTTATATAATTAGCGGCACGGACAGGGCCGCTAATGGTTGCTATAGGATAAAAAACATATCGTTTACCTAAATCTTAGCTGAATGTATCCTCTTAAGGTATGTTAAATCGCTAAATGCACCCGCTATAGTCTACTTTAACACGTCACCTATATTCCAAATTTTTATTGCGTTTACCTTAAAAAGTCAAACAAAGCGCTGTGAAAACTGATTTTATAAGGTCATTGTGCCATTATAACAACTTGTCTATGCTTTTTTGTACCCATTTCCTGATTCCATGAAGCCTAGCAAGATGCGAGCATTTGTCGCCATTTGGTGGAACACTGTCGATCGTAAAATTGTTTTGCTGTCCCTTAAATATCGTTTTTTTATACCAAAAATGTTCTTTGTGCAATAGTGGTTTACCGATTCGATTAAAGCGTATTTCAGAGAAAATTTGCAATTAAAAAACGCATTTCGTTGCAGTTTAATCATGATCCCGATCGTGTGGCTGTATCTGCATTCTGTAAGTATGGAAAAAACATCGCTTTGCCTATTTAAACTATTCAGCACTTAGCATGGAATTAATGCGCTGCAAACGATTGGAATAATAATAGTTGTCCAACCTTTATAAGCAAGGTTAGAAAAGATTTCAGTCACAAATACAAGTGCGTATCGAAAGTTCTTTTTTAAGATAATGTTTACTTTATCCTATTTGAATTTAACATTCATTTACAGGAATGAAAATGTTAAGCTAAAATAAAACGCAAGCCTAACAATGTAAATCATCTAATAAGCTGCTGTATGGAAAGTCAACCTGGTTGAATAAAATAAATCGCATTAATTAACTTCAGCTGTGCAATAGTGAACTTCACCCTTTTTTTAAATTGGTGAATCACCTGTTTCGATTTGTTTTCAACGCTTGCATCAGGGCTCGTATTGGGATAATTCGGGGCTTTGAAGCGTCTGTGTTAGAACATGTGTTAAAAATTTTACGCTTCATGCTGACTGTATTGCAACTGGATTCAGGTGAACAGCGAAAGTGAAGACTAACCATGCTTTGGTATAAAAGATAATAGTCAGGAACAACATTATTCACCAGTACTGCAGACATGTATAATAAATACATTGACTAAACCGCGAAATAAAGCCATTCCCAACAAATAATATACAAAATTGTAATATAAAAATCTGTAGTCTGCATCGCTTGGCAACGTTTTGTTATGAATGATTAGTCTGCGCATTCGATGTTCACCTGAATCCAGTTGTAACACAGTCCGCTTAAAGCGAAAATTTCTAACACATTTTATAACACAGACGCTTCAAGGCCCCGAATTATGAAAAACAAATCGACTCGGGTGGCTGAATGGAAAGAACCTGAGGTAGCAAATATGTATAGGTTAATTAAATGAATTATTAACTTGCAAAGTACCCGTCTCTCTTCACGAGAATTAGGCTACATTTGTTATTTATTAAGCTTGAACGTGAAAAGTAAACAAGTGTTGCAGAACACAGTACGACCGATGTATGCAATAATGCAGCATTGTATAACATATAGGCCTACAACGGAATTTACTATTAATACTTTGTAATAGAAACACCTAATCGGAAAAAACAAACAAGTAGAGCACAAGCAACAAACCGATTAGAGCAAATGGATAATAAAACCTTGGATGGCTCAACATAACACGTTGGACTTAACAAAAACAGAATGCGGAATAAAATTTACAATAAATGACACCTCAAAATCTTGGAATTAAAAAATAACTCAACGTAGCCTAGTATATAGATATTGTAGAATCGGGCACAATTTTTTGCAGACCTTTCTCTAGAATTTTTTTTTAAATAGTTTTCGGATTATTTAAAATACCTACCAAAAAATATTCGGTCGGAATAACTTATAGATTTTGGCGGCGGGAAGAAATATCTGTTGATTTACAGTTAGAAACCAGCGGGTGCCATTTTTGAAATAATACCAATCTATTTTTTGTTGGAGAAGATTGGATTATTATTGTAGGAATTTCCCGGGGTTACATATTTAAGTTTTACAAGTGATTTGTAGATTAAATACGTTGATCGAATAGTTGGCATGTCTATATGCGATCAATGCGGAGCACCGCGTGATTAATGCTTAGCGGTATAAGGTCGATATGAACGCCATTTCGCTAAATGGGCGTAAAGTATGTTCCGTTATAAGTGCTTCGCCCGGACGTACTTTGTCTAAAGTGGTATTATATGGCACAAATGGTTTGTAGCTAATGGAACTGACGGTTAAAACCAGGTTTCAAGTCAAGCATTACCTGGGATGCCATTCGAGAGTTGTCATTTTTTTTTTTTGTTCACCACATTTGCTTTCGCGTGAGTGCGGTAAGCCTTTCGTATAGTCTGGATAATTAGAAATCAAGTTGACCCTCTAAAACAGGGCGGTTTTTACAACTTTTTTTTACAACTACAGATAAATTACAACTATTTACCTCTGGGTTGAAAATCGTGTCTAGCTGGCAAAAAACTTAAAGAAATAACGAATTTGTGAAGTGGTGCGCAACGCAAGCAAGGGTTTTTTTTACATTGTATTTTAACATTGGTGTCAAAATGTAACATTTATATTATTAGTGTAATTGCGAAACTTAACGTTAGGTTTAGTTACATGGCGTTTAACCCATGCAAATTCAACTCTCAACTCGGAAAATCTTTGCTACAAAGCATGCACAAAGAGCGCTTTTTATTGCAACTTATGAGTAATAAAATTGTAATATTTGGATTTTTGGCCATTAAAGATAACATAAATTTTTAGTTTACCTTGAATATTGTTTTTGTTTTTTTGGCCCTGTATACATTTCATGTCGTAATTCTACTAGCAATTAGACGGCACCTTTAATCCGGTTACACACACAGGCTTAGAGCACTGCTATAAAGAAAGATGGCGGGGAACTCGAAATCACATAAAACGTAAAAGCGATAAAACGTAAAAATGTTGTAAGTATTGACTATAAAGAGTTATAAGACCTCCACTACGATGGCGAAAGAACAATAGAAGTTGGGTCACAGTTTTACATTAGAAAGTTGTGAATATATTGTCATCACTCATCAGTCTTAATAACGCTAGTAGTTAATTCTCTATACCAAAAGCAATGTTCAAAATTAGATTTAGTAAGGTGAAAACTCGATTTAGATAACGAAACACTGTACAACATTATAGGCCAGACTTTAACCGTGGTTCAAACGTGAAACTGATATAATTGCTCGTAACCCTACGAGTGTGGCAAAAAAAAAAACGGAGCAATAAAGTACAGTTTATCCTCCATTAAATGTAGTGCTTTAAGGCAAACGTCGTATTTTACGATTCGTAAATTGGCGAACCCTATACGCTTTGGCGCCTAGTACTCGGAGTTCGACAATGAAGTTGAGCTTAAAAAGGTAAAGAGCTCCACATTCGACACGTCAACTGCCACGCACAGATTTACATCCTCTTTTTCTACCTGAACGACGTGTCGTAAATCGACTATTTGCGCTCCCGTCAAACCCGCACGGGCACGTTCAATAGGTAAAAAGGGAACCAAATATTCCAAGTGAACGCGAATTGAATAGGCAACCATGTTTCAGGCCATGTATATTACAAGCTGTATTATATCTAACTTTTAAGAGCAGTTAGGCAATAATTTAGTCTTATAATTTAATGTTAGCCTATATATTTAGCAGTTACAGCAAGTAGGATGAGCAATGCTTGCTTCGGCAAAAGTATCAAGGCAAGAAACCTGATTGTACAGCTGTTTTCAGATATAATTTGTTACATTTATGACTTCAAATCACGCTTAAAAAATATTTACATCAACATAATGCGTTTAATAGTGTTGGCGACGTAACAAGAACTATTCTAATTACATGTATAAAGAGACTAAAGCGTACAACCAAGAGTCTTAGCACTGAGGCGTCTAAAGTAAAATTTGCCAAGTTTTGCTAAATTAATTGTTTGACTCTTGTAACTAAAAGTGTTTCCGTTGCATTCCAATTGATTTTATTAATTCGGTTAAAGGTTTTTGTTTAATTAAACAACACAATCTAGGCCTAATATAGACTTACTTAAATATGTGTCGGCAGTATGTTTTTTCAAAACAAATTTCATTAAGGTGGGGCCAATAAAGCTGTCACCTGTTCGAACATTCGAACATATTCCATTTACGTTATTTGGAAATGATTGCCTAATCTAGCATACCACAAACATTGTGCGTGGTAAAGAAGCATGCCTTTTTTTCTTGAATCAAATTGTACTGCCCACGCTTACTTAACACTTGCTCAATAAAAGTTGGCTATTATTCAGAATAAATGTTTAATAAAAATTGTAGAAAATAAAAGTAAAATAAATTAAGAAGCACTGTTCGAGATTTCCTAAAATTAGGACTGCCTTGATTCATTTCAGTTTAGTGTCAATGTCGGGATAAAAAATTTCCAGAGGCAATGAAAACATATAGAATCAAGCGTGCCATTTTCTTCGTTGTCATTTCGTTTGTTGCAAAAACTGTATCGTGTGCTGCCATCGGGGAAAGGGACAGCGAAAGTTATGAAGTCGGCGAAATAATTCAGCTGGCCAAGCAGGCCCTGCTTGCAATATCACCATCCGAGAAGCTCCTGCTGACCTTCGAGCGTCTAGAAGGACACGAAAAAAGCGTAAAAACTTTCAAGCTAATTTACCTTTTCTACCTCCGAAAAGAAATTGCAACTAGCAAAACTTTCGTTTGTCGGCCAGAGGAAATCTATACACACGGTTTAGAAAACTGTCAATTAAACTTGAAAAAAAGTAGTCGCATATCGTTCAATCCCTATAAAACGTTTCAACAATTATTAAAGTAACGCACATTATTTGGGTTAGGGTGTTGGTTAGAATTTGGGTGAGGGTGGGTCAAGTATGAATATTTAATAATATTGCTTGACCTACCCAAACCCAAGCGTTAACCCGCACCCTAACCCAAATAATGTTCGTTGTGGTAGGATCCAAGCGCCACCTATAGCAGTTCTTTTAAGTACTTTTAAAAAGGCGTCGCCAAAGATTTGCGAATAACGTTTATTTTTTCTAAATTGGAAATCTGTAATAGTTAAGCAGCGTACAAGCATTGAGAACACAAATAAATTTTCACATTGCTCGATATAATGGTATTTTTCTTGATAACTATCAGCCCCAAATCTGTAAAAAGCGTAAGTTGCACGTTTATAAATATGAAAGATTTAAGCTTCTAGGTGTTATATATTTACCATACAATGGCATTTTGCAAAGAGGATTTATCTTCACATAATGAAACAAAAATAATACATAAAATGTTTCACAGAAAGATTTCTCCGCGCCTTCGACAGATCCAGCAACGGACGTCACTATTCGATTTCGGGCCTGGGAGGAGAACAAGAACCAAACGTTTTTCTGCATTGTCACACTGCGAGTACCAAATTCTGCTGGACAATTTGAGATGAAGCAGCACAATTGTACTTTAGGTAAAATTATATAATTTAAAGAGTCAAGACTATGACTAACTTGTTAAAACGGTATTAGTGTAAAAAAATCGAATGGCTAAATAACGGGCAAAGTTTAAATATCTCGTCCTTAAAAAAGTATTGCATGACAAATTAATTATTCACTTAGTATGTTTTTTTTTTTAAAGTGTGGTCGGATCAATACAATAAAAATAGTCAAATTGTAGATTTGAATAAATAATTGACAAACCTGCAGTTCAAATATGATGAAATGATATCTCCTCCGAAAGTAACAAATGAGAATAGTGTAAATAAACATCAAGGGGTAACATGGATGCTAAAATCCAGTGAATCAACACAGAACTATAATTTTATCCCTAATGATAGCGCAAAAAACGTATTCGTACACTTTCTAAACAAGTAGAGTTACGCGCATAAAGTGTTTTATCAAAAATGTTTCCATTGTGCTAAATGCCATAAAACAAATTTAAACAATAAACAAACTATATTTAGGTGATGAACGGAAGGTGTTCGACGTGAAATCAAGTATGCACAACGACTACCTTAAATAAAATGCTCAGGAAAGCGGTTTTAGATCTTGTAAACTATGTCTTTATTAAGATTTCGTAGTGTACGGAATGCTTGTATGCATGTTAGGTAGACATCCTATACTTGTTTAGCACACTTCGCCACGATTTACTTCATATTTTATAACTTTTAGCATCTTTTATGAATAATATTTTATTTTTTCTAGTTGGCTTACCTGCAAATATGTTGTCACGCAATAATACATTTATACCCTGTTAAGTTTACAATTTACCTGTACAAGCCTTTTTGGTAAAATTTGTCACTTAAGATCCATCTGTTGAGTTATGGTAAAAACAATTAATTGATTAAAAAGTTATGGTAAAAACAATTGATTGATTCAAGTGGTACACAAACATTTTGTCTTAGCAAACCTCACGCTTCTTAAGTTATAGCACACACCGTCAATAATTTGTGTTATAGAATCAGATAGCGGATCCTATAGCTGGTTTTGCCCAATCTATGAATTGTAGCGCGGCTGGCGCCACATCCGTTTTGGTCTACTGAGAGGCATATGTGGAAACTGTACAGTGTATTTTGGCCTAGCTGGTAACTTGTCACTTTAATTGAGGGTATGACAATCATTGTAAAAAAAAGTTTTAAAAGAGTCGTGTTGGAAAACTTGACATTATATAGGTTTTAAGGGCAACCTATAAACCTACGTGACAATTTAACACAGGGGTGGGCAATTATTTTTAGCCGCGGGCCGCATGAGATACCTAAAATATTGTGGCGGGCCGGGTCAAAGATAAGATCTAAAATTCATACAATATGACGTCATACTCTGACGGTGTAAAACAAATAATCAACCATTTTGTTATTACGTTTAGAGTTGTGCAATTTAAGTCGGATTTAAAGAAGGTCACAAAATGTCGCGCGAAGCGCGAAAAATTTGCGACTGTGTTTGTTTGAAAATGCTAACTTTAATTTAGATTTAGATGGTACGTGAAGCATTGAGCATCGACTAAAAATGTACATTGCTTGATATATTAGCGTTTAAAGTTGTGGTGCGCGTTGACCCAAAACTTACAATTAAAATACGTGAAAATTTCGTACGAAAAATTTACCTATTTGTTTTTTCTTCTTTTTCAAAACTTTAAGTTACCGATGTGTAGGCTAAGTTTAAGAAACTTAGCCTAATATTTATATATATTTTAAATATTATGCTAAGTTTGTTATACTTTCGTTGGAGAGAGTGCCACTGAGCAGAGGACGCTATTTGTCTGTGGAGTTGCCAAAAAATCGCGTGGAACACACGAGCAACACAAAAGAGATTCGCGCGAAGCGCGAAAAGAATTTCCGTTTTAGCATTTAGAACAGGCTAAAAATCGAATTTGTCGGGGTCTTGACAAGATCTGTCAAACTTGCCCTGGTTTTCGCATAGCTTATGTATTTTATTGAAAATAAGCCGGGGGCCGGATTAAACTGCTTGGCGGGCCGTATGTTGCCCTGGTCTGGCTTAACAGGTAGGTTGCTTTTGTCGGGTTTCTTAGTGAGTTCTTCTCGCCTGCCTTTGCTAATTCTTCACACACCCTTAAAGGACCAGGCTTTTTATTTTTATTTATTTTTATTATTTTTTTTGGGCAAGAGTAAATTTTGCCAATTGTATCACATAATGAAAACGAATAATGGAGAGACAAAGAGCGCTAAACGTGTTTATTTACAGTGTGTCAAACAATAATTGTACTAAACTATAATGCGACGGCGTATGCAAAAAAATCGGTTAAAAATATTTTTGATGTTAAAATTAGGCTAGGGTACTGCTGACATGGATGTCGAGAGTATGTGTTTAATCGGGGCTTGGTATAATTTGTTACACAATTAACATGACCCCTAATAATCGGCCTATTGGATGCAAACCGCTATACCAGTGGTTCTCAACCTTTTTCTTTCGTGGCCCATTTTCGTTGCACATAAATTTTGTGGCCCAATAATTTTTTTATGAAAAAACAAACTATAAAAAAGATTTAGAACAAAAAATAGCGGAGCATAAATCAAAACAGATTATTATTTATTCAACCGTGCATTAGTGAGGTACTTGCTTCTGAACAATATATTTACGTTTAATTTGCATTCCAAACCATTATTCCTGTAAAATAAGGTATAGTGACACAAATGAAACTAAATTCTTCAATAAATCTAGCTTTTTTTAAATTTGTCTGTGGCCCACCTAAAAAGCTTCCATGGCCCATCAGTGAGCCATGGCCCACTGGTTGAGAACCGCTGCGCTAAACGCAGTGTCTTAAAACTCTATTAAATATTGGCCAAACGTAAATCAAACAATATAAGGCGTAAACCCATAGGAAGCGGAAAACGATTATAACGGGACTTAGACGAAAAATCGCAATCGTTTCCAATTTTTTTGTTGTCCTACCTAAAGCCCGACTATGCCCTCATTTTACTCACAGTTACACGAACAACCACCGCATGGAAAAACAACAACAGAAAACGTGATAAGAATCAACAGAAAACGTGATAATAAGATAAGGAATAAAACTTTAAAGTTGAAGTGCAGAAGTGAAAAAGAACACACAAGCGAAAAATTATTCGTGCAACATTATCCCCTTTACAATTTCGTTGCCTACCAGGGCAACATTGTTAATGAAAGGTCTCCACATCGGGGTAAGAACGTATCTTGAAAAACGTTATCCCCTACTTCAGTGGTTCTTAATATTTGGTAACCTTTCGAACCCCTATGATACTCTGTAAGCTTTCTTTGAACCCCAAATTTGTTTCGCTAGCATTTGATTTTTCCTTCTAGCAGCTGAAACTGGGCGTCGCCGCTCGATTACTCGTATTTAAGTTATAGCACACACCGTCAATAATTTGTGTTATAGAATCAGATAGCGGATCCTATAGCTGGTTTTGCCCAATCTATGAATTGTAGCGCGGCTGGCGCCACATCCGTTTTGGTCTACTGAGAGGCATATGTGGAAACTGTACAGTGTATTTTGGCCTAGCTGGTAACTTGTCACTTTAATTGAGGGTATGACAATCATTGTAAAAAAAAGTTTTAAAAGAGTCGTGTTGGAAAACTTGACATTATATAGGTTTTAAGGGCAACCTATAAACCTACGTGACAATTTAACACAGGGGTGGGCAATTATTTTTAGCCGCGGGCCGCATGAGATACCTAAAATATTGTGGCGGGCCGGGTCAAAGATAAGATCTAAAATTCATACAATATGACGTCATACTCTGACGGTGTAAAACAAATAATCAACCATTTTGTTATTACGTTTAGAGTTGTGCAATTTAAGTCGGATTTAAAGAAGGTCACAAAATGTCGCGCGAAGCGCGAAAAATTTGCGACTGTGTTTGTTTGAAAATGCTAACTTTAATTTAGATTTAGATGGTACGTGAAGCATTGAGCATCGACTAAAAATGTACATTGCTTGATATATTAGCGTTTAAAGTTGTGGTGCGCGTTGACCCAAAACTTACAATTAAAATACGTGAAAATTTCGTACGAAAAATTTACCTATTTGTTTTTTCTTCTTTTTCAAAACTTTAAGTTACCGATGTGTAGGCTAAGTTTAAGAAACTTAGCCTAATATTTATATATATTTTAAATATTATGCTAAGTTTGTTATACTTTCGTTGGAGAGAGTGCCACTGAGCAGAGGA
This sequence comes from Ascidiella aspersa, assembly GCF_963924565.1. Classification (NCBI taxonomy): domain Eukaryota; kingdom Metazoa; phylum Chordata; class Ascidiacea; order Phlebobranchia; family Ascidiidae; genus Ascidiella; species Ascidiella aspersa. The sequence goes on from NC_139452.1 coordinate 11,962,569, forward strand.
CGCTATTTGTCTGTGGAGTTGCCAAAAAATCGCGTGGAACACACGAGCAACACAAAAGAGATTCGCGCGAAGCGCGAAAAGAATTTCCGTTTTAGCATTTAGAACAGGCTAAAAATCGAATTTGTCGGGGTCTTGACAAGATCTGTCAAACTTGCCCTGGTTTTCGCATAGCTTATGTATTTTATTGAAAATAAGCCGGGGGCCGGATTAAACTGCTTGGCGGGCCGTATGTTGCCCAGGTCTGGCTTAACAGGTAGGTTGCTTTTGTCGGGTTTCTTAGTGAGTTCTTCTCGCCTGCCTTTGCTAATTCTTCACACACCCTTAAAGGACCAGGCTTTTTATTTTTATTTATTTTTATTATTTTTTTTGGGCAAGAGTAAATTTTGCCAATTGTATCACATAATGAAAACGAATAATGGAGAGACAAAGAGCGCTAAACGTGTTTATTTACAGTGTGTCAAACAATAATTGTACTAAACTATAATGCGACGGCGTATGCAAAAAAATCGGTTAAAAATATTTTTGATGTTAAAATTAGGCTAGGGTACTGCTGACATGGATGTCGAGAGTATGTGTTTAATCGGGGCTTGGTATAATTTGTTACACAATTAACATGACCCCTAATAATCGGCCTATTGGATGCAAACCGCTATACCAGTGGTTCTCAACCTTTTTCTTTCGTGGCCCATTTTCGTTGCACATAAATTTTGTGGCCCAATAATTTTTTTATGAAAAAACAAACTATAAAAAAGATTTAGAACAAAAAATAGCGGAGCATAAATCAAAACAGATTATTATTTATTCAACCGTGCATTAGTGAGGTACTTGCTTCTGAACAATATATTTACGTTTAATTTGCATTCCAAACCATTATTCCTGTAAAATAAGGTATAGTGACACAAATGAAACTAAATTCTTCAATAAATCTAGCTTTTTTTAAATTTGTCTGTGGCCCACCTAAAAAGCTTCCATGGCCCATCAGTGAGCCATGGCCCACTAGTTGAGAACCGCTGCGCTAAACGCAGTGTCTTAAAACTCTATTAAATATTGGCCAAACGTAAATCAAACAATATAAGGCGTAAACCCATAGGAAGCGGAAAACGATTATAACGGGACTTAGACGAAAAATCGCAATCGTTTCCAATTTTTTTGTTGTCCTACCTAAAGCCCGACTATGCCCTCATTTTACTCACAGTTACACGAACAACCACCGCATGGAAAAACAACAACAGAAAACGTGATAAGAATCAACAGAAAACGTGATAATAAGATAAGGAATAAAACTTTAAAGTTGAAGTGCAGAAGTGAAAAAGAACACACACGCGAAAAATTATTCGTGCAACATTATCCCCTTTACAATTTCGTTGCCTACCAGGGCAACATTGTTAATGAAAGGTCTCCACATCGGGGTAAGAACGTATCTTGAAAAACGTTATCCCCTACTTCAGTGGTTCTTAATATTTGGTAACCTTTCGAACCCCTATGATACTCTGTAAGCTTTCTTTGAACCCCAAATTTGTTTCGCTAGCATTTGATTTTTCCTTCTAGCAGCTGAAACTGGGCATAATCAAATTATTAGGTTAAATTTACCAAAATTTCAATTTATAACGTTACATGAAACCCTGGAACATAAAAGAGATTCGAATTAAGCTTGAAATATCAGCAATTATATTTCAGAGGACGTTCTCTCAGAACCCTTAAAACAGCTGCGTCGAACCCCAAGGGTTCGATCGAACCCTGGTTAAGAACCACTGCGGCCTACTTCAACAGAAGAAAAACAATCGTCAATACAATTTAATTTTAACTTTATAATTTTTACAATCGCCATCCAGCTCTACAGGACATTTAATACGATTGCACAAATGAAATTAGAGGAAAACCAAGCTCGAAATATCGATGGGTATTCTCCAACCAGATTTCTTCGGTCAATTCTGGCCAGTATAGTGGCTGCAAAACGTTCCTAATTGCATTACATGGGCTATCTGAGGAATAATTCGTTCAAATGTAGATTGTCCAATATGAAATTGATAACACGGATTTTGTAGCTGTCTTCAGTTGCCAAATAACCATAGCACTGACATATTTCGAAAAAACAACTCTGCAATTATCATTTTAAACTAGGCCTATTGGTAAAATAAAAAAGTCTTACATCAAAGTTATTATAACCTTTAAGTTGGTCGCCGCTCGATTACTCGTATTTTTCGTTTTTTGTCTGATTTTACCAGTTTGGCCAGTTTAAAAAACAATTTTTAAGACATCCTTGCGTAATTTCGAAATTTATCTTCTTAGTGTAACAAAGTGTATGGAAGGAACCCCTCTTTATACCCTCTTTATATGTTTTCACAACACAGGGTGCTCAGTACTTGTGTTTACGTGAAAACGCTTGTTACGTTTCAAAATTCATATTACTGCCAAAGTTGCCGTTAATTTGCCTGCATAATCACGACTTCATTATATAGCCTATAGCTTTGACTATAGTTTAAGTCTCGCGCGCTTTGCCGATGGGGATTGGACTAAGACGCTTTCAGACAAGACGCGGCATATCTTTAAATCTGGTGGGGACCCAGTCTAAGGAATGTAATGTGATACACACAAACCCTGAAACCTTAACCAGCAGTAAATTGTGTAAGTTAGTTTAGAGAGTGGGTGATCAACATCCTAAACACGTGACCTTTACTCGGACATGCTTTTGTGCAGAAAAGCTCATCTTCATGTAGCGTATCAATTAACGTCAGAGCTCATGTTATTCCTAATATAAATTGATAACGTTAAAATTAATAAAAAAAGCAATTTATAGTTCACATTATAGACAACTATGGCAAGTTCCTGCGAACTGCGGGCCTACTGAAGTAGTTTGCAAGTTTAAATAAATTTATCTCGTTAAAACGGAAAGAATAACTGTTTTACGAAACCTTTTGTCGTTACGCAGTGCGGGTGAGGTGTTCGCCGTTTATTGAATTCAAAAGCTTTTAAAAGCGAGACAAAACAGGTATAAAGATTTTTAGTTTTGTGTTTCTTCACTTTCCTTGGACGAAACATGCAATAGCAGAAAGTGATCAGGACACGAAAGTTGCCAAATGTTTGGAATCATTGAAGCCAGCGTTTAATCTATTTTTCCATATGGCGCGCCTGCACAGCTCTGAAGTGTGACGGCGCCCTGGGCCAGTAAACCAACGTAAAATGTTTTTCGTCTACCGGAATTTCTCCAAAATTGCTTGCAAGATTTACTTAGCCTATACTACAGCATAAGCTTCATTGTTGCAACATATTCATAGTAATGTCTGCTCTCTATTTAGTAGGCCAAAGAGAAAATTGTCTAAGATTTTAAAATTGTATGGATTTCAAATTGTGTAAACATGTAGCACAACCTTTTGATAAAAACAATTTGAGAATGCGCAAAAAAAATATGGTTCGTAGTTGGAGCCAATGGTGCATCTGAGATTTTTGCTGTGCGGCACTAAGAAAGTTGCAGAAATGACGTCATAAAGTTACGTCATAATATAAGTAGCCTTAATCAACTTCCTGTTTCCGTCGAACTCGTAAGAAAATTTGCAACGTGCATTTTGTCTAATATATATTGAAGGAGGAAGTCGTTCGTGTGAAACGGCAAGAATTTTGCAATTATTTTAAAAACATGTAGCTGAAATCCAGTTTTATCGAAAAAAGTACAACTGTGTTTATTTCAATTGACACAGCCCTTTCAAATATATGACCCATTCAGCATATAAAAGAGATATTGTTGTATTGCTCGAAATGACGACATTTGTATTTTAATACAACAAAACTTAAACTTAGCAGACTTTGAGTTACACCATATGCAACATGCCATATTTGCATAGCGCGGCCTATCGGCTGAGAAACGTTTCCTAAAACTAAAAAAACTACTAAAAACGAAAAGAAAAAATATCCTTACCCAGTAAATGTTGTTATAAAAATATAGTTTAAAGGCGCATAGGCTAGGCCCCCTCCCTATAAATTCGCCCCTGGTGCTAACTGATCTGTAAAGTTTCCCCCTTTTGCCGTTAAATTATCGTCTATTTATTAATTATTTGCTTTGTTAACAATTTTAACTTTTAATTTTTACGATTTGGATAATATCGCCTTTGGATTTATATAAAAATTGTAAGACAAATCCTTATTCTGTTCCACAGTTTTTCGATACATGTATATTGTCATAATTTTTTTGTATCATAGGAATTTGAGTTATGTATAGTATTGACGTAATATGTATTTCTATGATAATCAAATATTTTTTACCCGTTTAACCATTTTTCTTGTTGAAACAGTCTTAAAATTAAATTTAGAATAACTTGTTCGTTCGCAAAAATCAATATATTATTTTGACGGCGATCTGGTAAACTGAAAAAATAAACACTAACAAAAATACACTGTAGGTAAATAAGGGAAAAAAGAGGGAAACATCACAGTAAGGATTGCATAACTTAAACGGTTGGTCTCGTAGGTTTAGTAAGTGTGACACGTATATAAAACAATCTTCTCAATTTTGGCGCGGCAGATCGGGCAGTTTCGCAACACGGAGCCGCAGTCGATACAGCAGCAAACGTGGCCGCAGCCGAGCAGCACGCAGTTCCTTTCTTTATCTAAGCACACTTGGCACAGGCGCTCCTGCAGTACGCTATCTAGCTTCTTTTGGATTGCTTTACGGTCCAAGTCGAGAACATTAGCGGTTTTGTTTAGCGGCGTCTGTCTAGTAATGGCCGGGGTTAGCTTCTTGCTTCCCGCTGTTTGAATCAAAGTGACAGGCATTTGAGGCGGGGTTGGTAAAAGATGGTGGCCATTGCTGGCAGTTGCGGGATAGGAATAGGTATTTTGCGGTGGGGAATCACACGTGTCCATCACCTCGCACTGCTGGCTGCTTTCGTCGACAACCTGCTGCTCCTCCATTTCGGCCTCGAAGCTCTGAATAGCCTCGACCAGTGCAGCAACTGAGGAAAACTCGCACCCGTTCTTTTGTATCTCATTCGCAACAACGGTCTTTACTGTGTCCAGCTCGAATCCGAAGTTAAGCGCTTCCTTTACGATTTCGGTTTCCATGGCCGAGGGCAGCTTAGCGGCCAAGGGGCTTGGGACAACAGGTTTTGACCCACCGCTGTCGTCGGCGGCCAACCGGCTAATTGGGACGACGTCGTAGGGACGCTTGATGTCTGGGAACCTTTCCGCAACTCTGGCCACGTAATCGATTCCTTTCGACTTCAGCACGAATTCGCAACTACACAAAGAAATAAATATACTGTAAAACGTCCGCTTTAATTTGAAATGTGGAGTCAACTAAAGTTTAACAAATTTAAATGTACATTTTTTTTCTTTTGTACACAGTGGAAACATCATTATTTAAAACACAGCAAAATAGCATGCTTTGAAGCCCGTTTGTTTATTCAGAAAATAAGCAATTTGCTCACTTTCATATGTAGGTAGGGCGATTATTTTTCAACTTATTTTTGAATTTGTCAAAATTTACACGTTAGGTCAAAATTCGTCAAAATAATCAAATTCGATTAAAAATGCACATAAATCGTTTACAAAATTAAAAAAAATATAGTCGGCTCTTTGTAATTGTCGTTCAGTTAGTTTTAAATTATAAATATAACCAACGTCTTTCTTTTCTATGGTATTTTTTAGTATAACTGATTTGTGTTCGAAAGGTAGTCAGTAAAATATTAAAAAGCGTGTGGCCGAGGACGCCAAGACCCTAATACAGTACAACAATATGTTTTTTACATCAATATTTCTAATAGGTCAAAATGATGCTTTATATATATATATAAGTGAAACTTCGACTTACTGAGGGTACCACTTGGCGTGTTCGAACCAGGGGTCGTCGTTTCGCTCGAAGTTCTGCAAACCGCCGTTGCAGTAGTGGCACTTGACCCGGTCACGCTGGCCAATGTAATACAGACCAGCCTCGGCCATTTGCTTAGCAGTGGCAGCCGTCTGATTTGGCCAGCCTTTTAAAAAGGTTCGAATTCGATTTCGAAAGGTTTGCATTTCAGGAGCGCGCGGGTTGAGGCATGGAAAGATTTCGTTCGGCGAACTGCTGTCAAAGGAAAAAAAGGCGCGTTAAACTAAAATCGTTCAAGCGTGTCGTTGCGTGACGCACGACATGTTGCGCAATGAATCACGTGATATAGGCTTACCGTTGACTAGTCGAACAAGCGTGTCCATTGTCGCAAGGATGTGTGTGCTTGCATTTCTGGCTAAAAAATAACAAAAATACTTTTAACACCGTAAAAATTATAACTATATCACTAAAACAAGGTAATAGACACGTTTGGAAAGCACTGTTTGACAAATACTATAACCAAATACGGCTATTAGATAATGAATTCCAAAGCCAAAAAGGACGAGTAGATCGACAGCATCTTGATAAAGACGTTTCGATACAAACTTGTATCATCTACAGTTAATGTTTTAACTGTTTGAATGATTTAACACATTAACTGAAGATGATACAAGTTCGTATCGAAACGTCTTAATCAAGATGCTATCGATCTAATCGACCTTTTTGGCTTTGAAATTCATTATCAAACTACGTTACAGATTCGTGCATAGTGTACCCTGGGCTACATGTTTTTTATTGGGTTTACGGACCAACTTAACGTAACTTTGTTACCACCAGTGCCTGTAACATTTGCTTTAACTGACCTGTAGTTTAATTCATTCGGAAATCCAACGCTCTGAAGCTTTGATTGCATCATTTTCACTGTTCTTTGATATTCCAAGCAACCACAGGCTTGTAACAAATGGACACGCTTGTCTATCGGTGCAGTAGTTTTAAATTACGCTAGTAACTGTTCTGTGTGGCATAAAACGTGCTAAGTCTCAATTTATGTAGGCTATATACACTGAGCACCGCATATACGTTCACCCGGTGATTTCCCCGCCAGTCTTTTCAAGGGTATTCACCGAAAATTTTCCGGGCGGTGCCTCGCGCCTGCGTCATTGCATCACCAAATAAAGCTGTAGTGAAGGACACATGGGTTATGTGTTGTTGTCCAAAGCTTCGTAAATCCCGAAGTTATTTTATTACTACTATTTACGACTTCATGTGAAATCAGCATTGTTAATTTCTCCGTACATACATAATTAATGTTAACTAAAAAGTCAAGTATCAATGACATCTGGTTTTGCGAAAGGAATGTTCTAAAGTCCAGCAAATTCGGCAAGCTATCAAAGCAAGTCAACAAAACAGTTTTCTTAAGGGCGCTGGTTAAAAATACATGCTAGTAAATTCCAGACCCTTCTTTTTTTCAAACTCAACGTGATTCGAATTTGTCGGGCAAAACTGAGCAACAAAGCCATGACGAAAATTTCATAGTGAAAGTCATAGGCATTTAGGCCGAGGCCAACGGACATCTGTAACAAAGGATGGCCCTGAGAAATTCGTCACAAGTGCCAAAAAACAAGGTAAACTGTAAATCAGTCGTTTAATGAGAACCAGCATGTTCCATCTTTCTGTAATTTATACGACTCATTTTATCTGGGTTTCAAAAAATTTTGATGAAACTGAACAATGCCGACACATTGCCCAGGATTCTGACTTTTTAATTATACCTGCTGCTAACAGTGCACCTTTTATTTAAAACAAGATTGTTTTCTTATTAACCAATAAGTTTATTATAAACTGCAGATTTTATGTCAAAATTCATACAGGTGAAAACATATTATACCGGGGTTATAAACAAGTTATTTTAAAGTGACTTAAGTCCCAGTCAATTCATTTAGAAAATAACTTAAGTCAAAGTTAAGTAATTTCAAAAAGTAATAAGAAGTCCGAGTCCAAATAATCAGTTGCCCAAGTCAAGTCCCATTCAAATATTATTAGAGCAAGTCAAATCAATTAAAAATAATGAAAAAAGAAAAACACTTAATTTCAACCAAAGATTTGACCAATGATAAATATAGCATAAGGAGTAGGCTACTTTCGCATAAACAATAATAATGTTTTGTTTTTATATGGAAACAAATGTGTCTTGCTTCTATATTCACCTTTTGTTTTCTTTTTTTAATTCGCTAAAAACAAGGCAATTTTATGCTGCCCATGGCTTCGCGAGACCCTTTATAAAAGCGAAATTAAGATAAACCAGACGGGAATTGCCCGACGCTTTTTCTGGGGAAACACCGAAAAATAACCAGTCGTTAAACGGGCAAGCGGGTACTGAGTGAATAGGGAAATTTGCGTCGGGAACAGAAACGCCTGGTATTGTCGATAAATAGTAAATTTTTAAATAACAACATTTTGGAATTTTCATTGTAAGGAAGAAAAAAATTAGACGCTTCCCGCTTTTATCGTTTTACACATTTTATTGTTGTTTTAACTCTCCACGTATTAAATACAAGTGTAACACGCCTCATGTAGTTTCAGGAATCCGACAGGGCGTTAAATAGAGGGTCCAGTATTTTTGGCGTGACAGAAGTTTGGGTCGTGACGGAGTTTTTTTTTTTGAAAACAAAAATGGCGACGGGTTTTACAAAGTTTGACAATCACGAACAAAGTTCACACAGTCGTAGCCTACACATTCGTATGCATTGATTCTTAGTTCGTGTATCGTAGCAATACATGGGCTATTTTTGCCCTTACTGGGCTGGTCACTAATTTTATTTTACTTTTATAAACGTATTGACATTTCAATAGAAGAGGGAAATATACATATTATGTTTTGTATAAAACATTCGACAACCACCAACAAAACATATAACTGTGTAATAGCTTAAGCGGTTTAGTTTCAGAAAAAAATATGTTTTGGGGATGTATGTAAAGTACAGACAAATATGCTTTTCAACCATGCTACTGATTAAGCCCAACCCGTCATTTATACTTTGGCAGTACAGCATTCGACCACGCGTATTTGCTTATCGTATATATCAGGGGTGTTCAAATGATTTCTGCCATAATCCACCACAGTCAAACCTGACAAAATGATGATCCACCAAATGCGAATAGTAAACATATTGGACACGCTTTAGTTTTTATGGAGCTTTATTTATGTAGCCTAAATGTACCTACCCTACCCTACAAAATATTGATAACTTTGTAAAAGTCAAAAGTGAAGCGTGCTACAGCACCAAAATTGTTTTGAAAAAAATGATGAGTTGGCTTAGACCAGGGGTCGGCAACCTTTTTCTAGTTTTTCTAGTTTTTTTTTACTTAACTCAGAAAGGTCTTTGTGGGCCGCACAAAATGTTAACTGAGAATTGTGTTTTTAAAATGTTAGAACAACTTTTAATCAGGAGGACCGTGGATCTTTTGTTTTTTGACTTAAAAGCGTGTTTAATTACGGTTTAAAGCTCGAGCCCAAACGTCTTCATCCATACTACTGGATGAAGACGTTACTTTGAAGAAACGCGATAACTTTCATAGTTAATCTTGTTTATTTTTTGTTAACCTTTGTAAGTAGGGGCGCACGTGGCGAGCAAAGCAAGCGCGATTTTTTTAGGTACGGTATATCGGCATTTCTTTTAAATTTCGTTTTTATTACATTGCCGAAAGTAAAGAAATGTTAAAAAATGTATGTCAAATATTTTTGAATACCTTTTCCGTTAAAGCGCTGATCTAGTTCAAAAGACAGCATAAAAACGTAAACAAAGCTGGACGTAGAAAGATCATTCGCGCAAAGCGGGAAAATTATTCGCACTTTCGTAGTTAAAATATTCAAAAAGTATTTGAAATGGACTCGCATCCAGTTAGTCAAGAGGCGGCGGACCGCATGAATAATATTGGTGGGGCGCATCCGGCCTGCAGGCCGTAGGTCGCTGACCCCTGTTTTAGACTTCAGGTTTTACAATAGCATCGAATTGAGACTTTCTGTCGCTTACTGATATCTTCAAACGCTCACAAAGATTAGCATTTGGGAGTCTCGTTCTATGCTTGATTTTTTTACAAAATTCATTAACACTGACAATTGGTATTCACATAAGACACTGTAGAAAGTTTATTTTTTCAAGACTACATAAGAAGATCCGCACAAAACGTTTAAAAGATCCGGAACCGGATCGCGTTCCGCTCTTTGAACATGATCATACGTGTATGTTTTGCACTGTTGGTACGTTTCCGATAATAACCGACAATAGACTAGCGCTATGGAATCATTATTATTGCTGATGGTGCAACGCGTCATCCAAGCGTGTATGTAGCTCGACTTATATATGTCATTCACTTCCTTTAACTGTTTGGCGCAATTGTTTCAAGTAGAGTATGTCACAAAGCCTTGCGTAGGTACAATATATGTTTGTCGTCTTTTGACCGTTGCCACCGGGGCGGGCCAACCCCTTTTGGAACGCCACTAATTACAGTCAAGTATGTAATAGAATAGCGACGTTAGGTTGAAATGCGTGTTACCCATCTTTGTCTATTTTGATGGTAGTCTCGAGTTCTACGTAAAGCAACTGATCTGGTTTCCATTTATCGCCATTTCTGTTGAACTTTGTGCAACTATAGCTTTGGGATAAGTAATCGGGGGAATTCCCAAGAAATCTTTTCCTAGTCCCGCCCGCGGAAAATTCCCTTTGGCAGTTTTAAAGTACGTAAAGGTTTCGAGGAATACTAAAGGTACCGGTACCAAAAATGGTTTGTTAACAAGTCGTGAAATTGAAGCACTGGGTGTTCAAGAAACATGCCACATAGAAATTGTTTTCGCATAAACAGTGGGATACCCAAATAATTTTGGAAAAAGTTAAATATAGGAAATCAGCTTCAGTGGGAAGCATATTAAGAAAAACAACTTAAAATAAAGATTGGTTAAGGTTATGTTATCGAAAGTTTACTCTATTATTTTTTTCAAAGTGCGATGACAATTGTTTGAGTCTCGGACTCTCGGTATAAACGCTGTAAAAGATCCCCGAAACTTTAAAGTCTGGGATGGCAAATTTTTAAACAAAAAAAATATGTGTAAATACTATGGTTTGTACTATTGCATGTGATCAATGCACGTGTTGTTTTACAAAACAGAAACGTGAGATGAAAATCTAACAGACTGACAAAAATAATATATTATAATGTTGCCGTAGTGCAAGGGTAGCCAACACGTCATTCGCCACATTCACCTGGTCGATCGTGTCGAATACCTTACGTCAGGGGATCCCAACCTGTTTTGTTGGTCGTACCCCTTTGTCATGTCAAAGAGCTCTTCGTACCCAAAAAAAAATCTGATGGAATTTTTCAGATATATATCGCTTTTATAGCTACATAAAACGTTAAACTGTTTATGTCACACAAAAATCGCTAAATGTCAGTAGTTATTTTGTTTGTCACTTCTCAGTGAGGTATTTGTTGCTGCTTCATTGATAAAATTTGCTCAAACGATGGTTCGATTATACTCAAGGCAACACGTAAATCATCTGCAGTTAAAAACGCATTGTTATGAGACAATGAGGTTTCTTACTAGTTAAGAACAAATGGTTGTAGATAATTGTTCTATTTTCAAAGCAAAGACTGTAATGTCGTAATATCATTTACAATTGTAAAATAAAACTGAACTGTGAAATCTGTTTGGAAAGCTGCTCTGTGGCGCTAGGATGTTCGAACCCCTTGATGTTCAATTTCGTACCCCCAAGGGGTACAAGTACCCCGGTCGGAAACCCCTGCCTTACGTCATTACAGTATAGCTGTCGCACACAAGCGGAACATTAAAATTACCAATTATTGTCTGAACAAGCCTAATAAAGCGTTCTTTGACGTAACACATTAACTCCCATCGCTGGCTTTGAATGCAATAAACGCTTAAAATGTTTAATAATTAAGTGTTTTTTTACCGAACTAGTCGATCGAGAGTCTCTCAAAATATTGCAGTCGATCGCAATCAAACATAAGTTGGCTACACCTGTATAGTGTACTATTAACATTAAATATAAGCAGCGACAGTGACTAATTTTTATTTTATTTATTTTAAATAGTTGAAGTTGTAAGCTTAAAATGACGTCATGTATTTTATTTTCAAGGTACAAATTAATGTTTTGTGCTTGTTCTATCTATCACGAGATTAATTATTGCCAAAACGGTTTAGTGGTGCTTGCAAATCAACGAAGTGCTAGCAATATTTCAACACAAGAAGTCTTTTAGTCGTTATATTTACTCTGAACGATGACTAAATATAGAACAGTTGAAATGCCCACAGAACATTGCGCGACAGGTGTTTTCCCTAATATTGATCGCGTATTACCAGGCGGGAAATAACCTGAAAGAGTTGCCTAGAAAAATAATTGCCGGGAAAACAATGCTGTTTTATTACATCGCTAAATAAAGCAAAATTTCACCATAGTTTTATTACTTCCTAGTTTCTTAACTATATATAAAAAAAACAAAAAAACCTTTGTTTATCGACAGGAAGCGTTCCATTTGGAATTGTGTAAGATGCTAGCAGTGCCTTTATAATTTATATATATAGAGGCTCTGATTGTGCACAAATTGTACAAAACTGGCAAAAAGATATATTTTATGATCCCATTACGCATATTACATTTTAATTTGCATACAAATAAATACAACCTAAATTGGCCTGATTCAATGATAGATGCACAGACATATGTGTGTTAACAACTGTGATCTAGCCCTTCTGAAGCTGCTTTTGGACAAACGATTGCGGCTTACGTATCATTAGTACACCGAAAGCTATCGAATAGTCTTCAAATCGGTCGATCAGTAATGCAAGTAGGTCAGGCTAAAAAAACAACTATCCTGCAGTGAGGTTTGAATTCACAACCTCCGGTCATACCGGGTCAGTCGCTCTACCAACTGAGCTACGACAGAAACAGCACCAAAGGGCTAAAGGCTTGCTTAACAATAGTTCAAACTGAATAATTAACCACGATTTCAGTTTGACGAAGTGACTTATATGGTACCAAGAATTATTAAAAAGGAAAATATATTATAACAAGTTGGCGACAGTTTCAGGCATTATTAGTTCGATACATTTACAGCCATAAATTACATTGTAGCCTATACCAGGGGTGTTCAAATGATTTCTGCCATAATCCACCACAGCCAAACCTGACAACATGATGATCCACCAAATACGAATAGTAAACATATTGGACACGCTTTAATTTTTATGGTGCTTTATTTATGTAAACGCGACAAGTTTAATAGTTAATCTTGTTTAGTGTTTGTTAACGTTTGTAAGTCAGGGCGCACGTGGCGAGCGAAGCGACCGCGATTTTTTTAGGTATACCGGCATTTCATTTAAATTTCTTGCAAGTTTTTATTACATTACCGAAAATACAAAATGTTAAAAAATATATGTCCAATATTTTTTAATGCGTTTTTTAACGGTAACGAAACGCTGATCTAGTTCAAAAGACCGCATCAAAACGTAAACACGCCGGACGCAGAGCGATGATTCGCGCGAAGCGGGAAAATTTTTCGCACTTACGAGTAAAAAAAAATATAATAAAAAAGTATTTGAAATGGTCTCGTATCTAGTTTGTCAAAGAGGCGGCGGGCCGAATGAATTACATTGGCGGGGCGCATCCGGCCCGCGGGCCGTAGGTTGTTTTAGACTTTAGGTCTTACAATAGCATCGAATTGGGGCTTTCTGTCGCTGACTGATATCCTTAAACGCTCACAAAGATTAGCATTTGGGAGTCGCGTTCTATGCTTGATTTTTTACAAAATTCATTAACACTGACAATTGGTATTCACATAAAAACATTGTAGAAAGTTTATTTTTTTAAGACTAAAGATCCGCACAAAATACTGAAAAGATCCATCCGGATCGCGATCCGTCATTTGAACATGACCGGCCTATACAATACACATGTTATATTAAACGTATCTTAATGGTTTACTTTTATTTAAACAGCTTTAAGTACAAATACTAACGTTTACCAGTTAACAACGAACAAATTAACTGGTAATTCACGTATAATGATTAAATGATTCTGTGGTAACTAAAAAACACACAAAAATATGTCAAGCGCATTTTAAAAAATCCAAGTTTCTGCTTATCGGCTAACAAAAGGCAATTTGGCAACCCGGAAAAAACAACCATGCATTGCAACCAGGCATCAAAGGATAAATTTAAGAATATGGGAGAGTGGAGAAATTATTATACAACCCATTTGTTTTTAGTTTATTTTAATGAAGTAAACAAACACGAGGATGCAACGAACTGTTTAGCGTGTAATGTGACAACCTCTTAGCTGCATTCACTATATACCGTACGCCCAATTATAGTAGGGCTACATTTTCAGCACCTAAAAAGAGGACAATTTTTGCCAGGAAGTTAAACGAAAATAGAATTGTTACGTTTAAGTTCAATGATTTTTTACATTTCCTTGGTAGTTGCAGGCCAAATTTATAAAAACAAAATAAGGAATGATTTTTAACGAGATCGTAAAACTGTTTACACGAAAGATTATTGAAATTATATACAACCGCCAAGACAGTAATTTTTTTGAAATAAATACAACGTCTCGCCTAAATGTCTTGTTGAAAGTATAAGCAACTAACTCGAAATGCGAAAAAAGGGACATTTGGGCATTTTCGAGCGTCCTTGGAGGGCCATTCACTTTTCTTGAGAAAAGAGGACAAATCCTCCTAAAAGAGGACATATGGTAGGCCTGAATTATGTGGCTAGATGTTTGTCGTCTGCAACATAAATACAATGTTGTAATGACTTAAGTCAATGACTCACTGTTTTCAATGACTTGACTTAACTTAGGTCTTTTCCACAAATGACTTTGGTTGAAATGAAGTGTTTCCAATAAGCAATTTTTTTTTGATTTGATCTATTTATCCCCATTTTTGCACGTAAAATATTTTGCTTACATATTGCGTTTTTCTTATCTTTCAGTTCATTAGCTGCTCATTTAATCGGACGGGCTTAACAATTCCAATATTTAAACGGTTTATATTTATGTCAACGACGTGACGTGAAGTTGACCTGACTGGCACTTGACTTGGTCAACTGATGACTTCGACTTGGAATTGATTTGTTATTTATTTAAAATAACTTAACTTAAGTTTACAGCACTTTACAAATATATTAACTGGGTCTGTAGACCTAAAACACGTTTTAGCCTTGTTTGTTCTTGTGAATACAACCTCAAAATATAAAAAAGTGATAGTAAAGCGCATTGCAACGTAGCCTACGTCCATAGGCTAGAGCAGTGATTCTCAACCGCGGCTCTCAACTGAACATTTTGCGGCTCTCTAACCGAGTGAAAAATTAGTTACAAAGTAAGTAAGAGAAATCAAGAATTAATGAATTGTAACAGCAAGGATCCCGAGTACGAAGTACTAATGTTACCGGGTACTTCCATCCGGCTCTTTAAAATAATTTTGTGGTTTGTTACGTCACAATATATTTAGTCCTGATCGACAAGCTATGGCAAACACTGTTAATTAGTTAGCCTAGGCTAGCGTAATGTATATAATGTTGTTTTCTAGTTGCTTTCTTAATGTTTTTTAATTAAATGCCTACTGTTGTTTTTTATGCGGCTCCTTGCAAACCTTAGGTTTGAAATGCGGCTCTTGCTCTGAAAAAGGTTGAGAATCACTGGGCTAGAGGAAATAATTCTATCGGGAAATTATAAACAGAACATGGTTTTCTTACCAAACGTACGAAACACAAGCAAGTGAAGGAGTAAATAATAACGTTGTAAGTTGCCTAAAGTCACAAAATCTCTCGAAATATTGTGTAGCTAACTATTCGTTGCTGATAAAACTTGTCGTTTTATTTTGCTTTCTTGCTCCATCTAGTGACCAAACTTTTTACTTAAAAATATGTTGCTTTTATGTACGTATGTTTTCTCTTTAATCCGTATAAAGGGACTATTTTTTACAATAACTAGTTTACCGGAACACCTTTCCAGACCGTTCCGGATTAATTTTACCACTACTTAGAACTGGGCTTCTTAAAACTGTTTTAAGTCAGACCTCCAAATTTGTTTGGGTTCGCGAGAATTACGGAATTTTGGAGATGACGTAAAAATTTGACGTTATACACAAGTAGGCTAAAAACCTGATGTCAACAGTCTTACAAAAAATGGAATATAGTTGTTCTTTTAAAACATGTAATCTAATCTACGTTTAAGAAACCCTAGAACATACAATGTTCGAAGTCTGATAAAAAAAAAACATTCAGATAAAAGCAATTGTTTTTGGTGTATTGAAATAATCTTAACAATCAAGAGAATATATTTTAATTGTTTAATACAATAATACGCATTAACACCTCTCCTCTAGCCGCGTTCAAAAAAGAGCCAGTCACGAGTCGAAATCGTCTCAGTATTTCTACTAGGAAAATTCCCTGGCGACGCGCGTTGAACAAACATCACATGACGTCCTACAAGTCACGTGACAACAGTTATCTCCCAAACTGCTGTTTATGTCTTTTATCTTAAATGAAAAACATCTTTGCCGACATGCATTTACATTAATACGAGCTTTTTAGTTAACTTAGCACGCATGAATCTCAGTAATGAAATGTTAATAATTTAGAGTTTATTATGTGTCCGACTAGGTAAACTATTTATTTGAACAAACATCATTTATAATTGTTCAATTTTACTAATACAGTGATATATTTTATCGTTGTTCAATTCGCTTTACTTTCCTTGTTGTTACAACTTTGTTGACATAACTCATGTTCACGTGACCAACGATTTTGCACGACTGTTAAAAAAGAACGCGCGTGCGAAAGAATGTAGAACTCGTGATCGGTGAAGCGTGCTGTTGGATACACGCCCGAAAGCAGCTTTTCGTTGCTGAGTGGAGTTAACACTGAAGCAAATTATTTCTACAATTTACGCAACATTTTAATTGTTTTTAGTTGGATTTGCAGTTTTTATTATATCCACATTCCGAGCCTTAGGTGACTGTGCATAAGTCTTGCTGAATGTAACATTTTAGTCCGGTTTTGTCAAACGAGCAACTACTTTATCATCTTCGTTTATGTAAATAGCGAATTTACAAACTCTTCTGCATAGTTTTGATTTTGTAAATTATTGTCGAAAATTTTACAAAGAACATAATATTAATTTTTTGTAGATTGTTTGATTATTCAGTAACAACATTTAGAATTTTTTACGCTGGTCTAGAATCCTACCACAGTTATTAAATCAACGCAAAATATTTAGGTTAGGGTGCGAGTTTGGGTGCGGATGGGCCAACTATTATTATATTCAGTACCAATAACTTGCATAACCCACCCTAACCCAAACACTAATCCCTGCAACCTAACGCAAATATTGTGCGTTATGGTAGGATTCTAGACCAGGGCCGAATTGTCTTTTCGTATATATTTTTTGGTCACTTTGTCTTGTTTTTTTTTAGTTATTTTTGAATTGCAATTGATTTCAGAAAAATGGGTTTTGAAACTTGTGGTCCCAATGAGGCAATGGTGGTGGCTGGGTGTGGGTATGGTCGACCTCTCATGGTCCCTGGTGGCCGCGTTTGGGTTTGGCCTGTTATCCAACAACTTCAGCGCATTTCGCTCAACACAATGACCCTTCAGATTCACAGCAAAGAGGTTAACACATCAAAGGGTGTTGCAATTTCCTGTGTCGGGGTTGCTCAGGTAAAAATACAGGGCCAAAATCAAGACATGCTGGCCAATGCGTGTATGCAGTTTCTTGGGAAATCAGAAAATGAAATTCATCAAATCGCCTTGGAAACATTGGAAGGTGGGTTGTCATTAGCGATGTACGATAATAATAAATGCAAGATCTGATACCAAATTTAATAATTAATTGGATAAAGCCAAAAAGGTCAAGTAGACTATCTTGATTAAAATGTGTCAATACGAGCTTCCGATTAACTTAAGAAGATACAAGCTCATATCAATACATTTTATTCAAGATGATGTCAATCTACTCGACCTTGTTGGCTTCACAATTCATTATCAAGCTACATTACTGATACTAAATTGTTATTCCAATTTCAGCCATTATTTACTACGTGACTTTTAGTCTACTTTTATCTCTAATTACTGTACGTTATAAGTTGTATGGTGGTTTACCACTTTGTCTGGAGCAAATTATTAATGCATAGACTGAAATTCATTTTTCCAAAACAACTTCTAAAAATGACAAAGTGTGCATAACTGAAACTGACCAAAGTTTTTCCGTTTTTAATCAATTAAAACAACTTTACTAATTGGACATAATACAACAATCCTTATTATATCACATTTTCACATTTGGTTAACCTAAAATGTATTAGTGATTGTGTTTTCTGCCTTAATTTTTAAATTTAAATATTCAAAAAAAGTTGAATTTATTTAGGATTACTTATATATATATATACATAATATCCCTTGAAACTCCTTGCATGACCCTCAGTTTTATAAGTTGTGCTACTAAAACTATTAACTTTGATTTGACAACTGTTGTGGTTTTGTGCAAAAAAATTAAAAAAAGGTAAAGGTTTCTGCAGCTGAACATAAATTATATAAAACAAATAGCAAGTTTATGCCACCCATCACTCTTCGAAAATGAAACATATATATTATTTTCATCTTAAACCCATGTTTAAGAGCACATTTTTTCTTATAACTTTTTTGTAAAACATTTGTCTTTTTTTTAACTGCATCATTTGGGCTATGCTGCTAAAATGTTTTCAAGTCTACTATGATAGAGATATAGTTTATCATGCCAAAAGCTATGATCTCTTTTAAGTGATGACTTTTATATTTTTTGTTAGTGTTGCATCCAGAAATTGTATTTTAGTTTTAGTTTAAAATGATATGCATGATGATTCTCAAATAAATCTTTATTTCAATGCCCGGCTTTCTAGGTCACCAGAGAGCAATCATGGGTAACATGACTGTAGAGGAAATCTACCAGGACAGAAAGAAGTTTGCTCAGCAAGTGTTTGAGGTGGCATCTTCGGACCTCATCCAAATGGGGATCACAGTGGTGTCTTATACACTTAAGGATGTCACCGACACTGAGGGGTATGTGTCATAATGTTTTTTTAAGTTCTAAGCAAATCACACATGGTTATAACAAATAAAACCACATGAACTCTTCTAATATTAGTTAAATCCACATTTTCACTCTTAAATTTAGATGTTATATCACAATGCACGTTTTGTTACTCCCCTTTAGGCCCTCAATATTTCATTTTTTATAATTACCCTCATTGTTTGGTGCATCTCTTCTTAGAATCATCAACTTTAATGAAATACCATTTGAAATAATTTGCTGTTTCATGATTCTTTCTTGTCTTTACCAGTCCATAAACAAATAGTTTTTCGATAGATATCTTTTGGCTCTTGGCAAAACACGTACTGCTCAAGTGCATCGTGATGCCAAGATTGGCGAAGCACAAGCGAAAAAGGATGCTGGCATCAAGGAATCTATTGCTAACCAGGAGAAGTTGAAAGTGCGCTTTGAAAATGACACCCTGATTGCAAAAGCAAAGAGGGACTTTGAACTTAAAAAGGCAGCCTATGATATCGAGGTAATTGATTGTTTTGTATTTAAATGATATAACTTGCTCCATGTTAAAAAGTAAATATAGTAGTATAATGTTTTTTTTAAATAAATTTGCGCCAACTCTCAGGAGTAGTGTAAGATAACTGGATTTATTTTATTTTGTTAAATAACCCACACACTCTGCAGGCATCCTTACTGCCAGCATTATATACTAATTGTCATTTCCCTACAGGAAATTGCTGCTGCCTGCTTTGTAAAGTAAAAAAAAGAGCCTGTCATTTGAAAATATAAAATTTGTTACTATAATATAATTTATAAAAATGTTACAAACTAAATACTGTACAAATTACAGGGTTGCCACAAAGTCTTTGAATCGTTAAATGTCATATAATTAATTTGCATACTACAAAATCTTTGAAATGCCTTATCTAAAAGTCTTTGAATTTATTTTATTGTATTTACTGATTTTCAAGACTGTTCAGAAAATTTGTTGAACAATCAAAGTTTAGGTCTATAAAAGACTATATAATCTAAAATTCTTTAAATATCTTTGAACTTTTTTCAAAGAAGTGTGGTAACCGGCAACCCTGAATAATAATAATAAAAACGTTCTTTTTAACTTTAATGTTTTGTTATATGTTAGTGTACTGATTGTTAATTAGCTGCTTTTTGCAAAACAAGTCATTCAATATACACAAAGAACCGAGGCTAAAAATGGAGAATGCCTGCTTTTATTTTACCCTGACCTTTTACACAGTTGTGCCCAAACCCCTTGCTTTTAAAAGACATTTTTGAGAGTAGCAAGTGATTTATAGATTTTACCTTATACAAACATACGGCACCAACTAAGGCAGAGATGTCATGGATTTGGTAAATAAATGCCATCACACTGCCAAAGCTTCTGAAAACAATAAATTTTGTTCTACAAAAAGTGATACTATCTCAGTCTGAACCGGCAATGATCAGTATTAGCTAAATAAATCGACATGTACATCCCAAAAAACTATACCATGTGATTGCATAAGACCAGCCTAAAACCGAATAAAGGACTGCATGCTGCTTTTGGTCATTGTTTGCCCAAGGTTTTTTTCAAACTTCATAGAACTGTGTTATTGTGTTTTATTGAATTTTTTTAGGAAATGGGTGATTCTTTATGGAACCTAAGTCAACGTTGTTTATTACATATTTCCTTGGTAATTTCTAATCACCTACAAATCCTTTTCAATATTATTGAAATGCTTAGTCCAAATAAACAGCCTTGCAGTGCTTGCACTACAAATTCTACAATGCTGATTAGGACATCTGATTCCGTTATGATAGCCTTTCCAAAAGCACCCAGCATACTGTTATGAATATATGCCTTAATAATTGGTCAGTGTATTACTTTTCCAGAAAATAAACCCTGTTTAACTGGTAACTCTGCCTTCTCCCTCCACATATGTTTCACTTTTACCAAAAACATTTTTTTTACCCTAGGTTGAAACCAAGAAAGCAGAATCGGAGCTGGCCTACGAGTTGCAGGCAGCCGTGTCCAAGCAAGCTATCAAAGAGGAAGAGATGCAAATCAAGGTGGAGGAGCGTGCCAAGCAGATTCAGGTCCAGGATCAGGAGATTCTCCGTCGTGAGAAAGAACTCGAAGCAACCGTGAAGAAGCCGGCGGAGGCTGAGAAATATCGGTGAGAAATTTTATGTGGGAAAGTACATTTTGAAGTTATTATTTAACGTATAACTAAGTTGCAAAGGGTACTGAGTCTTGCAATGACGTCTTTGTGAAAGATAAAAGCATTTTCCACCAACTTGAAACTTAAAAATATTTAATACATTTTGTAACGACTCTGGTATAGAAACATATTTTTCATGTAGGTTACATGCGAAAATTACCTCTCAGGTAAATGAATTTTAATCTGTATATATGTTATTGGTTTATTTCCATATACAGTGTGAGCATACGTTTGGCAAAAAGTAGTATAGCTTATGTAGATTTTCTTTCTTTTTTTAAGATGAGCTGTTTCAACATTTTTGTTATTGAAATCCTCCAACTTAAGTTTTTTTTTAAAGAACCACTTTAGTTTAGCTTGCCAATTCTCAACTGGTCTTATGTATAAACATTGCACTTGTAGGTTGCAATAATAATAAAGGGGTTGTAAAATTTCCAGCTATTAATCTCTGTTTCACCTTAGGCGTTGATGTCATTTCCCCTTTCCTACTTTATGTGGTTCTGACACCGTTTTTGTCCTTTTCAAGGTGCTATGCATATTTGCAGCATATAGTTACTATGTTTATTGATTTTGGGGGGTTATTTTATTGTGGTTTTGTTATAACAATACTGGTAGCATGTTACATTTATTAGCCTTGCCATTTAGCCCAAGTTGCACTGTCTCACCCAACAATTGAAGTAACATTAAATCTTGTCAAGGCTATAGCTGTTTGATTTTGGTTAATTGAGGAGGAGTTTCCCTTTAAACCCTCGCTGAAGGCAGAACAATTGAAATTTAGAAAAACAGATCTAGCAAAACCCTTCAGCACAGCGCAACCCACAATAAATATTTGGTTCTTAGCCTCACATTTTGCCATGCGCAGGATATAGCATCTAAGTCAGTGTTTCGCAACCTTTTGTGGCTTGCGGCACCCTACAAAAATTATAAACAGTTCCCGGCACCCTTGCTCGTAGTTTTGCTGTGTGGTGAACTGTAACATTACAATAAACTAGATTGAAACAGCACACTAACTGTGCAACAAGGTTGAAAAAAACTTCTTTTACTTTTAACCATTTTGTCGTACAAAAAATTGTATCAAAAAGCTTGCCAATAGAGCAAAAATTGGATGTAAGGTGTTCATTCCTTGAAAAATATCAACTAAGGAATGAATCCAACCGGTGAAGTCCAACAAATTATTTCCTAATGCCGCACTTTACCCATCAGAAGAAATTTATGTCGACTTATTTCCATATATCTTTGCTTAACTAGATTTATTGTATATAACTGTTACACAACATCAATAACATTATACATAACGTCAATAATAACTAGTTTTATTTCAGTTGGATTGTTAATCATAATTGGGGTTTGCAAAAAGTTGCAATACAGTTACACCTGCGCATTTAATGGATTTTGCGGAAATGAGTCATGAATGACCGTTCACAATTGGTAACTTCTTATCGGAAGGCGAGTTATATTTTCACATCCATTTGGGTTAGCAGTGATAACAGAGCTTTATTTGTTGTCTGCTTCTGGACTTATTTGTTTAAGTAATGTGCAACTGAGTTGAGGTTGCGTTTTACGAGTTTTACATTTGCCAAAGGTTTTACAGATGTAACAGTTTCTGATGTAGCTGTCGCCCAACAGTTTATTTAAAAGGTCCTCCTATACACCCTAAAAAAATATGCTTATTTAAGCAGATTGTTGCCTAGCCAGAAATCCACTCGACTAATACTATAAACATCCACAGTACACCCTTTAAACGTAAATACACTATGAACGTAAGAGTCGCATAACAGCTGAGTAAAGAGCCGCTTGTCACCCCTGAACTGAGGTGTATAATTTAACCCAGTCTTTCTCAGCCTTTTATGACTAGCGTCACCCCTCTAAAATAATAAATACATTGCGACACCCCTATAAGATTTTCTCCGACGGTAATTCACTAGAATATCACAATAAACGGAAAGGAACAACACACATCAACTCTACCCATCGTAAGAACTTATTTTCGATTTAAAATTTAATTTATTACACTTTAATCTCACACAAAAAGTTCTATGTTTTAAAGGCGTCTGTTGTTCACCGCGCGTTTGTTCCACACTCGGTGCTCCCCCAGCGCTGCCAATGTCGTATATTTCCCGTTGATAAAACGAACCTCGTTACTGCAGCAGATTATCTTCGCTGAACTATATTTCTTGTATAACAACATCAAGAACGTTCTTGCAAGCCACGTTTCTTTCCGATTCTTAAAGATTCCCAAATATGCCGCGTCACCCTTGAGAATTACAAATAGCACCCCAGGGTGCCGCGTCACCCCAGTTGAGAATAACTGATCTAACCTTACGTTTTCTCTACATAGTCTGGAAACGATCGCGGCCGCAGAGCGCAACAAGGTTGTGCTGGAGGCAGAAGCCGAATCAGAGGCTATCCGGGTCCGCGGTGAAGCCCAGGCCTTTGCCATCGAGGCCAAAGCCAAGGCCGAAGCCGAGCAGATGGTCAAGAAGGCCGATGCGTGGAAGGAATACCAGGAAGCGGCCATGGTGGATATGGTTCTCTCCACACTGCCCAAGATTGCTGCCGAGGTCGCTGGGCCACTATCATCTGCCAAGAAGGTCGGTTGTCTTTCTTTTTTAACGTTAATTAAATTATACGTCCTTTTTACTGTAGTTGTTAGAAAAGAGGCGATATAGTTTATGTCAGTGATCCTCAACCTATTTTCACTTGCGGAACACTGACAGAGCTAAAACAAAATAGGTGGCAAACCAACCAAATAACTGTTAAGCGACAATAGATATAATGATATAACCATCAATTCCAAGGGAGCGTAAGTTACAGAAACGTTTTATTGTTGAATGGACCAAAGGCTCGTAAATCAATGACGTACTAAATGTCTCTATTTTATACTTTGTTGTGTAACGGTCGACCTGAAATACCTTATGTAACTCAAACTCGTAAATATAATACTTTCTAACAGTCATTGTGCGCTTTTAAATAGCAAATAAAACCTGACAATTGTGTTTTTATTTTATACATTTTTGTCTTAAATCTAATAATTATTAAAATGTACGTTTAAAAAAGCGCAACTATAAAACTTTGGGAACACTGCTGCATACCAGGCATAGCATGGAAATTGAGGAGTGCCCGAATTATCGGGCCATTGTCCGACAACCCATACCACCTATAGTTAGTATCGCAATTCGTCCGATACTAGATCTGTATTAGTGTCGATTCAATACCAATTTAATATAACCACTTCAATGACTTCATCCCTAGTTAGCGTTATAAAGCAGGTTTGCTGTTGTTTGTTTTAACGAAGGATTTAGACGCATTTTCATGTTGTTTGTTTTAACGAATGGATTTAGACGCCCTGCTCTACAATCTGTCAGTTGTAACAAATTCCTACCCACGAAAACCACACTTTAATGTCACACTTTGTATTCTGTACGTTGCCTGGAAGCGCTGTCATTACTTATTTAAGATAGCAGCCGTCCAACTTTACCCTGACAGTAGATTATACATTATTGCAATGTGATCGACTGCCGAAAAGCGCACACCAGTATGGCAGAATGCTGGCGACTTGGCGACTATGTCGGCCGAAGAATCAGCCAGAAAACCGAAGAAATTGGTGCAAAAAAAAATTTAAGTAAAAAAAAATTGAAAAAAAAAATTGTTTTTTTCTTTTTTTTTTCGAAAGCATTTTTTTTTTACATTTTTTTTTTGAACATCCAATTTGCAAAAACCTTGTGGTTGTTTCCACACATATTTTTAAAAAGCGGAAATATGTAATAAGTAATAACATTACACACTACAATTGGCAGAAATAAATTTTGTTGTGTCATTTTGAAAAAAGTTAAGGTAGTGTGAAGCACGTTGTTTAGTGAGAAAAAGCCAGTGTAAGGCTTATATACTGTTTATTATTTCAAAAAGTACACACTTTTGATCATACAATTGTTATGTGTTGGCAGTTTTACTTTGAATTGGCAAGTACTTCTATATTGAGTTGAATTCCTCTATGTTGAGTTGAATTCTCCATTTCTGTTAAATGTACAGGTATGACATTCGCATCGGCATATTAAGGATTTACCAGGCTATGCTTCTCCCCCTAAGGCCTAAAGTATATTTTTGGTTGTTTAATTACCCAAATGCAAAACTTTACCGTGGTTTTGCTAGGTTTATGTGTCTTTGTTTTCAACAAATCTATCCCAAAGGTAATATGCATACTATGGGGCATGTTGCAATGTGACTGTGACAATTTCTATTAAATTTTATTATAAATATTATTATTTCGAGCAATATAAATTGGAAATTTAGCCAAAGAATATTTTTTCGTTTTGAGCAGCACGTTTTTACACAAGTTTGCCTGAAAACAGCTTATCTATGTAACACTTTTAAAGCAAGAAAAGCAGACATGTACGTACACCCCCAGGCCCCTGGTTGTACCTTCACATGTCTCTTATGTATTTGTTAATGACTTAATGTCACAAAAAATTTTGCGCCTTCGGCGCTACGTTTTGTTGTCTAATTTTATTATTAATAGCCTTGTTTATCGCCAAAACATGACAAGGTTCGTGCATTCCTTAGGCGAACACATCATGTAAGGGGCGCGACCAAAAACCGAAGAATTTTTGCCAAAAATGCTTGTCACCAGAAGGCTGGCAAGATTCTGCCAGCCTGGCGCACACAACCCGCACACAAATAAATCGTTTGCTTTGTAGTCCGCTGTCCATTCCACCAACTAATGTCATAAATATTTCATTAAAGCTCGACTGTGCGTGGAGGCATAGAAATGGCGCCTGTACTGTTACAGTAGAACCGCATACCGCGAATAATTTACATTTTACATTTCATGATTCACAAAAATGTTGGATATTTTGTTCCTCATATTATGATGTTTACGCGATATTTCGAAAATAGTAAATGGTAAATGTTCTTTTGCATTTGGTCCAGGTGATTTGCCATAGCCCATTTAATACTCATCCAAATGATTCATATTCGTCACTAGTTTCTTCACAGTTTATACATTTAACACAGAATGGTCTGGATTGGCAGAACACTACAAGAGAAAATCATTAATGAAAGTTAGGGGCGCAACATGCAACCCACGTAGAAATTAACTTCACAGTAAAACCCACGACAATATTTTTTCTTTTGATTGAAAAGCATTCATCCTTGAACGGTATCCCTCCATAATCATCAGATTATCATTGCTTAAGTAACAAAGGAAGACCCAAATCGAACCCTATATGTAAAATAAATAAAAACACCACTTATTATCCAGATCGATTACGCTGTACCAAACCGTGTCACTTAATCGAAAGCAATATTGCCACTTAGCCAAACCTAATCGCGTCACTTTTACCAAACTAAAACTTGTCACTTAGCCAAACCGAATCGTGTCACCTAATCAAACCCAATCGTATCACTTAAGACTTAACTAAACCCAGTCGTATCAAACGTACAAGAGCAATATTGCAACTTAAGAAAACCCAATCGTGTCACTTAACAAAACACAATCGTATCAAACGTACAAGAGCAATAATGCAACTTAGCCAAACCTTATCGCGTCACTTTACCAAACTAAAACTTGTCACTTAGCCAAACCCAATCGTGTCACTTAAACAAACCCAATCGTGTTACACAACTAACGGCAATCGTTTCACAGGTCACGATGGTGTCCAGTGGCAAGGGTGACGTGGGAGCTGCCAAGCTGACCGGCGAAGTGCTGGACGTTGTCGGCAAGCTTCCAGAAATGGTCGAGAAGCTCACCGGAGTCGATATCTCCAAGGCCATGAGGCACAAGGGGCGCTAGAGAGACCTGGCATGTGACGTCAGCGCCCTAAAGACGTCGGGACCGATTTTGGATTTTTAACACCTCAAGACTGTTTGTTGTTAGATGTTGTTATGCGTAACTCATCTTTTTAACGTTGACGTTTTTGCAGTTTTGCTTGACTTGCACGTGTAAAGCCGATTAATGTTTTTCGGATTTAATTCTGTTTTGTTTATTTTACCCGACACCTGTTGGAATTGACACACCGATACAAAAGTGGCGTTAATTTGCTACCCCTAGGAATTAACCTTATCTGATTTCATAATACCAACATCACAGGGAAACCCACCTTAACCGTTATCCATTTTGTATATATTTAACCGCTTTATAACACTTAACCAGGCCGACGATTGCAGTATGCGCCCATTATCTTATCAGGATTTTTGTACAGTGCCTTCCACTTTGGTAGGAGTGGATTTATTTTTGATTCAAATTTGTTTTTACCAACCGAGACCATTTGGTAAACATTTCGGAAACAGAAGGGTCAAAACGACTTGATTGACAGTTATCATTTCGCCTAATATTTGTTGCGCTTATCTAGGCCCGTAAAGACCTTGCAAATTAACCTTGGTGGATTTAGCTTTCTATTTGGCAGTGTATTCAAGAGTAATGTAAATACCCAAAATCGTGTCTTCGAATTTCGTAATGTCGACACTAAACACGCAGAGATTAACTATAGATTTGCGATAAACTGTGTGTCGCCGTTCTGTCTATTCCGATATGCTGGTGATTCGCGGGATGGTCGCAATTGTCACTTCCTTCGGCGCTGAAAAATTTAATTTACGTTACATATGCCGTTGGAAACTAAAACGCTATATTTTGACAAACGCAATTTTTATGTTTTAAAGCGTCTCTTATTTACCGCGCTTTTATTCTATACTCGGTGCTGACCCCCAGCGCTCCCAATGTCGTTATTTCCCGTTGACAAAAAACAAACCTCGGCACTGCAGATTATCTTGGTTGAATTATATTTCTTGTATAAAAAGCACAAGAACATTCGTTTAAGCCACATTTGTTAAACCTGTTTCTCCAATTCTGTGTTCGATGACGTAGTTAAACTTAACGCGCCAGCTGGTGACGTTTGCTTGGTGACGAAATGATTACGTCATTGCTTGGTTAAACTGGATTTTTTGGGTAATGGTAAACGTTACTTAACCAATGGCTTCGCTCCATCTACATATATTGCATTCGTCCACTTTTCACGTTATAGTTCTTTAATTCACTAATATGTTGATATATATTGTATTTTTCCGTGCATAAGCGTGTAAATAAAATTCGGATTCTAACAAGATCTAGACGGTTAAGTAATGTAACCTCAGTCACAGAGCTACAGCTTCGGTAAGCGAAATCATTTACAACAGGGGTGTCAAACTGGCGCCCCTTTAGAACCATTAGGTGCGCCGGGCAAAAACTTTTGTAAAACGAAATTAAAATGTTTGGGCTATGTTATTACCAGTTTGTTATAAACTTTGCCAGTTTATCTGCTTAAAATTAGGAATATCGGTCTTTACCAGATGTGTCAAGCTTGTGGCCTCCGGGCCACATGCCGCTATTCAAAGATACACATGCCGCCCGCGTCAAGTTATGATATTTAAAAAACTTCAATTTTTCTTTATGACACAATTTTCTTGTTTAAAACCGAAGTATATTTGAAAACACGTCTAGCGCCTTCAGCGCAAATTTAATGTCGTACATTTTAAACATTTTCGTAAATCAAGGCATTTTCGGTGTATAAAAGCATAAAAATGAACAGGGCGCCCATTCCACTCTATTTCTATTTACAACTGCTGCGAAAACGTCTGTATGCAGATCCATAAAGGCCAGCTAGTGTAGATACAATAAATTTAATTGAATAAAATATATTTCTTAGTAATGATGGTGTGGACCAACATGCAAACAGCATTAATCCTGCTGATCTACAAAACAAAAATTATATTGTCAGTTTGCTGCTATTTACTTTTTTGTACCTTTCGCACGGAGTAGCCATTTCTGTTGGCTAAACACGTCTTGGAAATGCGATATTTAATTTGTTAACTAACTGCATGTAAAACTAAATGTATATACAGCGAAGATACAGTAATATTTTATCTGTCCGGTGCTTTACGCCGATATTCAGCTCTTTTGGTTTGTGTTTTGTAATGCAGATGTAACAGCAAACCAGCAAAAGCATGTACCGGTATTGTAAATTATATATGTTTTTTGTTTTAATATGGGGATTGTGTGACTGTTCCGATACACATAATCTAAATTTCAAGCACTTGAATATTTGATTTTTACGAATATCTATTGGAAAGTTGCAACTATACATAAACTTCTATCTACAACTAAATGTACACAAAATTAAACAACTTTTAAAGAGCTCAACATTTTCCCTTTTAATTTCGAATAAACCCAAAAGTGATGCGTGCGTTAGAGCAGGGTTTCCCAAACTGTGGTCTGTGAACTATGGGTGGTCCGCAGAAGCGTAACTAGGGTGATGCGGTGGGGTACATATGTCCCCGGGCGCCAAGGTACATGAGCGCAAAAATGAGGCTTTCAAAAGCCCAAATGAGACTGCTTGTTCTTTAAATACAATGTTCTATTAAAATTTGAATCGTTTTTTTCATATAAAGTAAGGTATATTATGTTATTTTAATAGAAAATGGGATTAAACATGGAGAAGGGGGCGCCAATTCTATAGTTTTCCCTGGGCGCAAAATACCCTGGCTACGCCTCTGGTGGTCTGTGTCGATATGACAAGAAATTGAAAAGTCACACATATACGTTGTACAGTAGGCCTACGTACCCTTTCAAAGATAATTGCCGCAGTTATTTCACAATTTGATGATTTCGAAAGCCTTTGCTATCTAATATGTATAGTCAACAAATTGTTTACGAAAAATTCTCGTATTCCTCGTCTATGACGTAATAATAAATCTTATCGCCATTTGAAAAAATACTTGTCCAGACTTTCCGTGTACTCTGACCGAGTCTGTCTTTCACAAATAACTCCGAGAATTGATGATTCATGCAGAAAGAAGCAATGCCATTCATCTCATTGATGTTGTTAGTTTTGTAAATAAAGAAAAGGTTATTTTTTTCTTTGTATTGCGGTCCGCCAAAACAGATTCACAAATAGTGATCCGTGGTCCAAAAAAGTTTGGAAAAGCTCCGCTAACAACAACCCAAGTCTGACACAAATGTGCGATACATCATGTCCCGAGTACAGCCCCGACTCCACAGCATATACTAAATTAAAGTGGATATTGAGCAATCCACTCATAGGGTGTCATAAATTCATCCACCCACAATACATTGTTCGAAGTTATTTCACCATTTGCTGTTCCACCTTTACAATTAAAGTCTGCGGTCTTACCGGTTTCGAAATTCGGTGCTGGGTATGCGAACTTGGGACTCGGGTAGTCTTATACGTGATTATACTCCGAATCCGCAGCCCTGCCGCATAAACGTATGTGTTTTCTAGCACAAATATTTATAAGCTATATATTTCAATTTATTCTATCAAGATTGGTACAAGGCGTCTTCTAATGAAACGCGCAGCACAAAATAACTAATGAAAACGCTGCACGTTTAAACAAGTTACATCACTTCATACAGTCCATATGTTCTGCCTTGTAAGAGGAATTTGCTATTTATTTCTGGTGTATATTACTTAAGCACATTTTCTAGGCTTTTCAAGTCAAACAGTTCCCGAGTTGAAAGGTAACATTGCCTCTTTAACAAATACTGATCTTTCATTTCACCGCTTTTTAATATCGCAAGTGACAAGAGCTTTTCCGTACTTTCTGGTTGGGAAACGAAGCGATCGAAATAAGTGGCACAATACCAAAATCTGCACATATTTCATTTGCGTGATTATCTCGTAAGCACACTAAAACGAAATGTCGGCCTCACTGTACCTTTCCAGCGTCATTATACACGTTACTTTAAAGACTTGTAACTCCGCCACTTAAACGTCTGTCTTCTCATCGTAGGCCTATGCCTTTTGCAAAAGAAGAAAATCGTTTTTTTACTATGTGATGAAGCGTTGACGGGATTCGAATCTGTAATAGCAAATTTCTCATACAACGATGGCTCGTTTTTTAATTCATTGATTTTACGAAACTGAACAGGGTTATTTCTATTCGCGCGAGAAAGACCAGTACAACCAGTGCTTAACAACACACGGATGCGCCCTCGATAAAAACTCCTTAATAAAAAACTAAAAAAATAGCAATATTTGCCCCTGATTGTCTTGTAGTCTTTGTAGAGTTGGGCTCCTACCTCTTTCTAGCTATTTCATTGCGCTTTACCTTGCCGGACAGTCATTTTCATACTCCTAATCTTGTTTGCAGAGTAGTTAATGCTTCTTCAAACTTCCAAGCGACTTTAAAGACTCGATTTCACCGACGTTTTTGACCTTTGTGGCCCGGCTGCGTTCAAAAGGACATAAAAGAACACTAGTTGTGAATGAAAAACCTAGGGCCTACTATGCAATGCAAACCATTCTTATAATACACGGAGGTTTAAAGTGAAGTTAACTAACTAGAAATCTCAAGGTTATAATGACTTTCTTAATAATTGCTCGGTTGGAGGAGTCAAATTAAAACATTGACGTTTAGATTTGGTGAGTCATCTTTAGCTGCTTTCAGTTGACTCTAGCGCCAAAATTAAGTGGTACTTGTCGTGGACACTTGAAACAACTCCGCTTACTAAAATGGCACCAAATCACACTGCTGGTTTTATATTTTTTTATTATAAATTATTTATTGGTTAATTGCGATGTGGTAAAGCTACGAAGCAAAAAACTTGTCGATGAATGGTTTTCAAAGCTTTAGTAATATTTTTTAAAATATTTTGATATAAAATGGCAACCGACTAATTCCTCGTGGTAACAATTACTCAGCAAATCTTTCATTTGTTGGTCAGTTCGGTTTCAACAGGAAATGCGTTTGTTAATTTTGGTATCAAATCGACGAGTCGTTAATAGAATGTATTGATCTTAAACCAATAAGTGTCTTGACAGAGATTACTCAGTCGTTGCCTAAAGTGATGCCTTGCTATTGTGCTTGAACTTTGGCTGACCCTTACGTACCAAAAATATCTATACTCGTTTGTGCGAATGGCGCGCCATGCCATATGGCTGCTAATATAATTTGGGTTGGGGTGTGAGTTTGGGTGGGTCAATTAATATCATTATATTTTTACATATTTACTCCATTCTTGCAATTTAAATTTTGTCAACTCGTTGGGCTGGTGAAATAAAAGTAGGAGGACCACCGCGGAATTAAATAATCAACAAATATATTAGTAGTTTTATTCAACCTGAAGCCAATTGTTTGGTTTCTCCAAATTAATTTTTTTTCCGCTGGTATTTAGGAATTTATTTTATATGTCTGACTATATATTTATATCTGTTGAACCATTCCGGAAAATATGAATAAGATCTCTCTGTGGCACGGCCAAAAATCTGGGTAACCAGATCAAAAGTAAACCCCACTAGTGTAACGGAAACATTAATTGAGGTGCATATTATATATTTTTTTAATATTGGTTTGGTTTGTTAAAAAAATGATCGGCACAGTGGCCATTCTATAAATTTTGAATATTGTTTAGGGTGAATGTTCACAGTTC
Organism: Ascidiella aspersa; assembly: GCF_963924565.1. Classification (NCBI taxonomy): domain Eukaryota; kingdom Metazoa; phylum Chordata; class Ascidiacea; order Phlebobranchia; family Ascidiidae; genus Ascidiella; species Ascidiella aspersa. The sequence continues at coordinate 11,995,101 of NC_139452.1, forward strand.
ATTCAGCTTTAAGTAATTTCAATAATATGTGCTAATGTGAAAAAAGTACTATACCAAAAAATGGAATGCGACTGACATTCGTTTGATGACATTTCCAGTGTTTTTCAAATTTTCGTAGCTGATAGCATTTTATCACGATTTTCCTTGAAATGTGAAGCTACAGCCATCAATGACCCAATGTATATTGTATAGCAACTAAATATTTTAATATCACAATAATTGTTATAATAAAAAAATGAATGTTCACCAACTGATGGCAAATTATGATATTTTGATAGGTATATTCCTACAAATGAAATAGCTGTCATTTATTTGATATAAAATTAGGGGTTTAAAGTATTGTACATCGATTAGTCAGCATACAACTATGGATGACACTGGAGAAATGGATGTGGATCAGTGCCTTATTGGAAAGTTTAGTTCAATGGGAACTACTGACAGAGATGTCCTGATTTCAGAATTTCGAAAACTGCTTGGTTTTCAGCTGAATGTTGCCGGTTGTGAATTTTTTCTAGACATGACTAACTGGTAAGTTGCATAATTTGTACATATTTGTTTTATACGTTAAGTTGATGGAGTGGTTTATAACCTATGGTATGCATGATATCCAACTATTGTTATGCGAATAGGTTTTTATTACTTATGAGATTTTATTCTTATAAATGCCTAATAAAGTATTGCGGCTGCCATAGGTTATATTCTCTTTGTGCTAGATATATTTATCTTATTTGTTATTTGAATTGTTCTGTATTGGTCTCAACTACTACCGAGAGCAAGGCTTTTATTCTTTGATTGTTTTTTTAAACATAAGTAAAATTTGGGCTGTTGGTTTTTTGAAACCGGACTGTATCTAGTAATAGTAAAAAGCAACATTGTGGTATCTGGCCAGTTACAATTGTGTGTTTACAATCAACTATTTAGCAACGCTATTGTTTACTATAGAAGTAAATTGTCTTGCTTAAATGTTAAAATGAAACGGTATCATCTGGCCATTGGGGATCAAGTCAATAGTTTCAAAATAATTTTGTCTATACATGTATTATATAATATTAAGACATTTTAATCTCAAACTAGTTGAAGTTAGTATCCAGTATGGCAGACAGCTGGCGACTTGGCGCATATGTCGGCCGAAGAATCAGACAGCAAACCGAAAAAATTTGTCGAAAAAAAAAAATAAAAAAAATAAATGTTTTCTATTTGTTTTTCTTTTGTTTTTTTTTGAAAGATCGATTTTCCAAACAACCGTGTGCTTGTTCTACACAATATATTCAATCCAGTATATGCAGGAAATAATTTTTTGTGCCATTCTGAAAAAAGTGCGAAGCACATTGTTTAGCAGGGAAAAGCTAGTGTTTGGCACATAGATTGTTTATTAGTTTAAAAAGTACTAAATTTCGATAGAATTGTTGTGTATTTGCAGTTTTACTTGATTTGGCAAATACTTCTATATTGAGTTAAAAAAGCAATCATGATAGTCACCATTCCTGTTAAATAGACCGGTATGACATTCACATGGGGCGGGTACTAGGCCATGCTGTTCCATCTGAGGCTTAAACTATTATTTTTGGCTGTTTAATTACATAAAACGCAAAAAAATTTGGCTCTTAACGCGAACTTCGGCCTCGTTAAGCTATGGTTTTTTTTTTCTCGCTTTTCAATCTGATTTTAAGCTGCATGTGTGCACATGAGTTTGCTCTAAAACAGCTTATCTATGTAACAGTGTTAGAGTAGGAAAAGCAGACATGTGCACCCCCAGTCCCCCAGGCTCTACTTCAGGGATGGGCAATTATTTTTAACCGCGGGCCGCATGAGAAACTTAGTGTTGTGGCGTGCCGGGCCAAATATGATCTCAAATATATGCAATATGACATCATGCTCCGTCGCTATAAAACAAATAAGCTAACAAACTTATTATTATTAGGGATGTTCAAAGTAGAATCCCAAGGTATTCTAGAATAATAGGTTTCGAATCTAAAATAACGTATCCAGAATAGCGAATCCTAGTATATTTTATCAAATTATTTAACCTCGATTTTCCTTGGGGGGAGGGATTAATCTTAATATACCCTACTTGAAGCAGTTGTGTAAACTGTAATACATGTCCAGGTTGTTGAAAACTTTATATTATGCCAAATGCTAATAAGTACAGTGCAAAACTGTCACTGCACAATGAACTATTTAGCAATTCGGTCCTGTTTTTTTTTTTAAACATTGTTGGGTCTTAGTGCTTCTTTTTTGAGTAACATCATCTGTTATGCAGTCAAATAATGTACTGCAAAGAATACAAAGTTACTGTTGACATAACGAATACTTGACAATTACACTGTGCATAACTGCATAACCTCGCTGAATATTGGCCTAAATTTGACCTGAAGTAACCCTATAGCGCATTTTGTTGACGGCCAGCACGTTCAACAATGTAATATTTCTTTTCCAACTTAACGCATTGAGGGAAATTGCGAACTCCGTTCCTGACATTACACGCTAGTCGCTTGCCCAATAACACTTGATTGACACTTAATTATTAGACGAAGGTTATCGCGAGACGCGTAGGCTAATTGGTCGCCCGAAAAAATGCTGACTCTGCACGACAAGGCTGCATTTAAAGCAAGCGCGTGTCGCCGCAGCGACAGGCCTTTATCGAAACTTGCCACTCGCGTGTGTACAATCTGGCGCAACCATCAGTAAAACATCAAAATTATATTGTTTCCAATTACCCGAAATAAACGGCAGAATTGGATTCGATATTCTACTTTTGAACATCTCTAATTAGTGAAATTTAAGTCGAATTTAAAGAAGGCCACAAAACGTCAAAAAAAAAGAATGCAACTTTTTGTTTTAAAACGCAAAATTTAATTTACTATGGCACAATGGCCATACTGCAAAGACGGTATGTATAAGAAGAAACACATAACATGGCATTAACTAAATTAGGTTGACAAAATGTAAACCGGTATATTTTTAGAGTTTAGAAAACAGTCTGTATTTCGTTTATATTGTAAAAAACGGAATACTTTCGACCAGAGCGCAAAAAATATAAATATTGAGCTAAGGTTGTTAAACTTTCGTGGAAGAGAGTGCCACAGTGCAGGACGCTTTTTGTCTGTAAATATGCCCAAAAATTGCGTGGAACATACGAGTAAGATAGAAGAATACAATTTCTATTTTAGTCTATAAAACAGGCTATAATAAGAATTTGGCGGGGTCATGACTAGATCCGTCCTGGAAAGAGTGTTTTCTTTACAACCAAACATGTAGAAACTCGCCCTTGTTTTCGCTTAGCCTATGTATTTTAAGGAAAATAAGCCGCGGGCCGGATTAATTTGCTGGGCGGGCCGGATCCGGCCCGCGGGCCGAATGTTGCCCAGGTCTGCTCTACTTCATAATACCCAATATGTATTTCTTTATGTTACAAAAATGTTGCGCCTTTGGCGCAACTTTTTGCTGATTCATTTACTTCTTAATATCTTGTTTATCGCCTAAACTTGTTTTATCGCCTGAACGGCAAAGTTAACACATTCCTATGACGAACGCATCATTTAAATTTTAGGGAACAACCACAAAACCGAAGAATTTATGCCAAAAATGCTTGTCACTAGAAAGCTGGCAAGATTCTGCCAGCCTGTTAGTATCATTCCTAAGTGATAGTTGTTGTGTAACAAAATGATGTCCCTCTGTGTCAATTTAACCGTTAATTTAGTCAACTTTATTTTAGCAAGATGTTTTCTTTTTTAAATAAGGTAAATATTGAGCAAACCAAAGAAAATCCAGATTTTAACACACTTGTTCTTTTCTATAATTTTGACATTTCTTTCTATTAGGAATCTTAATGCTGCTATTGGAGCTTACTACGACTTTGAGCAACCACAAGGAAAACTTCCTTCAATGACCTTTGTTCGGGACATAACTATTGGAGAGGGGGAAGCTGTGCCGCCTGATACTGATTTTCTAAAAACATGGAGATTGCAAAACAATGGTAGACTGTGTATTTATGTATTCCTATATATGCTGGACTGATTGAAATACATATTTTTATGTTATTAATACCGTTAAAACCTAATCAACATTTTGGCTGTTTCTTTTTTTCTTGTTTAACATAATTATATACATTTATCATTTTGAAATGCTTAACTATATATATTATTATAGAAGTAAAAAAAAAAAATTATTTCAAAACCGAAGTTTAATGTTATATATTCCATGGTTGCTATGAGGTCTTTAAATAATTCACATATTAAAAAGTCTTTAATTGTTCTTTAACAATCTTTGAATATACTTTATGTGAAGTTTAGGATATGTGTGTTGAAAGTGATGTTATAAAACAATTTTTTTTAAATATTTGTTATGGTTTATCATGGTATTTATTCTATATATCTTGTTTTTAAATTAATGAAGTAATCCAGTGTTAGGTGTGTGACAACCCTGTCTTATTCTCACTGGTATATATTTCATTTTTCTTCTTATATTTAACAATAGAAAGTTCGTTATAACACATTCATATCAGTTGTGAGTAAATGTGAATTTGTCAAGATGTGTTTGTTCATTGTTTCAACGCTTTTTAGGTGAGGAGAAATGGCCCCTCGGCTGCACACTGAGATTTGTCAATGGTGAGAAAATGAGCGCCCCAGATTGGGTGGCAGTTGCAGAACTGTCGCCTGCCAACACCATCGACGTGTCGGTGAGAATGAAGAGCCCTTCACAGCCTGGACTCTACCAGGGCCAGTGGCGAATTTACAACAGGAACATGCTTCCGTTTGGAGGTGAGAATTTGTTTGTCTTCACTGTTATAAAAAAGTTTGCGCTATTTATACTATTAACCAGAAAGAAAATAAGTTATTTTGCCTTGAGTTTGTTCTCAAAAACTTTTCAATAAATCATGTCCCAGGTGAAAAATATTGTATCAAATCATGTTTTATTACACATACACTTATATAAAACAAATATAGTCAAGCGGGGTAAAAAAAACAATTTTAGCCAACTTGTCTGCCTAACTTTTGTTTTTTGCAACAGAAGTGTAATTTTTTTATTCTTATTGAGCTTATGGGTCTACCTTTCCAACCACATAAAGGATTTTTAATTTTAGTATAAAATAAAAAAAATATTTTACAAAATCTGTTATTTTTTTTACCCTGATGAAAGGGCAAAAAAAAAAAAACAAGTGTACATTAGGACCATTTATAATAATTTATAGAAGCAGGTTTGACTTTATTTGAAGTAAATAGACTAAAAATGCTGTTTCAAAGCCACAACAACACACAAATTCGATGAATACCTTTAATGGAAAGAGAATTTCAGTAAAAAAAAAAACTTTTTTAGGATTGCATTATGGTACCCCAAATTTGCACCTGTATAAAATATTTTTAGCAACTAATTTCTCCCTGGTAAATTAAAACTGTTGCTTTCAACAGTTAGCACTGGTCATCAGTGGTATTTGTAGGTCCCAGAAGAAGTAAATTACCTCAACAACATGAGTTTTTAGATTTGTGGGCCAGTCCGCGGACAACCTGGAATTATTAGCTTTTTCTTATTTTTTATGAAGAAATTTGCTAAGTTGCCTTTATTTCATCTTCATCATTACAAAAAACATTCATATCTTTCCCCTATGTTATGGGTCAAGTCTAAAATAATTGCTCCAGTCTACCTCTGTGATCTGCACTTGTTTAGGTTCTGGGCCACTTGTTATGTTTACTAAAAATAAATTTTCTACTTTTTCTACTAAGGTAAATTTATAGAAGTTTAACATCTCAAGCTAATTACTTTCCTACTGCTAAGGCAAATTTTGATCAATTAACCTGAATAGAATAACCCTAGAAGTTCCAATTTAATCTATTTTGCCTGTTTGAGCATAATATTACCTTCATGTGGTATTGATTTGGATCGCGATACACTTTGTTGAAAATATCGGGTATCGGTATCAGAATAAAATTTCAAGTCCCTATTCATGGCTGATTGATTTCTTCAAATGTTTCACTTTCTTTTGGCACTAATGTTACCTGGTATTCATTCATTTTGGTGTATAGCTTTAAATTTTCTAAATAAAACTAAAAAGCTTTGTTATTTTACCCAAAGTACATGCCTGTTAGTTGTCTACCTTTGTGTGTTTTAGCTCAAGTCTACAAATAAGCCTCATTATGTAGCTTTGGTATTGGTACATATTGGCTAGGCATATTTAGTTTACTTTTTAAACCTAAAAGTTACAAAATGAAATTATGGGGTAAAAAAAATTACATTGGGGTAATAAAAAACACTGTTGTTTTTACCCCATTACCATAGAATCGATCGGGGTAAAAAAAATATATATATCTATAAAAAACTAAAACAGCTAGTAAAGTAAGGTATTTTTTGTGTAATAGATCAATGTTATGACACAACACAGAATAAAGGCCATTGCCACAAACTTGGTTGTATAGGAATTACACAAATGTTTGTAATGGTCTTACAAACCTTTTTAAGATACAAATTTAACAACTGTTGTTTAAACCAGCATAACTTTACTCAGAGGAAAAAAAATAAAATGGTTGAGGGCTTTTGGTTAGGCCAAGAATGTATTTTTTACCTAAAAAAGAAATTAAAAAAAAATTATATATACTTTATGTGTGATGACATTGTTTTTTTTTACCCCACTTCAGCAAAATTTATTTGTACCCCAAGTGACTATACATATTTTGTGTTTCACATGTTTTGAGATTTTAATAACGCTCCGATTGGAATAGTTTTATATTTTACATCTAATGTTGGTATGACTAACCAGTTCTAGGGCACTGGAGTCAGAACCATTATTATTATTTTTGTAGAGATAGAGTCATTTGTATTATTTTTGTGGAGTCGGAGCTGTAGCTATTTAAAAAAATTGTCAAGCTAAGGCTTAAAAATTTCATTCTCATCCAGCTGAAAGAAATATAAATTACATAAATGAAAACTACTAAGCAGTTTATTGTGGCATATGAAACTTAATTAGGACTTTTCTAAAGCAACTTTTAAATTATTTTAGTTAAGGAGCTCAATCCATTGGATATGTGATTGTCGGCTCTGTAAAATGGACCTCAGCCAATGCCCTTTTTAGTAGTTCTTCGGCTCTGTGACTAACCACACTTAGTACTAACTACACAACCCATTGTTCATAAGTTCAATGCTGCCATGTAAATTGTACATGATTAACGCTAAACGACTTAAATAGGCAATTATAAAATAAAAAGCAGCTCTGTTATTGATTAACTCCTAAAAGGCTGTTGGGTTGGTCAAAATCATTTGTAGATCAAATTTAGGGTTGGCAAGCCTGACAATTGACCGGTCAATTGACCGCACTTTATTTAACCGGTCAAATACTCATATTAGATTCAAATGTTGTGAATTTAAGTTTTTAATAATCTTGGTTGTAACTTTTTTAAACAATTCAAATATGAAATGGTAGATATTACCTGATGCAAACACATGTTCTGTGGTAAGAACAATGTGTTTGTAATAGCAAAGTAGATTTATTTATTTAGAATAAATGCACCTGACCTATATGATGAATCTCGTTTGTCATAAAAGAAAATACTAGTGTGGGTATACCACAATCTGAGGCTACTTAGAAATGTAGAAGAACCAAATGCCTCGTCTCCCATGGACCCTGGTGATGATTTAGAACAGTGTGGTCCAACTGCAGGCCCTTGGCCCGCGAGTTACGCTTTTTTGGCCTGCAAACTGATAGTCAGCTTTGCTTCCATCTAGTACTACTAGAAATTTTTGTTATTGTAATTGACAAAAAAAAAATTTTGTGAAAGATCCTTTTGTAGATTTGTAGCACCACTAAGCAAAAGTGTATAATGATACATGTAATGAAACATTTATCGTATTGCGTTAACTTCAATTGTGTTGCTGACCGTAGCTGAACAAAGGTGTAAATTTCATAAAGTTAGTATATATGCCATAAGCATAGGCTATGTATAAGGCAATAAGCCTAAAAATCGCTATTAAAAACATTGGCCCACAAGAAAAAAAATAGTTTTTGAGTGACAAAAGTTGTGATGAGGAGCAAAAATATTTTTTTTTACTGATGTATTGTTGTTAAATCTCGGTAATAAACTTGTTGGCTTAACTTGGTGGTTGTAGTAATGGTAAAAATCACTACAATACTGCTATAGTATTGCTTTCAATATGTGTATGGTTTTGCAAAAAATCTTATTGATAGTCAAAAAATGATTTATTCTGTTTTACAAACCATTGCACTTGAGCCGAAACGTTTGTATATTTATTTAAAGTTAAAATCAAGGTTTATTTTTAACTTCAATTGCATTATAATAGTGTGTTTAATATTTGAACAATTTGACGAGTATTTGACCGGCTGACCGGATTTTATTTGGCCGGTCAAATCAAATTGGATAGTATCCGAGGTTCCAAGGATTATAGGCCCCCTCACTTATACAAATGCAGCGCCAAAACACAGGCAGATATTTATTAGAAACTGTGACCAGACACTTTATGAGACGCTTTGTCATTGAGTTGCCGTTTTGTCTTACACGAAAACTGTAGATTCAAGTTCAAGACGTTTTTTATTGCAAGAAAGACGGCTACAAAAGCTAGGCTGTTGTGAACTTATGACTTCGACCATTCTAGGTCATCGCTCCACCAACCCACAAAGGCTCAGAGGGTAGTACCAAGCCACTGATAAACCATGATACTGTGACAACTTATAAACGGCATTATTAGTTGTCAATCATTCAAATTGAAATTAAAACCCACAAATGTGTATTTAGAGCTCATATCGGAAACTCCAAAAGTTGTAAGTAGGGCCGTCGATGGTGGTACATGTTATTTTAATCCTTCAACGTATATTTAGACCACGTGGCATAATCGGTGGATCAACGGAAACGGAATAGCCGACGTTGTTTGTTCGAATTGTACCCCAGGCTACCTTTTTAGTCTGGCTTGTCAATAAATCTCTCTCGATCGACTTAACCTCAATGCCTGACGAGGAAACCTTGTACGTTAATAATAGTTAACGATTGCAATTTTTTGTTTTTTAGACACAATCTGGGTCATAATATCGGTGGAGGCCGGCGGTCTACTCGGCGTCACCCAGCAAATGTCGCAGTTCGCCAGCGCCCTTGGAAGCCCCCGATCCGGCTTCGGGGGCCTGGCAGGCCCCAGTAACAGCCCCCAGCAGCAGCAGCAGGGTCAGGAGAGTGGCGGGAACCCCTTCGCGATGCAAAGCGGGCTTCCGGGTCAGTTCGGCGGAAACCCGGAAGGTCCTTATTTCGGCGAAAGACTCGAAGAGGACTCGGAGATGTCGGACATGGCGCGCTGTGCCCTTACTCCGATTAAAAGCCCAGTCGGCTCTTTCCAAGCAATCAAGCACGCTAGCTCGTCGCCTTCTTGCTGGAACGCCCGTAGCCCGACAGCTCTGGGCGGCGACCCAAGCGATGACGTCATGACCGAAGGCTGTCACGCACTGCAATGCATTGCAGAGGCTCGCGAGCCGCCGCTGCCCAGCTTCCCTGAAACGAACAATGGAGCCGGCGACTGTATTGTAGGAGGCGGCGGATTTCTCGCGTCCAGCTCTTCGTACGACCTCAACGCCCGCCAGGCTTCTCCCTTCAGCTCGCCGTCGAAGCTCCTGGAACTGGAGCGCTCCTTTTCGTCGCCCGACGCCCCCTCGCCGATCCGGCCGACGTCCAAGAGCATTTTGGGCCTCACCGTAAGTGCGCTATAAGGACAGCAGTGAAATGACTGGTCCGACAGCTGATATTTTTAACCCTGAAAATTAGGCGGCACTCAGCGATTTTTGTATTTTTCTAAATTGAGAGGTTGAACAAAATCGTGTTTAACAAGCTTAGAGTAGGATTTTTATAATTGATTGCACAGTTTACGAGCAACATATAGCACCCTTCCCGTTTTACTTCCAGAAGATTTGTTTTCACAATATTATTTGGACAACTTAACTTATCCTTCACTTTAAAAAATATTGCGTTTTTAATAATTTTAAGCATAATTATAGTGCCCGTAAGCTAATGACGTCACCCGCTTGTATGGGTGTGTCTGTAAACAAGTCCAATCCAATGTTAGAATGTTTAGCGAAATTTTTTGAGCCATAATTGGCGTCTTGTGGGGCACCGCTGTTGTCAGGAAACATGTGGAAAGGTTAACAGTCGTTCGCTTCCTTTCAAAAAGTTAGCGCCTCGTTGGGTATATTGGATTTGTGGCAACGTGCATCTAAAGTGCATTTGCACTAAGGGTTGTTTGGCTGTGCCATGTAACAGAATCGGCACTGGTTATTTTGTCAACTTCCCAAATAAATGCGGATTTTTATTTTCTTTTTCAGGAGTAATAATAAAATGTGGCTTGATTTATACGTTACTTTATTTTTGAAACGACACTGTTTCAACAACCCATTCTAAGACGAGTAGCGATTTAACACCCTAGCATCGGCTTTGGCCCGTTATAGCTGGGAGATTTCTTTAATTTCTGCTTGTCGAATATTAACGAAACCACAAAAAATACTGTAGCATCAAATAAAATACCACACTAAATGTTTGTCACTTACGTTGTTTTACCGTTTGACTCTTACGACTCGAGTCCATTAGCTTAACTTGTATTGCCAATTTTGTTAACTTGAATGATAACCCTTTTTCATTTCTCCAGTGGTTGACTATTCTATTTATTCCAACGTGCCCATGTTTGTTACTAGGGTAATCACAATCCCCATTTTTGTTATTATGATACTTACTCAACAAAATGGAAAGACTGACGAAAATAAAAAAGATAGCACCTTTTGAGGAGCAACAGGTATAGGGCTAAAGGCCTGCCCACTTAACTTTATGAATTTCGAGATTTTCAGAATTTAAAGCACAGATATACCCAGAGAGTGATTTATCGATTTTATCATAAAAACAAACATTGAAAGCGTCGGTAATGTATTTGCATACTGACAACTGTATATAACGAAGCGCGCACACAACAGTGCGCAACTCAACAAATCATTGTCAACACCAGTTCCAAACAGGGAAGTTACAGGGTCGTTTTGCATATAAATTAAAAGTTTTAAAGAGATCCAAGATGTAATTTTCTCCCAATAGCTTCCAATATGACGAAAATTATAAAATAAATGCGATAAAGTTTCAGGGGCACTGCGACAAAAAACACATTCCGAGTCAGTTTTCCCAAAGGAGTGTAATGCTTCGTTTGTTACAATGGCTCGTAGGTTAAGTTTGATTTTAAACGAGCGTTGTTTGGTTTCCATAGTGAAATTACAGACGTTAAAATAGTTTTTTTTTCAAGGAGTTGTTTGGAGAAAGGCCTAAATCCCGCTCCCAATTTTTGTTGTTGCTTTCACAACCCTCATTAACCATGCCCGATTTCGCTTTGTAGGGCACCCCTAGCGCCGCCCAGCGGCTCGACTTTTCCTCCGGATCCTGACTTTCCACTTCCGTTCTGTTGCGAACGAAAAGCAAGACCGACCGGGGCGCGTGCGCCGAAGCGGAACAATGACGTAGGCGTAGGTCACTTCCGTCGACGCTGTGCTACTTCGTCATAAAGCTCTTGTGACGTTACGTTGATACGAGGCTGCGCGTCGATTCGACGACCTGCTGACAGCCTGTTGCTTTTTTGTGCGACGGTATCGGTGTATAGTTTCGCGTCATTGTGTTCAAATTGGCGACGTCGAATGCGCTCACCCAGGGGTTCTTAAACTTTTTTACCGCGGACCCCTAATTTATTTTGGCTTTGCCTGGACCTCGGTAAGCAAGAATTTTTTTAAAATGACGTCACAATACAAATAGAATTCAGAAATCAAAATGTGAAATTAAAATGGGGTTTGAAAACGGATTTTAATTTAAATCTTTTCTTTAATTACTTTTTAAATATGCACGAATATTTTAATTTAGCCTTTATGGACCCCTAAAACAAGTTTACGAACCCCAAGGAGTCCATGGACCCCAGTTTAAGAACCCCTGCGCTAGTCGTTTGAGCGATCAAGTGATATTGATAATAATAGACCCTGTATAAGTGTATAGTGTCGTACTTTCACCCGCCGTATTTTGCCACTTAAGGACAGCCCTATATGAAAGTGCGTTTTCGCCACGAATATGTTAAAACTGTGCGTGCTGCCATTCTTCAGGGCTTCTGTTGTACACAGGGAACTCTTGTTTTAAGATTGCGTCGATTTTTTTTCCTTTAATGTATATTTGAGCTCCATAGAGCTTTTCGCTCAACGGTGTACGGCTAGCAAAACATTTCGGATTGTTTATTTTTAGATGTAACTTAAAACACTACATAGCACTATGTTTTTGCAATCCAATTTCTGTGGAATCGTATCCAGATTTTAACGTGAACTATTGCTACCGCGCGAACAAAATACTTTCAGAACAGTGCTTAAACTTAAAACAGTTTAAATAAAATTGTTAACAGCATATTGACTGGAGTCGCTGTTTATTATTATCTAAGTTTGTGTCAAGTTCGAACACGAAAAAGGACTTTTTTTGTGTGTATATTATAAAAAATCCTTACGCCAAATTAAATATTTTTAGGTGCAAATCTTTCCTTTTTGACATTTGGAACGACTTTTCGTTACAAGATAGTTAAAGGCATACGGTGTTAATTTTTGTCTATCCTTTTACCTACTGGTTAAGATTAGGACAACATTTTTAAAAGTAGAACCCTAAGCCACTTATACCCTTTTTTTTAAATGAAAACGAACGATTCCGTGGCTATACATTTTTAAATGATATTACAAGACAAATTCTGCACCAATGCTTTAAGGATTAGTTATTTTTGACTACACGAGCGTAAATGAAAAATTCTCGACATGCACGCTTTGTACCGTATTGTGTTTAATGTTTTCACCAGCAGCCGGTTTTATTTTTTCGGCGCTAGGTCATCGTGAACTTACGACCCAAATAAACCAAGAGCTGTCTTGTGTAACGTTCCACGCGCGTTGCGATACTAGGCGCGGTATTTAAGTTTAGAATAAATGTCACATCTTAATTTGATGATACTTTATTTTGAAATTTTACTTTCTTATGAATTGATATAAATCTGGTTAAACCATTGACTGTGTTAGTTAGCGTTTTATTTTATTCAAGCTTAGCCTCTATTGAATGAGCTTAGCGCCAGGAGATTAGCTCCTGTACATTTCTGTTAAATTATTGGCTAGTTAAATAAAAATTACCTTTTGTTTAACAACTTTCGTGTACTTGGTAGGATACAGTATGGTTGTTTTCAAATTATAGATAGGAAAACCTTGGGAAACATCGTTTTCAAATTGGAAAACGGAGTTAAAACTTGATCCTCTACCACTCTGTCTCTGAAACGCGCTTAGCTACTTAAATTGCCAGGATCTTACAACGATTTGTAGTTTAACCTTTACAAGCCATTTATTTGGGGCTTTAGAGAACAGCGAATAAGATAAAATGCTTAGGAAGGATCTCTAAAAATTTTGTATCAGAGCCATTATCCGATAACAAGTGTTAGTATCGGTACTCGCCCGATATGTTGGCATTGGTTTCGATACTATTACCAAATTAAATTAAAAATGTCAGCAATTATTTGCGAAAATGCAATCATTTTATCTTGAAAGGTAAAAATATATTTTCTAAGGCTAAGGATAATTTTGGCCGCATAACTTACAAAAACGAGCATTTCCGTTGAAATATGATATTTTTCTTGTGCTAGGACAGCATTTGGCGTTATTTGGTATCATACACGCCTTCAGTATACGTTTGTCAAGTATCGCATATCCCTAACAGTAGCCTATAGTAACGGAAACCATTATCAATTTATTTAGCCAAGTGTCATTTCCGATGCAAAGACATGCGCCTTAGTTACGTTCTGCGTAAAACAATTGTGTCATAATATACTGTTCGGCGAAGACCCTTGTTGTTGTCATTAAACAGTAAAAATACGCTGGCTTACTAGTCCTACGTCATGTGGGGTTGCGTTATTTCTAGTCGGTTGTTAGAATAGCGAATACGTAAAACATTTGAGGTTAGAAGTGATAAAAATGCGATTATTCCTGCCAGAACTAATTGAGTTAAACAAAATGCCTCGTCTGTTTAAAATCAAGTCTTCCAACATTACAATAATATGCGTTGCCTACTCTTTGTTTAATAACATTCAAATAAACCTATTTTCATGACAAAAAAACAACAGCTTAAATGAAAGAGATGTTAAACTGCACACAAAATGTTAACATGCATTTTTTATTGTAAGTGCATTTAATATACATGAAAGTAAAGATGTCCAATAGTTGATATTTTGGCAAAAAGTATCGCGACCAGACACCAAATGCATCATTACTAGACGCGACTTTTCGTTAAGAAGTTTATTACTCCCACCAGTTTTTATCCTAATCGCAATACATCGCTGCAATGCCCGTATTGATTTGATATCGGATCGGCACCGACACCCACCCTTTAGTATCGGGCGAGTACCAATATTACCACTTGGCATAGGGTTTCCGGTCCGATGAGATATTATCGCACATCACTACATGTAGCATAACAATAGAACATGAATCAAAAACTACTAAAATACCAATTGCCGGGTTAAAACAGGACGTAGCAACAAAATATCAGGTCACGCTAAAGCCGTCGTGTTTTTGTGTGGTTCACAGCGAATGTAAACTCTCCATAACAGCCAAGTTTGCAGCTCCATTATATTTTTATCGATAATAAAATATTGTTCAGCATACGTTTCAATCATTATTGTACTTGCACTTGGTCCAAGGTAACCTGAACCAGCGTTTCTTTACCCATTAGTCTCGACCCAAAGTTGAGTTGCCGATTAATAGTTCACATGGTAAGATTTATTGGGATTGGTTTTGAGAAAGGTTGCTCCAATACTTAAAATTTGTGATACAATATGAACACATGGATCATAATTACTAAATTCGAAGTTATTTTTGCTAAATTCCTATATTTTGTTCACTTACAAAGAGTCCACTGAAGAGAATTGATTCACCAAAGCTTCGCTGTTAAAATTTCGCTCTGTATTTGGGTCGCCGCGTAAAAAGGTTGAGAAACACTGACCAAAACAGAATGAAAAAATAAGACATTTCAAGTTTTCAGCATCCGCGTAATTTGCAGGTAAAAAAGGACTCAAGGTTTTGACCACTATAATTCATATTGACTCTATCGGCAAAGATGTTTTAGAAACTTCGCGGAAGCTGACAATAAAGAGGTATATACAGTTTCATATTCTATCAATGTTCCTTTTTTTAGTGTTACGTGTGAATATATTCAGTACTTTGTCATAATGAGGACATTAATGTTGACTTTTTTACGTGCTTTCAAGCCCCAACTAACGCCCGTCGAAAGCTGCTTAAAAAACAGCCGCCAACGCGATAAAACGAAACGTGTGTTGTGCGCCAAGTCCGTTTCAAGTTGTTTTGAGTCTCTGGCGACCATCAGCGCTCAATACGAGGCCTGCACCGAAGAAAAGTTGCGAAGGAGGCCGCGAGAATGAAGCCTGCTGCCGCTTGAAGGGCCAACCGGTGATAGCCAGCTAATAAGCTCAGTAAAACGCTTGTCGTAGTTGGTGGTCGTTTTCAGTCGTTTTCTCGATCGGGCGTTCGTCACTCTCGTGTCAATCGTGCTGACCGACTCGGCCCGTTGCTGAGGGGCCAAGGGCGTCGGGAGAACCGGCCCCGGGTACCCGCTGCGGGCCTCCCGGTACGGTCGCTCGGAACGCTTGGTGCCGGCGGGAACGGTGTGGATGCGCGGCAAGGTTTCCTAGAAAGAAGTAGCGATCACTACAGCATTACAATTCAGTGTTTGTAATGACAATGAATTGACTTAAGTGCACTTAATTCAAATGACTTGACTTGACTTAAGTCTTTTGGGCAAAATGTATTGACTTAACTTACGCTTTCCGACTAATGATTTGGCTTGACTTAAGTCTTTTGGACAAATGACTTGGGTTAAAACGAAGTATTTTCCTTAAGCATTTTTGTTATAAAATTGAGCTATTTATCGTAAAATAATTTTCTTGCTATATGTTGCGTTTTTTTCGTTTTTTTATTTTTAGTTTTGTTATTGTTTATAATCCTATGACTTTAACGATTCAAATTGTTAAACGTTTGATTCCAATTGTCAAACGTTTTTAGGACGTGGCTTGCCATATTTTGTGCTTGAGGTGAATACATGAAAAAGAAAGCATACTCTTTTGTGCGTTGCTAAATAATGTTTAACCAATCCCAAGTTCGCGCGATTCTCCTCGTTTTTCGGCATCTTTGCAGACAAAAGGCGCGCGGTGGCACTGTCACAAACAGGTATTTTTTTAAGGTTTGGTTTGGGTGACCGCTAAATAGTTTTAAGAGACCGCAAGTGTTTCATTTAAATACCAAAAAGTTGTCCAAAATTTGGGAAACCACTGGAGAAATTTGGGGGGCCGCTTCGGTAAACACCTTAATAAAAACACTTGTCACAAACGAAAGTTTATCAAATTTAGCCTAATATTTGTAGGTAATACTCTTTTTAGCTCTTCGGTCAAATGTATACCGTCATTAAAAAAATGACCGAAAATTAGTATAACGACCGTTTTATAATCTCTGAAACATCCCGATTCACATTTCGTTAACCTAATTTATTCAATGCCAAGTTTTGTGTCTCTTTCGATTAATGCGTCTTTGGAATATGGCCAGTGGGCGTTTTGCGACTCATCGCTTTATTCCCTATTATAAAATACATTGAAATGCACGCTTAATTGTTTTGACAAAGCGTTCAGACTGTTTTTATAAAAGGTATTAGCTTGGCAATCATTTTTTCTCAACATAAACTATACAGCAGTATTCTGTTGGAAATTTAGGTGCAGCGTTTTGCTTACAGCTATAGAAGAAAAGAAATGACAATGCAAAATTACACGTTAATGACCAAAATGAATAAACAATAAAACGATATGCAAAGATAAATATCAACACCATTACATGTAACACACTCCACTTACAAAACGCGACTTTTCAATCCGAAAACTCGGTTGGAAATTTTACAATTTGTTGTGCCTTATATAAACGCTTAAAATCTTACCTTCGCGGCGGTCGGTCGCTCCACAGCAGTTTTCGTCGGCAGACGAGACACACCCGCGTAAGGATACTTTGCGCGCTTGTACAGCAACTGGGTGGGGGGTCTCGGGGGTGAGGGTAGACTGAGGCTACCCAGGTTCACTTTCGGTTCTGGTTGTTGTTCGCTTGGCGCCTTGACCTTCGACGGAGCAGATATCTGGAAGTTTTTGCTCACGTACGTGTCTTCCTGCGCGAGTACAAATCGTTTGCTTCATAATTAGGTATGAATGACTTGTATTCTATACGGAAAAAATTCAATCTGATGTCAAATCATATCCTTAACTTAATCAAGTATAAGCAAAATGAATGAAACGAAAGAAACGTGCTAACCCACCATTTTTCTAGGTAATATGCCAAAATTGTTTAGGCGTTCGATATTACCCTGCTATATATTATCGGGCGAGAACCGATGTATCACTTGCATGGTATCGGGTAATGGCTTCGATGTGATTATATCACACATACCAAAGATTACTGCTTTTAACAGCGTAAAGTTGATGATAAGCGGAAAACACATTTGTACACATTTGTATTAACTCGTAAAAACATATTTATAATTACGAATGCGTTTAATATACATCACGATTTTCCAAAAACACTGCACTTACAAAAAATGCAAGCCGTAAACTGCTCGGCCTAAATGCAAGAATTACCTATGTTTGTAGAATTAGTGTTGCTTATTAAGGCCGCGTATATTGCTTATAATCTTGGTTGCGTCACGCCTCTGAACTGCACTTATAATTTCAATAGTAAACCCCAGTTAATAAAATAGGTTCACAGACCCAAGTACAGCTTCTATTCTAGGAAGCACATTAAGCTACCAAAGTAAAATATCATAATTAAAGATGAAGCTGTAAACAAATAAAAACAATCTATTAAATGAGTACAGTCGCACACCTTTATTGATACAATGTGTTTCTGATATCACACCATCAATAAAAACCTTATACCAAGACTGCAACGTGGTAGGCTATACACAGGGAATTAAATATAACTTGATTAGTGTAAATACCTATGTCCAGTGATTGGATATAGCTGGATAAACCCCAGATGACATACAACAAACCAGCAGAATCTCATTAAGGTGGAGCAACTCACCCTCATCCAACGCTGCTGCTTCCTCTCCAATCTCTTGATGAAAGTGTTCATGAAGTGGTCGTGAAGATCCATGTTCTTTTTCTTCATCTTGTTTTCTGTTGAGACCTGTATAAGTCCCATAAAAGAGTGATCTACAATTTCCTTAAACAACAAAAGTCGAAAACAAGACGAAGTCAGCAGGCTGACTAATGACCATGTTGTAAAAATTCTTCGACAGCGACTTGACATAACTAGTATTAGTGAAATCATATAGAAATGTGAAAATTGTAACACCCTTTGGCAAATCGCGAAAACAAACGACATTTTGGTTGGAGCATAGAATTAGTATTCTATGGTTGGAGTATCAAATAGCTATAGTCTATTACAATTTCTTATCGAAATACAATTTGTAATAAAAGCAATGGCACCAGAAACTATAGAATGTGTCTAAAAATTTATAAACAAACACCTGAACGTTAGAAAAATAGCATGACTTTACGGATTTAAGTATAGCACCATTTACAACAAAAAACGCACCGAACTAACCTAAATGAAGATAAAAAAGAATTAAATTAACATTTAACTAGAGTAATTTCATTAAATGTTGCTCGGCCAAGTGTGGTATATCTGAAAATAAATTCCCTGATTTAAAGTAGTCGATTCGAGAATAGTTCAGCACCCACCTTCATATCGAGGAACCGATTTTCGCTCACGTTAGCATTCAGTATCACGTGACTGACGTGTGACTTAGGCAGCATCCGGCTTACGACGCCCTCAGCACCGTTCTGCGACGAGATGTTCACTATCTCGTCCGGGGGTCGTCGCAACTCGCAGAATACGACGGTTGGCTTTTTTGTTTTCGGCCGTCGCGACATCGCTCTTGCTGTTGTTCTGTCTTTATATTGTTGATGTTGTTCAAGCCTTTTTCTTGTTTATGTTGTTTCACGCTAAGCCTATACACGATCAACAGGTTAGGGCTACATGTTCCGAATAATCTTTTTATAGGTATATCATACGACAAGAGGATACGACTGCAAAGTAAAACATGACTTGTTCTTAAAGTTTTTTATTTTACTCGGTCGACATATTGCTTGTTTGTAATATTGGCGGAGCCGCTTAATTTTCGAAACAAGGAATATTCGGTCAATTAGTACTCATAAGAATTTTTGATCAGTCTATTCATACGAAAAACCTTATTGTGAACAGCTCACAAATGCTTTTAGTTTAATTAAATGAGGATGATGTTGTCCGGGCTGCAGCTAATATAATTTATCAGTGGAAAAAGTTGGATGATGTTTACCGCATTTGTATACTTGCTAAGTGAAGCGATTTTTCACTGTGCATGATCAAAGTGCCTTACCTTCGATTGCCGACCCAGACCTCAATTTCTCACTACCACCGCAGCCAAATTACGTCAGTGTGCAGGCTTTGTAAAGCTGAATAAAGTTTTTTGATAAAAATTTTGAAACAATGATAAAGAAATAAAATTTTAACTTGTTTTCACGTTCATTATTTCTTAAACATGGAGTGTCTGATGTTATAGTTTTCAGAAGCCCTCTAAAGTCAACTCTGAATTAGTCCATTTTCAAACGTGTTACCTAAACCAGGTTAAACGTAAAAGGTAGCAAAAAAACACATGATGAAACCTTAAAAACGATTTGGAACCACTGCCTGAATAAAATCCAAGTATCTACTGAAATCCTGCCTCTTTCGAACGTCATCTTCCTGCCACAGCCAAGCAGCCGATAAAACAGCATTTTCATTAGAGAAAAAAACAAAAAAATGTCTAGCCGGCTCTTCACGTATGACATAACCGTATAACAAAATTGTGTTTAAGTAAAATCACGCGAGTAGGGCACTATATCAATGACGGTCATATATAGGCTTAAATGCTTTAAATAATTCGCCTTGAAAAAAATGTTTAAGCTTTATAGCTTTTTAATACATAACATTACTGGATCTTCGGTAAAACTTATCTCATTTTGATAGCAGTCATAGGACGCGTGTCTAGAATCCTATCACCTTTATTTCAAACCTAACGAAACAAGTTGTCAAAGTTGAAATTGCAAGGCAGGCAAAAATATGTAAGAATAAATATAATAACAATATACTTGATCCACCTAAACGCAAACTCTAACTCGCACCCCAACCTAAATATTGTTAGCAATATAAACCCCCCGACGAAAATGTGGTAGGATTCTAGATCAGCCAGGCATAGTTCTCGTTATAAATTTCTAACAACGCTTAACAGCTTTGTCGAGGCATGCTGCGCCAGTACATAAGCTCAAAGCCTTTATTTAAGAGCGCCATTCCAAAGATTCGGCGCACAGAAAGGTAGGCAGACAACAATTGGCCGATAATCGCCACCCGTCGACACAACAACAAAGCTAACATAACTTTGCGTATTTCTATGAGGATTGTTCGACAACAATAGGCAAACAAACCGTAGCTTAATTGCCTGTTACGGAGCGCATGGCTGCTTACTTAGGGTGTCGTTACGTAAGGTCGTTGTTGTTGTAGCCTTATGAAATATGAAAACTTGTGCAGGCCTATATAGGTCGACATGTGTACCTTTAAGCCTTGACCTGATCAGCTAAAACAGCGTGGTCCAACTTCTTTTCATCGCAGGCCAAAAACATTTTTTTTATCTTGCGGGCCGCCAATGTTTTTAAATAGCGATTCCAGGCGCATTGCTGGCAAATTATACATAGCCCATGCCGGTGGTTCTTAACCTTTTTTCAGCCGCGCCCCACTTTGATAATTTTTCATAGGCCTTTACAAAAAGCAATTCGGCTTTTTCAATTAAATATCACTAAGACAACTTGAAAATAGTAAAGTTTGTTGCCGGTCGAAGCGCGAAAAAATTGAGTTTAATTGGTTGAATTGACGCTAAACTGTAAATTCAGGAGGGTTTTCACATTGGGCCAGGCGCGGATCTAGGATTTCAGTTCGGGGAGGACCATGAATTTTTTTCCTTTTTTTTTTTTTTTTTTTTTTTTTCAGTGACGTCATAATTCAGGTAAAAATAACATCGGCTGGCCAAACAAACTAACTCCTGCAAAATAACGCGAAAAATAGACCTTTTGAAAGCACGAAAAAGTAATAAGGTTAGCCTCTACAGTGGGCCGGTTTCCTAGTTTGACCCGGTATGAAGAATATCGCTGAAAGACGCTACCATGTCTATTGTATTGTATTGATTGTCTACACATATTGCTTTTTCCCAAAAAGGCGAGAGCAACCGCACATGCCACCAAAAAAGCGCCGAGCTCACGTCGCAATAAAACCATAGCGTTGTCTGCTGCGGTCAGCTGTGGTTCTTCCATGACACTTCTCTTAATTTTTAAGTTACTGTAGTTGGTTTTTGCCAAATAAGGTTGCTGAAATGAACACAACTCCATGCAGAGTTAATCCTAACATTGGATAAGTTATTCAAATCCGTACACAAGGGTCGGCAACCTTTCTGTAGTAGTCGCGGGCCAAAACCAAACTCAGAAAAGTCTCTGTTATTACAACTTTATAACAATTGTGAATCAGGTGCAAGGGCCCAACGTGTTTATAATTACTTTTAAGGAGGCAGTAAAGTCTTGGCGCAAATTCGCTAAAAAATGCATATACTTGGTTTAAAATTCGAGTCCACACGTCATCATCCCCCTACTACTATTAAAAAAGTGTAATAAAACTACTTTGAGAAAACGCGATAAATTTAGTTAATCTATTTTAGTGTTTGTTAACCATTTGGGGCACACCTGGCGAGCGAGGCAAGCGCGATTTTTTTAGTATACCGGTATTTCTTTTAATTTCTTGTTTTTGTTACATTTAAAAAATAAATGGTTAAAAAATATTTGTCGATTATGTTTGAATACGTTTTCCGTTTCTCCGCGACGCACTTGGCAGCTTTCCACGGCGCAACAGTAAAGAAGCGCTGATCTAGTTCAAAAAGAGCATCAAAACGTAAACACACTGGATGCATAAAGATCATTAGCGCGAAGCGCGAAAAGTTTTCGCATTTACACACATAAAATAGTCAAATTGTATTTAAAATGGACTCGTGTCTAATTTGTCAAAGAGGCGGCGGGCCGGATGAAGTATATTGGCAGGCTGGTTCTGATACAGATGTGCATTAACAACAAAATACTTTTAATTTTAGTTGGATTTAATTTAGGTATTATATAGTCGAGGTCAGCGTACGGTCACTTAAGCCGTCTCTGCAAATCTGAAAAACGCCGCTTTGCGCGAGATCGCGAAACGAATTTTACCATTTTTTTGAAATATTCATTATATGGCGCTATAAGCTCGTACACCACTACAAAGCTTAAAAATATGTCTTATTTTGGCGAAAATAGGCCATACTACCTAGGGAACCGCGAAAATAAGCTGCCTAAAAAATGTACATCTCTTTTAGTTTGGGGGGTGGGGCCATGGCCATATCGCCCCCCCCCCCAAAAAAAAAAGTAGAAAAACAAGATGCGCGCGAAGCTCGAATTTTTTTGCAGGTTCAATGTTAAACATCGCAAAAAAAAAGAGTTGGTAGCCTACAGCGCTGTAGGAGTAAAAAATCATTGCAAAAAATTAAAAATCATAGCAAAAAATGTAAATATTAACTTGGAGCTCGAGTCCCCCTAACAATTGCTTGGCGCCTCCCTAGGGGGGCGTGTTATTAAAAATCATTTTTTAACAACTTGACCTGACTAAATTAATTAATTTAAACAAATAACTTGTTTTTTATTGACAAGTTCTCCACAGGTTTGTTTATTACGCTAACTTACTAGTAAGGAAATCCGGTAATATCGGTTTGGAGCCGATACTACCAAGTGCAAGTGTTAGTATCGGTACTTAAATCTAGGGTGTTATCGGAGCCGATCCGATTCAGAGATAACATTTTGTCCGTGTTCTGCAATCTAACATATTAATAACCTAGAGAAAAAATATATTTTAAGGTTTTAATTTAAGGATCGGACACCCCTATATTACTACAAGTTAAACAGTTTTCCACATTTAAATGTCGGTTTTTCGTGCATAAATATAACTTGTGTAGCGCTAGTGGATAACGACTTTCATTGGACTTTTTTAATCATTTACATAGGTTAATGCAACACTGAGTGATGGTATATTGCAAAACAATACCGTATAGCTTTAAAAACCGGTATCATTCTCAAAATACAGTTCACAACGATACCCTAAAGAGAAATTGCGCTTTTACTGTTTTCTGCTTCGGTGCATTACTTTAAATTCTATCATCAAAAAATATTCAAAACTTTTGTAAATGTGATAAAGCATGTTTTTACTTCTGCGTGCGCGAATATTGCTGCCTTCTCTCGTGGAATGCATAAACTTCGTACAACTCTAAGTTATTTTTTTACAATTTAAATCAACTCTAAGTTCATATTTTTTTACAACTCTGCTGAAACGCTTCCATGCGTATATTCTTTATAACGCGTCTATCACTGCACAACTTTGTGAAGTGAGAAACACTGCAACCTCTTCTAACCAAGTGGAAAAACCGCCTTGCTGTTTGGCCAAGTTTCCCAGCACTTTGGTACACAAAACTGCCGCTTCCGCCTCGCGCAGACAAGTCCGATTCAACTCTTAAGGCATCGACTCATAGCAAAACACACATTCGGCCACTCGGCCCAATCCACAAGTGCACTCTCGGTAAGCGGATCGAGTTACCACGTCATGCCACCTGCTGTTTTGTTGTCTTCCGCCGCCGCAGCCCGGAGGCGTGCTCTCATTGTTCAGCTTTGTTCCGTCGAACAATCGCCGGGCCAAAGGGCCTGCCATCGCAGAACCGGAACATGTATACCAGAAAGACGGCAGTGCCGTGTATGCCTTCCTTTTACAATGGCACTTTTAACAGGACAACGACAACTAACATGGTAAATCTCGAACAACGTTAAATTTATTTTTGAATTGTTACTTAAACGATGTTAAATACAAAAAAGAAGACTAAAACAGTGGTGGGTTTAATAGCGCCCGGTGCAATCTTTAAAAGGCGACATAATGGGCACCGTCGACGTTTTTACCTTGTAGGTATGTGTGTTAACTTTACGTTCTTTCCCAACAATTTTCAACCAGCCTGTTTTCACACCACGGAGTAAACATGGCTCTTCATCAGGACTTCAGAAGGTATATAATTAAGGCTTGAACCAGTCTTTTGCAAGCCTTACGGTATTTTTTTTCCGTGCGGTGTCGCTCATAAGTTGCTAAAGTTGACCAAAAGGTTCAGTCAAATGGCCTTTAAATGATAAGATTTCGTTCGTACCCTAATTAATTCCTCATCGACCCTCGACAATACGGATTCCGATACTTGACATTTTATTCCGATAGCCGAAATTTAGGCCAAAATGTATCGTGATCCGGTCCGATACCAAATGACGTCCGATACCAATGAGTATGGCAATGAGAAAAATAGACGAACTTTAAACTTTGAAAAAAAGCGTTTTCACGCTCTTAGGCTAAAATTTGCTTTAGATTCAACAAGTTTAGACGACCAGTTCATTACATAATAGTATTTTCAAAGGAGAATCGCAGCGTTTGTTCGCAAATGATAGCTGAAACTTCTATATTAAGTTGTTAACGGATCGGCATCGATACCACCTTAGAATCGACCGATAACCACAGACACTGCCACTTGGCAACGGGTATCGGCTCTAATCCGATATTATCGTACACACTCGACAAGCAATAAGTCGAAAGCAAATCGAGAAACGCGAATAAGCGGAAACGAGAATTTCCCTTAATTTCGCGTCGAATCCAGCAGAGGGTCGACACTCGACCGACTCATCGCATTAAAGAGATCCTTGAGCCCGGTCATCGAGTGCCTGTTTATGACGCCACAAAGCAATGATCAAAGGGTCGCGCCGTAATTTGTCGGGGCGAGGCCGCGTGAGAAAGATACGCCGCGTCACCCGAGTATAGTTCTCGCCGCCGCTGTGAATTAGGGAAAGGGGGGCTGGGGGAGTTTTTGTACCCTCGACGATGATAATGATGATGTCATAGTGCGAATTTAAATTCAAGCAGTTCAACATCAAACTTTAAAGATGCCAAAACTGGTTCACGCAACAATTGATGGGTTCGAAGTATGGGTCAATAACAATTCTACACGAAGTCGTATACATCAATACATTATAAACTTTCGATATCAAAATGCCAAAACTTACAAAACACATTCCAACAAATTGGAAATTTGTAAAGAAGTGGACAACAAGAATTATTTTTAACAACCGTCAAACAATTTCAATAATTTAAAAAAGTTTAGGAATACCTCTTTAAAGAACTGAGTTAGTGTTTAGGTCAAATTTAAATGACACTTCATGCTGCGTTTTCATAAGATGTTGGACACTCTCATATTTTTTTATAAGTTTATTTTTATGCTTATGAAAATATTTTTTTAAATATCCGTAACGAAAACAAATTCTTTCCTAAAAACGTTAAACACACCTTGTAAAAAATAAACAGGTCATTTAACTTATTGATTTAAAATCGCATTAAAACTGCTCCTTCAAGCAGTTCCCCGCCAGAAAATCGAACCCAAGCCGTGATAGATGCGTCGGGACGCTGGGCAATCGTGAGCGCGCATCTGGTCAAGTGCGCCGGCGTCACCCGATACATATCTAACCGTTTTCTGGCGGATTACAGACGTTCAAACCGAAAGCCGGCCAGACTGTTCGGGATCCGACCGAGAAACGTACACCGCTCCCTACCCCCTTCTATCCCTTGTCTCGCGAGGCTTGATGAAAATTAACGACACCCCCGTCTGTCAATCGGCGAGCCCGGAGATTTTCACCTTTCCAGGCCTGTCCCGTTTGATCGCCGCGCGTTGCACCCGGCCAAGCAACGCAGGTGGATTAGCAATGGGGCCTGTATGGTTTGTGTAGGTCTGGCTGCTTTTGGTTGCCGACCGCAGCTGCCCGGTATTAAATCGCCAGCCGCTGTTGATTCAACACACAAGCAAACCTGCGTCTGATGGATGGGCCCGCCGCTCGGAAGAAACAGCGCTTGCGGCTATGGGCTGAAAACTGGCATTTTTTAGCAAAAATAAATGCCTCTACAAGGGGATTGTGTTTTTTTTTCTATTCAACTCATGATCACTTGAATGGCGTGCTTTGAAATACTATTTCACATGTTTTCTTGGCCAGAATGACTTGCAAAGTTTTTGAAATATATAGTTGATTTTGATGTAAGTCATTTAGTTCATTGACTATAGCAGATTTTTTTTTATAAGTCGTGTGTGTTACAGTTTTGATCAAGCAAATCATTTTCACTCTGAATTAGTAAGTATAGTCTTTCCTAATTACATCTTGAAATAAACAAAATTAAAAAAATATATCACTTATAAATATATTTGATAAGCTGCTTTAATCCCGAACCTTTTCATAATAATTTAACTGAAAGAACAAAACACGACAACAAAGAAAAAAATTCTTAGAAGCATTTTTGGCATACATGGGTACTTTAAAAAGTCGATGAAAAGAAAAACTTACAACTTCGCCATTCTACAAAAAGGCAGATGACTTGGGTGATAAACATTATCCTTTTTCAAAAGCTAGCGGTTTTCAAACTGACTTGCGGCACTCTAAAAAACTCCTTGCAGAACAACAATTATATAACGTTACATTTGCCGTTAACGCACGACAATCGACAAACGATAAGTAAATGTTTTAAAAGTATCAATTTTGCTTTAGTGCGTATTCAAGTCTTAAATGCTTGGGTATTTGCCTATTTGTAATACGAATAACTTGTTATTCAAAAATATAAAAAAACACAAGTTACACTTAACAATCTCTCCAGGCACACAGTGTGAGAATCACTGTTAGAAGTTGTTGGCAGTTTAAGTCAAACTTTTGAAAAGCAGCAAAATACTGCGCTTTGTGGGAAAGGACGTAACCCCACACAAAATAAAGTATTTTGCCTGGTGGCCAAGGCAACCTCGTCGCAAAAACGTCAGAGTTAAGTCGGCCTAAACCCAACTCAAACAAGGCAGCCTACTGCACACAAAACACGCGGACCTAAACGCTACCAATCAAACGGTTTCATTTATCAACCCCCGGCGCATTTCTCATGCTTTTGATTCATTTGCAGAATCCATCAAAAAGCGACTTGGTTAAGATTGCATCGAGGCTAAACCTCGGTCGTTTTGTAAAAGCTTTCTGACGTAAACAGTCGAAATGCGGCCGGTGTTCAGTTTGAAAGTTGCCATGGTTTAGTGACGTCACAATGTGACACGGACAGTCGGACGGGTTAATCTGCAGCGGCATGCACGTCAGGCCAGCTGGTTGATTGATCTTGATCCATTTGCGGGTCTGCCAGGGTAAAGCGCAGAGATGGCAACATTGGCTGCCCGGTGAGTTGATGGGGCAAAAACAAGCTGAGTCACCCGGTTATTAGAAGTAGGACGTCACTCAAAGAGAAAGAAGGCCTTGACAAGGTCAAAAATATCCCGGTTTTCCCTGGGAGCGGCCTTGTTGCCTATACAGTTTGTAAAAAATCTTTTAAATGCCATCAGGGAAATAACGTTGAAATGTACTTTCCATAAAAGGAGACGATGTGTTAAGGGTTGTGTTTTCAATATATTTTGAAAGGTCAGATTTGACTTTTAAGTGAGGAGATGAGATTAATCATAGCAAACTGGCTTGCTTTCAAAATATTAGTTCAATTTATCAACTATAAACGCAGAAGGTTTACTATACAATATCATAATACCAATTTAAAAAATATAATAATCAAATAATCCCCCACACACCAAAAATATACAAACATATATTACAAATTATTTCTTGGACACTGTTTTAAAAAAAAAATACCTGTTTAGTGAAATTACGTAACAGGACATTCAGCACAAACATCCAATATAATTCCAAGTTAAACATCCAAAGATAAAAAAGTTTTGTCACCATTGCAAAATGTACACTATTTGCACTTTTCAATGGAGACTTATTGAAAGCATATTAAACTAAAATATTATAGTTAAAACCATATATTCAAACCTGTGGTTTGTTAGTTGTATACAATGGTCTGCGTATTGTCCAAAAATGTACGAAATATTCGTGTAACCTATAGATGCACTCATTTACCACGATTACTTAAAAAATGTGTGTGGAAGAAATTTTAGTTTTGTTTAAAACTTTTAAAAATAAAGATTTTTTTAGCAAAAAACGAAAACTTTACTTGATGGTCAGCCAGTAAACTTTACTATGGTTTCCAGTCTAAAGTTCAAGATAGATGACTAATAGTTAATCATTTAGCGGTATTAGATATGACGCTACAAACGCAGGTTGAAATAAGCAATTGTGATTTGAGAAAGGAAACCCCTGGCCTTGAAGGATAACGTCTCGACTGTGGGAAGCAATGGGACCAAAATAAACGGATGCGACCCGCTTGGAGAAAAGCTAGCGCAAACACACGATTCGTCCTAAATCCGAAACGTAAATCTGCGTCGGTGTTTTTGTCATTTCCCTTTGTGTAAATGCTAGCACGAAACCAAATTAAGATCCCTAATTTTTGGTCCGCCGCAAAACGTGCTGTGTGGCTGCACACATGTTGCGTAGGAAACCGCCTTTAATCAAGACTCACCCCAGGCCGCCTTCTTTTCTCCCTTATCAGTTGCTTGGGGGGCCTGGGGTCGTGGCCCCTGATCAATTTGCAGATTAGCGTCACTTTGAAAAATGCCCCAGGCCCTAGTAAATTGCAGACACGAGTTGCAGATTTTTGGTGTTTTCTTAACGAGGCTGCAAAGCGATTTTTAGAGCAAAGCCTGAGCATTTTATTATTCTTTTTATCATTCTAGCTATATTTTTTATCATTCTAGAAGTATTTCCGCACATTAAGTATAATATTCCTCCTTAACCTTTTCCGCATTACTTGTTTTCATCGCTTAACGACAATATTCTAACTGAAAGCATGTACTAGAATCTAGATTGTGTTTGCATTACTACAATCCAAAACTTCCCATTGCTTCCATAACTCATTTCCTTCTCACCTTGACTTTCAGAAACAGAACCTCTCTGTGTTTACTGTTTTTTCGTGACGTCATATTACGTCACGCGAGACACAGGTTAAGTAATGGCAATCATCAGCTTTAGTAAACGCGAAGATTAAGCGTTAAAGTATTGCGTTACATCCAGCGTAAAAAGCCAAAACAACCAGTTATGGCTGCCGTTCGATTTTTTTCAACAGGCGTGAACGTTTATTTCAGGCAGCCTCCTTAGCTTCCTTAAGCCTGTTGGACCCCCTGCATACCGACACAACTTAACAGCCCCTGTTCTGACTTTATTTGTCCATCATTTAAACAAGTGATGACGTTCGAAGAGTAACCCGATGTTGTCTTGTAAACAGGCGGCGATTGATTATGGCCTTGTGCAATGCCAACCGCTGTTTACAAACGTGTCGCGGTAGATTTTGATTAAATGATTTATGGGAAAACTAAAAGGGCATTGGGATTTGTGATTCGCCAAGGGAGAATAGGTTTGAGGGGTAAAAGCATTCTCGTTAAATGCGTGACGTTTTAACCAATTTTACCAGTTCTTTGCTTATTTTACAAACAATAAAACTCAAAGTTCAAAAACCCGAGTAAAACCAGGGTCAGACATTTTTCAAAAGGAATATATGTTTCGCCTACACGCTGGCATCGTCAGTTCTTATAAGAAAATATCATATACATATCTAAGTAATAATAAAATTAATAAAAAAGTCAAAAACATATGAATTCAGTATAGATTAGGCAAATTTATTTTTATTTTGGGTAGTTTTTCAATATGTTTGATTATATTATCCTGGACCCCTGACTTTATTAGTAAATTTTTTGTAATAATCTAAGGAATTTTAGAACCTTTTTACACTTTTATACCTGACAACGCAAAGGGCGATTTTTATTGTTTTTCGTTTCATCTTGTTAAGGATTGGAATTTGTCACGACGTGTATTGTATAAAAAGTAAACAGAAACTTTGGAATTGTTCTTTCTGTGAATCAGACGATTTTCCGATTGAAAATATGAACAATTTGATTGAAGTTTGTCGAACTCACTTTATCTTTACCTCTGATAAAACGTCAGATTATTTCGCATTGTGTTTATCCGGGATCCACAACCAAGCACAATTTTGTTGCTTACGCAGCGAAATGTGACAAACAAGCAGACACGGGGCATTTCGGCGTGCTGGCCCCCCGAGCCAAATAGACACTGCAGCTTGCTTTCGACATAACAGTATTAGCCGTTAGGAAGTTGCATTTACCGACGAATTACAAACGACCCCATAATTGCGGGGGAGGATACATTCCGGGGGAGCAGTAATCCCACGTTTTACGTTCCCCGCGTCACCCCGTCAATAAATCGGACCCATTCCAGGCGGGGACCCATCACGTCCTGCGTCAAAACATGGGTAATTGTCGGAAGCGCGGGGGCGCAATTGGCGGGTTATGGGGCCCTGGGGATTGCCCCTGTCGTCTCCGGATTCGAAGCAGATTTCCGACTGCGCGCGTGCCGCGTCATCGCTGATGACGTATGACACCTTGGACGTAAGTCAGGCCTTCTTGTGCGCACGCGTTTATTTCTGGTCTGAAATAAACGATCATGATTCATACAGGAATTTGACAGGCTTGTTTGTTTCCGAGCGCTTTCTTCAAAGACAATGAGAGACCTTGTCTTGTTTTCTATATCCAAAATGAATTTCAAACATTTTTTCAACAAATACACCTCTCAATTACAGGGCTATTTTTCCACCTCTATAGCCAGAGTTGCCATGTAAGATATGTGCTTATTTTTTAGATATGTGTCTTAGAAATATATTAATGGACAATACAGCTAGGCCTTAGGTCCGTAAAGACGGACCAGTGACTTGCGGATCACACAGTGGCCTACTACAGCTCTCAGTTACCCACTTTTATTAACAAATAAATACAACCAATTTTTAAAAACGGAAGAAATTTTTCACAAAATATTTGTAATAAGGCACTCATGTAAAAACAACTGTTAACTTACAATCCTCATAGCATGGGACTTCTGACAAATTTGTTTAGGCACCAAGAAAGGACTGCCTGTATAGCTTTGTTCCATTTGTTGGCCTATTTTATTTGTGCTAATTCTATTTTCCGTAAGTGAAATTGAATTGTCCTAATAAACTCATGCATTACAAGAATAATACTATTTGTAGAGAAAATGCATCATCAAAATTAGCAATAATTTTAACTTGAAATTTAATGTATCACCCACGTATGTCTTTTCCATGGACTGAGGTCTCGTTCGTGGCACACGCAAAAAACTGGTTCGCCATGACTGACCTAGTTTGACATTGTACAATTATATTTTTATCTCAGAGCTAATTGTAGATTAAAGGTTTGATTACACTAGGCAGGTTTTGCGCCTGGCGTCAGCGTCAGCCAAATCATATATTTCGCGTTGGCTGCGTTAACTCATCCTAAAACGTTAAAGTTGAAATATTTTTAATTTCTGCGAAAAGTGGTTTTGACGCTTTGGATGCCAAAGTTTTCCGTTAAATCACAACACGTCTAGTGTGTCAATCTTTAGTTTTTTTTTCAGCGTTTCTTTTAAATCCCAATACCATAATCGGCAATGGAATAGGCACACATTCGCACAAACCTAGCACTGTATCACCACAGAGGCAGAAATAGCCGTTACAAACTGTCAATATCCCCCTCACTTCATGCGCCCCCAAAACCCCGTCGTGACGTCAACAGTCTCCCCTGCCCGCCGTTTATCGTCTGACAAGGGGGTGCATCTCGTTTATTAACGTCTAGTTGACGGGTGCGGCGTTTTTTGCAACACAGCCGTCCGTTTAGCGCACATCGCTTTTCACGCGGCACGGCTCACCGACGGCGAACATAACCTCTGTCCTCAAGCTGGCCCTAACCTACGTCACTGGCGGTTTGGCGTTCCCGTTTTGCCAGATGCACGCTGTCAGCCTTCCATCAGCCATAAATCGCGCGGTTTCGGGGCCAATTTGAGCCGCTAAAACAGCTCTTTGCTTGGCCGGGCGCAGCTCAATAGAGGCGCGAGCAACGCCCATCAATGAGAAATTCGTTTGTTGTTTTTTTGCGCCTGCATTTGAAGTACCTTTTTCCAGCCCTCGCGAAATTCACTCCTGAAGTATAACACAAGTCGGATTTTGCACAATTAGGTGAACATAGGTACACTGTCGTTCACGCTCTGGTATAGAAATTTTAATAACAGAGTGCACCTAAAAGAAAAGCATCATCGTTCAACTATAATTCAAACAGTTTTTATTAGTTTTTTTTTATCTAGTACCACAACACAACAAGATGTACAGCGCTTCTGGTCATACAAGGCATTACTCGATTTATAAGTAGTAGAATGCCTTTAGGGCTTGTATAATATGGAATTTAATAGTTGTTACTTTTTTCGGTGGTCTTTAGTCGCAACATGGTGCTGGAGTGCGTAACATCTGGACTTCGTCCTAAACCGGTCTACCAGTTTGCAACATGTTGCAGAAAAACGTCGGAACTGATTAGGCGAATCGGTTGCTCTTCCCTTCGCAACAACATATTTTTCACAGCGCTTTTCAAGCCTCGGCCAATTTTGTTGCCCTGCACAATATAGAAGCCAAAAGCACGTGACCTGTACACTCGCCAAAGATCACAAAACGGGAACCGTGCTCCGATAAGATCCGCTATTTGTTTTTAAGTGCTCGAGCCAAACAGTTTCGGACCTAACGTGCATATAACAGACGAAAACAAGAACAGAGTCTAAATTTGACTTTGCAAGCCGAGCAGAAAAAAAGATCGAGCGAAACGAGCTGGCGCCCAAACGTTCGTTGTTCTTAACTGCCGCACCCTAGATAATCTGACTTGACAGCGGCGACTGGTAAGGGGCAAAGCATGC
The DNA here is from genome assembly GCF_963924565.1 of Ascidiella aspersa. Lineage (NCBI taxonomy): Eukaryota > Metazoa > Chordata > Ascidiacea > Phlebobranchia > Ascidiidae > Ascidiella > Ascidiella aspersa. The sequence goes on from NC_139452.1 coordinate 12,028,065, forward strand.
GGACCACCGAAGCACCGCCAGGCTGCGCCTTGTTGTCGACTGGCCTTGTATGTTTGCCCAAAGACAAGGCGAAGCGAACTCGTTCAGGGACCGTGGGTCAAAGGGGGTAAGGGCTTCACGGCTTGCCTAATTTAAGCGCTGGGAAAACTAGCCTTGTGCTGATTTTCGGAGGAGTCATAAAACACGTCTGAAGTGGACTTGACAGGAGCACAGAATATCTCCGGCATGTTTACCTGTCGTCGTTGACCCGTTCATTTTTACGCTAATCGCTTCGAAATCCACTTATTTATCGATTTTAAAAAGTGAGCATTTTTAGCCGATGTTTGCCATAGTGTTTTCGTTTTTTCTTATCAAAGCAAAGCACCATTTTTTTAGCTGCGATGAAACACAATAAAAATTATACGATCAAAAGATTAATTTTTCTCTCATTTTTTGGTCAAACATTAGAATCAACCTTGGTATTATTATTTTGATCAATTTTCAATTATCTCAACCATCCTGTTGTCATAGAGATATAGAGTGTGCTCTGAAAACCCAAGACTAAATATAGATTGCAAGGTTCGTTTTGTGTATTTAAAGGCGCGAAAGTTTTCCTGGAGTAGACTGCAGACACGCCCCAGTAACTTAGCAGGCTAATGCATAATTAGCTAATTACATTACTTTCTAATTGGATTACGGGCGAACGGCGTTGCACGGTACACATTGAGCGCACTATATGCAAGAGTTTTTTTTATCTAATTTGCAAATAAAATGACAAGCTAACAAATTTCCTTTATGGTAAACATCATTTTAAGGGTGATCATTCTAAAATATCTTAATTTGTCGCAGCTTAAAATTTTTCAGAAGTCAAGTAGCGAAGCATCAAAAACATATTAGAATAATCGAAGTTAGTTTAAGTAAATGTAGTAAAAGTCGGTAAGTTCACGTTCATTAATGGGCAGTTTGGACTTTAATGCTAATTTAAGGTCAAGTTTTTAGTATATAGTTATTTTCCAAACACAGCGTACAGCTTTTATAAAATAATACGGAAATCAACTGTCAAAAAAACGCAGCAAACTAAATAAAGGTAGGCTAAGTAAATTAAGTTAATTAATTCGGTTTGAAACGTGCATCGCCTTCACAAATCTGTTGTGTGGAAAATAACAAAAGACGTGCAAACTTTTGTTCGTTTTGAACAGTGCTCGTCAAACTGTGAGCTGTATGGCCTAAATGTGGGCCGTTGTGTCTCTTTTAGTGGGCCGCGGACTAATTTCTAATATTTGACCTTTATCATATGTATAGGTGTTGGCCACGTAATAACCGTACATTTTTCACACTGTATTTCAATAATGGTGTGGTTAAGAGTTTTTATACGCTCATTTTTGCAAACATTCGTTCAAAAGTACAATGCTTGCTATGGCATGATGCACCGTTTGACCTGTAAACGCTACAAATTTCAGCTCATTCTTAGCGGACAACAGGATTTTTAAGATTAATTGTTTTATGGCGTAATTTTGTGACGTCTTACGAATCATTGTCATGTTCTCATCGTACATTTTTGTGTGGGCCTTCAATAGCTCGTGAAAAATAATTTGGTATGGGCCGCACCAAATAAAGTTTGCCGACTATACGGGTTTCGATTATTTTCCAATTTCTTTGTTTCAGGTTTACCCGCCCAAATGCAATTCCATGACAAACGCACCCAGTTACCCAATCGTCCGATTGCACAGCATCCGGGATTATAACCCAGATTTTGGCTCTACGTCGTTGTCCACTAAACGCGAATTTTCACCCTCACAATGCCGTGTAATGCGCTTTATGCAAGCGATCAATCGGTGCCGGCCCTGAAAGGGGAATTTATCTGAAAACGTATAAAAGTGAGGCACTGGCCATTGGCAAACATCAGTTTGTGCCAGTCGAATAATGGTAAGGAGGCTAATAGGTCGTTTATTTGATGAAGAGCTTTTAACTATTGAGGCACCTGTCGCTTTGAAATTGCTAGAGTAGTAGATGATTATGTATTTATTGTCGTGGTCGAAACAGAAATATCATACTATTGCAGTTAAATTGTTATCCAATTAATTTCGTAGTTTATAGAATATAAATATGTTAAGTTGTGTTTTGATTGTCAGATAGGCCAGTGTTTCTTAAACAGGTGAATGATTCACCCCAGGGTAAATACAATTTTTGCAGGGGTAAACCAACCAAAAGGGATGAATAAGGGTGAACTAAACTGTTTTTTAGTTTTTTTTTTATATATTGTATTAGTAAGTTGATTTGCACTGAGTGTATATGTACAAAAAATTGGTGACTGTGTTTTGTAGCTTTATATCTTCGGACTCGAGAATTGTAGATTTACAATGGTAAAACTTAGCTTGAGTTGATCTTAACAAAAATCGAAACAACCTAAGTCATTTTGTGCTGTTATATATCGACAAGATAGTTTTATCGTATCATGAGACTATAGGGTGAATGAAATCTGGAGATAGATGCTAGGGGTGACCAAAACTAAAAAAGTTTAAGAAGCACTTAGATAGGCTGTACAGTGGTGTCAGCAATGTAGCCTGCGTTTAGCTTTCATGGGTAGCCCTTATTAAAGTTTAGCATTTTTGTTATCAACTTCTTGAAGTTAAAAAAAACGTGGTTCTTCTCTAACCGTAACTTTATGTCACTACGCTGCACGAATATTTGTCATACCAGACTTAAATGCAAGTGTGGGTTTCTATCGGCCTTAGTCAACTAGAATGTGACCTTGGCGTTCACCACGAATTTTCAACCCGAAAGGATTTTACCAACGAGTTAATCCTTTAGATAGGGTAATTATAGGTATTCGTTGTTATGCTTTTTCGGTGGCACTAAACCCAAAGCCACGTTTACTTTTATTTTTATTTAACAATTTACTGTTACCACGCATTTTCAACCTGGGAGGTGTTAAGCAAAGAATCAACAATTTTGAGAGTGTAAACTAGTTATTCGTTTTATGCTCTTCGTTGGCCTTGAACCACGTTCGATACAGGAGCAGCCAACGCGGCCAAACGATTAACGCGAACCGGATTTATAAAGAAAACAAAGAGATATAAATTCGTGTGTAAGCCAAGTTTCTATACTAGACAAACCTTGGATTATTTTGGGATTTTTCTTGACGACTGGCGGAGAAGGGTTGTACATGAATCCTCGATATATATTTGTAAAAACGTTAGTAACATGAGGCAACATCTCGAAACGCTAAACGGCAATACTTTTACTGCTCAAAGTTACCACAAAACGTAAGATAAAAAACAATATAAGGTAATAAATGAATGAAACTGAAACGTGAACAAATGATGTGACAAGGATATCTCCCAGAAAATATAAACAAACTTAGAACTATATACATTCTAGAAATTTAATTTGCCAGTCCTTGTCGCTTTCCTGACTCTATAAAAATAAATGCTGTTTGGCTTTAAAAGTAATGATGGTATTATGCAGCAAATATAAATACTTAAAAATGGCTTGGCTTTTGCCTATATAGTCGGTAAAAAAGACCCAGACGGGACTGTATTCATCGAACTGCTTTCCCCACATATCTAATCCACCTTCAAAGGCAAATTGCCGTCGAAATGAATCACAAATTGTTGGGTCTCTTACTTAGCTTTGATAGCCCGGTCCCAGCGAGCTGGTTGTTTACCCAGAAATTAAGGCGCAAAGCAAAAATCCGAAGCAAAAAACTCAATGCGGGATCAAGTGGCGCTTCCGTGTGGAACGATCAAGCGCCTTAAAGAGCTCGGCAGCCAAACGACGGTAACGTAAACAGGCCGTTTACCGTCCCTTTGATGGGACCATGCCTCTGTGGCTCTGCGCGGATTAAAGGAAAGGCGCCGGGCGATCTAATGTTGTTGCCTTTTTGTTCGTTGTTTTCAAATAGGGGTTAGTGCGGGTCGCATCGAAAGTAGAGAGTCCCTTAGTTGAGGAAGAACCTTTTGTGGCGCACTGTCAGAGTTGTGTTAGGCCTTTATTCCGTTATATTGACGCGGGTGATTATTTTGCAGCTTTTGCATTTAAGAGAACCTTCGTTTGTGATTGACGTCATTTGCTTTGAAGTGCAGCTTAAGGAAAATACGTGTTGCTGTACAGATAGCCAAACTGCAAATAGCAGGAGGAACACCTGGTGCGCTTTCATTCGTCATCGTATAAAACTTTGTCGAAGTTGTCAGCTAGGATCTCGCATGTCAGTTATAGGCAGTTCATCCAACATGGTCGAGTTGCATTGATGGATGAGTATTAGGTGTGCGAAGTGGCGGTTGAGAAGCACACTTTGTTGGAAGACGAGCGGCGTTTTTTCGAGTGGAACAATTAGGCGCAGAGCTAAACATGTACATCTTGTTAGCCTACCGGTTTCTGACGTTCGAAATCTAGTAATATTATGCTGCGTGGAGGCCACATGCGAAGCGTTTATTTACGCTGGCTTACAGAGCGATTTGACCCGGGTCTGCTTATTTGCACATATAACTATCGGATTTGGCTCCTTGGTGTTCCCCGAAAGGGAGTGGCGGGAAAATTGACGCAGCGCACCCCTTCCCACTTCGAAACGAGCCTTCCACGGACGTAATAGGGTAGTATATCAACATTGTGTGCAGTTCGCAACGCTAAATGATTATACAGTTGTTAAGGTGGGGGTGGCAGTGTGTAGGGGGCTTTGCAATGATTAAAAGCGCACACCCTGGCCCGCGTCGATTCTTCTATCGGCGGGTGCAGGGGTGTGGTGGGTAATTGCAGTCGGCAACACGGTACAAACTGCTGCAGAAACAACGAGGTCTGACGCGTTTGCCTGGGAAAAGGTGAGGATAAGCTCCCGAAATCTAAAAATTACCAATCAACGCGAGGGGGTCTCCTTTTTAGGAAAGAACGCGTTAACGACTGCTTTTGGCACTGGAGTGCGTCATCAACTGAAATTTTAATTGACGTTTGAAAAACAAACTAATTTCTTTAGGGCTAACTTTAGACATTCCTGAAATACTATATTCGACAGTCAACCTGATTGTTGAGTTGTACATATATGCCTGCAAACAGCGCCTAGGACCCAGTTAAAAAACAATTGTGTATTTAACAAAGGTAACAAGAGGGAATTGAAATTGTAGTGAGTTAAGTTTGGTGAAACAAAGGGGAGTAGAAGTGAATGAGCATAGCTTTGTTGTGGTAATGTTTTATAACCTAATAATTTCTAATCGTATTTTAAGTAACCGTTTTTGCGCTTTTCGCATAAGCATTCAATCGCCGGCCTCGAGAAAAGTTGCTTACCTGTTGGCTTATCTTGCCACGTAAAACTCAAACTAACTGCTTCCTGTTTGCCTTTTTGCCGACGACCGTATTTGTTGACCCACAGTGTTCGGACTGTCGTCGGCACTGGTCACTGCAGTTCAATTCATTCCCCTTTGTCCACTGTGTGTCCAGCTGCGGGTGCATCCAGTTTTTAGTTTGTATTTCTGCTTGCCGGTAATGCATCGACCCGACGACATTTGGTTAGGTACGAGTTTACTCTGCCGTTCGCTACAGCAACGTTTTATTTATTTCCTTCGGTGTAAAAACACATTGTGCAAACATTTGAGATCCGCATCGGGCTATGAGATATTGCAGTACAAACGCTGTCGTCACAACAGCTATTTAGCGTTTGCGTTTTCCTATACTAGAGTCGTTATAATTTTTGTATATTTCTGTTTTAAATTGTCTTTGGATACACAATAGGTATATAAAACGTGTTTACCCTATTTTATACGACCTACGTGCGATTCGCAGACAACAATGCGGAACAATTAGAATTGGTATGTCATGCAGTACAATAAAATATTTCACAAAGCGTGTTCTACGTAGATTATCGTCCAAACAACATAACTCGCGCACTTTGGCGGTCCAAAGCAGTGGCTTGCAGTAGTGCAAACACCCCTTATTACGTCAATAAACTCGCCCCCAAAGGCCGCATAGAAGCGGCAACAATTGGAAAACATGTATGTCGGCATCGTCTGGCACGTTGCGCCTATTGGCCACTATTTGTTAAGCTAATATTAATCTTGCTTTAAAGTGTGCCTGTGTTCAAGACAAATGCGAATCGACAATTACTTGATCTTTGATCCCGTAAGTTGGTCCATTGGAGAAAGTCATTTACACTGGGCTACATTCGTAAACTGAGATTCCTTAATTTTCTCCTTAGTTCGGATGAACAAAGTGTACTATGGACCAGTGGTTCCCAACCGAGGTGCCGCGTCGCCCTGATCTGCAATTTTTAATGCCTGGTATTTGAGAATTTTTAGGGATCTGATTTTTGCTCAATCGGAAAGCTTTTTGATACAACTATCTGTGTACGATAAGTGACGATTGTATTAAATTACATTTTCCTACATATTTTAAGTTGATTGTGCTGTCCCAGTTCTATTTATTGGATATATCAGTAAATACTCAACGAAAATTCCAGTCGGCCGCAGAATATATATTTATTATTTTTGCGGGATGACGTATGCTATAAAAGTGAGAGAATCACTGCAAATGATTATTGAATAAAGCTAAGAAAGTATAAGGGTTGTTTGGCACCCTGTGATGTATATTGAGTTTTATTGTGTTTGTAATTTGCTTTAAATTCGTGACTTTTTAGCTTTTGCCGAGAACCAATTGACATAGGCTAAGAGCGCCGTTTAAGTGGCAATCGCGAGTGTTTAAAATACCTTTTCGTTGAGAGTTATATAAGCTCTACGAGCGCAAACGCAAAGTTCATCAGGTGGATTTTATAGATAGAATAAATATAATAGCCACAGCAAAAATTACAAGAAAAAATCGCCTTGTAAGTCACAGGCAACTTAGTGAAGAATAAATCTAAAACATAACTCAGGGAAAGCATGGAGTGGCAACCCTGTGATACAATAATGACCAACCCTTACAATACAGAACAATAATATACGGCTATTATGCGGTCAACCAATACATGGTAAAACTGAAATATCATAAATAGCTTGCTGCACATTAACGATTGCTAAAACAGTTATCCGACCAATTGTTTAAAGATTCCCAAATAAGATTTCCCAACGAATGTATCTACTGGAGGTGATGGTTGAGTGGAACTAATTTTGGTACCGTGTTTTAATTTTCATGTTCAAAATGCGCCGCAAGCTAAAAAGTTTGGTAACCATCTCTATAAATGTACGGCCGCAAGAATACCCGCTCTGAACTTAAGGGTAGAATAGGCGGCTACAGTGTTGTTATTTTGGGTGAAAATGGTCGATTCCTGCCAGGGAAATCCTGTCCATTTAGGGTACGCTGTTTACTGTAATAATTTTTCCTCGTTTTCGGTTAACCTAAGTTCATGGCAGGCTTCCAAAAATAATTAATTATCATTGTAAAATAGAAACAAAATTGCTGTGCGTTACTATCCGGCCCATAACCAGTGCTCTATAATTTCGTTACTGTATGATGTATGAACGAGTGATATTAAATTGTACATTGAATTTAGTTACTAATTCACTCAACGTGCGCCTCGTTACGAAACCCCAAAGTTGACTTTTACTTCAATGGCTTAAAATCTGTTTGGAATATTTTTCAAAAAAAGTAAATATGTTTTTTATGGGTTGGAATTTTCCTAAAAAATGTGTGTTTACAAAAACATATAGTTTCAATTCTAATTCCGGATTTATATTACGTTACTAGAAGCACAGACTTCGCATAAACTTACCACTCTTTTTATTCGAAATTGATTTATTCGATGCGTTACGTAAAGTGAAAACCCCAGGCAGGCACAACCGCAAACAGAATGAGTCCTTCTCCTGTGCGGCGCCTCAGATGCCCCGTATATACCGCCTATAAATAGTCCTTCTCGTCAGCAGCATCCCGCCTTGCTATATCCCAGATCTCCGCAAAGGGCCGGCGACGGTCATCGATCATAGTCGTCCAAACCCACGGGCCCGGCCCCGGTTTTGTGCGCGCTGTGTATTTAGCATTGTCGTGGATTAGGGGTCGTCCGCGCGCGATTTGCAAATGTTTCCGAGTCGACTTTGAGCGCTGCCCCGGGCGCGCGGCCACCTCGTTAGCACGTCCGATCTCGGTCGCTCATCGTTTTCTGACACCCACCTCAATGCAGTTGCCCTGTCACCGGGCGTGACTCTTTCTCTCTCTTTCGCACGTGAAGACCGAGTCAGTCAACTTTGGCCGACCGCCGCCGCCGCCGGACTAGCGTGCGTGGGAGACCGACCGACCTTTGTCCTCTTCTTTTTTCTTCTTTTTTTAGGCCTAAAAACGGATCTTTATGGTGGGCGGGATAACGCGCCGAACCTCGCCCGAAAAGCAAAACCGGTAAAACGTGAGGAAAATAAGATGGGAGAAAGGGCGCGTTCGCGGCATCAGCGCCGTTTGCTTTACTTTCATATAATATTTTGTAACACTCACAGGCGGATTTTTGATACACAATTTTAATATCAAGGTAAATCTTGAAACAATTTGAAAAAGCAAACGCAAAAACTGCCGCATATATACAAGCCAATGAACTAAATTGCGAAATGTTACGCATATTTTGTTCACTGCACTTCAGTTTGAAAAGTCTTACGCTATCATATTAGGCCAACGTTTTAAAGTTATCAAACTTATTCTGCTTTAAGTTGCTTGATATACAACATAGATAAAAACAATTATTAAAAAAGAATTACATCGCCTGTTTGACTTTTTTGACGCTCCTTGTAAACCTAAAATTTGCTTTTTCGTTGGCAAGAAAAATTAAAACATTTTAAAAACACATGTGTGACCCAGGATTTATCAATACAACATCAATTGGCAGAGGTTACAATGTACCCCAAAGTCGCTACTGTTTTATCAAGAAAATGTAATACAAATCAACTAAAAACTAAAGTTAGCACGAAGGATTTTGCATTTAACGCCCCCATACAATTTTAAACCCGCCCGAACTTTAATCGCCCAACAAGTATACTTGAGCGGCGATGAGATCTCACCCCAACCTGTTACGAGCTAAACTTGTCCGTTGGGAATACGCAGTTGTACTGATCGCATAACTCTGATGGAGTGCTGGTGTCTATAGCTTACAAACCCCTATTCTGTCGAACGTTGTTATGCAGTCGTACAAAGTTCGTGCGATTTTGCAACCTCTTTTCGCCTGAAATTGTTTGAAGAACAAAGGGGTCTACATGTGGGAGGAAGGTATGTTGTACGGCTTACGTAAATTGCCGCGACAAACCTGGTGGTAATTCTATAGTTATTATTAGATGTATATAATTCTCTTGAGAAGCGAACCACCGAACAACCGTCAATCAGCAAGGTCTAAACTTTTAATATTAAAAAACAAAATTATAGCTTTTATCGTCGACATTATGTGTTCTGTTGGAGGGCAAGATTTCTTGTGGAAACACAGACTAGGTATGTAACTCATTTCACTTTTTAATACTGAAATAGTTTATTAAACAACATGAAAATTCTTAGCGAAAGACATTCTTCTTTTCCTCTATCTTTGGAAATTTGCTTAATTTTCAAAATAGTTTCTCGACATTGTAAAATGTTGAAATAAAGATGTATGCAATGTTTATGAGGTCGACTTTCAACTTCGCAGAGTCAGTGCGTGATATCGCTTAATGTAAAGTTTCAAACTTATTTTTAAAAGTGACAAAAGTGTATTTGTTGTTTTACGCGTTGTTCATCAGTGCTAAAGTGAATGAGGTCCAGGATGTTGTCACTTCTATATTTGTAAACTTAACGCCATATTTGGTTTAAAATCATGGAAATAGACCCCTAACTTACAATGCAAACCATTGTGAACATTATGTCAATTACTCTTAAGTGACGCTGTACGAAAAAGGCCCCCAGTCAATATTGTATTACGTTTTGACCTTTTCTACTTTTTTCTCCAAAATACGGAAATATATTTCTCACGGCTTATGCCGCGTCAAGTGACGTCACAAAGCAGTGATCTTTTGTCGTGATGTTGCGCAATCGCGTCGGTAAACTCCAGAATGAAACGGCTGAATCAGAGCGTAGGAAAAAGGAGTTTGTGTCGTCCAACTGCGCTATATAAATGATTTTTTAACCCAAGGCTGGGCACATGTTGTCAACATATCGAAAACATGCGAGCGGCAAGGCTGTTTTAAAGTTGAGTCAGTTCTGTGCAACAGTACCGAGAGAAAGGGAAACGCGAAACAAAGTGGTGCTCCGTGTTCACTGCGAGGATGCGCAAAGTGCCGTATCACCACCAGAAATTTGCGCAATAAATTGGCTTCTCGCAAACTTGAAAAATTAGCTTTTTATTAGAAATTTTAAGATAAGTATATATACGTTGGAAAAGCCAAATACCAGTAAAGGCCCTGTGAATTTCATGTTTACAATATTTCGTATTTTTGAACTATTTTATACTAATTTAAAAAAATATTTCTTTTAAACTATTTTTTACTAATTTTTGATTTAAAGTTTTATAACTCGTTCATGACACTGCTGATTTGTTTATCCTCAAATATCTGTCGTCACATAAACAAAAAAACGCCTAGTTTGAAAACTTCACAGAAGAAACATTGGTATTGCTTTTGAACGAAACGATCCGAGTAACTTAACGCGTCAACGCCACCATTTCGTCACTGGTTATGCAACATCGTTTCGAAACAGGATGCTCGGTTTGTGCGTGGACCAATGTCTCCGCCTCTCTCCTGCACGACGCATGACGTACGCATGCCAGTTAGCATTAAGACAATAATGGCGAGCGCGCTTAACATAGTGGGGCCTCGGGAGAAGTCGCACTCGGTTCCGAACGGCCCTTGCTGCATCTAAATGTCGCTTCGCATCGAATCGTTGTCGCCAAATGCGGCAAGGTCGCGGTCGCTTGAAGCTCACGCCAGTTGGAACGCGGGCCTGAAAGACCGGGTACGGCTTGCTGTGAAGAACGCCGTCCCTGAATAGAATCTGATGTAAGGCTTGGCCTCCTGAAGTAGGCCGTGGGCCAAGGTGGACATTAATGCGGCCGCGCGCGCTCTTCTCATAAGCAAAACAAAGCCTCCGGCGTTTTGGCTGACGGGGGCCCCGGGAGGTTTTATTGGGGGCCAGAACGTGCTGCCGCCTAGCCGTCGACTAATCCCTTCTATACTTGGCGCCCTCTGGCGCAATCCCACGGGGAGCTACCAAGTCGCTGGTTTGATGTGCTCGAGCGCGCGCCGAAAAGCAATCTAATTTCCTGTGCGCCCATCGCTAGATCGCAGCGAGATCGACAGGCCCATAAAGCCTCTATCAAGCTTCAGGGGTGCAATTGTGGGAGCTGGAGCGACGCTCAGGGTTCCACAAGCAGTCGCGGCAACGGCGACGGTGCCTGCCAGAGGTCACCGCGACACCGCAAAGCGCGAAGAAGAGTTGCTGCCTTATTTGGAAGGTGTTACACTGATTTTAGAGAGGACCAATCGAAGTTTCGTCCTCTTTTTGGCGTTTAGATCGTTTTCTGGTGACTAAAAGAAAAAAGATCAGTGCGAGAACAGTCAGTTCAAGGGGTATGGTTTTCACATGTCATTTAGTAGAGAATCCAGTTAGGCCCCTTTGCAACAATGGATTTGATAGTCACGCTATTCTTGATGAATTAGTGTTTTGTGAAGCGTGCAGGTGTGTTATTTATAATGGATAGAAACGTTTAATTAAAACGGAGGCTGTAGGTTAGGCGTTCATCAGGTCTCGTACAGCAAGCATGCCAAACCGTTGGTGAGACGTGAATTAATTGCGTCTCGTTCGTTGTTGTCTCGCGCTGTATATGTTTACTTGTGCTACGGGACACAGGGGAATCACTGGCGCGCGCGACCCAACAGGCAGGCCACTGTTTTCGCGGCCGTTTAAACACTCTCAACTCTGCCAATGGGCAATTGTGTGCGCTGCAAGTCTATGTACTCAGCCCGGAACTGAAAAACAAACCGTAAAACACACCACCCGGGCCAACACGAGTAATGGATTCGGCCGAAAAACAACCAGCCGGTTTATAGCCCACTGCCGCTGCCGCTTCGACCAAGAGGTGAACGTTATCTTTCGCCGTCTGACGTAGGCGCGTGCTCTTTAAAACTGCGCCGATCGCCGTTTGAACGCCACATAAAAGCCGGATTCGCCGGCGTAAAGCCGCCTTGTGTAAAGCAACGGCATGGAGGCACGTCCACGTGTTTGTGCACCTAATGTATCTCGCGCTGCTGCAACCCACTCGAGCTTTATCGCGGCGTGGCATTGAAGCCGGCCTGAATGGAATGAATTGACTATAGGCGCTCCGGCTTCGCCACCGCCGGATGCCTTATCAAGCCCGGCACTCATCTATCAAGCTGTGTCCGTGTTTATGACGTCATTACGCGCGGTTATGGGCTGATCCGGTGACGTCATGCGGGCCTGAAAGCGGAAGGAGCTTTCTTTGCCTTCTGATCGGAAGGCGTCAAATATTAGCTTTGACTTTCCCGCCTTGTTCTGAACCCGCGCCCTTTTGCTGCCTATGTGTATTCAAAAGCGCCCTTCGTCTATGCTCGCGCCCAGCTAACAAACCTTTGGGATTGCGGTTTTTATCTTGAACCTTGCGTAAATTCGGGGCGTTGCCGCAATACGACAGGTGTGCGTATCCTGTACTGTAGACACACTGTTATTTTCGCGCCGTTTCGCCTATTAATTTCAATTGTAAAACGCCCTTGTTGATTAAACTTTACGATTGCGTATAGCTCCAAACTTGCCATCGCTTTGGAGTTGCTGCTCTCGCGTCTGCGTGAGGAACGTTTCCAGGGAAGGCTGTGGCGTTTTTGTACCGAATCGAACCGTCAAAAGACAAGTATAATAAAACTCTAACGTTTTTACTTGGTTAAAAGGTTTTCCAGTATGGTTAAAAGTAGATTGTAGCGAAAACTTACGAATGATCCACTGCCAATTGGTAAAAACATGCGCATTATACGTTCTACTTGTCTAGGCTATCATCGGTTTTGCTATTTCTCCTACGTGTTTAAATCGTACGACAATGTCAGGGGTGGATTATTATCAATGTAAGCCGTGATCTTAAGCTGAACTTTAAAGAGAGTAGTATTTGGTCGAAATTTGACAGGGAAAAATCTTACCTTCGATTAGCCGCTTAAAACTTCGTTTTTTGACAATTTTTGTTCACCGTAAGCATTCAGTTTTCAGCAGAATGAAGTTTCCGTTGATCTAAATCGGTGTTTCTAAACCAATGGGTCGCGACTCGCGACCCAAAGTCGGGTCGCCGTTTACATTGTTTGGGTCGCTGACTGAAGTAGTTCACAGGGTTAGCCTTATTGGAATTGTTTCTAAGAAAGTTGCTCCAAAAGTTTAGAAAATTGATCATGCAATATAAACAAGTTCCTAATATTAATCAAATTCGAAATTATTTTTGCTAATTTCCTGTGTCTCGATCGCTTATTATCAAAAGTTTGGTGAAGAGAAGAGGCCTTCGCTATTAAAGTTATACGCTTCGTATTTGGGTTGCCGCGTAAAAAGTTAAACACCGATCTAATGATTTTAAAAGTCGATATGGTTTGGACAACATTCAACATACGATTTAGCAAAACTGTAGGGCGTCGAATTTCCATTGAAATTAAAAATTTGGAGACAATCCTTGTCAAATTCGTAAATACTTCCACGATTTTTTCTGATACGGTTTCAGCCCACATCATATTCTATAATTTTCTGCTCCCAAAAGAAAAAAAATATTGCATACCACGCGAAATTCAAAAACAAAACTAAAATCAACATTATAACACTCAGATTTGAAAAGCAAACCTTTCACTCCGACGCCGTAAGCGTTTTAATACGGGGTTATTCACCTACTTCAACCGCACGTCGGCGCCCGTAAAAGCGCAACACGTTGTCAGTAAAATTTAACAGACTTGTGAAAAATTTACACCAAGCGGCATCGTGTGTAAAACACCCTTTAAGCCATCACGCAACCTACAGGCCAGCCGAACGTCCAACACTTGATCTTCGCCGACAACATTGCTCGGCTAATGTGTGTGTTTTCTTATCGGGCCGCGTCGTAAATTCTGCCGCAAACCGACCATTCATTTCCCGTAATCCGGCGCGAATTGAGTATATAAACCTGGCGCGCTCGAAGCAGCCAATTGGCATTTTGTTGGCGCGATGTGTCCCGCGGGCGATTTGCAGTAATTTAAGCGGAGACGATTTAACCAGCAAGTGCAAGGCCAGGCGAACTGTCCGACATATTGATTTTGCTGGACGCCAATCGGCGAGGAAAGCTTAGCGAGGCGTTTTCCTTGTTTTGGAGCGCTTGTTTGGATACGGAAACGTAGTATTGGCAACACTTAAAAGAGCGGAAAATTAAGAAAGGTGGTTTGTGCCTAAAGTGCAAAACGCCAGTCGTAAAAACTCTTTTAAAATCGAGGCATCCAAATATAGTTGTACAACGTACGCTATTGGCTCAAAGGCCGTGTTTTACCATTATTTATCACTCATAGAATTGTAACACCAGCCTCACGCAAGGATTGCATTTGCAGCCTCTAAAAGTCAATTTAAAGGAAATGTCTGAATTTCTGCAAGATTGTTAAAGTGTCTTGGTTGAACTTGAAAAAAAGCGAACTGCAACATTGATAAAGTGCCTTGGCTAACCTTAAAAAAACTTTTTCACCAGCAATCGCCTAAAAGTTACCTTGTCAAGCCTGCGAACTTTTGCTTGCGCGATTGGGTCAGCGTAACAAGTTGAAAGATTAACTTTTTGCGCAGCGAAACCGGCCAAAGTAGGGGGTTCTTCGGCGGCGCTTCATGGGCCGACGGTTTGCGCAATCCGCCGGGCTTTGCCCTATTTACAGGGCCCCGGTATTTACGCAATGCGAAGCATCCGCAACGAGAATAAAGCCAAGAAGAAACGGGAGCCGGGAATAGCCGCAGTGGCCTCTTGCCCGAACCCCCTGAAAAACTCGTCGCGTGCGACCGCCTAAATTCGACTTTTTCTTTTTGCTTACACGACCAGACGGGTACAGGGGTAGGGTCGCCCCTCCCACAACCCCCATCCGCCTACCCCCTTCCCCGATATCGAACAGGGTGCGCCATCGAGCGGAAAGATGGCGATAGATAAAACGAGACACAAGCGGAGGTTACAGCGGTTGAAGGAACGCCCTGCGTTTAGCACGGAATCGCAGAGTTTTTCATGCACGTTTGGCAATAATGCTTTGTTGACACGCAGCAGAGGCCTTTTTTCTCGTGTTTTTGCGCAGGGGAAAAGTAATTACCCTATATAGTTAACTAGATTCTTTGCCGCTGGGCCGTATTGGGAGAAGGGTAGATGATACTTGCTTGTGCAGAACAAATGCTGGGACCCGTCCAAATGCGGGTCTGTTTTGTTGTTGTGTTGTTCTGCCGATAAAAATTCTTGTCAGTGCATTTCGACTCGTTGCAGCGCATTGGACTTTGCTTTGCGAAGTACTTTTAGGGGGAACTATAGAATGACGATTTTTTTTCTTTGTGCGTTTATCAGTGTTACTTCGTTCATTTCTTTGTGGTCGCATGTACTACCAAAAACGTAATCATTGTTTTCAGTTAAATACTCTTTTTCGTTTTTGTCAAATGCTCTTTTCGTTTGAGGGCCAATTTTTAGCTGCAAACTAAAGAGATAAATATTTGAAAGCTGTCACGGTTTTATTTACTTTTCCAAAAAAAAAATTTGGGTGGGGTGGGGTGGGGGGGGGGATTTGCATGGCACGCGAATGCCCCACCAGGTTAAGATTGCAATCAGAAAATCTGTTAAAAACAAGGAGCCGAATCCATCAAAACAGAAAGTGCTTGACCAGCAGAACAGAGCGGCGACAATTGCCGAGTGCGTACAAGAAAAACCGCTCCGCGTTGGCTATTTAAGGGGCAAGGTTGGTCGAATAATATCGTGGGCCGCAGTGGGCGGGTCGCCAGGCCTTTGCGTGACTAGCTGGACCTAATCCGAGCCATCCATCAAAAACCGTTTGGTGTGTTTTATCCTTTTGCGAGCTCGCGCCCACGTGATGTGCGTGAGAGAGAAAGAGAGGCCGACTGACCAGCCACAGCCCTCGGCAGAAAAGAAGAGAGCAATTTTCCTTTCTCTCGCAGGTCTTAGAAGCGGGGGGGAGGCCTCGATTGGCCGCCCGGGGACGCCAAACAATCAGAAGGCCTGGGCTGCGCCGTTGGCGACAATTTGTGCTGACACGGAGGACGGGGTAACAGGGGGATCGGAACGCCGCTTGATTTTGACACATTCACCTGTGGGCAGTTTCGGGCTAGGGGATGATCTGGTGCATTTAGGGTCTTCAAAACAACTCGAGCTGCTTGCAATTGTTGCTACTAGTTTAGACTGCTTATACAATTGTTATTTAGTGTAGGCCAGTTGGTTATTTTACAGGTGGTGGTGGATTTTAGCTTTTGCGTTTTTGCAGTTACGTCAGCACGAGCGATTACGTATCGCTTATTTCGGTCGCGTGTGTTTCTGCTGTTGTAGCAGTGTTTGGTGCGGTTGACATCGCAGCGCCAAGGCGATCAGGTGTCACGCGGTCGATAAGATTTTGCGTTCTGATGCGACCGTTTTCTGACCGGGGCGATTGCGGCAAAGAGAAGCAGCGTTGAATGGAAAATCGAGGCGTTACGCAACTGCTGTGTCGGGCTAAAGTAAAATAAAATCGTCGGAAGCGCGTAATCTGTTATCCGCAGTGTAAATGTTCGCGCTATATCTGGACGTTTACACAGAACGGCGTGGCAGTCTTTCTTCCCGCCCGCAGTATTGTAATGACAGTTTATGTTGGTTCCGCGTGTCTGCGAATATGTATTGTCGGCCAGCGGTCGCTATTGTGTCTAAACGTAAACCCTTGAATCGCAGCGCCAAAGAAGTGTCCTCTAAGCCGTTCTTTTCTAACCTCTATTTTCCTTCTCGTGCAGCATTAAGTGCCCTCGCGTCCGCGCTTTGAAACCCGAACTTTCGACCACAAATTTCTGGATATATAAGCGCCAGTGCGAGAAGATCCGCCCACACACCGCCACAGCGACGAGCAACGACGAAACGCCCCGCCGGAATCGCAACGCCGAAATCCCGCCGAAGTACACAAATGAGGTCGAGCTCCTTCGTCGTCGGAAAATAACTATGTTCGCTTCCCCCAAGTTGCCAGCACCATGCTCACGATTTTCTCAACGTGCGTCACAAAGCTGCTGATCGCCCGCCCCGCCGCTGCTGCCAACCGTGACAACGTGACGTCAAACAGACGTCATCGACCGAACGTTCGCATCAACGCATTAAGTTGCGTACTCGCGCTCCTCTTGTTACTCGCCTGTTTTTCCGCCGCATCCTCAGCACCCGCATATTCCTCCACTAAAGGACTTCTAAGAAGAATGGAGGCCAGGAGCAGCGATGTTCTCCTGGAGGAAAGCCAAAGCAAACGCCTTCACCAAAAATACGATGAAGCAGAAGCGTCCCTGGCGACGCGATGCCGATCTTGCCACAGACTAAGGACTATTGGCTTGGACGTGGAGCACGTTCTCCTTAACGCAAAGGACATCACGACTTCGCCCAAAGGACATATGCTCCGTAGAACGCTGCGCCTTTGCAAATCCCTTACTTATCAACAGTACAGGTTCGCCTGCATTCGATCCGACTCCGGGCCGATTGTTCCCTCCAACACCTTAACCGCCGAACCTCAACACGACGACCGATTAGTGACGTCACAGTCAGTCAGTGACCTCGCTGTCGTGACGTCACCGCTGCGCAGCAAGCTCCTGAGCAGGCGAAGACGTTTTTTACCCGCCGGCGACCGAAGGAGACGCCGGCTGTTCAGCAAGACCGGCTTCTTACTTCAGATTCTCCCCAACGGAAAAATCCGAGGGACGCAAAGGAAAACACAACACAGTAAGTCGCTTCTATTTAATTTAATTATTTTTTATCTAAGATTGTTGGATAACTTTTTTAAGTGGTTCTTTTGGTGCGTAATTTATTTTCCAAACGGAAATGGTGCAATCAAATGGCTAGATCGCAATTTTTGTAAAAGTTACCCCCTCTTAGCCCGTTTAACCTCAAATGTTGTGCGCTAAATCGTGCGAGGCGCGAGTTTATGGACTTGCAACGAGCCGCGTCTAATTCACTCGCGCTAACATGCGAGTTTAAGTGCTTGTAGTCGAATTACCCAATAGTTGGTTTTGTGAGGGTGAAATTGCGATCATTCACGGGCATGTGAACCGTGGCCTTGTGGACAGAGTCGGGAAAATCATTAGCTTCCGTTCGCGGCCCTTGTTTCGATCAGAAAAACACAAAACTTGCTCCGCGGGCGCCTGAGCCTTTACTCGCCCGACATGGGTATCTTGTTACGTCGTTAAGGACGCTACTTCAGTTCGCTTGCCTGCCCTATGGCCAACGTGTAAAACTGCAAGTCGAGCGGCGCGCGAGGATACTTTCGCAAGGCCCGAGGGTTAGGCCAGTCCGGCTGACCCCTTGCTTAGGTGATCTGCGCGTCGAGTGTTTACTTAGCTTTGGGGATAATTGGGCAAACAGAGTTTCTCGCCTATTTTAAGGCTCTCACGCCCTGTAACACCCTTCAGATTCGCTCCAGCCCACGCTATAGGCCACCGTATAACAAGGGGCGGTCTTGAGGACAACTATAATGCTGATTTTGCGTGGTCATCCTGCGGGTTAGGAGATGTGTTGAAAGGAAGGCGCGATAGGCCCAGGTGGGGCGGGCAAATCAAAGTCTCGACAAAATGCAAGTAAGCACCCAGCGGTGCAATCGCAAGCAAAACAACAAGGCGTAACGTAGATGCTACGTGACCTCGACTGCGCACAACTGCGGCTTGCAAAACCCGATGACTGACGAAACGCAGTCGAACCGTTCTCAGGCCATTTTTTTTGTAAAAACACACAATTTTGTCGAGGCGAAAACGAGTTAAGCGCAAGTGTCTATAGATCCACCTAATGTTGATCCCGGTGTGCAATTTCTCTTTTTTAAATTAATGTATTCAACCGTTCTAAGGCCATTTTTTAGGTGAAAACACACAATTTTGTCGAGGCGAAACCCGGTTTTACAGTGCCTAGATCCACCCAACGTTGATCCGGGTGTGCAATTTCTCTTTTTTTAAATTAATGTTTTCGGGCACAACGCCAAGAAATCGCAAATTTCCACTGCCATGGGGGGCAATCATTTGCCGCCAGACACCGATGTTGGGCCGGATAAGGGCAAGAAGCCACTCGGCGAAGACACAACATAGGCATAACTCATAATTAGCAGCTATTTTTGCCACTGAACGTCGAACCCTGCTTTCTGCGCGCAGCGATTTGAGATAAATTTGGCGTGCCGCTTTCCACGGCCGAGCGGGTTCCCTTTGTCGGGCGTCTTAGGCGCTTATGGGATAAAGATTCGACAGCGTAACCCGCAAATATAGCTGCATTATATTTGGGTTAGGTTTCGGCTCCACGAGTTTCGTTTCTTTTTTTTGGAAGCTGCTACAGCGCGATGCGGTTTCGGCGAATTTTTTGCTGCGGGCTTGAAGGCCCCAATGTGGAGAAGGCGCGGTCGCTAAATTACGGCACAGCCCTGCCCTGGGAACCTCGACGGTCCTGGGTAATTGATAAAGCTGGAGGGCGTGGGCAAAGTAAAATTATGGGTATTTCTCGGGCAATTGCTGTTCGACGACCTATACGGTACCCACAAGCATGCGTCCCATTAGGCCGCACCTTCTCGATTAAGAGCAATAACAACCAGATTGCCCGCTTTATACTAAAGGTGGTGCAGCCGTATACAAAGTAGGATATGAGAATATTACACAACCATTTATCTCTAATTTTGTTTGAGGTAATCCAATCATTGCCGCGCAAACAAGATTTAAGCTTTATGTAAAAACACTCTTTCGCGCAAAGTTTACGTTTTCGTTGAAAGCTAAAGCGTCCTCTTTCCACACTTGACACAAGAAGAAGAAAAAACCTTTAATCCCTTCCAGGGCCCCACTTTTCCCAAATCCGGTTTAGTGAAGCGCATTTTATTCGAAGTGCCCAACTTGCATCGTGGACACAAAAAAAACGGCCGGGCCAAGAACAACAACAAAAACTCCCTCCCGCGCTGAAAATGCTCGCGCAAAGCTGGGCCGAGCGGGTCGCCGGGGGATGATCCCAACAGCTGATCCCTTAACGCAGAAGCAGCGGTTCATCTTCCCGGTCGCGTGTAGCGAGTTTCGTTGGGCATTAGTAGAGGGCCAATGGGCGACGGGACCTTTGAACCGGCGGGCGGGCGCGAACATGAAAAGCCGCCAACTCTCGCACGCTAAGTAATCGATATGAATTGCTGGCCCGGGCTCGCGCGGCGCCTGGCTTCGTGTAGGTGGGTGTCCGGGCCCCGGCAAATCTCTGTGGGAAAACGCCATCCACGCTCGTGTTGGTTTAGGATCGGCGAAATGCCCTGTTGATTTTCAATGGCGGAGCGGCTGTCTGATCTAGCGGACAGGTTTGACTGATGATCCCCATCACCCCCCCCCCCCCTCCCCTAACCTAGCTCAGCCCGCGCTGGGCTTAATCAGCGCGCCCAAAACAAGGCGGGCGGCGCTGCCTTTGCCCCCTGACTTTCGCACGCACGCACGATCGCCGACCAGCCAAGAGCGAGAAAGTTCAAAATAGTTTTTTTTTAATTTAGTATGAATCTAAGCGCGCAAAGGTGAATCGTTTAGTAAGGGGGGTCAAGCTATTTACTTCTATTTTTTCACAAACTTTGGCATTTTAGTAACACACTCTGATTACCATTCAGACTTCGGCTACAGATTTTATATAGAAATCAACTTACAAATATATTTATTCCGTTTAATGTTAACCCTCTCCCGCAAGACAACGGCGCTATATATAGCATCTCTGCTGTCTTAGCACTATTTATAGATATTTATCAAATGACCATAACACCAGCAGCCCACCAGCGAGGCGACTAAAACAACGCCGACGCGCTTCGCTGTCCACTGTTCAGTCATAATGGCCCTGGATCATTATTCACATAGAGCGCTAGAATTCCAGAGTCCCGCGGTAAACAACCCTACCAAATCCACAGCCGGTAGCGTGCCCAAAGTGCTGCTGCTTCTGCTGAGCGATTGAAGACGCTGTGGTCTCGCTGTCGCGATAGTTGACATAAGGCTCGCGGCTACGATAATCTTTTCGGCCGGCGGTGCGATGGGTGACAGTGGGCGAATGACTTCTGTGTCAACATGACGTGAGAAGGGACCGCGATGCGACCCCCTGCGGCGCGGCAAAGGCGGCGTCGATCCGCGCCTGGGCACACGCCCAAGTCTAAAAGCGAGCACGCATTTTTTGCCCCGCTATTGTTACCGAATGCCGACGCCTATCGTATGCAAAGCGGCTCCAAAAACCAAAATCGCCAAAGTTGAATCAGCGCGGATCGCGTTGCTTAAAATTAAAGGTCGTTTTTCACATAAAAAATGCTCTTCCGTGTTTTAGCCCAAAGGAGTTGATCATCGTTTAATCGACCCGCAATCAAGCTTGTGTGTTTAGTGGTAAAATGAAACTGCACAGTCAACATTGTTTCGCCCATCTTAAAAATTACAGAGTCTTCAAAAAACAACTACAGGATACAGAAACAATTAAGGACAACCGCTTTCAAAAAAATGTACTAATAGGAGCTAAGTAATGGCATTATATTGCATGCTCAAGTTCGGCATTTTGAACTTGATCACAGTCCAATGCGCGCAAGGTACGATTTTCGCTCTTCGCGTTTCGTTTTGTTCATAAATATCGTAGCGTAAAATCGGATTGGCAATACGCTCGATTGCATAATTGCGCTATTAACATGAATCCCTGATTGAAGTGAACCGGCAACTATGTGAGTTATCCTCGGTTGCGTGCGATTAAATTAGAACAAGATGGACTTTTCTTCTGGTTTCGGTCTGGAAAACCCCTAGACTCACAATAAAAGTTCAAAAGCCTAATAAAATCACTGTATATGGTAAATACAGGCTTGGGTTAAAAACAATAACTATAGAGATCCAGTCAAACTTTATTCAGGCGAACTCACCAAATATAAAAAAGATATCAACAAAACGACAAATACAATCTGTTAAATATAAAATATTTGTATAACATCACTATAGACAAACTTTCGTCCATCTAAGTTTCAATGTGAATTTTTTTTTAAATCCACTCTAAATAACTAAATCACTGAAAGCGAATGCAGACTGGGATGTGAATGAGCGTCGTCCAGAACCCGGCCAACACATCAGCACTGCAGGTGTGTCGGCATCGATTTGCCAAGAAAACTTGTTTTTCGTAAATAGACTTGCTGCCATGAGCCGCCTATGGTGAGGATGAGCAAATATTTGTCGTTCCGATCACGCTAGCGTCGCTGGAACGAAATTCGGACACGTCCAAAACGCCAAACCTTTACAATTTCTGTTTGTGATCTTATTTTGGCTTGTCCAATTTATACCACATGATAAAAAATGCATCACAAATCTTGCAACCTGTGATCAATTTAGGACGGGGTCAACTGCGTGGTTAAACTTATATTAACTATACGAATTTTTTTATTGGCGACTTAATTAAGATAATTCGATTGGACGGGTTAACAGTCAGTAAAAGGTGCATTAAGAGTAGACTGTTAGCAGTAGCCCAACCTTGAATGTTCTTCCGACATCTAGGCGTTGGGGCAACGGCAAATGTACACTGGCGGTGACGACCCAGTTTCTCGGCACCCTTGTATATTTGCGAAACATTGCGATAAACAGCTTAACGGAAGATAAATGGATTTGGAACTGGAGCGGCGGTTCGCCCAGCAATATTTTTGTTGGCGACCTTTTAGCCCCTTTTTCTCTCCCCCTTTGCCGCGTGGCGACCCAAAGAACCCCAGAGGCTCGAAAAGCCGCAATCTAATTAAGTGCTGGCGCTGCCGGGCTGTTTAAAAAAAGCTCGTTTTGGTGAAACACCACTCTACGTTCAAGCCAAACTTGGTTGCTCGCAATGGCTGGTTGCTTTTTAATTTGCGCGGAAATCATTTGGGGGAATTTACACGGCAAAATAGCATTAGGTCAGGCACGCTAATATTTCAGGCGAACATCACACAACACTATAAGCAAATAGATTGAGGAATAAGCAGATTTTAGCTTTTATGCTTTTATGTAATTTCTTGCTATTCGCGTCATTCGTGCTGAGCGCGTTTTATCTTTTGGTACTTTTCATCAAAATTGGAAAAAAATCTAAATTCACGCGGCCCCAACACAAAAGAAAAGCGAATTAGAGTGTTGTCGAGGGCGAAAGGGTAAAAATAGCCCTAAGTCGTTAACGGGAAATATAACTCTTGGGAGATAATGAGTCATTCAGAAGGCCGAGAGTCCCTGCTTGACCTTATTCCCGTATTGGGGATCGCGCAGCTCTGACGTCAATGGTGACGTTGCACCTGCTCCTTTAAGAAGCAACCTACCCTTCGAATATCGACTGCCGTTTCATAATTACGTGTCATAACTCGAAACCGCTTTTGCGTTTGCGGTTCTTGACTTTTGTCTTGAGAACGTTTGGCGCAAATAAAGGTTCGGGCGAATTCGCGCAAATCCAAACGTAAAGAAGAAAAGTGGCCACTGCCTACGTAAGCGAATGGGCGAGCCCCCAGAAGTGGCCCATGAATAATGATATGACAACCTTCAACGCATAAACGCGAGTTCAAATCGCACTCAAGTACCGACTTTGTGTTATACAAATCCCGCTGTACGAATTTTGAAGCAGGCGCTTTCTCTTAACTGTAAAAGAAATGCTCTGCTTTGTACAGGGCTATGTTTTGTATGTTCTGGTAATCTCTCTGCCCGAGAGCGATCTTTAAAGGCGAGTCTTGTGCTTTGTATGGTTCCAGGGTAGATTGCATGAAAGGTGCCATTGCAACAGCGCTTTGACTGTAGCGTTTCTATAGCAGCAAGCAGCTAAACCCGGGCAAATTAACATTCCTTTAAGGTGTTTCTGCTTGCCAGGCGCGGATTTGCAAGACAAAGGCAACTGATAGTATTCAAAGGCACCTTGTTACCGGTTACCACAACAGAGCTAAAAATAGCCGAAAATTAGCGTTTCTTTTCGCGCGATAATAAAACCGTTAGGCCTCGAACGGCGACACCGAATATGGAGTTGTTTCGCGGCCTTTGACAAAACAACACGGATGATCTATTAATGCCAGCTTAAGCCGCGTGCTCACAACAAAGGCGACTCGACTCACATGCAGGCCGCCCCCTGAAACTGAGCCGGCGCGGCGCCCAATCGGCCCAAACACAACACCACGCGGACCCGGATAGTTTGTGTCGCACACACGCCGCTCTCGTTCGCAGGTAAACGATGAACCGCGTGGGGAGCTGAGAATGTTTGCACAGCAAAGACGACTAGGCTCATCTGCGTGGTTTTTACTTTGACCCCGATGATTTCGGGTAAACTCGGCGGACAAAGGGTGCTGTTGCCGGTGAAAATATAACGCCGATGTCGGGGCCTGTTTTGGGTCA
This sequence comes from Ascidiella aspersa, assembly GCF_963924565.1. Classification (NCBI taxonomy): domain Eukaryota; kingdom Metazoa; phylum Chordata; class Ascidiacea; order Phlebobranchia; family Ascidiidae; genus Ascidiella; species Ascidiella aspersa. Next base: position 12,052,470 of record NC_139452.1, read on the forward strand.
TCAGGATTTTCTTTTCGCCCGCTGACTGACAGAAATGACAATTGCAGGCGATCCTGCCAAGCTGGGGATACTTTTGGCGCAATGTAACGCTCAGGCGCAGGGTTAGGGAACGCGGTGCCACAATAATTCCCACGAAATTCGCCTTTAAATATACGCGTCGGTCAGTTCGAGCGTCCAGCGCGCTCGCTGTTGTCCCGACGCTCAAGGGGTATACCTTTGTTTACGTCATAACAACTATTAAAGTGAGGCGTAACGTAATCGCCGAATCGCCGCCGCGGTAAGCCGAGAGGACGTAATCGCCGGAGCCCGTCGGTGAGACAAAGGCGCAAAGACAACACTACAAGCCGAACAGTGCTCGGCCTGGGCATAGCCGGGTATATCGGTTTCAGTTGTGAGCGACCGCTGACCAACCGAAAAACACAGCCAAGCATCCCTTCTCCCATTTCTGTTGGGCTGTTTTTGCTGGGTAGGCGACCGCTGGCGAATAGGTAAACACGCGCCCTGGCAAGCGCTTGCTTTAAACTAGGAGTAGGCGGGGGCGAGGGCCCGTGGCCCCGGGTATTATCCCTTACGGGCATCGGCGGCCCGGGCAGACGCACTACGGTTTCCGGCGGTGCCCCTGGGAAAGTGGTCCCTGTTTGTTTAACTCATCACGAGAGCGCGGCCTTGCTATCCTTAGCGCGATTAGTTGCTTGCTTGCGCGCACGCCACTGCTGGACAAGCCAGGGGTCGGGGGGAAATGTCAGACAAGGCGATCGCGTTAATAGCGAGCCTTCAAACGCGGCATGCACAGCAACGACAACACTCCGCAAAGCGGCCTAACCCGCGAGAGCTGCTGGACAATAGAAACTGCGGCCTGGAAGGCTGTTCCTGCTTGGCATACGCGCGCGTCTTATGCTCAGCTAATGGTGTCGGGACTGTCGCGAATACAGATTCTAAGCCAACGGTTTGACATTAGCCTCCAGCTGTTGCGCCCATTCGCCTTGCAAATGACACGCAAATTGAATTAAATGCCGACGAAAATTACCCGAAATGATTCACGAGCGACTTCTCTATACGTGTTGTTCGTTTGTTTTCAAGCCGCGAACAAGGGTTAACATTACAGGTGGAGTCTTATGTGGTGGTATATTGGTTTATAATTAAACATTGTTGTAATAAATTAGGAGAGTGTAGATTAGAACAACGGTTTCGCTCATTTGTTAGGTCGCCAATGGCAATGCAACCCAAACTAATACAAATCTCTACAATAAAAAAAATTGTTTTCGTAACTACCGGGAAACACTGATTCACCATCCAACGAAAAAACATATATCTTGAACGTTCGTAGCTGCCTAGGAAAACAATGAGAGCACGCGTAATAACAAACTAACACTGACATGAATCACTTTCGCAAACAAAAATATTGTGTTATGTTTTGCACGTTTTTATGAAGTGAGGTTAAAATTAATAGGTTTTAAGACAACTTAATTTTTCGCGTATATAGCCTCGGAATTAACATAAATCATAAGCTCCCCGAAAACTACCCTTGGCAACCGCACAGTAAAATGGTGGTTTAAATATTGCAACTCAGTCTCGCTTAGGAGAAACACCATCCCTCTACAATCTCCCAATACCATGGGTCCCGACGAAATGTCGCGTGGCAACATTAGCCGTTATTCCCCATTAGCGGTCGTCGCCCGCGGTCGCTGCTCGCGCGACCCTCGTTTCACTGTGACGTCACTAAGGGATTCGAGACACTTTCGAAATCCCAGGTGCGGGATCCCTGTCAATCGCGAGCGAGGCGTGAGTGAATTAAAATCGACGCGCCAAATTGAGGGGCAAAGTACAGGCTTCGACTGCGTTAACCACTGCGTTCAATAATAAAGCGGATTTTGAAAGGTAATTTGACCTTGTCATATGTCCCCAAGTTGCAGAATAGAACTTGATTTCTTGTCCGATGTCAGAAAATAACGTAACGAACCTCTATAACCGAGGCGTTAGGGGTGTTTTAAAAATCCATCAACAGAGTTCTAAATAAAAAAAAATGTTTTTTATGTTGTTTTTTTTATTGCAAATGCACACGAGAGTTAGGTTGTGTAGTATTTTTGGGGTTGCTTTTTACAAAGGTTTTCCATTGTAAATTACGCCGTCCCGGGACATGAAGAACGCTATTGTATGCCTTGACGTTTCGGCGATAAAAGGACGTTTCCAATTTCTCTTTAGCTTACATCGCAGCTCGAAAAAAGCGGATAACAAACTAAGCCTCACCGACACAAATTCCTACCGATTGTGGACGGAAAGATTCCAAACGAGAGAGTTAAAAACTTCACGCGAGGATCCCATCGATCTAGCGTCGCCGCGGTCGCACGCATAAGGGGGTCATCCGAATAGGGGCGACCCGTCAGCCATCGACGTCTTATCGCGAGTCGGCCTGTTTGCGATCTGCCAGCCCGGCACCTGCGACCTCGATCTTGGGCCTTGACGGATCGCTTTTAGCTGCTGTTGTCGGCTCTCCATTCCCCCCTCTTCCCTGCAACTGCGTTTTTAGGTGGCGGTCGCGGCCAGAGGGATTATCGCCGCGATTTTTGGTGCTGTGGCGCCTTTGGGGGTTCGTAATGCGCGGGGCAAACAGTGAAAAAGAGCAAGACCGGGTTTGAGCTTACCCGACTTGACATTTAAGTTTACCTCGTCTTGTATAGGAAAACAGCACTTTTTGCCTTGTTACGCCTTGCCAAAGCCTGGGAATAATTTATTTTTGAATTTAGTATAAATAAGGCAACCTAAAGACAAATGCAATCAACATGGTGAAGGCCATTTACACGTGGGTTAAAAACGTCACAATGAAAGTAGGAATGTTAACTAGGTTGGAAATTTTATCTTTGTTTACCTTTTTTTTTTTTTTCTGGCATCAGTTACACTTACTTCCCTATATATCGGTCCAACAGTCCATTCCTCACCGTCAGTCTCAATTCCCAGCTTGGCAAGTTAGGATGTCCGGTATGTTCAAGCGAGTGACTAGGAAACGCGGCAAGTAGACAGCCGGCTCGTCAAAATTGTTACAAACCCCGGGTTAAATCGCTATTGGAAGGGAACGAGAAGAGAATGTCTCTACAGATCCGCCGCTGCGGACACCCGTGCGAGGCTAAGCAGCAAACAATGCGATCTTATCGACGACTTCATACAAGAGCGCCGCGCGCCCGCGCTTTGCACGCAAGCCCTGCATTAACAGTGGAGCGGCAGCGAGGGTCGATGGGGCGCCTGGTCGGCCTGCCATAGGGCGCTGGCGGGCAAGTCCCATAATCCCCGCCACAGTTTTCGCCGCCCGTTTCGCACGCATACGCGCACGGCAAGAATGCGACCGACAGCGACGCTAGCCGTTTTGGTATATAGTTGCTTTTTGGGTTTATTTTTGCTTGCAAGGGGACAAACAGGAACTGTTTCCTGCTGGCCGAAATTCCGGATCGGTCAGCGCGGAGACTGCTGTCTGGCCCCGTAACTCTCACACGGCGGCCACATGGTTCTTGGTCAAAACTGAGACCAGTCAATTTTACCTTAGCCCTCTACGCAGCTTCCTCACACTCAACGTATTGAAATTATATCGGTTTCCATCGATAATATTGCTATACATAGGCTACAGTTCACCTGCAATACCCGAAAAGCGATTTACCTGCACCTATAGCTACTGTATAAGCAACCCCAAAAGATCTCATATTCTAATGTTTTTACATTGTACGTTCGTGGCTTCGTGCTTGCTAACGTCCTGTTTTTTTCTCGCAGCCATAATCGAGATCCAGTCGGTGGCGGCCGGGGGAGTGGTGCGCTTCGTCAGTCCTGCTACCGGAATGTTTCTCGCCATGTCCACCAAAGGGATCCTCTTTGGCTCGGTGAGTTGTGAGAGTTTTCCCGAAAAACTGCTTGTCGCCAAACGCTGTTCGCCTAATCGACGGGAATACAGAGGCACTGATTTTATGTGCCGAAATCCCCTTAACTTCCTTGATGCGACCACACTGGTCAAACACCTAACGGTTGTTAAATAGGACAATGGGGACGAGGGGAACTAATTCAAACAACTTAAGGGTATTTCACAGAATTCTCCACTTCATCTGCAAAAGTTCTAAACTGCTTTTGTATCACAGATGTGCACTATATATGCACATATGAATACAGGATGGGCCAAAAGTAGGATTACAGTTATTCCACAGCGTTGGCTTGGAAAAAGAGGTAGCATTGAATGACCACCACGGTCACCTGACCTGACACCAATGGTTTCTTTTTGGGGGGTGTTGAAAAGAACAAGAAGAACCCCAAAACAATAAATTTACTTTTAGACTTTTTCAAAAAAAAATTGTTTCAAAAGGGATTGCGTCACCTGGCGAAAACGTCCTCCGAAACTCAAGGCAATAAAAAGCGCGCGGCATTTGGCAGGACACGCGAATCGCTTTTGCAAAGTCACGCGACACGCGAAATATGCTGCCAGGGGGCGGAGGGCACCTAAACACGGCGCGGCGCAAGACCCTTTCTCCGACCGAAGATTACGCAAAAGTAACAGGATTAGCGTCGAAGGCCGCGGGCGAGCTTGCGCGCTAATGCGAGCTCAGAGGGGTCCGCGAAAAACATTACAGCTCGCGATTGTAGATTGATGTTTACAAGGCGGCCGCTGCACAGCCTAAGCTGCGTTTGATGTGTATCGCCCGCAAGTCCGACCGTAAATTGTTTACAAGGCGATTTCTCGGCGCGTAAACAGATCGCATCCTCGAGCCTGGGAGAAGGGGCAAAAATGGGTGGGAGGGGCCTTTCGGCGCCGCCCCGATTTTAGGGGTGTTGCAAGCACTCGATGTGCGTGTAAAGGGACCTGGGAGCCGCGGGGTAGCCAGTCAAAATTGTTTTCGAACATGCTGGCAAACAGACTCAGTAGCGCTTTGATCAATCACGGCCATTTTTCCGTTCTCGGCCACTCCCAGTAGTTTCACGGTGCGTTGGCAGCGAGATATGCTAATTGTTTTTCGTCCTGCGCGCCACTGAAGGTGGACCCCTTGGCCCCTCACAGGTCCCCTGGGCCTCTATTACAAAGGAGGGGTCGATGGCAAAAAAAGACAAACAGACTGATGTGTCGTCAACGGCTGATTACGACAGCTGGTGAAATACCGCGCTAAAACGTGCAGTTACTGTCTAAAATACGTGCGGGCCCTTGGGAATAGTTATCTGTTGTATTGTAACGCAACCTAATTGGCGTCTAAACGTTTATACACATGCGGTAATCTGTTAAAGAAACACCTCAAAGGTTTTTAATAAAAGGTATCCTTTTTACGCTTGAGCATTGATCCTAAACACGTCTTACCGCATAGACTATTTTGCATCGCTGAAATCGGTAGCAATAAATACGTTTTCACATGGCTTATACAATTTACTTACTACACACAAACTGTAAAAAAATAGTTTTTCATTAGTTAATGATTTTGAAAGATCCTATTGAAAACTTCTTGGATCGCAATTTGAGAACCACCACGCTATAAGGTGTATGTCGTTTACATAACTCAGCTGAACATCCTAAGCTTCCTATATTTAACAAGATGCTTTTACCTTACAGCACCAATACATCCCGGAGCAGTGCGATTTCGTGGAAGAGCCGCTCGATAATCACCAGTCGACCTACCACTCGTTGGCGCTGCCACGACGGAACCCGGGCGGCAAAAAGTGGTTCGTGGCCCTGGGCCGACACGGCCAACCTCGCAAGGGCAGTCGGACGGCCCAGTGGAGGGACTCTGCCCAGTTTCTGCCCCTCGACTTTTAAGCGGCGCCCTTCAGACGAGGGCCGAAAGGAAAATGAAAAGAAGACGAGACGCGGTCGCTGGTGGCGCTAGAGAGCGACACCAGCGTTGGCACGTGACGTGTGATGACGTGCCTCCTGAGCAACTACCCTCACTGACAAGTTCGGCCCTAAACGCCAAAGGTCCCCGTCGAAGAACCTTTCGAAACAGAGACGACTTAACGGACAGCAATCGCTGCCGCTGTTTTCGACCAGCGATTGCGATTCCCCTTATACGAAATTGCACATCTTTTTGCCCCCACACACTTATACAGTCTTCAATTTTTCAGCGCAAGTGTTTCTTCGTTCTTTTAAGTTTTCGCGCACTCTCTCGTATTACTGTTTTGTTTTTCGCCTTACTTCAAACCGCAACACCAGCTTTATTATTTTTTCGCGTTGATTCAAAATGTTTTTTCTTCTCTTATGCTTTTGTCATGTTTTGATTTGCTTTTTTTGACGTTCGGTGGACGAAAAATCCACCTGATAAGTTATACGGTTGACCGTGACGTCACGCACAGGATGACGCAATGGACTGCGGTCCAAGAAGTTGGCACAGATTTTACCTCGGCACTGCTAAAACCTGTAACGTATAACGAACCGCACATCTGCAGCGTGCTTTTTTCGTTTAACGCAAATGTAGAACGGAAAATGTTTCCCAACACCAATTTGACGTTTCCGAAGTAATATTCGGTACAAACCAATAAACGTATAATATAGCATTAACACGCGACTGCAGCTAGAGCATTAGAGACATTTTTGTTCGCTGGCACAGGTTACCTCTTACCACAAACGACTGCCATGTAATCACCGGTCAACGATTAACGCTTATACCTGCTGCGACTGGCGCAATGAGCAACTCATCTCGCGAGTACCAAGAAGACAATCTACCTATTTAACGCAACGATTTATAATTATTGCCGTGTGTCACCAATGTGTCATTGTTGTTGTTCTTCGTTGTGTTAAGTTGCAAAAGACGAGTTCCAGAATAAACTTCTGGCATTGAGAAAGTTGCGTATATTTTTGGTGCGGCTACAAAGGGTTTTAAGAGTTGAAAGACGATTAAGTCACTTCAGGACTTACTCCCATTGGGAGTGATAAAATTAGCTGAATTTTATTTGGGATATACTTTTAGTTTCAGTTGAGGCTTGTAGAAATCTCATCGGCTCTGTTTATTTAGGAAAAGCAATCGCTATTTACCAGTGTTATTATTCGACCAAATTGTTTATAAGGAAACGTCTGAAATGGTCGACCAGGCTTTCAGACCAGAAAAGTAGCAAAACTGGTTAACTTACGTGAACTAGCTGCGAAAGAGCAGAGTGAATATAGAAGAGCCCAAAATAATAATATAATTGGTTTATTTTTTTGTCTGTATATACAAGGACGTTTTTGTAAAGCTATATATCTAGACTTTATACAATTACTCCAATTTACAGTAACACTAACAAAATCATGACAATTAAACGTGAAAAATCGAAAATGGTTATATTGTGATGATTCCGGTTAAAATATAGTACTGACAAACGATTAAGGTATACTTTAATAATATACCGGGTAGGCTACCTTTGGAAAGGTTGTAACTAGGGCGATTATTTTTTGACCTAAAATATTGGAAATTTTGACCTAAAAAATTGAAATTTTGACAAATTTTGACCTAAAAATATATTTTTTTGACAAAATTTTGACCTATAAGAAATAAATGTATTTAAACAAAATATTGCTTTTTGAAGTACTACATTAGTGCCCTAAAGTCAACCACACGTTTTACTGTTTTACTAACTACAGATTTCAACAAAATTCAGTTATTTTTTCAGGTTTATGCATACTCTTGGAATGACTAGTTCATATTTTGTTATTTCAAAAAAAGTATTGAAGTACCAAAGAAAAACAAGACGCTGGTTATTTTAGAAAAATGTTGTGTAAATAGTTGAAATACAAGGTATGAAAGGTAAAAATGACAAAATACTGTTCAATATTTGTCCAAATCAGAGATACACACTTACGTAAAGCAAAAACTAAGTTGGAGCCCAACCTAATGCGATAAACTAGGTCTGGGTGGTTAATTCTACCGGCTCGCGCGTATTCCGTATATTGCTATAGTGAAGATATAATACCATTATAATGTCGTTGCATATCATTTAAATCTATTTTTTGTGATCAAACGTAAACTAAACGACAATCTTAAAAATATGAATATATATTTTTTTTTTAATTTTGTAAACTATCTAGGTGCATATCTTAAGGATTTTGACTTGAAAGATTTTGACAAATTTTGACCAAACGTGTAAATTTTGACAAAATTTTGACTTTTTTCACAAGTCAAAAAATAATCGCCCTAGTTATAACCAATATATGTTGGCCTAACCAGGTTTGTATAACAAGCAAGGCCAGGCTAGGAAAGACAATTAGCCTTCGGTGAGTTTCGAACTCTAACTGATCTCACAGTACATACCAGTGGTTCTTAACCGGGGTTCCGCGGCACCCTGGTTGCCATTTCTAATGCCCAAGGGTGCCGAGAAATATTTGATAAATTTTAAGAATCTGATTTTTGCTCAAGTCTTACAAATTTTGGTGTAAAATTAGAGTGGAATAAATCCATTTATAACTCCCTACGTTGTGTAGAGTTGATGTGTGTTGTTTTAGTTTTGTTTATTGTGACAGTCTAGTGATTTTACCCACCGAAAAATCTTGTAGGGGTGCCATAGGCAATAAAAGGTTGAGAACCACTGGTATATATAGCTATATACGCGGATTTGATGGTTCTGTTGCTTGATGCTAACTGTTGATCTCCAAACACAAAATTGCATGTACGAACAGGAAGCAGCGCGCTATGTTGCTGTGGTCGTTTTAGACATGCGCTCTTTTGACCCTGTGTAACTCAGTTGGCAGAAAGACGGGCTCGGTATGGCCGAGTGTTAGAAACTCACCTCAGGCCAGATGTTTTTCTAGCCCTGCCTTGCTTGCAATAGAATCCTGATTAAGCCACTGATTTCGGTAATAAAGTTTGTTTTTCAGTAATAACGCAACTAATTTCGATAACAACGTTTCAGGCGGCACCCGAAATAAAATGAAAAGGTATATATGACTTGTGATTGCACAAAAATATGTGTTAAGCATTTCTTGACTTTTCCGCAAGAGACTCTATTTAAATTATCCGTGGTTTCCACATAAAGACACGACATAGGCATGGAAGATTTTCACGCCGAGCTGATTGTCATAAGCGGAATTTCTTTGGTAATATCCGAATCTCTGCTTTCTCTGAAAAAAACAACAAGTATTTTATATCTCGCTCTTTAGCCAAATATATACAACACGTCTTTTATAATTTATAAGACATTTGTTTAATACAATTTCTTGTTCGATATTTTGAGGCTGAAACCAATATTAGTTAAATCGGTGAACGGTTTACCCGAGGGCGAAAACCATTTTTGCAGTGGTAAACCAACAGATAGGTGTAAATAAGGGGTGAGTGATTTAAGTTGCTATTTACCGCATTGCTAGGCTAGCACATCATATCTATCACCATTCGCAAAATGGTCCCTTCAGCATTCATTTTAACTCTTATTACACTTCAAGCCATACAAGAACTATTTTTAACACTAGAATTACCGCGCGGTGAACACACTTAGAATTACCGCGAGCGGTCAAAATGACCGTTTGTATAATAAAGAAAAAAAAGTCATAATAATTTAGATTTATTTCATTCTATAAGTTCCCTTTACTATTGAGCGACCTTAACCTTTGTAAGCGTTAGATTAATACGCTGTAGGCTCCATTATAATATCATGTTCTGAAATATACTTTAGAAGCCATATCTACTAATTGATGCATTGTTGGCTTTCAACCTGCTTTTTAGCTGCGTAAGGAGAATTTGTTTTTGTATGTTTTCTTTACAACTAACATGAATATTGAAATTGTTTTTAATTGGGTTAAAAATATCAAACATGCATTTTTATTATGCTGCTTGTAACATGGACCACAAATAGCTATCCAAGGTATACAAGAACCAAAAAATTAGCAGCGCTTAGCGCAATCTACACATTCAAGTTTCACACAAGTTATACACAATCCGGAATCTAATCTACAGCATCCACAACACATTTTTGCATTTTATTTTGTCGACAGTCCACATTAGTTTGGAAATACTTTCGCTTTCTGCTTCCGTCAACCATCGAATTTGGATAAGAATTTTTGAGTCAAAATTATGAACTAACATGTGACTAACTGATACCAGCTACTGCAGCAATTGTTGCATGGTTGTTTAAAAATAATAGCGACACAAATAGCTATCGTTTAAGGCGATATAATTCGTGGAGGAATTAGAATTTTCTTTACGGTCAAAATGACCGTTGGCGGTAATTTAAGGTAAATCGATTCTTATCTCATACTGTGGTTATTCTAACAAACTAAAAATTTACATACCAAAAGGTGACCTAGACTGAGGAAAAGTCAGGGAGTTTCAATATTCTAACAGTTACCTAAGCGGAGATATAAACGATTGAAAATCAAAAACGGTCAAAATGACCGCACCGGTAATTCTAGTGTTAACTCATAGAAATAGAAAGGCATATTAAATCGTACACACCGTTTTACAGTTGACTAAAGCGTTAGTCATCATTTGAACACTCAAATTTTGTTGATAGACAAATGAACCTAAGGTTGTATGGAAAGATATCTCTAATGTTTACGGCCTCTTTAAAAAATAACTGAGCAAGACATACTGATTTATTATTTAGAGATAATCAGGATTTAGTATACTGTCTAAATTTAAAGTCTAAACAGTAAGCAAACGCTTCGCAAAATGTGCTTTGCAACGGTTACGGAACTGTTATCTTATCCTGGAAAGATGACTCGCGACATTTAACTCTTACCCGTTCCGCGCAAGACAGCACAGTTTTCCGATCCAGGTATGACGAAGGTGCTCCCCGAGAAACTCTTCCGACTCTTTAAAGGAAGAGAGAAGTGGGCGACCATTGGTTTCCGGGAAGCAGGAGGCAAGGAGAGCGGCAAAAGCCGCCGCAACACCGAAGATGGTCTGAATAAACCAAGCATGTTAGTTGCTCATTCTAATTAATACACATCGCATATAGTTTAGACAAATAATCTGACGCATGGACGGTAAATTTTTCCACAGGACGCCCTGTCACCTGTAGCATTTAATATGCAATATTACCAGATATTGCCTAATTTAACGTCACTATACACGTGACCGTTGTTCACTGACGCGTGACCAAAACGCCTAACTGTGCGCTTTCAACGTTTCGCGGGCATTCTGTTTTATACGTCTTACTGATTAGCGGCTTGAATCACCGCTTCGTTACATCATTGTGTGTCTGAGGCTTTGTGAATATACCCAACATGCAATTATCTACTGAGTGAAGTGATTTTGTCTAAAGAGTTCAAGAAGTTAAGGACATGTATTTTAGCGGCCTGCTTCTTTGGATTCGGATACATAAGGACACGTAAGAGACTTAGGCAGCCGTCGGCTCTCGTCTTCAGAGCCAGCGCCTTATTACCCCTAACTATACAGACCCCGATACGCTACAACCCTCCTTTGATTTTCAACTTATATCTTGTATCGGATTGTTCATTATAGATAAGTATATTATAAGCCCAAACACAATATGCCTTCGCAAAGGCTTACCAAAATCTTTCAGCATTGGTTGCCGTTATCGTTGGCCAGTAGGACTCCAGAAGGACTTGATCTCAGAATACACACTGTGTATATGTACGTTTTAATTAGCGCAAAATGAACAATTAGACCAGTGGTTCTCAACCGGGGGTCCACAAAAACTTATAAATCTACCTTATTAATTTAATTAACGCTAGGAAATAACTAACGCTTGGCAACATGCCTAATCAGTAATCACAATCTTGGTAAGTGATAAAATCACATTGTAACACGTTGTAAATCGGATCGAGTGTGACAGAACACTTTTATCGTAATGAAACACAATAAATTGTAAAATGGAAGGCAGAATTAACAGTTATTATATACTGGATTTTGGTTTATGCAATCATTCTCAAAGATGACATGCGTCTAGCTTTGTCAAAAACACAACCACACATTTTAGACTTGATTCGGCGATGCAGCAGCAGAAATCACTTGTCATAAAATGAATTGGTGTCGTGTGCTACTTTACTCAACATAACGTGCACTATAGGCAGACATACTAAATTACTAAAAAGAACTAAACGCAGATATTACACCAGAAATATGTGAGGGATCCGCTACCACTTGAAAGCATCAAAAAGGGGCCACCGGAACAAAAAGGTTGAGAACCACTGAATTAGACCGAGAAAATCCAACCCAAGACATGGCTTCTATATGAACCACAAATAACTGGAAACAATGTTTTACTTATAGATTAAAACATTGAGCTTTGTAGTGTGTTTTGTAGCCTGTAGATATACCTGGGTAAGCCAGGGCAATTCGTACTGCAACTGCAATGTATAAGGAGTGATGATACTTCCGATTCTTGCTGCCATTGACGCTACTCCCATTGCTGTTCCCCTAAAAATGTATATGTGGAATATAAATTACGTTACGGGCTGTAAAGATCATATCCCCGTGATTAACGAGTTTTTTAAAATGAAAAACTAAAATGATGGCAAATTTGGGTGTATTCAAATACAAAAAAATACTACGTAGTTAAAATTCACGTTTTGTAGCTGAGGAGAATCAGTAATGTTTATTACTGTTCGCTCATTGCAATACTTTTATATCAAGTAAACGTTTTAATCTGTATACGTCTTACATATAAAACTACATTAACTTGCCGCCGACTTTCTGCAATGTTTCTGTTGAAATTCTTTACTATGTTATTTACCTTCCGGGAGTTGGAAACAACTCCACCGTTTGTTGGTAAACCGCCGCAAAAGTAGCACTTGAACTGAATCGACCAACCATCGCGGTTACAATTCCGGCCTTTTGAAATGCTGAAAAGCGGAAAAGTTTTAAAATTCACACAAAAAAACACCGACTTAAATAGCCTACCATCATTTCCACTGCTCAACTGTATGCACACGGTAGAAAGAAGACAGGAAACGGAAGAGACCGCCAACGTCCCCACTGTAGTCCTTCGTCTGCCCAATATCAACAACATGGGAATGGTCATCAAACAAGCAGTCAACTCCATCACGCCACCTAACGCGTGGTTGAGGTAAACGCTACCGGAAAGTGCTCCGCTGTTTAATGCCAGGCCGTAGTACACTAAGCTGCAAAATGATAAAAACAACTCGTTGTGACAACGTGCATAATTCCTCTTAAGTGGCAAAAGACAATGTCCGCATAGCCTACCTGGTAACACACCATACGAAGCAGTTACACAAGAGCATCAATCTCAAATAAGGGAGGCGAAGAAGCTCCTTTGAGGATGATTGAGTTTCCTGGGATACATAAACAGGTCATAACTTAGCAATTTTCCAAACACAGCTCAAAATCACACAACATATATCTTTGGAAATAGAAACCAATTTTATTAAAACATATGCTTTTTGTTCTTGATTTGTTTACTTTCGGCAACAATATCCTGGTAGTTACAAAAAATAAAGCTTTTTTCACAAATAGGTATTCCTTTTCTTTATGGTTCCCCTAAAAAAATTGGGTTTTGTCTTTACCAAAATAAACCGCTCAAATGCAGGCCTCATTGGTCGTGCGACTGTGTGTTCTATTATAATATACCCAAACTTAAGGATACCTGAGCAACGTTTTGCTGGGCTTCTTGGAACAGTGTTTCAGGCAACTCCCCTTTGTTTCTGCGAGCCATCACCTCACAGATCTTGTGAGCTTCCTTGGACCTACCTTTCGAAATTAGCCACCTGAGCGAACGGATTATTATGAGTAGATTATGGGCACAAACAACGCATTTTAGTAGCACTCGACTAATTTTGTATTTGTCAAACATGATTATCCAGTATAGCCTTTTTAAATAGGAAAATTTTATTCGTCCATAATATAGCTTGGTGAAAACAGATTTATTTTTGCTACTGGTTTTCATCACGAGAATAATAACGACTATAGGGATACTCTCCTAAATCGGTCCTGAACCCACACCAGGCGCCAAATAGTTTAGTGTCGGTACTTATCCGATACAAGCGTTGAATCCCTATCATCCGAAATTCCTTTTTAGTGCATTTTATCCAAGATTTGCGATTAAACTTAATATTTGATTTTAACTCTGACAAAGAAAACTATTACCTTTTTACTAGTGATGCAAACTTGGCCTGATAACCTAATAAAATTGCGGTTATCAATGTCGTTATTTTTCACAGTAACGTCGTACTTTTAGTCCAAAATTTTAGATAACGGTATTGAAAAAAAAAATACAACCACGAAAAGTTAAATTTTATTAAAAAAGTTATACTAATGGTCTAATAAATTGTTTCCTTGTTAAATTAATTTCAATTTATCTTTTTTAATTAGATTATTTACAAAAGTTGAAAACAAAACAAATCTTTTTCAGGTATTCTTAAGAAAATTACAAAAAAGTTTTATCTTGCATAGCTTAACAAGCTGAAACAGGTTTTACCTCGGAGATTTCGGCAATATGCAGAAGACAATAAAGATAACAGGAATGCTCCATAATGAGAAAACGATTTCCAAATCTCTCCAGTGGCGCCACTTATAGGCCAGTCCTGACATAACCACACATCCGAAACCAAATGCCACATTGTAAAGGCAGCCTAGAGTCGGCCGTAGAAACTTCTTGCTGATTTCTGTAACTGTTGAAGCAAATTACATTTTTACGTTACTTTTGAATGACACTGTAGTTCCTTTTCTTTTAATAATAAAACAATTGGACAGAAAATCAATTTGGCAATTCGGCGATTGGATAAAAAAAAAGTCTTTAGGAATTAGTCAGAATATCAAAGCCCATACAGAAGAAAGTATCGTTTTGAACGCTTCGAATACCCCTTTAGCCGTTATTAAACCAACTTATACTCTATGGGCTTTTGATATTCCTATACTACGCCTATAACTACAACCTCAAACCATTATGTTCCAATCTTTAAGAATTACTTGTTAAAACAGTTTTATTTTGAGGATGTAGATGTCATTTATGTGAAATTCTTAAATATATTTGGCCACATTTTTTCTATTGTTTTTTTGTATGCCTTTCAATATTCGGCATACATTATAAACTACAGAAACCGGCGAACTCGTGCTGGATATAAATTTTGTGCCATATTTTAACTTGATTTCTTCTAAACAAGGTAAACACAACATAACAAAATATACAGCATACATGTTGACATTATCGTTCTTCAATGAATGACGTCAAAATTGTAATTAATGTCTATAGGACATGTTTATAACCGTGTCTTATCTTCAATGAGCCAACATGTCGCCCATATAAAATGCCACCCCTTTTAACGCGTTCAACTTAAAAGCTGTAGTTAGCTCACCGCTGCGTTGGCCAAAAGCTTGGTTCCTAATTTTACATCAGTTTAAAGATCTCGGACTGGTATCTAAATAGAACGTTAAAATTTCAGGTACTTCCTCAAATGAAACTGAGTAGCGAGGTAACTTCAGCGCAATAACGGTTATAAAACGATTAAGTTCTCGTCAAAGCGTATTTTTAATCCTAAAAGCCTAACCGGGCGACGTTCGTACTTACTGTAAACGAAGGAAGCGACAGACAACGGCATGTAACTGAAGGCAAGCAGAAACCTGAGGGCCAGGAAAACGTAAACGTTCGGCGAAAAGGCCAAGGATAGACTGAAGACGAACCACAGGATTGAAAAGCCCTGGCAGACACGCACGCGTCCATATCTGCATAAACGGTACAACTTTCTTTAAAATGTTTCTCTGTAATTTTGTCGACTTAGCTGAAATGTCGCCGACCTGTCTACAGGTCCTTAAAATTGTGAAAGTCAAACCTAATCAACCCTTTAAGTTATAGCGCTAATTAACATGCACAAAGAAGGGACTAAAATCACGCCGTTATCTTGATTTCAATATGGCATACAAATACAATGTTTCAAGTAATTTTAGGCTATGATGATTAAGGATATCTGAAATGTCTGCTAAGATGTATGCTGTTTGTTCTATAGACAAGATGTAATAAACCACGCATAGAATCAGTTTCGTATAAGGCGTAGAGTACCATAACTTGTTTTGCTGGGCAACCAAAGATATTAATGGTATATAAGCCTTCATGTGAGTTTGTTAGAGAAACCGTTTTGACCTGTCACTGAGCATTCCACCAACTATGGCTCCAAAGAAAAGGCCGAGATAATAGATTGACGATGTTGTGGTCATCAATATTAGCTTGTCGCAAACCAATTCCCACTGAAAACAATAGGGTATATTTAAGCAACTCTGCGCAACTCTGTTTCGTTACATTCGAAAGAGCTTTATTAATGTTTTATTCAACAATTTGAATATATTTATAAAATAAACGTAAGACATTATCCTATTCAATATCTTTAATTCTAGTTGTTTTTGTGCAATTTGCGCTAAAACGATATAAGTAAAGGAATTGTAATAGTAAACGTTTAAAAAAATTAAACTTCGCAAAAAACATGCTTTACGAATCACAGATGTATTCTATAAAATTTCTGAATAATAATAAACGAAAGTTTTTAAAAATCATTGCAGAAACACCGCAGTAAATTACTATACCTCCGTTGTTATGGTTTCCTCAAACGTGCTATTGTCGAAGTAGAAGCCGTCCTGGCATGACATCACCTTGGGCACTTTTGTTTCGTTGGCAATCTTTGTCACACAGGCTTCGGTGATGTTACTTCCGCAAGAAGTTAGGTCGTATTCGAACCTCTTGCAGCGATCGTAACCCTGGTATTAATGGTTGGCTCGATTTAAGTAACATCGCAGTTATCTTATCTTATCCCCTGATCATGTATTGTAAAAAGAGTGTTAATGTTTGCGTTAAATGGTGTAACACAATCAAACTAGGTAAGTTGTTAAGTTTAACGGGAAGATTTTGACTTGGTACTGGTATGCTCTCAGGCTGTATATCTAGCATTTTATCATTTGTTTTCGTATTCGCAAAGTATGGTCACCATATTGCTTCATTATATGGCTTTGTAAGTATTGTGGCACTAAAATTAACATTTGTTTAACGCAATGATTCTAAACCGGGGTGCTATTTTCTAATGCCCCAGGGATACCTCCCAAAACTTATTGTGTAAGATTAGAGTGGAATGAATCCAATTAAAACGCTGTGTATAGTTGATGTGTGTTGTTCTAGTTTTGTTCATTGTGACATTCTAGTGATTTACCAAGACGGAAAAAATTTGCAGGTGTGCCGCAATCTATTTATTTCTGAGGGTTGTCAAACGCCATAAAAGGAGAACCACTGGGTTAACGTAAACGTGGGTGATTTTTTTTTTCCAAACTACGGAATCATGTCATAGATAGTAATGTATAATTATAATAAACATTTAATGGACTCTAGGTTGTCAGCACTCCGGTGAAACTGCACGTTGGATGAGAAAAGAGTTTATCTCGAAGTAAAATCCATAATACGCATTTTTGGCTGTTGATTAGTATGCACAACCGAGATCTACTTTGTTTTAGGGCAATGCGAGTTACATGTTATCCTGTGTTTCGCTGAGAATGTTGTACTTTATTAAATTTCTTTAGCTATTCGTATGTTTTACTGTCAACCATTTCTTGATTTACACAGCGAGAGACAGCAGTTCCGCAATTTTGTCATTCGTTGTTTATATATTCAGTATTTTTACCTTAGTATACTTATTGTACGGAATGAAGGTCTTCGTGATAAAATCTTGGGACAAAGCACTTCCAGAAACGTTGTCAATGGCGTCTATCATGCAACGAGACGGCGGAAGACCGGCTGAAAATTAACCACAATTTTGTTTGATGATGCAATAGGTTGCTTTGTCAGTTTATACACCAAGTCCGCCAATGGCAAAGCTTTGACAAAAAAACAATTTAAAAAATTGTAATAGGTTATGAAAATTAGAAATCACTGTTCCATGACTAATGCCCAATCAACATAAAGTGCTAAACTGAAATATATTTCCAAGAAACCAGAGAGGCCAGTTGTACGATTTCCTAAAAATCTAAAGGAGATTTTTAAACCCATTGGAAAATTAATTTATCGTAAACTTCCAATTTTTTTACTATAGATTTCGACGAACAATAAACATACTCCACAATACTCATTCAAATTAGTAGGCCTATATAACACGAAATGAGAAACAATAAACTAGTTGGTACCTAGAAAAACAGATCCGGTGTGCAAGAACGGACTCACAATGGTACGAAATAGAGTCAAGGCGAGTAGTAAATTTTGGTACCTTCCCGTCCCCGATACCGCTTCCATCAGTTTTTCATAGGAAGAGCTCTTGGCGAAATTGTTTTTGTCCATTTTTCAAACTTAGTGTTTGTCGCGCAGTGAATCTTTAATCAAACCCAACTTTACTCTCTGTTAAAAAAATAAAACCATGTTATTGTGTAGGGAGGTAGGGAAAGACGCACGCCTATTCTATTTGTCTTTATTTTTATTTTTTTATAAACCAGATCCTCTCCAAGTATTATCCATATTAGTTGGCGGCTTTGAATTAATTGCATTTCCCTAAAAGCAGCTAAATTCTAAAACAAAATATAATTTAAAGTCCCTTATAATTCATAGAACTTTTACCCCGAATCCATACCTCACCCCAACCTCGTAACTTTGTGATTTTATATCCATAGATGACGAAACCCCCATATGAAATCTCGAGAATATGCTGGAGTAAACATTAGTAAGTGTCATTGGATAGTTAAACATTTTTGTTAGTTTAAAATATCGGCTCATTGAATGAAACGCACTTTTATTTGCAGAATCTTGTGTTAACATCAAATTAGAAACACTTCGTTTTTATATTTGCAATTAAAGTTTTACGAAAATTCAATATTTTATGCGTTTCACGTAAATGCATTACATTGCTTTATTATGTGTGAAAAATAAGTCGTTACAAGTGAAACAACGATCTTGATACAATCGATACAATTGTTATCTACTGACAAAATAAATCACCAGTTATCATACAATAACCTAAATACAATAACCGATTTTGCTACTCCTTCGTTTCCGCAAAAAGAAGTATGTCTTTCATGCTTCTATTCCAACTTATCCCGTCTATTCTGACTATCTAAGCACGGATATATCTTTCTTTCTGTTCTCACAGTCTATCTGCTCCACAATTTGAACCACCTTGCTTGGCTGACATCTCATGAGTTCAGGCTGAAAGAGGACATGTCTTGAACCTTCAAATAATGATGAATTTTCCTTGATGTAGAACCTGTATAGATACCCACAAACTGCACAATAAGCCTCACGATTCCCTCTCAGTTTATGATTAGAAATCCAAAATCTGCAGATTCTAAATGAAGTCTTGAGCCACCAAGAATGTGACACTAGGGCTATCTGAAAGGAAGCATGTCTATCAGGCATGGCCCATATCTTGATAGCACTACCAATCTGGTAACCATAGTAGGCAGATTTGGACAACTAGATTTATTTTAGTTTTTTTAAATTAGATTAGAATTAGAATTACCGAATACCTTATATGTGAAGTTCCAACTAGATTGTACAATAGAATCACATTTAATTATTTACAACTAATTTAACTTAATCTTAATTTATTCTTATAAGAACGTGAATGGGTAATTATGCGCATGTGCTAGTTTTTATGCCTTTCTATGCTTTTTAGACTGTAAGAATACACACAAGTCGTCCCAACTAAAAAAATATGATTGAGACTAAAAATGCAAGTAGTATTTTTGGTAAAATCTGAATTAGATTAGAATTAGAATTAGAATTAGCCGCGTTTTGCTCTAATTCAATGAATTAGAAAACTAAAATGATATAGAAGTCTTATAGTAGGCTATAAATTAATGGTCAGTACTCAAATCGTGATTCAGAGCGTGTTCAATCTTAACGAGCGGAAGGACACGTTTGAACTTGATTTATTTTCTTCAGTGACACAATCCAGTATATTGAGTGACACAAATCTAGAATATTGCGAAGAACGAGCCATGTTTTGTCTGAAAAAGTATTGCCATCCATCTTATGAATCACATGGATGAGTGACAACTCATTGCTGTGAAGGTCACAAACAATCCAGACAAGCTTCCCTACAATTTTCCGCTAAATCGGTTGAATGACTTATATTTCCATCCGGTGTTCGTGTTGGTACTGCCTCCACAATGGCTTTTGAAGCCTGATCTATTTACGCACTCTGAATATGTTTGCAATGTTATCTGTCGTGCATCTATGCTTCACGGTGCCATATTTTTTCTGGGGATAATTGCCACAAATACTCCGTTTTAGCTCACTGCTCACTGCAGCTATTTAATGTTTGTGTTTTACTATAACAGGGTAAAACTTTTTTGACTGTCCAACTTTTATCAGCACCTTATTGTCAACCCTTATCCCATCAAAAAACAAACAGGTAATTCACCCTTTCTCTTGCATATTGTCAAAATCATCTTTAGAACTAGATTATCGACAAGTTTCTCTTGAGCTTTCTTTATTTTATTATGATCTATACCCAGATAAACATCATCAAGTGTTAAACTACCGTCAATCCAAGCAGCTGTTGCTATATCTGCTTTGTGTGGTATTTTCTAGGTAAGGGACAAATATATCATTCTCTTGATCAACATTTAAATTAGACATTAGAAAGTCATTAAACTTCGAATCACCTTGACCCCAATAATTAGTCTTCTTTCTCTCTCCTGTACTTTCTCACCTGTTTTCCTCATTAAGGTTTCTCATCATCTCTCTTTCGATGGCAGCCTTCTCTCTCTTGTTCTCTGAAATATCCTTGCTAGAGACCCTTGCTTAAAGGTGCTTCTATACTGCCATTCTCCTCTCTCTGAGCTTTGACAAATCCCAGTTCAATTAGGGAATCTTTAGTTCACGCGTGCCAATACAATATATTTGGCCTCTGATTCACTGTCACGATCAGATTCTTACTCAGGAAAATAGGCCTACTAGTGAGCACTTTTCTGCAAGCAATAAAGTCGAATAACTGGTTCAGTTGTTTGTCAAAACTATCCTCATAAGTGCAAGGTTTTCTCTCCCAAGAGATATATCGCTTGCCTTTCTCAACTGGCTATCTGTCCCTCAATAACCTTCTTTTGATTTGTATGTCTGGAGCCTTGAACTGAGCGTCGGCCCATGTGTATTGTGCCAAAACATGTTTGATCATATGACTGGCAATGTCTCTATTTGTGTAAGTTCTACGGTGGTACATTTGTTTACGGGCCTTCCATCCTACGACACACCCTACTAACCTACCAATAGACACAAGCCTAAAAGGGATTTTCCATACTATCGCCAACCCTATGTTCTTTCCAGCTACTCATAAATAAGCATGTCTGATTCCAAAAAAGCAATACCATAGATTTAATGTCAGGTTTGGACACCGACTATAAAAGCTCAAGTTAATATCAACAAAAAATTTAATCTGAGCGGCAACCGATTCTAATCTCAAAACTATAAAATATCTGTAGCATTTGCGCAATAGCCCTATAAAATAAAAATATATCGAATGCTGTTTCGCATTCCTATAGTTTAGCATTGTTGCGGGAACACACAATACAAAAGACCTAAAAAGCATCAATACCTAAAGCAGAAATATCTAACGACATAATAAAGGCAAATACACAGTAATATCTACGACAGAATAATAACTTAATCGTACCAATAAGATATCGACCCCTTCGGAATAAGTCGTAAACTCCTCAGAATAGGGCCTAAATGGCCAAGATAACACCTTAAACTGTAATGAAAGGGAACGGGGCGATCAGGGCCACGGGTCTGCCATTGGCCGTTTTGGTTTCTACGTTGGAACGCCCTATTGTGCATTGCGCCTTTAGGGTGCCGCTGTTTTGGCACCGAATTTGTTGGCCGTGTTGGTGCTATTGATGGGTAATGGGTTAGGGTTGAAATTATTAGTGGAGTTAGTGGTGTACTTAGGTGTGGGGTTTGAAGTTGGGAAAGTGTTGTAGGGCCCTGATAGTGGCCATCAAATCTTATTTCGACGGGTTTAGGACTTATTACGATTTAGACCAGGGTGGTCCAAACCCAGGCCCGCGACATCATTGTTCGTGGCGCGTGAAGCAATGTTTAATTATTGCATGCGCACCGTTGAGAGTTGAATCAAAGAACTCTAACTGAGCAACGAACAGTAAGCATACTGCAATTGTTTCGGTATGATTTCATTTTTTCGGTTATGCCATTAAATGTAGCAGTTTTCTATTTGTGTTTTGTTTTCCGTCTTTTTAATATGAACATAACATAAAAAGTACAACCCTATATAAATTACTATTTCTTTGTACTTTGAAGTAAATAAACGATAAGATATATCGCGCTGCTAGAAAATATTGTTTTACAGGTTTTCACTGTGAAATTAGGCTAACGCCCTGACCCTTTCCAAGATGCAATTTCAGCTAAATTTATCTGGTTAAAACCTTTTTGCGCGATAACGTCTTTGTAATATGTTTGCACGGTTTCCGAAAACATTCAACGCTTATAAAATGCTGTCATCTAAATTCAAAGTTATGTGAAATACGCAAATTGTTGCGCTTCGCACGCACCATTTCCCCAAGTCTCATCACACTCGATTTCATTTGCGCACAAGTTCGACTAAAGTAGCAAGTTTCTGGAGCTTGTATGTATTTGACGATGCTTTGTGACGTGATTTTAACCATTTCATGCCCCGACCAAACGAAAATCGTTGATTCGCTCCTGGTACGCATGTAACCTACTTTATGTGGCCCGCAAAGAACATGTAAGAAATATTGTGGCCCGCGATGCTGTCAACCTTGGACCACCCTGATTTAGACGGTATTACGACTATATTAGGCGTTAGTCCTATTGTGGTCTTATTCCGAATTGTGTCTTATTACGACGTTGATGTTGTTGTTATTTCGGTCTTGTGGTTGGAGTCCATTTTTACAACGTAGTGTTTTGCCGACCTGCGGATCATGCGACATTAATTAATATAGTTGGATGATGTGGGCAATACGAACCACGAACTATGAGTTGGCCATATGAACTTTTAAAAATATTACAGTAAACTACAAACTTTCTGTTCCTCAGTAGCACAAGAAATAAATTGAAACTGATTCAAGGCGAAGTTCAAGAAAAATATACAACCATATACTCTTGCGTAAATAAGGTATTGCATGACTTAAACTAATATTACGAAATATCCTAGAAGTAAACATTGTTGTTTTTTAATCTAACTATCGACACTTACGCTTTTACGCTTTTAACGGAAATTAGCGGCGGGATATGGTAGCAGTTAAGTGACTACCAACCAAGAACGGCAATTAAAACACTACTTTTAAAACATAAATAAATAATCTTTTAAAAAACATTTTTAAGGTGCACATTTAAGAAGCAAGTACCGGTACTATCCGAAATATCTGCCTCTAGTTCAATATCTCGTTAAACGTTAAATGGCACGCCAAAAGTTTCAGAGGAAATTATATTACACATATCTTTGTTTCGAGAAACAGTCCACTTAAAAAGAACTATCCAATAAATTCGTTAGTTTGTCTGGTTACTACTTAATGATCCCGACATCCGAAATTTAATAAAAACACCACTATTAGAACAACAGTAAGCGGCCTTTTGTTATGTTTTCTGTACGCTATAAGTCTATTATAATGCAACCGCCATTTCTTCACCACGAAAAAGTGCTTTGACTTTAATTAAATGCAAAAACACATCGGAGATTCATGCAACAAAATTTGTCAAAAAGCAAAAGCATAGAAAACAATATCTTGCAATATACAACCATTTTTATTTTCACTCCAACGAAGTTAAACTAAGAGTTATCTGTATTGCAGCCCTGCCACAGCAAAAGAAAACAAAAAGTTTGCCGCAATTAGTACGGCTATCCGGCGACCGCAATTTCCGCAGACTGTATGTTGAAACGTTTAACAGAAACTTGCAATTAATTAGGTTGCAAAGTTTTGTGAAAGTTTACGTCAAACCATAGAACACACTTAGCCTCATTGTTGGACCTATTTTGCATCAAAAATAAATCAGGGATAGAGGCCTACATGAAATACTAGAAAGAGAGTCGGCTTTATTAAGTCATACGATAAAGTTTAATGCAATCAAAAATACTTTTGTAGCTGCCTTTGCTGGACTATAATGTCCGACAGTAGATTGGCCAAAAAAAAATAAGTTAAAAAGATGAAAAAATATATCTATCATCCATAATACAAGGATAAGTTAATTTCCATAATGCCTTATAGTCAACCGACAAAACAAAAGCTGAAAAGAATTATGTAGTCCTACCTGATTTTACCGCCATAACAGTGACATTTAGTTGTTATTAAGTGGAAATCTGCGGAAGTTACGCTTACAGTGTGGTTTTCAAACAGAGGTCGGCAACGGCCAATATACATCAGGCCCGCGACCTTTTCGCGCTTTACTCGTACCTTATTTGACTTTGAGTTGTAGGCTATATGCGTTTTAAGTGAAACGCGCCGTGCAAATACATATAGTCTATAAGTACAAATTATTTTATTTATTGCGTGGAACCCTATAAAATAGAAGTTTCTTCAATCAAATTGAACTATGATTTTTTTAAAGGTCTGCAATAAGTCCGCCCCTAAGACTACTGGTAATTGCAATAAAAAACTTAAAGCCTTACAGAGTTTGATGTGCAAAGGTTGCTGAACCCTGTGTTAGAGCCTTAATCGTAGTAATAAAACTTTTTTTTCAATTAATATTACGGCAATGTTCTTTTCAAGTTGTGTTCAAAAATCTTATAAATAATCCCGACCTATATATATGTAAAGACAAAATGCTTCTATTCGCCTTAATGTCGAAAGTTAGTATTTGTTTTGTGTGATGCCTGGAATAGGATGCTCTTGTATTAATCTTTTCCCAAGCTTTTCCTGTTTACTGAAACGTGACAAGCTAATTCATTAATTTGGTGCAACAAAACATTTTTTTTCTTCGCAAAACCAAATGTGCTGTACTTGCTGAACGCGTAAGTGTATTTCTACTTAATTTTTTACCCTGGTTAACAGAATTTTTTTACGGAGGTGTGGTAGATTGATTCTAAAAGTGTTTTAGGTGCTGATTCTGAAACTACTCTTAGTTTTCTTTTAGGACATTTGCACTTTTTCTTTCAATGTTTTGCTGCATAATTAAAATCGACACATTGCGCTCGGTAACACTACCCAACAATAATGTGATTCACGCACACTTGCTGTTTTCCATGTTATATTGAGAAAAACTGCTATGTTTGCTTATTCAGTGTTTTCCTAACGCAGCAAAAGTTAAATTGTGTGTCCCAAATTGGATTTGCTGCACCATAAATGTAGCAATGAGACATAACTGAAATAAAACATGGATCTACCGTAGATGGACCTTTTTGCTAGAAGCAGAACATTAAATAATTAGAATATAAGTGGTAGGATTTATGAAACCACGCTGCTTTATGTGCTTGTAAAACAAACATCCTTAATTTTCAAATTAGTTTAGTTGCCTACTAATTTGCCGAATTTTCTGACTACCATCTAATGATCATTACATCCGTATTTACATCCGTACAAAACGCATTAACTATATCTTTTATAGGCTACCTACATCGAGTTAAATAACATGGTACTAACTGCTCACTTGAACTAACGACATAAACGGCTAAAGGGGTCAAATCACTGTAGTTAATTGTTTCGATTTTCACTACAGTTACATCAAACACAAAAATAAAAAATATTAGGCAAACTACTTTTCGTTTATCTTTCGAAAGCAGTGAACAAAACAATTTACCCAAAATACCCTTTCTATACAGTTATGCATCGACTGCGATTTCTCTCCATAGCTCGGGAAAGTGTCCACAAAAATCGATCATATCTGAGGTCAGTAACAATACATTCTAGCACACCGATTACAATTCATTCTATCAGCAAATGTGACTAAAGCTTGTCAAAATAACTCAAACAAAATGTTTTTTCTCGTTAATATATTATATAGTTTTTTCATATAAATATTACCATGAAGTTAAAGCAATCTGTCGTTTAAAATACACGTTATATATTCATGGAGCGATGCACGTATTTCCTGTGCTAAAAACACAAGTTTGCAACTAATGAATAAACTTGTAAAATTGTGAATGGTTCAACCGTGAGAACTGCCTTTTTCTGTCCTTCACACCAGCGCAAGGAAGCACTCCTTAAAACAAAACACGTTTTGCGGGCTCAAGGTTTAACTGACGGACAAAAGCATACAACAGGTTCATCAATTACGTGTGTCACAAAAGTAGCTGTTGGAAATTAGATTTTACAGGGGAGCATTTTGTGAAAGGCCCGGTCGAAAAGAGGATGTCGGACTCATATAAACTGATTGTTTTCAAGGACGAAAAGGACACAGCACGTCATTATTTGACGCCCCAAAGCAAGTTCCGAATCCTGCTGTTCTCGCTAACAATTGTGCGCAATTTGCAATTAAAATTGAATTAATACTGAAAGAAAAGGGCAACAAAGGGTTCGCGCGAAGCCTACATATAACTCAGCACAAATCTAAATTAAGGAAACGTGACGATTGAGCACTCGCACAGTACTCGGTATGGTAGGATTTATCAAGATCATCTTGATAAAACAATAAGTTGCTTGGGGGCCTTTTGGCGCGTAAGCCTGCACAGAATGCATCGTGTTAAAAGTTCGCTCATGGAACAAAAATTAATACCAGGCTTTTATCTTATCTTGTTCATCCGCATACAGATTTGCACAAAACACGTAAAACTGCTTTACTAAATTTGGTGAAAAAACTTTAATAGGGGCGTTATAAAACATTTCAATAGCATGGGTATATTATTAAATTTGCTCAACACTTTAGGACCGAATACATACTCTCAAAACACAAAAAATTACTTAAGTTAATTTATGCAAACTTTTATTTTAGAGACTACAATACTACGTGCAAAAATCTCTTTAAACTTATAAAAATTGCACATAGTTAAAATTCGCAAAACAAATAATTTAGGTGGCATTTTTAGATCTTCTCCTGGTAAAGCAAGCTAAACAAAATGAATACATTTGTTGCTTTTTATCTCCTTACAAACGTTTATAGTGACTATTCTCGTTCAAAATGTGCTACGAAGTCGACTCACATGTGTCTTCATGTTTGCGCAAAATAAACATAACGCGAAAAAATGTTGTGTGAAAAACGATCCGCCGGCTGGATACGGCCCACTGCCCGCATTTTACACAAGACTGGAATAAATTATTATTCTCAATCGGTTAACTAGGACTCGGCTAGAGCATACGTCTACTGCGGTAAACACTTCTTTTATGAGAATAAGGATTTATTTTTGCAAAATACCATTTTTATTTAGCTATCTTTATATTATAGGATAGAGTAGTGGTCGGCAAACTGTGGACCGCGGCCCAAATGTGGATAGAACACCGCTTTGGCGTATAGCGTTTCTGGTGTAAGGCTCTGGAACTTAGGGCGAGGACCAAAGCTGCATAGGTCTCTTACATGCTCCTTGCATGTATGTGACTCTAAAGCAGCAGGCCGATAAAAATACCTGTCCTCATAAATTCTTGAACTCTAGAAAGATTCGCTGCACTCAGTTGATACTGCTCCTTAACAGTTAAATCTCGGTAAAAAAAGATAACGTAACTAGGTGATTGAAGCCGCTAGTATTAAGCCGAAAAAAAAAGAATGGCGTCAAGTAAAATTAATGAAGAATTATATTGGTCACACGCCAGTGAACACCTGTCTCAAGCATTACACTACGCAGCGCAGTCGGGTAACATTGGCGAAATCGGTTGCGCTATACGGCATTAAACTACTTTACCCGGTTATGTTATATTGCTGTGTTAGTGCTTCAAACAACAAAACCAAATGAAAGATCCATAATATTTATCACTTTTTTCCATGTTTTAAAAACTTGTTGTGGTCTGCAGGAAAACAGTAAAAAATAACTTTAATCCATTTTACTGACTTTTAACCATTACCGGTATACGAGGTTCGTTAAACACTTCAAAATTCGGCTTGCCCTGCTGAAATCAAAAGTCGGCTTGCCCTGCTAAAAAATGTTTCCACTAATTGTTTGTAGTATATTAACAAGTTCTTATAAAATTTGCAACACTTGTTCTTAGTTTTACAACCTCCTTGAGCCTTTTTGCTTTAACTTCTTAAATGTCTATCTTGCTAATTGCCATTTCGCAAAACCTATAGTACGTTCTAAAGTTCACACTACACTTTTAGTGATATTAAGCGTTTGTTGCAGGTTAGATACTGACTTTAACTAGCTCTAACGGCATCCACTATTAACTGATCTGTTGCCACGTATGCCAAATCTGATTACCAAACATGTCACAGTATTTCCGTTTGGGTTAATTTACTGCATCCTCTCCACAGAATTGAATCATTGAATTCCATGGAACACTGAAACAACAAGTTGCCAACTTTGTTTTATCGTGTGGTATGTGCAGCAGTTTTTGAAAATCTGACCAAATGCCGACTATTCTGTTCGAATAGCATGATTGGTTGTGACGACATCACGCCTGCCTATGTGTGTTATTTCAAACTGTCATCATATTGCTTAGAGGCGCTTTGTCAAGAACCTTAACCGAACCCGAACCTGTAAATAAAAGCGGTTCGCTCCTGCATGACGTCACAATTCTATTTTACAGAGTCAGTTACGCCATATTCGAAATTTTATGAAAAAATGTGAATATTGAATGAAAAAATCGTTGATTTTTTATTTTTTAGATATTTCAATAATGAGTTGCTGTTTTTTTATTACATCACGTAACTTAGATTAAATGACTTACAATTCAAAGATTATTCTCTACATTTAGCAACTCACATTTTGAGATTTAACGCAAATTATATTGTATCTGAACCGGAACTTTATGAACCGGTTTTGAAATAGCGATGGTCGAACCGGAGCTGAACCGGAACTTTTAAATTCCTCCGAACCGAAACCGGAACTGAACCGGATTCCGAAAAAATTCTTGAACCCGAACCGAACCTGAACCGGAAAAGTCAAACGGTTCGACTCCCTGATTCTAAGTAACTAATTGTTGGAACTTGTGTTTGGCGAAACTTAGAGAATTACGCATACTGTGAAAAACTGAATGTTGATTGAATAGACCTGCATCGCAAAAATAATTGGTGAGTTTAATTTAATCTGCGAATTTGTTTATGTTCGTTATTTAGCAGTTGGATTTCTTGCTTAGAAACCGTGCTTCGGCCCGTCATCGTGCCACATGAAAGTACTTCGCTGCTACTTGAGTATGCTGTATGAATTTGGCGTTGTTGCATAAGGTTTGGAGACTGTCATCATTGTACGTTAGGGCAAGGTGCGTGTTTCAACGTGACAATGACAAACCCCTTTGTGAGACTCAGCCTGCAGGAGTTTACACAGACTGCAGTACTCTCTTCGGCCACCATACCATATCAATATATCATTTTGTAGCTATGTCTATGCAGGGCTTGATGTTGTAATCAAAGTTTAATGCGACAGTTCTTGAACAGGAAAAAATAATAATAGGAGGATAATTTAAGCCCATGATCAAATGAAATATCATGATTTTTTTTTTGTTGTTAATGCACATCTGTATCAGAACCAGCCTGCCAATATACTTCATCCGGCCCGCCACCTCTTTGACAAATTAGACACGAGTCCATTTTAAATACGTTTTGACTATTTTATGTAAATGCGAAAAATTTTTGCGCTTCGCGCTAATGATCTTTATGCATCCAGATCCAGTGTGTTTACGTTTTGATGCTCTTTTTGAACTAGATCAGCGCTTCTTTACTGTTGCGCCGTGGAAAGCTGCCAAATGCGTCGCGGAAAAACGGAAAACGTATTCGAACATAATCGACAAATATTTTTTAACCAATTTTTTTAAATGTAACAAAAACAAGAAATTAAAAGAAATTTTACGTTTTATTTCCTTCAGTTTATGAGACCAATTTCGGGTGTAAATAAGCATTTTTTAATTTTTAGCCCACAAGGAATATTCATGACGTCATTATGAATATTCATGAAGTCATCATTATGACGTGATAGACACGAGATTTTTCTGGGATAATTTGTTGGGGGTTTCTTGAGACCCTAATAGTGTTTAATCACGAAAAAAATTGGTTTTAGATTTCGGCGTTTTGTTAACTGATGGCTTCACTAGTCTATTGTGGGCAGCAAACGAACTGCGTTTTGTGGCTGCGAATAGGACTGGTATTCAACGAATACATGTTTTCTTTACAAAACTGCAATGGTACTACTTTAAATAGTATGTTGTTAAAAAATGATCAATTTTATTTACGTAGCCTACCTATCTTACTTGTTATATTCGCGTGTCAATCCATGTTTGTTGAAAGTTTTGAAGTAATAATCTGAACAAGGGCCTGCTTTACTCAACAAATTTATAACTGTATTTGTTAAACGGCTATAGCTGCAATTTACCACTATTACGACGTAATAATTGCAAGGTTATTTTTATAATCCTAAGTCACCGGTTCTCGAACTTGTCTTTCGAAGCAGTCTCCTTGCAATTTGGCGACGATGAACGGTCTAAAAAGTGATACGATGTCAAACCAAACAGATAAATAATTAATATTACAATTTTAGCATTGATCTTTGCAATACTTGGACAAGATTTCAAAATCCACTTTCTAAACTACTTTAGGCGAGGTTCATTTTTTACATTGCAGTGGTGGAAACGTTTTCAGTTGTGGAATTAATCAAATGTTTGCCATCTCAATTTTATTACGACAGAGTCGAACGCTTATCTATTTTGCCTCACGTTAAGCAAAGTCATTTTGCAATGTCTCAGTCAAGTCATTCGCAAAACAATTTATTACCAGGTTGTTTTAAATCATAAGCAAGTAAAGTACGGGCCATTGACTGAAGTCATTTTAACGCGGTTACTTGTAGCCTACTATGCATGCAAAGTAAAAAGGATACAAAATTTGATTTATTAGCATACAGTAAAATATAGTAATTAATAATTGTACTCACTTTGAATGGCAGAACTTCACTTCAAACGTAGATCGACGTTTAAACAGATACGAAAAACCCTGTCAGATAGCAAACAGATTAAAAAAGTTAAGAGAGAGCTAACAGACCGGACTACCTTCCAAACCTCAACTTATGAAACACGAACAGGAGTGGTTAATTAGAGAAAGGGCTTGAGGATTTTTACATAAATGAGAATAAGAGCTAGCGAGAAAAAAGTTTAACACGTAGAACAAGCATTTGTCGGCTGTTAGCTCAGGAAACTGCAGCGTGAAACAATATCCGCAAGATTTTGGAAATGAAACAGACGTGTTGGTTACAGGAAGTATCAGACGCTCAATCCAACAGACGCGATAAACGACTGTACGTTATTTTGAAGTCTACTGCAGTGACTTAAACTGTTTGTGGCGATTTTTTTTTTAATTTTTTTTAAATCTTTTATATGTAGTAACAAAAGGCGTCCGGGTAACGTTCGTCTACTTATTCTTTTGCTTTATCCCCTGTCTTTAAAAAATGTCCGAATGAATGCTTCTATCCAGTTCTTTAGGTTGTATTCGATGTGAAGTTAGTTTCTTTCCACTGATGTTCCTTGATTTTTTTCCTTGATTTTTTTTCGAAGATCACTCCGATAAAAATGTAGATGAAGGGCTCCATGACGTGAAGTCCAATAGAGTAGAAGGCCCACATTCTGGATATCCACAAGATATCTTTTTTAAAAAGAAAACCTGTGCATCTATACGTTCAGTACTTTCATATTTTATGAGTGTTGCACCTTCGATGAACTGATGGGTAGAGCTATTGTAATCTGCCGATTTGTGACAAGACCAACATAAATTCTAAGCATGCAAACAAAATAAAACAATTAAAAAGATACGAAATAGAACGTTATTCCAGCTTCAAATGAGCAAAAGAAATAGGTAACTCAATAACTGTTGTGAGCTGACAAGTAAGGAAAGTAAGGACTGAATACATCCCGGAACCTGAATAGTAATTGAATAGGACATCTTCGTCTAATATAACGCAAAGGCTCGTCTTTAAAAGATGTTTCCCCAATTTCGAGATGTGGAAGTTTCTAACATCTGTTATAACAGGACTACTACTGGGAGATTCTGGAAGGGTTGCAAGTTCTGAAATATCTAAAACATAAGAAAAATTAATCCTGTCTATATGGAGACACTGTTACTGCGTAGGAAGCACTTAGGATGCTTTTCGAGAATCCTAAAAGTAGGCTACCGTCAAAATAACAATATAAACTGCCTCTATATAAACTGTTGCTACCAGGCATGGTTAAACTTACCAGAGGAGCTGTTTTTGATTTATATTATTAAAATTACCAGAGGAGCTGTTTTTGATTTATATTATTAAAATTACCAGAGGAGCTGTTTTTGATTTATATTATTAAAATTACCAGAGGAGCTGTTTTTGATTTATATTATTAAAATTACCAGAGGAGCTGTTTTTGATTTATATTATTAAAATTACCAGAGGAGCTGTTTTTGATTTATATTATTAAAATTACCAGAGGAGCTGTTTTTGATTTATATTATTAAAATTACCAGAGGAGCTGTTTTTGATTTATATAAACTGCCTTTGTTGGCGACGACCCCCACAAAAGAATGAGTACAGGAAGATGTTGGAGTTACACCTTCGTATTTTTTTTTACGAGGAATAAAACATTGTAGCGACATTTTGTCAGTTGCTGCGACTTCTCATGTCGAGGCACTTTTGCAACGTCAGTTTCGAAAAATTCGCCAGGCAAACCAAAAAAGGTTGATCCATATAATAATTCAGCAACACCACAATCAATATCTGATTTGTATCAGGGCTGAGGAATAGAAGTCGGGATTTGGCACTTGACGAAGTCGGTTTATTTTGCTGGAGTCGGACTTGGGACTCGAGGAAGTCTAAAAGTCCGTTTGTACTATGGCTGCGTTGAGCCTATTGTTTACA
Organism: Ascidiella aspersa; assembly: GCF_963924565.1. Lineage (NCBI taxonomy): Eukaryota > Metazoa > Chordata > Ascidiacea > Phlebobranchia > Ascidiidae > Ascidiella > Ascidiella aspersa. The sequence continues at coordinate 12,085,186 of NC_139452.1, forward strand.
AAGGTCACATGATGAATCAGCTGTTTTTTTTTGTTTCCTTCCGTTAATTAGTAGCCATGGTACATTAAACTAACTGGCATAGAAAATAATGTTGAATTTTCCTGCAATTTAAAATAGATAAATTGACTACATTGTTTGTATGCAGCCACATTTTACAACAAAAAAGTGTTTTTCAAAGTGCAAATTTCATTACGCAGATATAGAGATACATTTCAACCTTTATATTTAATTTATCTAGGTACATTGTTTATGTCAAACTTATTATGTGAATTACAAAATGAATATTCCAGCAAAACTGCATAAAGTCACTCTGTGATTAATTTTGTTGTCGCACCATTCTAAGCAAAATGACTTTCACGCTTTAAAGGCAGTCAAGCAAATCGTAAGAACTGCTCCGAAGCATAACTTTTATCTAACTGCGCGGGGCAAGTAAAGCGTTACGCTTTGCTCAGCTCACACCAGCGTGTGCAGCACCAGCTTTGAAATCTGTAAGCGCTTGCGATTTTAAACACTTAATTATAAAATTGGGCATATCTTTCAAAATGAATTCCAAATCCGATTTCGATTTAAACATTCCAAACTGGTAATGCCAGATTTGTTTGTTCAAAATTAGTACGTTTCACATTTTTTTGCAGGTTACAACTAGCAAAAGGTGTTCGCTGTGGGTTTTCAATTCTTTTTAGTGGCAGTTTTAAAGGCATAAATTCTAATAATTTGTTAAAGTTGTTTGGCAAAAACCAACAATGGTTAAAATGTTGTTATTCAAAAAATGATGATTTATAGTTTTTTTTTTTTTATAGACATTAGCAACGTTTTAGAAGTGTTAGAACTCTTTCAAAATTAGTTTAGGTCAAGTGTGGGGAAAATTATGCTTTACAAGACTGACATGCTTTACCTCTATGGAACCCCCCTGTTCATGTAGGCTACTAAGTTTTATATAGTGTATTAAGAGTCCTTTCAGTTTGGATGCGTTGACCTAGTTACCATACGACGCTCCTCGATTGCTGCTAAACTATTACATGCGTGTTACTTTAAGCACGCAACCATGCACTTTTATGTTTAAGTTTGGGCAAGCTTGTATCGTTGGCGGTTTAGGCAAACATTGGCCCTGGGTTTTGGCGTTTAATATAATTTATCGCTGATCATCAATTTGATTCTAGTAGTGCCGAGCAATTGCAAAATATCAACCTTTGTAAACTTAAGATCCAAGATCTCCCCCCCCCCCCCCAAAAAAAAAAAAATAAATAAATTAATTAATTAATATTTTACTCTTAATCATTTTTTTTTGTAGCATTTATAAGCAGTACCACAAAAGTCGATCACAGGAATGCCACACCTTCAATTGCCATGCATTGTTACGTCATAAACGATGTAGTTAATAAACGTTTGTTATACAATAATGTATAGTTTTACTACTTCATTCAGCTTTTGTTCTTTGACTGTGTATTGCGTTGACACTCAGTCAGTTGCTGCTGAAAACGGTTTGCTAGCATTATTGTTTGGGATCGTTACGGCAGTTAATACAATGGCAAAAGCCAAAGAAAAAATTCCAACTTTTTGGCCCCCAAAAAAATTTTCGGCTGGCTACGCCACTGCTAAAATCGCACAAAGCTCCGTTGCAGCATATTTTTATGACTTTTTACATATACTAAAAGTACGTGTGAAGATTTAATTCGATGAAAAAGTGCATTCCTAATTAAACTCGACACATGCTTAAATTATCTGAGAAAAAAATGTACACCATTTATTTGCTTACTTTGCTTTTTATTTGATATTTCAGACACATCAAGTTAAACGTCACGTCATTCCGATTTGGAAGTCAGCACTCCCGTCAATAAAACGAGAATAAATAATTTAATTTTACAGTTGAGATATTTTTAATGGTTCTGGTCCAAGTCTTCAATATTATCGGAACAACCTTTAGTCCGGCATAGAATGAAACCAAATATTTTGATCATGTTTCAGCTACTGCAGTGGTTGGAACACGTACCCCTAGGCCAGTATAATCTCAGGTGTGCACTGTGCAGCTGAAAATTTTGAGGTGTGCAGATGTGCAGGTTTGCGGTAAGGTAGTCGGATTACAACTGCGGAATCAGCGGCAGACCACAACAGCAGCGGGATACGGTCGCGCTGAAGAATGGGCCACTTGTCGTGCCGACAACGCGCCGTTACAGTAACCAGAGAAGAGACGTTGTTCTTGTTGCGTATCTCATTGCAATCATTGCAAATGTAGTTTTTTTGGGCGATCCCGCGGTTTTGAACGGCAAGTTAGTGCTTGGAAGTGTTTGGGATCTTTAACCTGCAAGTATCTTGCGTTTATATCTTGGAAACCTATTTAAAATCGAAGATGTATCGCGCTACATTTTCTTTGCAATAAAGCGGCTAAAAATATATTGGGACCCAATTTCGCTTTAAACCTAAATGATTTAAATGGCGAACACTCACGTGTTTTAGTTCTCTCAGTTTAAACATTATTATCGTATTTTGTGTTTATTTTTGACCTAAACTTCCAAGGGTCTTAAACAGCCAGTATCTGCTGTGTGTTTAGATTAGAATCTCAACTGTGAAAATAAAGACTGAAATAAATAAATTTGAAAGATTTATCGTTTACAAATAAAGTTAGCTTGTATAGGTGAACGATTGTACATACGTGTCCTAAAAAAATGTTCGGCTTGTATTTTTCATATTGCAGGTATTTAAAAAATTAGGCCTACCGTTGCAAACAGGAGTGATTATTTCTAAAATAAGATAAAATTATAAAATAAAGTTGTACCGTGATGACCATATATATATAGTATCCAGTTGAGTTGCTGATCGTTTTGATTTGAACGGATAATTTGAAAGTGTGTTTCGGGATAAAATCATATAGTAATCATATTAGCGCATCTTATAGTGTCTGTATAAATGACTATTGTTGCTCTTATGTGCAATTAAGGTATGTTATTTATTAACGTAAATATGCCAAAAGTGCCCGACTATATGTTACGCTTTTCCGCCATTTTCTCTTCTGTGCGAACCTCCTAGCAATTTCGGCTTTGAAAAGAGGAAGTATAGCGATACACACAAGTAAATGGTCGTTAGACGGATGAGGGCTTTCTCATTATGATTTGTAGCCTGGTGCTTTTTCATTTTTTTATTTAATAATAAAATAAATTAGCTTCGGGATAAACGTGCGGCTATAAGAGAGCAAACAGAGCAAGAAAAAGATAACGATAAAAATTACGAGACCTTCATTGTGACTTTTATTCTTTATTCTGTTTTAAAATATAACAGCTAGAAATGATGTCTATATATTTAAGTATTTTTTGTCTATCACGCTTTTGGCATTGAAAAAACAGCACTGGCGACAAATTGTTGATAGCCTATATGCATATACGCCCTAATTTAAAGCATAAGACCTGCATTTCAATTCTGATAATGAAATCAAAGGTTTAAACTTTAAAGATTTTGCTGCTCCCCAATTTCCTAATTATCAAGTGAATTTGGCCTGCGGCGTGCATAACCTTTGCAAGTCGGCCACTGGCGAAATTGATTTCAGATAATCCATGCAGCCTTTAAAATTGATTTATCTTTCAGTTTATTGTGTCAAAGTTTATCCTTTTCTATACAACCACAAAGGTAGAAATATGACGAACTGCATTTATCGCACAGGCAGGACGTGTTTGCACAAACGCTTTGTATATTTCTGCCTTTTGGGGTCAAATGCGGCCTGTGGATTAAATCAGACAAGTTGTTGGTTCGGCAACGAAGAGGAAATTTGTTTGTTTGTTAGTTTTCTTTAGTTTTTTTTTATCTCATTTTTAACATATCGCCAATTTTAATTTTTTTGTAAAAAACGCATTGAAAACAATCCACGCATCATTTTTTTATACACATAACAGGTCAACACAATAGAACTTCTATCATGGGATTTTCAACCAATTATTACCCCCTTCTAAAACCCTTGGTGACGGAATTTTACAGCTTAAAATGTTGTTTTTGTTCGGTTCGTCACTAACTGAACCAAGGTTTTTTGGAAAGAAGGTCAATTAAGAATACAGGAATTGCATTTTGAATGACATGCATAAACCATCAACATGTAAACCTAAGTAGATCATCAACACCTCCCGGAAAATAATGCAATTTTCATTTTCTAAACAGTTAGCACACAGTCACTAAATGCCAGCCAAGCGCGTAATTTCACCTTTTTAGAATGTACATCGATTTTACTAATATTGTGGCCCATCAAGATTTCTTTCATTTTGCTTAGCTTAGTAGTGAAAACTTTTTGTATAGAAATGCCAAAAATACAACTTTACTTTCCTATTCCTTAAACAAACAAAACATTCTAATTGTGGCGTAACGTTTGTGATTTTAGCTTGCGTAGTACACCGAAAAGCCATCACGAACTCGCCGAACCTGTCGATCAATGATGCAAGCAGGGCAGATCAGGAAAACAAGTAGCCTGCATTGCGATTCGAACTTACGACCTGCGGTTGCAGCAACTATTATGCCGGGGCGTCGCTCTACCAAATGAGCTATACAGGCTCATAGAGGAGTGGGTCGAGAAACAACCATAGACCAATACTTGCTGCATGCTGTTAGTACAAGCAACTTCACATTGAAGGGGATCAACAATACCTTATCAATCAATAAAAGACACACACACTGATATGTTTAATACAACTGTAATCTAGCCCCTCGGAAGTTGCTTTTTGAACTATTAAGGCTTCCGTAGTATTATAGTAGCCTACACCGGAAAGCCATCGCAGACTCGCCGAATCTGTCGATCAATGATGCAAGCAGGGCAGACCAGAAAAACAACTAGCCTGCAGTGAGGTTCAAACTCACGATCTCCGATGACAGTAGTTTATTATTACATGTATAAGTCTTAAAACATTTCTTATGAGAGCACAATGCTTAAACTTTTTAACGCGGAAAACTTTAGAATTTTAGAGTTGAGGTCATAAAAAACCTGATGACAAATATGAAAAGAATGAAATGAAATCTAAATAAATTTAAGAATAATGCACTAAAGCGTTGTTTTTGAAATTATTCTCTTTTCATAAAAAATTAATTCGATTTCTTAAATAATACCTTCATGGACATGACCCCTGTATCACTTTTGCCATTTATTCACTTTATATGCCTGTGTGGAATATATATTAAAGCAGGTGTTACCCGTTTGTCAGTATGCTTTATAAGAACCTACATGTCTGTGTAACCCAGTGATTCTTAAACCAGGCAACACTTTTGCTTTCAAAAATATATCAGGCCCCACTAGACCTACTACATTTTATGAGATTATGTAATCGCACCACTTTTTGCTACGAAAAGGGATGTTCAAAGTAAAATCCTAAGGTATCCAAGAATGATAGGTTTGGAATCTAGAATAACCAGAATATGGAAATGGAATTCAAGCACATTTTATTTATTTACCTTTTTTTCGAGTGAATTATTAAAAAAACACCCTTTCTAGTTTTCTAATTTAAATTAAAGAAAAACGAGGCTAATTCTAATTCTAATTTAATTTGAAAATTGAATGAGTGCTTTAATTCTAGTTCTAATTTAATTCGGATTTTACCAAATGTGCTACTTTGTCCAACGGCATTTTTAGTCTATCAGTCAAAACAAAGAATTTGAATTAAAACCTTTTGGTCGAAAATAATTTTAGGTGATTTTTTCAGTCTAAAGAGCATAAGGTATGGCTAAAAGCATATAATTTACCCATACAATTTCCTCAAATATATTTGCCATTCACTTATTAGAATGTTTTGCAACTTAAACTAAATTGATGGCGAATAATTGAATGTAATTCTAGTTAAAATTCGTTTTTTTTTATATTCGGTAATTCTAATTCTAATCTATTTTGAAAAAAAAACTAAATTGATCTAATTCTAATTTCAATCTCATTTTAAAAGTTAAAATAAAATTTAGTTGTCCAAGTCTGCTACATTGTAATCAAAAATAAATTACAAATAATTAACATTCTTCACAACTGCCGTTTAAAACAGTTATTTAAATTGTGATGCAAAACTCCATAAAAAAACATAATAGAAACACCAGGTTGCTGAACAAACTTGGTTGGCAAGACAACTGACATTTTCCTCCTATATTTAGTGAGTGCGCAACATAATGAACTCCTAACAAAATCAGACTTTTTTATAATACATTGTTGGGTTGTGGTTTTCTCTTAGGTTAATTAGGCGGTCAAACATTGTGCTACAAAGAATACAAAGTTATTACTGCTAGTTAATGTACTGGTATTACTTGGAACACTGTGTTGAGTAACCTTGTTGAATATTGGCCCAAAGCTGACCTTGATTAACCCCGTACTGCTCTTTGCGCTTTTTTCAAATGTTACTCAATTCAATCTTACTTTTGCTGAAGGGTACGGGCATATAGGGAAATTGCTAAACTCTGGTCTGATATTCTGCTTTCAACCTCACTAGACACGACTAAAAAGTGAAATTAATAAAATTCGGGTAAATAAGTACAATTAAATCTCACTGTCTTAACACCCCCTACCGTAATGACTCACATCACGGTGTGTCGCGTAAATTTCTTTTTCAGCTTCCTGTAATAAACTGAGCCAAACCCAGGCTTCCAAGTTGTGGACAAATCTGTACCTGGAAAACATAACAGTGGGTAAAACTTATTGCTTTAAATTATATCGTTTCGTCGAAATACTTGTTTGGGAGAGGGGAGGGGGGTGCTAACCAAACTTAGTTGGTTTTAATAATTTTCAAGTGAAAGGCACGACTGAACAAACCTGGCATATACCTAAATCTATACTTGTGAAAACACATAACAGTTGGTAGAACTCACTGCTTCAAAATATATCTTTTCGATGAATTTCTTGTTTTAAAATTGCCCATCGCCAACTAAATCATAATACAGAGCCACTATAAAGGATAAAAGTACAATCCTAAATCAGGGCCGGATTAACCAATAGGCTAATAAGGTTAGGCCCTCAAAAAATTCGGCCCTCATTTTTTTAAGGTTAACTTTTTGTAAGGCTGATAGTGATACAGTACAGTTTTTGCTTAAAAACTAATGACTGAGTCGAGTCAATATCTGCCTTGTGTGTGAGTAGGTAAATAAATCGTTTCATTTATGCTGCGAACGACTTAAAAACTATTTACGTTCTGTGCTATCACTTGTAAGGGGAATATACAATAAAACCTAAAAAGCAACAATACATAAAGAAAAAACATTTATAAACCCATAGAATAAAGACCAATGGCATAAAGCATAAATTAAATAGGCAGCTTACTTCCCAGTACAGAATGAGATCAAAATCTTCTGAATAAGACCTAAATCTGTCAAAATACGCCCTAAATTTATCGTAATATTGCCCTAAATGGACAAAATAGCCCCTGAAACTGAAGAGAGATGGTATCGGTCGATCGGGCGCTATGCTAGGTCTGACATGGGCCGTTTTGGTGTCGACGTTCGGACGCCCTAGTTTGACCGGCGCCATTTGGGAGCCGCTGTTTTTGCACTGGATTTTTGGCCCTGTTTGGGGTTATTAGTGGATATTGGGTGCTAGCTGGGTCGTTTGCAAAACCCGACTACACAATGTCTTTATTTATAAAATTTGCTTGTTAACTTAAATTTGTGATTTTATTTATGACCTTTCTTGTAACGTATTGTGACTCATTTTTCTGACACGTTCTTTGATTTACTCGCAACTAGGGATGTTCAAAGTAGAATATTGTATCTTTTATTACGTTTTTCGCGAAGTTTTACGCCTAATCGTACGTTTACGAGTGACAAGATTGGGAGATAAAGGTCTGTCCATTACTGTGTTGCTTTATATGTAGCCATGTGGTGCGGCGTCAGCGTTTTTTCGGAAAGCGAATTACTTGACGATAATCTTCGCCCAATCTTTAAGTTTCCGTCAAATGCTGTTGGGCAAGCAACTAACTTGTAATGCCAGGTGCAGAGATTTCCCAATTTCCCTAAAGAGTTTGCAAAAGAACACTTCATCGTGAAACGCGCAAGGGTATGCTGCGGGTTTACTCAAAGTCAACTTTTAGGCCAATATTCAGCTAGGTCATTTTTACCGTTGCAGACAAACCGAAAACGTATGTAACAAAATATTAATGATATAAATTTTAAAATTTTTTTTTCGGCAATGTAATAAAAAACAGCAAGAAGTTTAAAAGAAATGCCGGTACCAAAAAAATCGCGCTTGCTTCGCTCGCCGGGTGCGCCCGGACTTAAAAAGGTTAACAAACGCTGAATAGATTAACTATTAAGGTTATTGCCTTTCCTCAAAGTAGTTTTATCACATTTTTTATAAGTAGTATGGATGACGAGGTGTGGACTCGAATTTTAATTTGCGTCAACACTTTACTTCCTCCGTAAACGTAATTAAACACATCTTTAGGTGCAAAAGATCCGAGACCCGCCTGATTCACAGTTGTTCTAACATTTTTAAAACACAATTCTTAATTAACATTTTGTGCGGCCCGCGGAGGACTTTCTAAGTTTGGTTTTGGCCCGCGACTAGAAATAGGTTGTGCCCCTGAGCTAGCTTATGCACAGCGTATTTACCAAACAATAGTAACGCATTATTAAAATAAAAACTAGGAATAATCTCGGCGAAAGTAGTGACAAAACATTAGTCAAAAAAAAAATACCTCGGCGGAGTCAAGCATAAGCTTTGCAATGACTAACTAAGTTAGTTCAATCTTAAAACGACTGATTTGTTAAATAATTAGAAAGTAGCTGCAGTGATTTCAACTTTTCTCTTCTTATATTTTGAGTTAAATGCTGTTGTATGTTGAAGGGTAGATTAAACTTCACGTTGCGACCTCAAAGCCCTTTTTTACGAGGTATAAATAAAAAACCTGCAGATGCAAAAACGTCAAAAGTGACCCACTGGCCCCACAGCTCCCCTACAATGAGTCTATGACACTTAATTGCATTTATTACATGTTTTTATATTATGTTTGTGTTATTTTTCAGTAGCCTAAATAATTTCAATTTTTCATGTATGTATTTTTACTACTTTTTGCAGCCTCGTTTGCAAATTTAGGCCCTTCCCTGGTAACTAGCCTTAGGCCCACAGTACCCTTAATCCGGCCCTGCCCTAAATATAAATAGCGATGCTATCTGCAGCAGAAATTCTGTCTTAATATGAGTAGGCCTATCTAATGCTTCGCAAGTGGTGCGTATAGTGTAGCCTTGTGCTTTCCATAATAACTTTCTAATAGCATGGTTGCCAGACAATGTTGTTAAAATAAATCAAAGACATTTCAAAAAAAAATTATAAGTTTTTAATAATCAAAAATTGAATCATAGGATATATTATAATATAATTCTAAATAAAACAGTATGAAAGCCATGGTCAACACAATTAAAAATAGTATTTTAATTATTTTTTAACGGAACTTTCTAAACACACACCTTGACTTTTCTCAACATAAATCAATTAACAGACATTTTAAAGACAAAAATACTTTGTGAAAACCAAAGTAGTCATGAGAACTAACTTTAGAAACAAGAAGTTATTTTCTACAGATACTTAGATATAGGCAATATATAAATATAAAATTGTAAGCAGGTGAGTGGTCCACTGCTCTTGGACAATGCAATACATATATATATATATATATATATATATATATAAGTATTTGATGAGACTTTACTGCAAAGCATGATCCCTTAATTAGGATATATTTCACATGTACTGAAAATAAGTCCTTCCGTTACTTATGTATTTTGTCCAACGTTTAGGCTACCTGGCCTAGAGCAGTGGTCTACAACCTGTAGGTCGCGACCCCAAGTGGGGCCGCCAAAATTTGTGTGGGGTCGCCATAACTTACTATATTTCCGCTGTTTTGTACGATTTTTGTATTTCGTTTTCTTTACAATGACGTCCCACTTAATAAACGTGGCTGAGTGCATCTTCTACATAAAATTGCTGTCTTTAGCTCTAAGAGCTGATAAATATCAGGGAGTCGAACCGGAACCGAACCTGAACTTTATGAACCGTTTTTTATAAGATTTTAAGGAGCCGAACCGGAACTAAACCGAATATATTGAAAGTACCTGAACCTTAACCGAACCCAAACCTGTAAATATAAGCGGTTCACTCCAGCATGACGTCACAACTTCTATTTTACGGAGTCAAGTTACGCCATGTTTTGAAATTTTATTAAAAAATATATTAATATTGAATAAATAAAACGTTGATTTTTTTCATTTTTAGGTTTTTTTAATAATGAGTTGCCGTTTTTTTCATACGTCACGTAACTTAGATTAAATGACTTACAATTTAAAGATTATTCTCTACATTTATCGACCCACATTTTTTTTATCGACACACACCATCGGTCTGGCATCGGCTGTTTTGGTGACTACGTTTGGACGCCTTAGTCTGGCCGGCGCCGTCAGGACGCCGCTGTTTTTTGTTGGTCCTGTTTGGGGTTATTAGTGGGTAGTGGGTGGAGTTATAAAATGGGTTAGTGTTGAAATTATTAGGGGAGTTAGTGATGTACTTAGGGTTGGGGTTTGGGCTACTTAAAGTGTTGTTTGGCCTGATTCTGACCTTTTAGGTCTTATTCCGACGGATTTAGGACTTATTCCGATTTAGATAGTACCAATACAATTAGGTCCTATATTTTTGCCTTATTCCGAATTGTGTTTTATCCTGACGTTGTTCTCATATCGGTCTTATGTCTGGAGTCCTATCCTACCTTGGTATAAAACAGGGGTCGGCAACCTACGGACCGCGGGCCGGATCTGGCCCGCCAGTGAAAATCATCCGGCCAGCGACCTCTTTTTTTAAACTAGACACAATTTTCGCGCTTCGCGTGTTCATAAAAACTTTCTAAGTGGAAACTAATCGTAGCGTGGAACTCTCTAAAATGAAAGTTTCTCCAACTTAATCTTTTCTCCGATGAATTCCGTCTTTTATGATAAAATTACACCAAAGGGTATCAGAAATGTGTCTAATTTAACTTTTGTGTGTGCTCAATGCGTCACGTCTTGCAAATTAAAAGCAATTTCAAATGTAGGCCGCAGAGCCATTTTTAGTGGGCCGCGAGGTAGTTTTATATAGTTTTATTTACTATGTAGTTGTGGGCCGCGTAAATGCTGTACATATATTGTATTGTACTTGAAAAAAAGTTGTTTGAGAATTATTTATATTGTCTCAGCGTGGTCCAGGCCCGCGTGCCAAATGTGGCCATGTGAGTGCTTGTCAAACTAATTTTTTTGCGAACTTTATAAAACGCAAAATTTGACGCGATTGTTTACATATGTTTACAGTAAGAAATGGCAGTGTTTTCGGCATCAAGGCGCCGTGTCAAATTTCACGTCACTGTTTTTGTAGTGGTTCTACGTAGTGGGCCTTCAACAGCTTTGTAAAAAGTATTTTGGGCCGTAACAAAGTAAGTTTGCCAACCACTGCTTTAAATGATTAAACAGGGACTGCGTCTACAATAACTTGGCGTTGCTTGCGTGTCATGACGCTAATATGACGTTACTTAAAGAGTGCAAGTGTTAACTGGTGTGCTGTTGCCGTAAGATAATAGCGTATACGTCCTTTTTAAATTTAGTCTTAAATTTATAGTAGTGAGAGGCGGCAAAGTAACGCAACTGCTATCAGATAGCTAGTCATCGGCTTATTGTAATGCGGTATCTGGCACACCCTTGTACACCCCATCAAAGTGGTGCACCCTTTACAAATTATGGCACGCCTTGGGGTGTAGGCCTACGATACACGGTTTCCTAGCATTGTTATTTGTGTTCGATACGGCAGGTAATACAATAGCAAAAGCTAAACAAAAAAGTTTAAATTTTATGCTCCGGGTTTTCGGCTGGCTAGGCCACTGCCTTTATATACGAGACGTATTGTCGTGAAACAAACAAAGCAGACCAATGTAAGCGATTGGCGTGTTACTGTATTTACGAAGCATGATTTAGGCGTTTTATGAAGCAGGGGTAAGAGACCAAAAGAAAACGAAAAGTGAGTCGGCGTGTAATGTGGAAAATTGTTTGGATATTTCTTCAGCAGCAAAACCTCACTTCGTAGTTGATACATTCTTCCTCCTCTTGTGACTCACGATCGCAATATAGCCCTTCGCTGGCACTGAATTTATCAAGAATATTAGGACTTGGCGCCCCTCCCGGCCTGAACACAGGGGTGGTAGTGCCGACTTCTCTTGCTTGGATACCACTTGGAATGCTGCAGCTGGCAAAACTGAAACCATTTGATTTCCATGCTTGAATTGTCTCGTCGTCTGTGCCCGTGGCCGACTGTGATCCTGAGGGATACGGGTCCGAGACACTATCCCAGGCGGTTGGGTTGTTGCAAGCTTGAGCTAAACAAATACATAAACTTGCTGCTTGGGTACACTATACAATGTAGCTTGATAATAAATTTCAAAGCCTAAATGGTCGAGTAAATCGACATCATCTTGATTATAAAGACGTTTCGATAGAGCTTGTATCATATTTAAGTAAATGATACAAGCTCGTATCGAAACGTCTTAGTAATCAAGATAATGTTAATCTACTCGACCTTTTTGGCTTTGCAATTCATTATTGAACATGTTGTAGTTAGCAAAAAACGTGAAACACAAGACAAGGCATTTAATGCTGTGATGTCATTTTAAATCGGATAGGCCAAGGGGTTATTTTAAATCATATGTATAGCGTGTTGTAAAATAAATTAATGGCTTACTTTTGGTATTAGAATAACATTGTTGGTCAGGTTTGTCCAGCAACATGAATATATGATCTTAAACTGGACGATAATGCCGCGTATCTGTATCGGTGTTATAATAATGCAGCCTATACCATGGCAAGCAATCGGTATGTTTTTTTAACAATCGCACAGAACTTAGTTAATATTAATAGTTTTGCATATTAAAACAAATAATATTCCAAGTCGGACATCACAAACATATAAGTATTATAACAATGTTTTTATTTTCACCTGTCTTTTTGGCTTTAATATCCTACTTATTTAAATTGTTTTCTAACTTACCTTTACTTCCTGGTATTAAAATACCAACCAAAAGCGCAGATACGGCAACGATTGACAACTTGTTCATCTTTTTTTCTGCTTGGTGTCCGCTAAGATTGGCTTAATCCGCAACTGTCAGTTAGTTGAATCTCTGAACACAGATAAATGCCGCTTTTCGGCAAACGACTTTTATACTGAGGCTTGCAAAAGTTTTGGCCGGCGGCTATTTCTTCGTGGAAATAGTCAGAGCGCGTCTAGCCAGGAACAAGTCTAATATTTGATGGGAAATAACACACGTGCGAGATGCAGTCGCTACGTTTGCGCTGCCCTGTTCGGAAACCTTTCAAACGCAGTATCGTGACTAGGTCTTGATGCGGCCCGCACGTTTGGAAATTTTCACACGCCTTAGGGATTTGCAATTACCACTTTATCTTAAAACATATTACTTTGCATTCAGAAGATGTAAGTAAAAAACGGTTGGCGTCTTTGTGGAATTTCTTTAATAACTGTAAGCTTATCGATTGCAAAACGTGACAGGGGGAACTTTGTACGTGACTCCCACGGTTATTTTCTTTAAAAATAGATTACTGTACCTCAGCGTTTTTACTTGTCCGAAATTCCAAGCAAAGCGACCACCATTTTTACATAACGTAAACAAGGCTGACTTCGGCCAACTTGGTGGCGTAATGACTTTTCTGCGATCTCTTCTTTTTTTGTTATTTTTCGGTAATTGGTCAAAACCGATCAATTTTTTGTTTCGTTTTAGACAAGATACTTTATTGCGATGTTTGCTTTTGCCATATAACGGCTTTTTAATATTCGTAATATTTTTTTTTTACTGGTATAGTTTGCAGTACACCAAGGGAAAAAAGTTTAACGCAGAAAAAAATTAACACCATTTTGAAAAGATATTATTTAACTTGCAGCGCGGCAAAATAGATAAAATGGCTCTCCCAAGCAAAATATATAAACAAAAAGTTATTTTATGTAATTTTCCGATGTCGTTATCAGTGCAAAGCGAGAATATTTAACATTCGGGTTATATTGGGAATAGGAAAGTCCGATAGCATTAAATTGAAACCGACACTTGTACCAAGTGCTACAGCAATATTGGTTCTTGTCTTATACTTGTGTGGCATCGCTGCTAATACGATATTAAATTAATGTAGGATTATAGCCATGGTTTGCCATCTAACGATCTAACGCGGAGATTTGTACTTGGGCCTACAAAAATAAATAAAGCATATGTTAAAAATTGGCTGGAACTAAACTTTAACTAAAAGTGCTAAACTAATCTTAGTAAACTAATTACCTCAAAGGCAAATTTTAGTCTGACACCTTGGAACTTTCAACGTTTGTTTGTTGTCATCAATTTTGCTTGTTAAAGCCTATGACGTCGTGGGTATAGGACACTGTCAAAAATGTCCGCGGTAATTTTTGTCCTGAGCGTCGAAATCGGATAAAACATTCCTATAATTGGAAATACTTTTCCGCATTTCGTGAAATTTTCGGATATAAAGCACATCAATGTGTGATTTTGCAAGTGGTGTGCGTTTAAAAGTTCATAAACAGCAGTGTCGCGCAAAGGTTTGGCGACGCTCGGGGCATAAAACCTTAAAACCGCCTATCAAGATAAAATTTGTTAACCATTTAGGCCAGAAGCCTCCAATCTGTGACCCGCGGGCTCAAAAGTGGCCAGCTAAACTTGTTCAAGTTAAATACCTACTACATGTTAATTAGGAAAGCAGCAACTATTTCCTTGCTATACGTTTGTTAAATCAAAACATACGGTTTTTAAACAAACTAGTTTTTTCAATCGCCGTTTAAATCTAATTTTTTACTGTTTTGAGCAAACTTATTTTTGTTTCTAATGTTTTTTTTGTTTAGATTATTTCGAGCATACGTGCTTAATGCGTCAAGTGTACTTTATATTAAAAGTTTTACCAACTCAAACCAAATACAGCCATTTTTTTCGCGCCTAATTCGATTCGACAGTATTTTATCTGCATATTTTCCCACGAGTTTGCTGCAGAACAGCAGGTGTTTTTAGGATTCTTTGTTTTACGATTTAGTATTATGACGTTACTTTATGACGTCATTCCTAAAGGTTTAATACCCCCTCAAACGAAAATCGGTCGCCCTTAAATCTTAAACGCAAATTTGGCCCTTTACTTAAAAAGGTTGGGCGCCAATGATTTAGGCCAGGGTGGTCCAAGGTTGACTGCATCGCGGGCCACAATATTTGTTGCATATTCTTTACGGGCCACATAAAGTAGGCTACATGTGTGCTAGGAGCGGATCAACGATTTCCGTTTGGCCGGGGCACAAAAAGTTTAAAAAGGGCGTCGCAAAGTATCTTTGAAAGACATATAAGCTCAATGAACTTGCTTGTATCGTCAAAGTTGTGCGCAAATTAAATCAAATGTTATGAGAATGGGGATAAGGTGCGCGCGAAGCGCGTAAAATTTTCGTATTTAACAAAAATTTTAATTTAGAATATTGCATTTTATAAGCGTTAAAATGTTCACGTAAGCCGTAAACCGTGTGCGTATGTTACTCAAATTTTAAGAGAGATGTTGCATAGTTCACAATCGCTAAATTACAAAGACGTTATAGTTTTGCGCTAAAAGGTTTTATTAATCACTTTGATTTGGTTTAAATTGCATCTTGGAAAGGGTCAGGGAGTTTAGCCTAAAGTCACAGTAAAAACCTGTAAAACAATACTTTCGAGCAGCGCGATATATTTTATCTTACATTTACTTTTAAACGCAAATATAACTTATATGTTCGCAAAACATCACTTTAGAAAGTTACATATAGGACGCACTGCGGCTTCTCTCAAACCGGTCCAACACCTACCAAAAATTAAGCGTTCTTGCCACACCCTGGATCCAAATTTGGTGAGCGATAGGGAACTGTTTTTTACATGGTATAACCGGAAAAATGTAATCATAACCAAACAATTGCAGTATGCTTACTGTTCGTTGGTTAACTTTCTTTGAATAAACCCTCAACTTTTCGCTTTGCAATAATTCAACAGTGCTTCGCGGGCCACGAACAATGGTATCGACAATGGTGTCGGGCCTGGGTTTGGACCACCCTGATTTAGGCATTGATTTTATCTCCTTGTAAATATCGCTGCTTTTGATCGCAAAGCATAACTGAAACAAACATATTAACTCGTGATTTTCATATTATCGACATGCCTATTAATCGCCACAAAATGCAACAATTCAAGTGACAAATGTGATATTACAAAGATTACAGATATTGACACTTGGCGTCTATCAAATAACTAAAAATTTCAAATCTCCTGAAATCGCACTACAACAAGTAAAACGACACACAAAAAGTAAACCTGGAAGGAATCTACAGTACCGGCATAGTATAGACATTTGAAGAAAACAGCTACATTTCAACCCTGGAGAAGGTAATCCACCGTATACCACAAAATTGAACTGGACCAATTGAACAGGTTACGAACCTGGTATGCTCGGACGCTAACGCTCTTCTTGAGGTTATAGGAGTATCAAAACAAAACTAAACAATATAGCCAACTATGACATATAAAAAAACTACAACATTCGGTTTTTGCAGGAGTAAATAGGTATTAAAATATTACTAATATTCGGAGAGCATACAAAACTTTTTTTAAACTTATATGAATGTAAATATTGTGGATTATTATCCAGTTGTTGTAAACCGATAAGATCAGTAGTTTTAAGTGATTTTTTATAACAAATATGATGATTTCTGCACGCAAAAGAGAAACAATGTCATAATAACGTATATTGTCTTTCGCGAAGAAATAGTAAGTACCAAAATGTGGGCGGTAAAACAATACACGGCCATTGCGCGTTAACAAGAAAGCAAAAACATCTCGCACTAAAGCTTTTTGGCACTGTTCTGTATTAGGTAAAGCACGTTTATACTGTGTACAATCGGTTTTGGGGACAAATCTCTATTCGAAAGAAACACACAAAGGTAAATCCGGAGGTATTTACGAGCTGCATATCATAGAATCAAATGGACGTCTTTGCTGTAAAGTTAAAACCGACGAATTTTTGACAAGACGAGTTTTCAGCATAGCGCTTTTAGCTTTTAGTTATACATAAGAATGTAGCGCACCAACATTTAGTCTAGACAAGCATCCAAGAGAAAACTATAGGGCTTTGTCCAGACTCTCCCAACGACATCGGAAAAAGCGGTTGAATCTTGTTTTCAGGAGTCGTTCGAGGAGCCACTGCTGCTTCCCCCGTCGCTGCTGCTGCTCTCTGATTGGCCAGAACCGTCGGTCCCGTGGGCCAGGTTAGGCAGCGACACAGTCGAGAGCTTTCGGTTCAGGGTAATCCCGCGCCGTGGAGCGAGCGGCGAAATGCGCTTCTTCCCTTTAACTGCCTGGGCGTACTGAATGGTAGGCGCCGGGGCTATTGAGAAAATGGCCGGAACCTCGGCGCCGGGGGGCTTGACCTGCTGCGGGGGCTTTGTGGGGCTCGGCTGGGGCTTTTTCGAGGCGGATGCGGAGGCGTTGGTGCGAATAAAGTCGTAGTAGGAAACGTTGGTGACAGCCGTGCTGGTGGAAGTGCTCGTCGCCTTGCCGAGGCCTGGGGGTTCGCCTGATGCTAACACAACGAGCAATGTCAACGATGTAACGTGAAAACGGCGATCTTGTCTTTTACTCTAAACTCTCAACGCCATAGAGGCGCCTTACGTGAACTGTCAGGTAATTTATACATTTTACATATATGTTGAAATGTGATAAATAGTGTGTAGCATTCAGGAGGGATTGCTGATAAAAAATGACATATACGGTCCGGAAGCCTAGCATAACAATAAAAAATAAGTAAAGTTCACATTTTTAGTTTTTTTTTTACGCAGCTGATAAAAAACGAATTTTGCGACACTTTTACGGCCACTTAAAAGCTAAACGTTAAAAAAAAAACGCAAATAATTTCACAACATGAAGTCAAATAAGCGAAATGCGGCATCAACCACAAAAAAAAAAAAAAAAAAAAAAAACGAAGACCTCACCGTGAACATCCAAAGGACGCGTTCGCGAGTTTGGCTTGGGAAGCGGAGTGGAACGGAGAGTGGTGAAGTAACGTTTGACGTTGGAGTCGACAGGAGGAGGAATATTTCCTCCTGCTCTCACTCCTCCTACTACTCCTCCGCTCCCGTCCTCAGAGTCCTTGGACGAAACGGAAGAGGCGCTCGACACACCGCTGTCCGTTCTGCCGTCGGCCGGATCCGTGGATTTGCCGCTTTCCACCTGAAAGGGAATAAAAGTTATCATCGATCAGTTTCGCGAATTTATAAATATTTATAAAATTTATTGATATTATTATAGGGCAATTATTTTTCGACTTGCCCAAAAAAGTCAAACTTTAGTCAAAATTTACACGTTTGGTCAAAATTTGCCAAAATTATTTCAAGTCAAATCGAATAAAAATGCACATAAATTGTTTTCAAATTTAAAATACTATAATCATTATTTTAAAATTGTCGTTCGTTTCTTGGTCGGAACATGTGATAAATGAGGCGATTATTTTTTGACTTATCCGATAAAGTCAAACCTTTGTCAAAACCTACACGAAATTGCACATAAATCGTTTACAAAATTGAAAAAAAAACATAGTCATTATTTTAAATTTGTTGTTCGTTTCTTGGTCGGAACATGTGATAAACAAGTTGAGCTGCGGAAATGGTACTTTTAGATCGCTTATTATATCTTGTCACAATAAATCCACCTATAATAATCTAGTTTCTAGAACAGAGGTTTTCAACATTTTATGTACGATGCCTTCTATTGGCTGTTAGCAATTCATGGCCTCCCTGTTTATCTTTCGGAAAAATACATTGCGGAACTACTACACATTACATTGCGGAGCAAAAAATACATTGCGGAACTACTACACATTACATTGCGGAGCAAAAAATACACTGCGGAACTTCCAACACTAGTTATTAATTTCGTAATGAAAACCACAATTAAGAGATGAACTGGACAAGAAAAATATTATATGCCAGCGCCCCTTCTGTTTTGTTTAAAGAAGGAAAGTCAAACTTCATGCTTTGCAAAACGTTGTAACTGTGTTCCGAATTATAGCCGGCGAGTATCTTTTTCATTTTCAGTTATTTGAAAAAAAGCAAAAACTAGACTGAAATACTGCTATTTCATTGCGTTAATCAAATAAAAAAGTTTTTTAAATTCCTTACGGCCCGTCCACTTACACTAAATGTCGCTATGGCGCAAAAATATACCGTACGACGTACGTACATTCTGTCCGCTGTCTCATACCAGCGACAGGATCTAGATTTGATATCGCTCCTATAACTACTTTATGCTTTTTAACCTTGTACATAGGCTTACATTCCCTTTTAACATTGTGTATGTAATATAGAATATTTTATAAAGGCGGTTGATGAATTCGGTAGATCATGTATGACATTGACACTTATTAGACTTAACTAGATAAAATCTATCCAATTTGACCAACGTCATAAATTCAACGACCTCAGGATTTTTCCAGCTTTCCAGCGGCTCTCATTGGCATCTAAAATTACATAAACGTCGGCTATATTTAAACATAGCGATGCGGGCAGCAACCTTTAGGGACCGTGATTGTCGTAACAAGCGTAAAAACAAAGGTATGAAACCAGCTGCGCAATATACTTGGAAACAGCAGAAGATAATCTTTTTCACCGCAGAGTTGGAATGTCTTGAGATTTCTTCACTTTTTTTATCTAGATTTTTTCTATCTAATGAAAGCAAAATCATGTGAAAAAAAATACCTCTTCGTTAAGCGTTTCTACTGTAGAAAGACGCAGAAAATCGTACGTATTTTGCTGCTTGACGTACGTATTTTGCTGCTTGATGTTTACTGTGTTGATCGCGTTACTACCACACAGGTTTATCAATAAGTACTAGTTTAAATATAATAATAACCGTTTGTCCACCTAACAACATCCAACAATAGATGCTGTTGTCCGTATGTTGGTAGGCAGATATAAAATTACCAAAAAAAGTACAAAATTTAATCATGGTCTGCGTGACACATATTTTTGGCTTTCAAAAAAAGTGTTTTAGTTTTCATACTCAAGTATTTTGACCAAATTGACTTGATTAGACTTCAGTCATTTTGTCAAGTATCTTGGGATTACATTAAGTGGTTTGCATTAAAATGAATTTCAAGTTTTGCACGTTAAGCAAATCGATTGCTGCATATTGCGTTTTTAGTTGACTTGTTGATCATAATCGGACGAGTTTACCTAATCTAATAGCAAATGACATGACTTGAAGTATACTTGCTCTCATAATGACTTGACTTAACTTAGGCATCCGATGACTTGGACTGGGACTTGACTTGAGCAAAATACATGATTGAACTGAAGTTATTTTTCAAATGACTCGACTAGAACTTAGGTCATTTCAAAGACTTGTTTAGAATACTGCCTAAACCAGTGATTGTCAATATTAACCTTTTATGGTGTACGGCACCTCTCAACAATAATAAATAGATTTTCGGCACCCCGACTGGAATTTTCGTTGAGTATTTTACTGAAATATTACCATAAATGTAATTGGAACAACACAATCAATTTAAAACATGTAGGAAAATGTCATTTGATATAATGGTCTCTGATCGTACACAAACAGTTGTATCAAGAAGCTTACCAATTGAGCACAAATCAGATTCTTAAAAATTCTCAAATACCTATCGGCACATTTGAATGTTGAAGAAATGGCACACCGGGCGCCGCGGCGCCGCTGCACCCCGGTTAAGAACCACCGGCCTAAATCAATGCCAGTCTTTTCCAGACCGGATGACACTGCCAGCAGTGGATGGAACACAAATACGAATCGAGGCTTACCAATGCGGCGTCCTGTTCATTGGCCGCTGTCAGCTCGCGAACAAACTCCTTCCATTCTAGATGCTTCACCAGCCGCGCAACCGTGTCCGGGAGTTCACCAGTAATGGCGTAGTCCTTGGGGCGGCCCCGGGTCCGCTTCACGAAGGGCCCCACCCGTTCCCGGTTAAGCAGAAGCCGGGGAACGTTGTAGCGGGTTGAATCGACCAGGCTGGCGAATGGCTCAACCTGCAATTAAATTAATCTTTTTTTTATACTAAATATTTTTTCACCCACTTTACATTGTTTTGGAAAGACATACGCGTACAATTGAAGTTGGCGACCGGCCAGTTTAAGCTTGTCTAAATCAATTTCTAGGTATCGTTTGCCGTTAAGGTTGTGCCGTAATCGGTCGATAACAATTGCTATTTAGTAATACTGTGATGTAGTTATTCTCGTAATAAATGGTAAAGAAAGTGACACCCCTAAAACTTTTTATGGATTGGTAAATCTTTTAGTTGTAATATAAGGCTAAAGCAAACTATCCGGTGGCAAGATAAAACTCACCGGTCACCAAATCTTACATAACGGGACAGCCAGTCTGCCGACAGTGATAAACAGGTGGACCACATGCCTAGGTTGTAAGTTCATCAAATCTCGACGCATCTTAGTTTGTTTTTGTGAGCGTTGTTGGGGGGAAAAGTTTTCAAGAGATCAACTAATTTCGCCGTTACAAAAGCACATGGTGTACTATTTAGATTTGAACCCTTGACGTTGGCCTGCCCGACCTTGGGCCGTTAATAGAATTTTATTTTAGAAAGTTTATCGAATCAAGAATCAGCACTTGGTCGACCGAAAAAAATCACTAAATATGATGGAAAAAAGCACCCGGTCACCTCCAGTGACGTTCCCATGACGATAAGCAGGTCGCAGACAGGAAAGTCCCGCAGGTAGTAGTAGAATCGCTGGGGTAGGTCGTCGCCGAAAAACACTATGTCGGGTTTGACCACGCCGTAGCAAAGCGGAGTCTGCTGACATCGTGGGATGGTGCCCTTGAAGATTTTGGCCTAGATGGACAAGAAAATGAAACGGGTTAGTATTAGGGGTTTGCTAGGTTTTCGTAGCTTTTTGTTTTTTTCGAGCGAATTTGCAATCCCGGGTAAAAATCAGGGTTGCGGAGTTGGTTAAAAATAAACCGAGTGAAAAAATTGAAGTTTTACATTTTTATCGCTAAACACATGAGGCCTTGTTTGTTATGACAGAAGTTCGTGGTATACACAGATATTCGTGTATTTTTCTCGGTTTGTATACCGGTGCCAAGTAAAATCAACACCGGACTTCAGAAGTGTACGTTTAAGGCCCTTCCTCACCAAGTTAATTGTACATATAATCTGCACTAAATTTTAAGAACCTTCATTCGGCAGTGCTTACCTTAATGTCGTCGCCGTTGCACTTCTTCCCACATCGGACGCACGAAGCGGTTGAGAAGGTTCCATGGGCTTCCACCAGCTTTGAAGGTGGAATACCAGCAACTGCAACGAAAAAGGTACAAGTGTTGAAGTACGACTTGAATCGTGACTATTTATAGAGTTCAATTCAAATTAATTTTTAACTTTTTTTTGTATTTTTCTCCTGCTTAAATGGAAGGGGATTTATCTCGAGGCAAAAATGTTTTTTTTACTGAACGCTCCGGTGATTTCTCGTTCACTTTAATTTCCTTTGTTTTTTGTATGGAAAAACACGAGACGAATAATTAGGGATATATTTTCACTAAGCAAGACCTTTACTTTGACTGTAATTGCCTAAAACGAATTGTACACTTTTCTGAAAAATAAACCATTTCGACCACGTCTACGCATTCAAAAATGATCGTATTTCACAACAGGCTTATAGAAAAGGGCGGTTATATTTAAACGTTCCCCGTATTCTAAACTGTTGTTGGCAATAGGTATTAAAGGGGTAACTCATTTTTTCCTACATTTATAACTCTCTTCCCGAAACCATGTTACCTTAAGAGTCAGACACCAATATTTAGACACTTGTAGAATAATAAAAGCATTACAAATACATCGCTTGTGATAAAACGGTTTTGTGGCACTTGTTCACCACTGGTAAGCAACACCTCACACCACCAGAAACAGTAAATATGAAAAAAATTAATATATTTTTTAAAAAAAGTCTGATTGCTGGCTAAGTTAGGTTGCTTTAAGTGATATGTAAAATTCTTCACTGAAAATCTTCTTTAGTTCTGGAGTTTTAGAACTTTTACTTTTTTGCCCGATTTGAAATTATCGACGTTTACGAATTTTTGAAGAAATATTAATAACTTATCCCCGAATAATTGGCAGTCGAGTCGTATCTCATTTTGAAGAGTAGACTCGTAGCTATCACCCCATGTAATTCACTTAGGGCACATTTTAATTTTAGGGCACATTTTAATTTTAAGGCCGAATATTACTGAATATTAATATTCATAAATATGAATATTAATATTTTAATGTTTTTTTAAAAAAAAATCTGATTGCTGGCTAGCTTAGGTTGCTTTGAGTAATGTGTAAAAATTTCTGATCGATATATTCTTTACTTCCGGAGATATTACGCGAAGAATTTCGAGCTGCTTACTTCCCTTTGGTCAGAAACAGCGGCGTTGTGGAAAACAATAATCACCGCGTAATCGACGCCGTTAAACGAAGCGTCGAGTTACACCGGATCCAAAAATAGATTGTGGCGCACGCGCGGGGTCGCGACCCCAGAAGCGGGGGTGCTGAAAGGGATTTCCTTCCAACAAAACTTTCATATTAAAATAAATTCTGTTGAATGAATTGTAAACTGGCGAGATTCATAAAATTAGTATACGGTTCTTACAAACTACATATTTAATTTGCATACATTTTTTTGTATTTTATAGAGGTTTATGTGCACGTTCGGGCGAAGCGCATTTTGTTGCACCTATAGTCTAAAATGGTACGGCGCATTTGGACAGTGATGCTGTATATTAGGACGGTTACCTCATTAGGAGAGTTGCGCACCTTGAAGAAAGTTGGCCCCTACTGTTTCCATTTGTTTTAGCATGTTTTACGTTTTTTGCATATTTGTCTGGGGTATAGTAGCAAAGCGTTACTTAAAAAAAACTTAACACAAAATAATTTTGGCAATTTTATAAATCCTTTGTGCAAATAACCTTCGTGGAATTTATAATTGCACACAAAAAAATATTAATAAAAACCTTGAAACAAAAAATATATTGGATCAAGGCATATACCCAACACAAAATAACTAAGAATAAGCCTCTACAGAAAAAAACAAAGCGCTGCGCGTGGCTCCAGCCACTTTCCGGTATTTTTCGGCGACGACCTAAACACAAGCACAAGTCAGGCGCACAAAGAAGCACTCACTCCTTTCCAGGCCGTCGATGTTCTGTGTGTAAAGACGCAGCAGCAGGCCCTTGTCGTGCAGGGCACGGATAAAGTAGTGGGCCGAGTTGGGACGGTATTTTCCGGTCGGGTAAAGCTCCCGGGCCAACTCGAAGAAAGGCCGCGGGTTGGTTTGGAAGTAGCCGCTGTCGAAAACGGCGGTCGGGTAGGGGATCTTGTAGCGCTGCAAGTTGTCGTACAGGCCCGTGCCCGGCGTCCTGAAAACGCGATGAAAGGGGGAGTTTAGGGTGCTATATATAGGATGGCTATAGCTACAGTTCTTTAGGTCAGTGCTCTTCAACCGGTGTGCACCAAAATATACATTGGGTGTACCAGTTCGAAAAGGTATACAGGGCTCATCACAAACTTTTAGTGAACCATTAATATTTGACATTGAATGCTGTTTTTGCATGCAATAGCACTCGCAAGCAGCCCGCAGACATAATTGAACTTCCCCTACAGTGTGTTGAACTTTGGCAGCTCTGCTCGGTTTAATTGACATGATAATATTGATTTGCATAATGATTTTTCATATCGCGTTTTACCTTAGTTTACCTTTTAGGTAAACAGGGTGTATGTCGTCACAACAACTCTTAAACGCTCACCAAACCAAAAAGATTGAAGAGCACTGCTTTAGGTAGATCATATTTTTACATTTTGTAGCCGCGACACACACCGAGGAATTTGTGACTAGGGATGTCCAACACTCGACATTTTTGCCCAATATCCATGTTGCGGACAAAAAGTATCCTATACGAAGCAACGTATAATTACTACCAAAATAGATCAAATTCAAACCATTAAAGTTTTTTTTGTTTAGGATGCTATAAGGTTAAACCCCCTAGCATTGAACGAGTAGCGATGCTAGGGCATAGGGTATCGGGCTCCGTATTTTCTGCACAAACAAATGGAGGAATAGCTGCGCCAGTGGAAGTATAAGACTGCTGACTTCACAATACGACCAAATGACGTCTAACTTTTCGACTCAGATCCGCTAAACAAGCGGTCAACATACTTCAAGGGCCGGGTAAATGTAAGAATTGAGAATCGCGGGGCGGATATAAAATTTTGTGTCGAACTTCATGAACCCAATCACATCGTTAAACGAATAAAACAAAGGTAAATATTTAACGATAACTGTGGAGAGCTTAAATAAATTGTCGTTCAAATTAAATGTTATGAAAATTTAGTTTGGAATTGCATCGGGCAACATTCTAACTTTACTTTTTCTTCATTAGAGCAATACGCCGTGAGCCTGTAGTATTAACTCTGGGCCGTAGTTTGGCGAGCTCTGCGCTAAATGAAAGCACTACTTGGTGAGAAATCGACAGGTTAGGCAAGAACTTTACACAATATGAGTAGACGGCTAATATGTTGTAGCCATAGGCAACGAGTAAATACGACTTTTACGTGTGCGAAATTATTAACGGCACAAATAACTAAAAATTATACTAGGGTCTGGGGAAAAAAAATTAAAACTGTTTTTTTTTTAAGACGCAAAACAAAGGAAACAATTTTAACGATCGATTTGTTTACACAAAAAAACACAGGATAAGCTGTAAAAAAACGCAAGTTCTACATTTGCAAGGGTGGGTTGAAGTTTTTTTTTAACAACCTTTGTGTAATTTTTAATTGCACACTAAAAAAATATTCTACACTAAATAAAAAACTGTGCAAGGTTTCATAGGATTAGAAATTACAGTAAATAAAAACCTTGCAACAAAAATATATATTGGATCGAGGCATATATCAGGTATTGGACCAGAATCAACAATACCAGCAATTGTATCAGCCTTAATCAGATATAATTACACATTTTCAATTTTCAGCATCGCGGGAGCTGGTTTGTTTCCACAACTGATTTGATTTCTGTCTACGCCAAATAATATCATGTTATCCATTCAGACCGAAACATGGGTCAAAACAATTTGTAACTTGATGCCATGCCGGCCCAAAGGAGGTTTGATGACTGGCTGGGCTACAATGAAACTTTACATCGGCCTATTTTTGTGAAACTCAGGCTGATAAAATAAATGTACAGTTTTGGGGGCGAAACAGAATTATAAAACTATAATTCGATAATCTTTTGAATTATGCTCGAGATTTAGTCTTTATAAAATTACCTAAACCAAGTTTATACTAAACTCCTTATGAATCTAAAAAACAATTTTGTTTGAATAATATTAGTTTTTTTTTTTTACCACTTTTTTTACCATGGACAATAAGTTTTTAATCACAGGACAAAACATTTTGGTCATATTTTCAAAATGATAAAACTCTATTCCTATTTAAACAGATAACACACCTAAAATCAGGGATTCCACTTGCAGTGCTGATGCCTGCACCACACATAACTACAATGTTCTTAGCAGCTCCGGAGCTGATGTACTTCACAACTTCCTTCAGGGCGTTGTGCTCCGTTCTGCCTGGGTGAGTCGGGCCAGCACTCTGGGTTGAGTAAGCCCTAACCTGTCTCTTGTCATTGACTCTGTGTGTAAAAAGCTTTTATGATGTATGTAAAAAACTAAAAAAAAACTTAGGATATTGAACTACTATAAAATTATCTGTGTGAGTAAAAAAACTTCTGTGATATTGATACTGTAAAATTGATATTTTCTGTGTAAGTGCAAGGAAATTTATCAATCCTAGGTCAAACGAGTTTAACTATAAAGAATTAAGTTAGCCATAGGCAAATAATGATGATATAATTGCTACTTAGTTTTATATCCCTTATAGCAATATGAAAAATAACTATATTAAATGTTAAAGTTTCAATTCACATTTTTACTATAAAATGGTACATTATATATTACTCAAACAAACAGGTTTGATTACAGAAATAGGAGTAGTCAAACAAAGGTAAATTGCAACCTTTTAGACTGAGAAACATTGTTTGAGCCAATTTCTAGTTTAGACAAAGAATGAGTGATGCCACTTGTTGGGTCAAATGGTTTCTTCGTCTTTTTCTTCTTATGGGAATTTTTAGCTTTAACATCTCGTTTATCTTGATTCTTAACTGATGCCTGAAATATATAAACAAAATTGGTAAAACTTTTAACCTTTAACATTTTATTTTACCAACATTTATATACATTATCCGCCACCTACGGATATTTTTACACCAGGGGTGAACAAACCTTTTCCGAAAGGGTCATATGACATGTACAGACGACCACTGGCCAGATAAGTTTTTTTTTAATTTTATTAACTTGATCATTACATATCAAAGTGAAAAGCTTTACCAAAAAAATTATCAGAGCTTTTGTAAAATTATTTAGGTAAAATTTGATCATAATTTATTTTAGATGTGGTAGTTGATGATGACTGGCTTAGACAAAACGTGTGCAATGTTTTACGCAAATTACCAAAAATAGTTTATTGAGCCTTTTTATTTATATATATATTTTATTCAACGATTTATTCATTTCATTGTCCTTTTTGTCTTTTGTACCTATATAAGTTATAATAGCTCATAAGAACTTAAAAAGCCCTTAAATTTCATTTGCAAACCTTCGGCATAACCAACCTAAAATACTTTGATTTGCATAACAATATGTTAAAGATAAACCTAGGAGGGTTACTTTTATTACTAAAAAAGACAAAAACATTTTCTTACTAGTTTTTTGGACTTTTTAGCCCCTTTTGATGTATTGGAACGGTTTAGAAAAGTTGTGGAATCATCTTTGCAGAAAAATTTTGCATCATTTATTTCGTTTGTAGATTCTCCTTTCAAAAATGAATATAAATTGTAAAACAAATGCTCATTGATACAGCAATTACAACAAAATACACCTGTTTAAAACTATAGATATTATCTTGCTGGTTAATTATGATACAATTAAATATGTTTCTAAATGTTTTTTTAAATTGATTTAACTTTTTTTACTTGAACATATACATAGTAAATATATATGTGTAGATATCATTCAGAGATTTTTTACTACTATACACATGCCAAAAATCTACAGTTAATAGTTGAATACACACTTATTGTTACCTTTTAGTTTGGGTTTATGAGCTTTGGACATATTGCAGAGTGCATATCTAGGAATAATCAGTGCCAGGTCATTTCTGGAAGACCAGTGACAACATCCTGAGAAAAACTGAACTGATGCTTTCAAAGGAAGGACATTAAACAAAAACTTTGTACAAACAAAAGACAAGTGTTTACACTCAAATATTGACATTAACTAACTAATCATATTTTTCCTTTGAACAAAATATGCAAAATCTGAAGTTATAAATAGCATGTGATTTCCTACATAAATATAACCAAAAAATAATAAGTTTTCATTTACAGCAGAAAACTCTGGCGTGTTATAATAATGTTTTGCATAATTTTTAAATGACACAAGATAATTCATGAAACGCCCAAATACAAAAGAATGTTACAATAATTCTAAAAACAAATACATAAACCAACATTCAGGCCTGCAGAGCCTTTTGTTGACAAGCATTTTTCCAATTTTTTTGTTTTTTTGGCGTCTAAATAGTTAAATGCAGGGCTAAGGAGCCAGAACCTGGAGCACTCGAACCCAGCCTTTTCGCCAGAGCTGGGGTAATTTTTATTTTGTTCGTGGAATCAGCTAAAGCTGTGAAGCTTTATCTACAGCTTAAAATATAGATCTTTTTTCAATTCTAAACAGTTTTATATGGCAAATGTAACTTAATTAACCGAGTTGTATAGCTTAAATAAATTACCACTCCTGAGTCATGAAACATGTTTGATGGCTGCTGAGCTAGGTGGTTGGATATGTGTTTGGTTGCTCCGGAGCTGGACCTGGGCTAATAGTGCGTTTAATGGCTTTGGAGCTGGAGCAAATAATTTTTCACTGTGGCTTGTCAGCAAAAGAGATTCAAATAGAGAGAAATAATAAAAAACTAGACATAGCAAATAGTCACCTAAGAGTTAAAATATTCGAATAAATAAACTGGTAATTAACCAGTCAAGGAATATAGTGATGTAATTTTTTTTAAACAATAATCAGATGCAAAAGTGCAATCTGCGATGCACAACATGCCTGATTTTCTTACTGTTATTTTACTACATAGATACGATGTTCTTGAAAAAAGTTGTGTGCAAATATGCCGTTCAAATCATGTTTAATTGCTTGAAGTGCGCAAATAAATAGTGTTTATTTGATTAAATCGGCCAAAAAAATTGTTGGGCACTTATACTGTAATTTAATAGATACTGCATTTTGCTGAGGTTATGAGTCACACAGCGCAACATGCCATAATATGGATAGTGCCTTTGAGATTTGCTTAAGCAGACAATTTTTTTGCACTTTATATGCCTAGCATTACACTGTTTACACTAAGCAATGCTTCGCACTGAAGTACATTTTTCACAATAGAAAAACAAAGTCAATTGCCACCAATGATAGTTCATTTAAAAATTTATATGAAATTTAGTATATGTGAAGACAGCTACAAGTTTTTTCAACTTGTTTAACATTGGGTGAAAAAATCAATCATTGTAAAAAAAATGTTTCCCAGCTGATTCTTTGGAAGACATAGTCGCTAACTTGTCAGCATTCAAGCTTTGTTTTCATTAAAACACTGAAACGATCAATGATAGGTTAATTAACAAATAGAGGAGCTTTGTAATGACTTAAACGAATTCTTTAAAGTTTTCTTATCATAATTTACTGTTTTTGGTTGATTTGGCTTTACTTTTTTTACATTTCTGTAAATGTTTTTCATAACATACAGAAGTATGCCACATAAAAAATCACGATATGAAAAGTTTGAATTTTTTTTGCATTCCATTTTTATCTAAACACGATGTATGCAGTACTTGGTCAGAAAAAATATCACCTGGACAAACTTGGCATGCCAAGATACTTTTTGGCAATATCTTCAAAGGTTGTGATGATACTGAGTTAAAATTTCTACACAATCCCTATATTGGTTACATCCTTCCAGTAATCACACTTTTAGGTAAATATAATAGTATTCATTTCTATGAAGAATAATATTCAGCTATATTAACACCTAATGGTCGAGCTTTCTCGCTAATTTTTTCATGGTATGCACCACTGTGGAAAGTATGACAAGTGCACCCGCGAGTTTTTTTCAACTTTTCAAAAGTGCATCTGGAAAAAAAATATCTGAACTGCACCCGAATATGTAAAATGCTTGTGCGGTATAGGTTTACAGTGCAATGTATGCAATACACAGTGCATTGGGGAAACATAAAGTGCACCCTACAGGTGCACTTTTTTACCTTTGTTGCACCCGGTCACCCGGATTTTTTCGGACGTGCATTTTTCTAAAAGAGCCATTGCTTATAGTCAATATAAATTGGGCTATGCTTTTAATATTCTATTAAAATTTATAATTACTCAAGTTCGACATAAGGCCTTTTTGATTTAAAAGATCCACTGAGTAACAGGTTAAAAAAGAATGTTTCAGGTTACCAGGCTGTATATCTTTTCAGAAATAAACCCTCTTTTTCTATTTCCTGACATATAATGGTGAACAGTCTGAACACAAGACAAAACACCGATCATGCAAAACTTAATTTTCTGTTGAATCTTTACTGTTTGATTTGGGCATTTCATTCACTGAAGAATAAGATCACACAGCGAACCAAGTTTCACAAGAATAAACGTACAAGTATTCTTTGGAGTATTTTGGCGTTTTTTATTTTTGTAACGAATGTTCCCAGAAAAGTGTCTTTCTATTTTGGCGCTTGTCTAGAATCCTACCACATTTAGTTTAACACTAACAAAACGAGTTTTCATAGTTTTAAGTTGCAAAAAATTCATAAATATGTAATAATAAATATAATAATAATAATACTTGACACATCCAAACCCAAACTCTCACCCTAACCACAATATTGTTAACAATATAACCCCCCGGACAAATTGTGGTAGGAATCTAGACCAGCGCCCTTGACCCACCCTAACCCAAATAAATAAAGTACGCAATACAAACCCCCGAACGAATATGTGGTAAGAATATTTTAATATTAACTATTTAAATTATACAAATACAGGATAGTGAAACAGCAATAGCTTTGTTTTTTTATTGTTCGGCGTCTGTTGTTACCAACTGTAATGTCATAGCATTTTACGGCTAAATAATATTGTGTAAGTTTTGCATAGTGAATTTTTCAGTTATTAGTACGACAGTATATATTTCGAAAAATATAGTGAAAACCAAATTATGAACTTTTGCCCACCCAAATTTAAAGCTATTTTGCGTATAACAATAGATTGGTCCTGCAAAATTATATGAACACACAGCCAAACGTATTGCATTTGATAGGAGTTTTTAATTTGCTGTCTGTCTAGCGATGTCAACTGCGCAGCGTTCGCAGCCTCTTGCGTTTTAAACCTGAATTTTTTTTTTCAAAATTTACTTTAATTTTTATGCCTAGTTTTGCACTTTTAAAGTCACCCAAACAAATTGCTGCTTAACAATTTTTAAATTTGAACATTGTTTAAATTTAACCTACTGAAATTAAGTCAAAACTAGCTGGTATAGGCCCACTGTGTAAAAAATGGCTTTTGATATTTTTTTGTTTATTTTCGGTTAGCACTTTAAAAACAATAATAACAATTTGCAAAGAGATCATTTCAATTTAGGCGAGCTGTCGTAACTGTAGGCGAAAAACGAAAGACAGGAAAACAGTCCTTCATTTTGCTCAGTCAGTTTATGTTTCTGTCGGAAAAAATTAGCCCCCAACTGGAACCAATCCGAAGTCGGGCTCCTTAATTATTTGGATAGGATGCTTTGATCGCATTTTGCAACAGAAACGAACTTCAAAATCTGGACAACCTCCTGGATTGTGCAAACCGTAACATTGTAGTCCGCCATTGGCCGAGAAAAAGGCAAGATTAGCGCCTGGTGTTTGAGTTGTAGTAGATGTTGCTGGGTAGTAGTAGGTTTGCGTGTTGACGATTCTAGCTTGAATTCCGATCCTGCGGTGCGACTGCGTAGTTGGATTGTCTTCGCACACGTCATATCCGGCTTGTTTTAGAGCCACCACATTCTCGGCATCGTTATACGTGGAGGTATCACTGTTCGTCCAACCGGTCGGATCTATCCATGGATATATTTCCTTCATAGCAGAAACCTAAAAGAAAGAGAATAATAACCGTATTGAACATCGGCGTGAGAGGACAAGGATGGCGCTTTTTACATAAAAAACACTGTCTTATACATTCTACAATTTATTATCAAAGTAGGCCTACACATAGTTATTACCAAAGTACACAAAACTTTACCAAATGACACAGAGTTACATTATGGAGAAAATCGAGATTATCTTCAGTTACAAACAAGTTAATCAATGCATTCGTTTTATTTCGCAGTAAAATTTATCATTATATACATGGAATGAAACCGAAAAAAAACTTTCTTTTAGACCTTGCATAAACCACAGGCTTGTGTAAGCGATACAAATTTCGCTTCCTTATAGACTTCGATTGCCTGCTGTAGCCTAATACTAATTATCCTCATTGAAAAACACTATTTATTTATTTCTCTTTGCCAAAGTATGATTAATCTTTACTCGCGGATGACAGATGTGGCTTGCATGACTTCGTTATTTTTGCCATACATCGGCAGCAAAGTTTTTTAATAAAGAATCATTTTCGTTGCCACATAAGAGTGCTTAAAACATATTAAGCAGTGTAACCCCCTGTCTATTTGTCCCCACAACATAAACCACATCATAGAACCGACACAAAGAACACTAACTTGGAACTGATTAATCGATTTGCCTTTTTTCATAAAAATCTTGAAATAAATATGTCTATTTCCTTTTTGATACACTGTAATAATTTAAACAAAATCAACTCTCCAAACTAGACGATTTCCAGCAAAAGCCGGTAATAAAGGCTTTATTGCCAACGTTTAAAATTACACTTAATTAATAATTATTAAACAATTATTTATATTGCAATCTTTCGTAACCATTATTGCAATTCTTCAAAATAATTACCTTTGTAGTTAAATCTTAGGGTTAAAATCATTATAGTTAAAATCTTGTGTTTTGCCTTAACTATTATTTAGTAAAATAAGTTTTTTATATGACCTGGAAAAAAAATTCATCTGTTTTAAAAAGTAACACAGTTAAAAAACAATTGCATTATTACTTCCTTGTCCATTTATGTTCTCCAGCAATCCGCAAAACAAAACCAATCCGAGGAACAGGACACACTTCATGTTGCAGAACAAGGTTACTTCTGGATTCAAGTTTGTTCAACTTCAGTCATCGTATACTCACCGCATGAACGCCATGTTTTATAACTTGAGCACCAACAATTTGAGCTGCGGGCTACGATTTTTCGTCTTTTTTTCCTTTGGGTACAACCATCTAAACGCGCAAGGGTATTTTCGAAAAGGAACCTTTACATATCGTGAATTACGGCATTCTCTTTGGACTATCTCTGTAAAACTGCAGGATTGATAAACACTACAACAAAATTTGCAAATCGACATTTTGTAACAATCTTTTTTAGACTTACTATAATGAAAAAAAGAGCAATACTCGCCACCTAAGAAAAAAATCTAAACGATGAAAAGCATGTCTAACTTAAAGCAATTTTTATTGCCGTTTATATGAATTGCACCAATGATATGTTGTGTGTTCGCAGGTATTGGTAAAAGTTTTGGTTCTTTTATGAAATATTAAATATTTTTTACACTGCTGCTTAACGATACAGATTTTTTTTAATTGTTAAAATTTCAGTATTATCCGAATATAAAAATTCGTACATAATTTCAACTTGTATAAGCTATTAAAAGTACTTGTAACCTCGCATTTATTGGTCTGATATAGTACTTTAACAGGCGCCAAACATATTATTGAGTTCACTGTTATCAGATGCTTTTTAACATTGGTTGCCTTATTGCATGCCATGTAGGTGTATGGCACATACCTTTACTGTTTTAAATTTTACCTCATAGTCATTGGAAAATATTTAACGCGTAGCTGAAAAATGTACGTGAAATTCACCATTTTGGTCGCGACAAATGTTATAGCCTTAAAAGTTTAAAGTTTTCATTATTACAAAGGCGTGTTCTTTTTAAACTTTATTAGTCATAAATGAAAATATTTTGTTTTTAAACGATGGATTTAACATGTCGGCGATGCGCTGTAAAATTTAAATTTGCAAATATATGATTTTCGCCCGCAGGCTGGAACTTACGTAACAACAGTCGTGAACCACTTTTATTCTTTAAAGCACGAGGGAATTTTTATATTTGCTTATCTCAAGTGCGATTTTATCATTCCAAACGTCTAAAAGTTAGGTTTAGTTTTGTTGGTGGTGGCCGCCCATTAACACACAAAAGTTAACGGGTTTTCCATAGGCCAATCACAAACAACACAGTTCACAGGTTGTTGTTCGAGAAGACTTTAAACGTGGTTGGTAAAAAACAGGCCGTGAGAGATCATTCGGTATTTTTTGTGATTTTAACTTTCGGTTTTGTCTTTTAAACGTGACAGAAGTAGTGCGAAAGTGCGTCTGTGTCTCTGCAGTTATATACTTGTCGATGGGATAGGTGTAATTTACACAGTGCTATCCAACCATGCATTTACCTATAACAGTAGTTAATGAATGAGCTTATCAATGGCTTGAACCATTTATATATAGGCCAATGTAATATTGGAACTTAATCAGCCAATTAGGTAGTCGCAATGCCTAGAGATTCGATTGGGCCTACATGTCCTATCTCTATATGCATTACCAAAGACCACGTTAAAATGATTTGATCGCCGTTTTTCAATCGCTAATATCTCATCATTTTTAATGTTAAAAAATCAAAGAGTTTGTTACTTTTTGTTTCCTACTTTAAATATTACGCAAACAAACAATGGACGAAAAAACGAGAATAAAATACCGCACCGATCAAAGAGCGTGGATAAGTCAAAGAAAATATTCTAAGCGTTGCTGAGAATTTTACGTAACAATGCAGCAAGTAACCAAATTGACCATTTTGGTCTCGACAAATGTTATAGCCTAAAAAGTTTGAAGTGTACATTGTTACATGGGCATGTTCTTTTTTAGGGTAAGGACTAATGAAACTTCATTAGTCATAAATGAAAATAGTTCGTTTTTAAACAATGGTCTTAACATGTCGGCGATACGCTTTAAAATTTAAATTTGCAAATTATATAAGTTTCGCCCGCACTCTTGAACTTACGTAATAACAGTCGTGAACCACTTTTCGTGCTCTTCAAAACACGAGGGAATTTTTGATACTTGCTTATCTCAAGTGCGATTTTATCATTTTAAACATCCAAAAGTCAGGTTTAGTTTCGTTGGTGGTGGCCGCCCATTAACACACGAAAGTTAACGGGTTTTCCATAGGCCAATCACAAACAACACAGTTCCCAGGTTGTTGTTCGAGAAGACTTTAAACGTGGTTGGTAAAATACAGGCCGTGAGAGATCATTTGATTATTTAAGTGATTTTTAATTTTCTGTTTTGTCTTCAAAACGTAACAGTATAGTATAGTGCCCAGTTGCGTCTATGTCTCTGTCTCCTTTTCCAATCGCTTAAATCCCAGCTTTTTAATCTCTAAAAACCAAAGCGTTCGGTATTTTTTGTTTTCTAGTTGAATTGTTACGGAAACAAACAATTGAAAATAAAACGAGAAAAACTGTGGAATCAATCAAAGAGCGCGGTTGGGCTAAAGGCCAGCCTACTTAACTTGATAAATTGGAGTTTTATACAGTTGAATTGCTTTTTTACGACTGGAAGATAAAAATAAACTTAACAAGACATTCGCAATGTGTTTTCATATTTACTACAGCAAGTGTTTCTTAACCTTTTCAATTTTTTTTCCTACTAAAGAAAGCTGCATTTCGTCCACCCTAATGCAAAAAAGTGACAACGATATACATGTGCGACTTGTGCGTGATAGACTTGGGTCGCAGTGTTGCAAAGCATTTGAGGTGTTAGTATTATTGCTGCATGAATGTAAATAATGTTTGTTAGATTCCTTTCCAGATTTGTGCAAGGTAATAAATAATACCAAACTGCAATTTAAAATAAGACTTATTTATCCATCTAAGCTGATTAAACTTGCAAAAATTCCGTTCACCCTGGAGTAAACCCATCATCAGTTAAAGAAACACTGGCTATAATGGCGTATAACGATCCGTATAGCAGTAGGTAATTATAGAAAATTTATAATCAACGTAAATTTCAAAAAGAATACAGGAATTTAACATGAAATATATTCGATATATAGTTATTCTTCTACGGCTTTTTTGTTAATAGCCCTGGTACAATGTGCTAGTGCCCACTAGTGGAAGATGGCCAAAACACGCAAAATTGTATAAGAGCTATAATCCGCAGAAACCCGCATAGGGTTTTTAATTCGATTATTAAAGTTGTACTCAATTAGTTACAATGAAATAACAATAAGTTTCTTTCGTCAAGTGGATTATACATTATTAAGGACAAAGATATTAAACCTAGGGTTGCCATACCCCAGGATTTTCCCTGTCAGGGATTTCAATTCCGTATTGCAATGTGCGTCATGGAGAAATGGCAAAATCTGCTTATGTCCGAGATTTAACTATTCTGTATAAAATATATATCGCCAATAGACAGTGTCGGATTAACATAGTAGAAAACTAGACCTAATACCCGCCGTTGCCCAGGTTAAAGGGTATTTACTTCTAACAATAATATGCAGCCTTTTGCGATAAGCGAGATATATTACGTGCATTCGTGCACTGGCCTGATTTTGCGTGGTTAACCTTGTATTGTGTAGAAAATTGGTCGAGTAAATACTTCCGCACAGTTATAGCACGAGCGGCTAATAGTAAAACAACAATTTGGCACTGGCAGCTAGTCGTCCCTATGCTTTTAGCCGCTGTTTGAAGGTAAATCTATCATACTTCTTCCACTTCATCACCATTGTACATTACGACTTACGTTGTAACAGTTGTGTGCTTTGTTTAAAAGAGCGACTAAACACACAACCTTGGGTTAGCACGTCTCACATATTTTACGTAACGGAAACTCGTGACAAATATTAATCGGAAATTACTAACAAAACAAAACTTAAGTCGTAGCAACAATTGTTCGAATTGCGCGAAATTCAAGCAAATACGTAATCCCGGTAGATACCACACTGCGTACAACAAAAGAAATTCCTGTTTTAAAAGCAAATTTCCAGAAAACGTTCTCGGGTGGCCATTTGACCAATGACGTGTCAGTGTGCTCATATCTCGCTTTAGTACCTATGGTTTATAAATTACTTATTTAGCATGTAAACGATTGGTAATGTTCCGTATTGTGTCTAGAACTAATCGCCGAAATACACGTTCAAAATAAAACTTTTTAAGGATGCAGCAAGTGTTGTAATGACAACACAATTGCAATTTAGCGAAAGCGATGGTCGGCCCTAAAAAGTACGTATTTCAGGCGCCACATCATTCTCGAGATGGTTTAGTTAATAGGCGTTAACTCAACCAGTTCTAACGGAACGAAATTTTGTGATGTATATCGATTTAATCGGATGGCGTATAATTATCGCAATTATATGCGTGACTGTGCAAAATCTATGACATATTTCAATAGGGAACCATTTACAAACGTAAAACCTTAGGTTGTAGCAGCCATTGTTTGCATTACATGCTATTCAAGCAAGTAATCCCTGTGCTAAGTTTGCGTCCAACGTAAGTAAAATCTCATTTGGATCTGAAAATAGGGTACTATTAAAATAGCCGCTTAAAATGCGATATTTTGTGAACTCTACCTCATTTTGCGCGGTAACATGCTTCAAGAAGTTTTTAAACCTAAAAATCTTAAATTGGAAACATCGAAATTAATTTTCATTAGGCCAAATACCTTTTTAAATTTAAATTTATGTCCACGGCGGTAACTGCGCTCGACATATGTTTTGCGAGGTTACGTTAAGAGCGATTTGTTAGGCGACGACGACGTTGCTCTGCCGGTGAGCGACCGGGCGATCTGGGTCACAGTGGGATATTGCTGGTCCTTTTGATAGCCCGGCTTCTCGCTTAAGACAGAGTAATATGTGCGACGTTGCTCTGTCTGCTTCTGGCGAACATGTTGCCACCGATATATAATAATCGTCCGGCGGACAAACTAAAATAAACTGTACCTTATAATTCTCGATTTTTTGCAGCTTGCCGGCATGGTGAAAGCGAGCTTGGAGGACAACCCTGACTCCTTGTATGAAACAGAAAATAACGCCGCATGGCACCGTTAATGTCGAACAGCGGTAAAGTTGTTTGTCGACAACACCGAAGCGCAAATGCAACATGGCGAAAATTAAGACAAATTCCTTTGTAACAATTAAGCAACAAATTACATTTCGATTCTGAGTTTTATAAGGTTTAGGTTTGGTGACGGCTAAGAATTTTTGAAGTAGTGAAACTATTTCATCTAAAACAGTGGTTGCAAAACTTTTATTACGGTGGACCCTAAAAAGTTTTTTTTTTTTTTGCTTTGCGTGAACTATGCAGATTAAGCAAGACATTAGATTACGTCACAAATTGACGTTATATTACAAATAGACGTCAGAAATCTGCTGTTTCCGGTCCACCAAATGTGAAAGTGAAACAGAGTAGCGATCATTCGAAGCAAAACTGTTTTATTTTTTAAATATAAATCGCTCTTCTGGTGTAAACGAAGTATAAACCGACGTTTCGGCAGCAGATACCAGCTGACCTCATCAGGGTTAATAATTAAAACGAGAGTGCGTTAGCCATCTTATATACTGAGAAGTAAAAAATGTAGATTAAAATTAATAATTCTAGACGTCGCTGAAAAACGTCGGGTTATACTTCGTTTACACCAGAAGAGCGATTTATATTTATTGATATGTTGCCTGGTGGAGCTAACTCTATGTTTTATTTTTTGTTAAACTATTTGCTTTAAAAACTTGGTTACTTTCCAAATATACACTAATATTTTAAATAGGCCTTCATTAACTCTCTAAAACTAATTTACTTACCCCCAAGGGTCCATGGATCTGAACAATGCGGGTTAATTACAAGTCTCATTAGTGTCTTTGCCTCATGAATTAACTTCGCTTGTTCAACGTAAAGTCTTATTCAAATGGAATTGTTCATCTTCTGCTTCGTATTAAGCCTTAGCTCAGAAAACAACCACTCAACCTTGCAGCAGCAATTCTGTTAATTGGCTAGACATGACTGGTTATATTGATATAAGCTTTCGCAAATATAAGTTGAAAGTTTGCATGAAAGAGGAAAGGCGACACCAAAAAAGCAGAAATGATTTACAACCCGGAGCCTTTTTGGCAGCCGGGAACAGTGACAATCACGCGTTCACACAGGTGAAATACTTTCAGCTGTAACGGAATATGTGTCAGTTTATACATTAATCATATGTGAACCAGCTGAAGCTTTTGTTCGCAGCGTGACAGGAAGTTTTCAATAAAGGCATGCATAATTTTCTATTCATTTATCATTACATTTTTGACTAATATGCAATTCAATGAAAGATACACACTAAACATTTTAAATCAATAAAAACGTCTTAAAAATGACCCCTAACGCTACAGATCCCAGTTTAAGAGCCCCATGATCTAAGACTATCAGCTAATTCTTTGCTGCAGTTACTGAAATAGGCTGAAGACACGGCTTCATTTGCTGTAAACAATCTGTGTCGTTTTACTACCAGATTAATAGTTTTATTGGGTTAAAATACATTTTTTTTATTACAAAAACAACTATAGTCAACCATCCAAACAACCAAACAATCAACTCATCATCCAAATTATCACTAGGTTTTTGATTTGCACCTAAACAATACATATATCCAACAGTTATTACTTTGAAGGAAGGGGTAAATTAAACTTTATGGTTATCGCTACATTATTTTAAATATGAAATACCTTTATAGCATAAAAACAAATTTTAATAAGGGCAACTATGCCTCTTCCAAAACCATAAAAAAATTTATCTTTCGTTCAGTTTGCTGAAACAAGAATAAAAATTTAATATAAAGTTGATACAAAACATTTCAAAGTACGTTGAAATAGAATGTACCTCTAAGTGATATAATGAAAGCTCTGTGGTGTTTTTGCAGTATATCAAAAATAATTTTTGTAAACGTTTTCGTGAAAATTGAAAGGAAAGTTTATTGTTTGGTTTTAAGGAAGCCTGTATAGCGTACGACAGTGAAAACGAGTAATAATTAGGCTTGGAATTTAAGATTATAAACTGCCTTTGTCGAAATGTTTTCAGATGGTACATTGAAATAGTATGGTTTTTCTGCATTCAATCTATATAGCCTACATAAAGAAGTTTTTCTAACGCGCGGATTGCTATGGTAATGTGTATATAACCATTTTTGATTTTATAGTCTATACTCGACAAAGAATCGATTGAGAACAGATGCTGTTTGAATCCATACTAGTGGAATTTTGGTAAATTTGGAAAGAATAAGAAGAAGTAAAGCCTATAGTAAGCACTGCTAAAATAAATCAGCATTTGTGTTATGTACTTAGTCCTACTAAAACTGGCAACAGGTAATTTAAGCTCTTATATTATGGGCTAAGTTATTTTTCAGCTTGAATATTTGGACAAAAAGCTTTACAGCTTATAACTAGCCAATAACGTACTTTATGAGTTTAACAAAATCCCTAATATCGCAAGTTGAAGGGCCTTTACAACGAGCACTTTATGGTGCAGATTGTTTGCCATTGGCGCAACCAGGACCCATATCAAAGAGGACCGAAGACTCGTTTCGTTTTCCATAGGCCGTCGACTGTCGATCGGTGACAAACAAAATTCATCTGGCAAGCCTTGTTCGTATGTCTATCCTACACTTTTTAGGTGTCGGTCTGTGGTTCGTACTTTTTATATTGCCATTATTTTTTGTCGTTTTTATATTACGTAGGCTAACTAATAAAAGTGCCGTGTAGGACCTGATCGAAAATGGGATCTGAAATACATCATTATAGGTTATACAAAGTGTGACTTCTTTTGAACGGATGCTTTAAATATCCTTTTGACAAGCTGGTAAGAGTATAGGGATCGGTAATGGTATATCTATGTAATTTAAGTAAAAAACGTAAAGGCCTAAGTTTTATTGAAATGATCCGCGGGCTGGATTAAATTGCTTGGCGGGTTTTCAATAAGTTCAATAATGCCTATATAGGAGCATTTCTTTGCGACAAAACAAGTATAAAGATCGAATTAAAAAAAGTTGGAATATTTTTTCTTTACTGAACTTTTTTAAGGCCGGTCCACGACAAAATTTCAGTTTAAAACCGTTCCGCAGTGCAAAAAGGTTGCCGACCCCCTGCGCTTACTTTCCAGCATTCTGCCATGCTACTAACATTCAAGGAAAAAACTTTTGTTTTCATTAAAACACTAAAAGGATCAATGATAGGACTTGGCTTTACTTTTTTAAATTAAAGCAATTAAGATAAATATATATATATATATATATATATATATATATATTGCAAAAGGGTCAAAAGTGTTATTGTTGAAGAGCATTGCTTACTGGTAACCTACACCAACCCAAAGGCTAACCTAACCCGCATCCTAACCTAAATAATGTTAGCAATATAAAACCCTGAACGAAAATGTGATACATATATTTTAATATTTATTATTATTAATACTACAGTATGGGCCTATATTTCGAAAAAATATAGTGAAAAACAATGTTTAAGTTTTTGCAGCCTTAAATTTTTAGTTGTTTTGTTTATAACAATTAGAATGGTCCTGTAAAATTATATGAACATCAAAAGCACTGCATTTCATTGGGCGTTTTTAATTTGCTGTCTGTCTGGTATTCTGTGGTGACACATTGATAACCTTCATAGAGATCCTTGGAAAAAATACATTTTACGTAAACAAAAGTTTAATAACATTTTACTTAATTTTTTTTGAATACCCCTAATTTCTCAAAATTCACTTTAAAATGTACCGGCATGTCTAGTTTTGCACCTTTAAAGAAATTAAATCAAAATAAGCTGATATAGGCCCACTGTGTAAAAAATGAGCTTCAGATTTTTTTTGTTTATTTTCGGTTAGCACTTTAAAAACATTAAAAACCTTTTTACAAAGACATCATTTCAATTTAGGTGAGCTGTCGTAACTGTAGGCGAAAAACGGAAGACAGAAAAAACGGTCTTTAATTTTGCTCAATCAGTTTATGCTTCTGTCGAAAAAACTTAGCCCTCAGCTGGACCCAATCCGAAGTCGGGCTCCTTAATTGTTTGGTGAGGCTGCTTTGATCGACCGAGGCAACAGAAACGCACCTCCAAATTCGGACAAGCCGGAAGATTTTGCAAACCGTAACATTGTAGCCCTATATTGGGTGAAAAGAATGCCAGATTAATGCCTGGTGTTTGGGTTGTAGTAGCGGTTGGGGGGTTGAAGTAGGTTTGCGTGTTGACGATTCTAGCTTGAATTCCGATCCTGTAGTGCACAGATGGATCGTCGACATCGTCGCACACGTAAAAACCAGCTTGTCTTAGGTAAAACACATGCTCACGATCATTGAACCCGGAGGAATCACTACTCATCCAGCCGGTCGCATGTACGTTCTTGAATATATTTCCGTCAAAGCAGAAATCTAAAATAAAAAGAATAATAATTCTACTGAGACTCGACGTGAGAGGCTTAAAAAAACACAGAGATGGCGCATTTAACTACTGTCTTATACATTCTAGAATTTATTATCAAAGTATACAAATTTATCACCCAGAAGTGCACAGCGTGACTTTATTGGAGAAATTCGAAATTACCTTCAGTTACAGACAAAACTTACCAAAACATCCGTTTTATTTCGCAGTCAAATTTAATATTATATACCTAGAACCGAAAAAAACTTTCGTTTAGAAAATAAACAACAGGCTTGTGTAAGCGATACAAATTTCGCTTCCATATAGACTTCGATTGCCTGTTGTAGCTTAATACTAATTATCCTTATTGAAAAACACTTAATATATTTTCTGTGTGCCAAAGTTTAATTAATATTTACCTTCTGATGGCGGATATGGCTTGCTTACTTTTGTACTTTTTTGCGATACAACGGTAGCGAAATTTTTTTTAATGAAGAATAATTTTAGTTGCCACAGAAGTGTGCTTAAAACTTATTCAGCAGTGAAACCCCTTTGGCTATTTATCCCCACACAATAACACGACAACATAGAACCGACGCAAAGAACAAGACTATAACCTAATTCTGAATCGAGATCACAGCTATAACTACCACACAGGGGCAGCCACAACATTAATGAACAGCCTTTTCGTATGTGATAGACAAGGGGCGAAACTAGGATTTTTGTTTGGCAGGCAAAGGAATTTTTTAGGGATGACGTCACAAAGTTGCGTTATGACGTTGTTTCGGGCGTTCTTTCTAAACTTGAACGGATTCATCTTTTTTTATCAAAATCTTGAGTTAAACATGTCTATCTCCTATTTGACACACTGAAATAGTTTTAATAAAATAAATAGCATAACAAAGTATGCCGTAATTTTACTCCAATATTTAGCGTTAGGCGACAACATTAAGCTTTAGGTTTTCTGTTGGACAATTTTCGCAAATTATTTTAAAAATCTAGCATTAACTATTGCGACGCTATAATAATGGCTGCGCAACGTATTAAATTACACTTAATAAAATATTTATTAGGCATTATTTTGAGTTAAAAGCTTTTATAACCATCTTCAGAAAGGTCACCTTTATCGTTTAATCTTAGGTTGCGTTTTGCCAAAAATGTCATGATTTTTTTATATGACCTGACAGAATGTTCTGTTTTTTTAAAAAGTAATACCATTGAAAAAACAATTGCATTATTACCTCCTTGTC
The DNA here is from genome assembly GCF_963924565.1 of Ascidiella aspersa. Taxonomy (NCBI): domain Eukaryota; kingdom Metazoa; phylum Chordata; class Ascidiacea; order Phlebobranchia; family Ascidiidae; genus Ascidiella; species Ascidiella aspersa. Next base: position 12,129,213 of record NC_139452.1, read on the forward strand.
CATTTATGTTCTCCAGCAAACCGCAAAAGAAAACCAATCCGAGGAACAGGACACACTTCATGTTGCAGAACAAGGTTACTTCTGGATTCAAAGTTGATTAACTTCGTTACTTGTATGCTGACCGCATGGATGCCACGTTTTATAACTTACGCACAAACAAATTGAGCTGCGGGCTATAATTTTTCGTCTTGGTTTGTTTGTGCACAAGCTTTTAGACGCACAAGGACATTTTCGGAATAGAGCATTTACATATCGTGATTTAGGCTACGGCATTTTCTTCGGAATTTCTCCATAAAACTGCAAGGTGAATGAAAGCTCCAACAAAGTTTGCAAATCGACATTTAGTGACATTCTTTTTTATACTTAATATAATGAAAAAAATAGCAATACTAGCCACCTAAGAAAAAATCTAAGCATTGAAAAGCATGTCTAACTTAAAACATTTTGTATTGCTGTCAATATGAATTGTATCATTGATATGTTGTGTGTTGGCAGGTATTGGTGAAAGTTGTGGTTATTTTTGTGAAATATTAAATATTTTTTACACTGCTGCTTAACAATACAGATGAAAATTTAAATTTGGGTATTATCCCAATCTGAAAGTATAGCTTCGTACATTATTTTATCTTGTATAAGCTAAGGAAAGTACTTAAAAGCTCGCATATATTGGTCTGATATAGTGCTTTAACAGGCGCCAAACATGTTGTTTACTTCACTGTGAACAGATGCTTTTTAACGTTGGTTGCCTTGTTGGGTTGCCCTGTAGGCGTAGGGCACATACCTTCACTGTTTTAAGTTTACCCTTATCCATTTTGGCCTCAACAAATGTTATATCCGAAAAAGTTTAAAGTGTGCATTAAATAGGCATGTTCGTTTTTAGGCTAAGCTAAGGACAAACGAAACTTCATTAGTAATAAATGAAATAGTTCTTTTTTTAAACAAAGGATTTAACCTGTCGGCGATGCGCTGTAAAATTTTAATTTGCAAAAAAATGATTTTCGCCCGCAGGGTGGAACTTTCATAATAACAGTCGTGAACCACTTTTGGTAATGTTCCAAGCACGAGGGAAATTTTGAATTTTGCTTATAGGTCAAGGGCGATTTTATCATTTTAAACATCGCGCCGAAAATAAGGTTTAGTTTTGTTGCTGGTCGCCGCCCATTACCACACGTAAGTTAACGGGTTTTTCCGAACAAAGTTCCCAGGTTGCTGTTCGAGAAGAATTCAAACGAGGTTGATAAAAAAAGCGGCCTTAATGGATCATTCGTTTTTTTAGTGAGTATACCTTTGCTTTGGTATTTTCCAACGTGACAGGAGTAGTGCCACAGCGGGTCTATGCAGTGGTGGGACTCAGCCGGTTCGCACCGGTTCTATATAACCGCTTCACGAAGTATTATGAAATCAAGCGAACCGGTTAGGTTTACTGGTTACTGTCAATGGATTTTGGCATCTTATTTGATACATCGATTTTAGAAACCAGGTAGCTAACAATGGACGAAAAAAACGAGAACAAATACGGAACTGATCAAAGGCTAATGGTCATCTTTTTTATAGGGTTAAACTGCCTTGTTTACCGATTTGAAGATAAAACAAACTTAGAGAGCATCCGAAATTGTCTTTTCATATTTACTACCGCAGTGTTTCTCAACTTTTCAATTTTGTTTTCCTATACCAAAGAAAGCTGCGTTTCGTCCACCCTAATGCAAAACTGTTTTGACCATGACAACCGTTTACATGTACGTCGGTGCGACTTGTGCGTGATACGTATTGGTCGTAGTGTAGCATCTTTGTTCGTTTAGTTTTTTTGTTCGCGTTTTTTTTTGCACTTCTTCCTTCGTGTTTTACTTATGTTGTACTACGAGCGTTTGATGTCATTCACCCTGACGAAGGCGATTATTGGTCGTAGTGTAGCATCTTTGTTTGTTTAGTTTTTTTGTTCGCCTTTTTTCTTGCACTTCTTCCTTCGTGTTTTACTTATGTTGTACTACGAGCGTTTGATTAAATTCACCCTGACGAAGGCGATTTGAATAGGTTGCCGAAACGTTGGTTAATAATAACAATATGCGATATAGCTATTCCATTTCGATTTTTCGAGACAAAAACTAGTACAATGTGTTCCTGCCCACTAGTGGATGCTTGCTAAAACTCGCAACATGGGGTGAAAGCTAATCCGCAGAAACCCGCATAGTATTTCTAATTCGATTACTTACACAATTGGTCGGAGTGAAATAACAATAGGTTCCTTTCGATTCGCGGTTAATTATACATTTTAAGGACAAAGTTGTTAAACCTCCGTTGAAATGTCAAGCTGGAAATCAAATCATGATGCCACGGGTATAACAATGTGCGACCTTATGGGGTATATATATAGCCGTACATTCAAAAACGTAACGAAGCTAATTAAGATCGTCCCTAGTATACAATTCAGTTCATTTGTCAGGGCCGTTAAGCTTACCGTCTATGTCAAAAATGTCTGGTGAGTAGTTTGTTAAACTAAGAAAAATTTAGTTTGTTAGAAGTCCGAGATTCTCAAACTAGGTGCCGCAGCATAATCGTGTGCCTTATACTGCAGTCCAAAGGTGGGTAAATTTTCCCGAGTCGCGCAGCAATATCATGCCAAGAAGGTCTCCGGGGCGTTTAAGTTTAACTGACACAATGTGGTTATAATGTGTAGTTTTTATCTTGAAAAGATTTTCTTAAAACGCAAACACGTGTATGACATAACCTCCTCGTATTACAAATAATAAGGAAGCAAATAAGCATGCTATACCGTACTTGGACGTTAACCTATCCAATAGATAACTGAAAACATTATGCTACCTATCACATTGACGTGTAAATATAGGGTGAATGTTTTGTTTATACTTCTATGGTTTGGTAAAAGTGTGCCATAATTTTTTTGTTTATTTTTAAAATATGCCACAGGCTGACAAAGTTAGAACCACTGTTTCAACAGAAAAAGGCTAAACGTTATAAATAATAGGGCTTTTTAAAGTACGTTGTCAACAATCAGCTCGTCGCTTTAAACTAGTAGTAAGAGTGCCCTCCCCTCAGCTTGTCGTTTCAGCAGTGACGTCACAAGAGCGTCGCGACCACTCCAAGTCAATAACCACTCGGCAGAAAAACAAACCAAACCGAGCGGCCCGCGGACAAAGGCCCGGGTCGAGGGCACAGTAGTGAGCACGAATAGCTAGAAGCTTGCCGAATCATGTACTTTCCGGCGAGGGCAGCACAAGAATCTATTTGTAACGACCGCGCTGACAATGGTGCTTTTGTTGTGCCGAGCGGGAAGTGAATTTTGGTACAGGCGTGGCTTTTTTCGCTCCGTGATAACAACCATTATTCCGAATGTTCGTAACAGGGGCGGCTCTTTGGCGAAACGACAATGCAAGCCTTTAGTCAACAGCTGGCGAGTTTTAAATGCCACACGATTCGTTTAGTAACTATGTCAGTTTGTATTAATTTCCTTCAGCAGGTTAAAGGCGCATGTAATCGATTTCCAAACTCTATTGCTCTCCACGTTCGTTTCGAATTCAAGTTCAGTTGTTTTGCCAGCAAACAGGCCTCAGCTTGAGCGGTGTTCGAGTGTGTGTCAGTTTTAGCAAGCACTGCAAAGTATCCTATGCCTTTTACAGGTTACATATTAACGTTAGTTTTAATCAGTTTAGAAATAGAGGTTTTTGTTGCGCTTTCCTTGTGTCAGGCCTTGCTAGAAGGCTTTAGTCAGCAGCCGCTGTAACAAACAGTTCAGTTTAATCAGTTTAGAAATATTGGGACTTTTTATTAGCGATATAATTCAAGTTTATTCCACGAAGTGCTTTTGTTAATTCACTCGCCCCAGTAACAGGTTAAGTTTGCGCAAAAAATATGAAAGGTCCCAGAAATGTTATTTCTGTTTAAGTTGTTCCAGTACTCCTGATAGATTTCTAATTGTTCTGACAGAGAAATAACATTGTTCATTAAGTTGAGTACAGCTGCCTATTCAAGGGAAAACAAACACGTTAATGAAGAAACATTGGTATTAACTATTTACAGTCTTCTGTTGATCTGTTAACAACATGAATATATTTTGGTCCATTTGTCCCAAAGGCGAGATTAACAACGTTTCATGGCTAAACTTTTTTCTAATTGAGTTTTCACAAAAAAATCCGTTGTTCAGACACAGCGGCAGTAAAAACTAACAAAAATGATACAGTGATGCTAAAAAAGTTCAAATAGTTTTTCCTTCAGTTTTACTGGTTGAGAATTAATACTGTTTGGTATCGCAGATCACAAAAATCTGCTTATTTTGGGACACGACTGTTAGCCTAAACATAACCCAATGCTAAAAACTTACCTGGAGTTGTGAAGTATAATGCACACAGAACCTTTAAGCACTGACGGCCTTATGACGTCACATGATATTGACGTCACTTTGTTAGATCACGCCCGATTGGGCCTGGGCCGGATCCATAAAATACGAAACGGAGAACAAGATCAAACGGTCAACAACAACCAAAATAATAAAGGTATGAAATGTATGTATTTTCACCCGTGTTTAAATAATTAGAATACGAAAGCTAAAGCCATAACTTTAGTGCCTTTTGTGAAATGTATTCTTTTAAGCCGTTTCCAAAAGTGACAAATCTAAACAAATCGATCAAGCAGAGTTAAGAGCATCTTGTCAGTATTTTCATGCTAAAATCAACGTTGAAGTACTAAAATTGCTAGCAAATATAGTAGGGATAGCAGATCATAGGATCGCATCCGTACTCGTCGCTATACTTAACTGATTTCGGTGCCGATCCAATATCGAACTAATTGAAGCGTTACAGCCATGTTTTAGGGTGAAACGTAGCATTTTACAGTTAAAAAGGTATTTTTTTTATAACGCTGTGTATTAACAATAAAAATAACTAAGTTTCCGGAAGCTAAGGCATTTTTCTGCACAACACCCCTGAATATTGTCACCATTGCAGTTTTTAATTTGATCCATTTTCCTATGTCCGAAGAGAAATGACGTATTTTTCAATATCGGATTGGTTTGCGGCACTTGTTGTAGTAAATATCGGTCATCGGTATCAAAATAAAATACTATAGTAGAGGATATCCCTACTACAGAGCACTCTCTGCAAACTTAATTTAACACTTTGCGCATCTTTAAGCAGCGTCGGCCTGTGAGAGCAAGCACAAATCGCCAGACAAAGAAACGCCGAAAAAGCAAAAGCAGAAGTCGACGAAAAAGCCCGAAAGCTCGATAGAGTACGTGAGCCTAAAGAAACCGGCCGAGAGATCGGTGTTTTACCAGCACAGCAAGCAGGGCATGAAGTACTGGTTTGAGGAAAAGAAGCCGCAATCGTGTAAGTTTTGCCTGTAAGAAACAAAAATTCTACGAACCACCATAGGCTTAGCCAGGGGGCCACAGGGGTCATGCAAGGTAGCTGGTAAACGACAGATCTCACGATACAATGGCCATAAGATGTTATACAATTGCCTGCTAGTGGATTTAAAACTGAGTCTAAACACATCCGAAGACACGGCGAGCTTTATGAACGCTTGCACTCTCCGACTTAATTCTATAAAACTGTCTTCCTACATGAATTTTCATGAACAAAACATTCACCAAAGAGGAGCAACAAATATCGTGCGAAACGTACCCTTTTCTAATAGGTAGTGATCTAATGATTAAGTAAATTACCTGACACTGTTTTCAAGTGACTTGACTTGGCTTTAGTCTTTCGGACGAATGACCCGGGTTAGAATGAAATGTGTTTGTTATGCAATTTTTAATAAAAGTGGACTATTTATTGTGTTTTAGGCACACAAAACCATTTGCGTGATACAAGTTTATTTCAACTTTTTAGTTGAGTTATTGCTCATAATAATCAGACCAGTTTACCAATTCTAATAGTTTAACGTTTTACTTTTACACAAGGGCTTGACTTGAAGTTGATTTATGTGACTTGAGCAATTGATGACTTAATTGCACTAGGACTGGACTTGTTATTTATTAAAAAAGACTTGACTTAGATTTAAGATATTTTATAAAATACTTGACTCGGACTTAAGTCATTTTTAAATGACTTGTTTTAACGCTGCAAATAAGTATACGATTTACCAAAAAAAATTGATGCATTAAAGTAAACACATTTTCATATAATTTATGGACTTGCGAACACTATATTTATTTTCTCTACAGGATTGATGACTGTAAAAAATAAAAATATGTCGTGATTCAATGAACATTTAACAACTGACATCCCAGCAACTTTTTGGTGGTAATCGCTATATAGAACCTACTGCTACGTTGATTTTGAGTATAAAAAAACTTTGAAAGCCGCAAATACAAAAAAAAATAAACTTTCAAATTGTTGCAATAAGCAAGGCTTTCGTCGGGTACCGAGCATTGAAATATTGTAAGATCTAAAAAAAAAATGATAGCAAAAAACTATATGAGTAAAGCAGTTCTATATAATGTAATGTTACGGTTAATAGATCAGAACAACAAACCTGTTTTTAGACTCATCAAAAGTTCCGATGGGGAGAAAAGGAACGCTGCTTGGCCTGGTGGACGCTCCTTTTAAATGACTCGTCTTTATCCTGTACATTTTGATGCGCTTTTTAACTTTTTATTTTATGTTTGCGTGTTTCTGCTAACATCAAGCGCGAAATATTTTTTTAAAATGAAGTTATTTTCGCTTTGGATTGGTAAGCAAGTCTTGTGCTTTCATTTAAATAAAAACAGCCTATTTTTAGAGATAGGTTATCTTAAAAAAAAGTTCACTTACATTTGCTGTATCGGTAAGACCACGAATTAAATAAGACATCGCCCATTATATTAATCTCATTGGGTCTAAAAAAAAAGATGAACTCACAGTGGCCGGTTTTCGAAAAGCGATTTTACAAACGAATTTCAGAATTGTAGTAATTAATATCGTTGCATACGCGAATAAAATTAATTGAATTTTGCAAGTTATAAATTTGATAGAACAGGTTTACTTGTTAAAAAAGGTATGTTGCAATTAAAGTTACAAAGCTTTTTAATAAAAATACTTTTTTTAAAAGTTTTTCGATTTTGTTTTAACACGAAGAAAAATCACTGCGTTATTTCGCAGGGCTGTTCCATGCACAATAAGCCGACGAACGCGTTACATATTTCAACTTAAAGATTTTTCTTATCGCGAATAATACAATCAAAAACAAATACTCGACCAGTGCAAAAACAACAGCTGGCAAAGTTACGTGTCGTTTATTTGCAAATTGTTATACGATTTTTAGCACTATAGCAATTTATATATAATATATATACGAGGGGATGGGGTGGGGCGAGGGGCGAAAGTGAAGGCGGATGGCGAGAAAATGAACCGCAATTGGCGCGATAATTGGGGTGATTCTCCCTAAAGGGACCGATCTAGATATGGGGCAAAATCACGCGGGTAGAATTGATTTGAATGGATCGGGCTTTTACAGTGGTGTATGAGCATCGCAGTGGGGGTTGTTGGCTAAAAGTTAAAGTAATTAAAGTCGTGAACTTCAAACCAAGTGTGCTTTTTATGTTGGACCCTAACGAATGCAGCATGTTTTACAACGCGCTTTGGGGTAAGCGAGTGCGTCTGTTAAAAAATAACTGTCGCGCAGGCAGCGTTCATTCGAACTTATTCTATTCGATAAAACGAAAAAAACCTGCGACACATGACAAAAAGCTGCAGAAGGTCACCTATGTGTCAAGTTTGTCGGCCAACCATGATATTTTTAAGCGGCAAATTTTAAAAGGCAACAAATGCGACATTTTTTGGGGGGGCGCTTGGCGACAATTTGTTGTGAAAAAGAGAAAAGAAATGTAGGCGTGAAAAATGCAATCCCTGTTAAACAAGCGTCGTCACAGGTTGGATATCGACATTGCAACATATGGTCCTTCTTCGTATTTAACTTTTTCAGGGAAAATAGATGATACAGAAAACGAAAATTGTGAAACGAAATTGTGGGAAATTGAGTTTTTTTTCCTTTGACTCTTTGTAAGCGTTTGGCTAGCCGGCGTAAGTCTGTCAAAGTAAAATATACGCTCGAATTAAAAGGCGACAAAATACTGTTAAAGTAGGTTGGTAAGTTGTTGTTAGGGCAAACGCCATTAGAAAAAAAAGAAACCGTAGTGGCGGCAAAAATTACGCTGTTGACCGATACACAAATTCGCATACAGGTTAAATTAGGGTGAGTTTCGTTTAACATAAAATAACTATCCAATTAGCATCTTTATAGACTGAAGTTTTCCTATTGCATTTTCCAGCAATCGCACTTATCGTGATGGCAACAAGTAAGGGGTGTACTCAGGCAAAGATTTGGCGAAACAACTTCGGCCCATTTACTGAGGGTAGGCGTCATTAACCGAGCCGCATACTTTGTAAAGCGCCTGTTTTTTCGTCTTGGGAAGCGCAGCGCAGCAAAACCAGCGTGCTTTAAAACACGGCAAAGCATTGCTTTAGGTGATGAAAATGAAAGAAAATAGCATAGAATATTGCAGTAAAGTGAGAAAGCGATATTTTGGATAAATTACAAGGCTCTTGAATTAAAGCATGCGTTTGTTAGTTCTTTAAACAACCCCGAGGCCAGTTTACATGTCACTTTTTCCACTATTGGTTACGTTTTGAACAAGATGAAAATAACTCTTAAGCATGATAACCTAAAAATTAAGAAAGTATGTATATTGTATAATTGTATATTTTTGAAGGTGGGCGGAATTTTCGTTTCATTCAGTAAGGCTCAATAGGCGCCCCACGCTAGCATTCGTAGACAAGCAACTAATTTTGAGCACTCACAAGAACAGAACCAATATTTTTAAAGCGGATTAACGCTTTGTTAGGCCAACAGAGTCAGTTATATAAGCGGCTTAAAAAAAGTGGCGAAAAAACCAAAGCACTTGAAAGGGGACATTGAAGAAGAGAACCTGTCGCTTTCAGAGACGGCAATGAGACTGGTCCAATTTTACGCGAAAGACGTGTGAAGAACACGTTATATATAGTTCACCAGGAAAAGGACGCAATATTCACACCAGGCAGGCAGCACCACAGAAAAATATTGAAAAACGCTTTGACGGGAGCACGCACACAAACACGTGCATACTCAATTACACACACAATTCAAAAAGCGTGCCTGCTTCTGGGTTTTCGATCAAGAGCATAGCGATCGCGCACCTGTTTAACACTGAAGAAATAATAGTTGAGACGACTACGTGTATCACACGATATAACGGAGACCAAGAATTAGCGAAAAGTCAATCTATAGTTCACCGTTACTGGCGTGAGAACGTGGGGATACGACAAAGGACGGTAGGTTTAATGCCTACTTAGAAAGGTCTGCGCTTGGAAGGTTCAGTGTAGAACTACTATAACGTATAAGCAACAGCCACAGCAATGGAGGCACGTAAAATAGTAAGCCCTAATAGCCTTCCAGTGATTCTTTTGCAATCCTGTGACAAAAAAATGCCACAAAATTGTACAGATAGGCACACTTTTGCTGTTGCAATTGACAAAGGATACCTATATATCGTGCAGGGTAAGCAACCGTTCGAATCTTGTCTTGTATGTAGTAATGGCCGCCGCACAGTGAATTAAGTTTATTTATAGTTGTTAACCGGACACCGAAAGTTAACACGATAATTAAAAAAAAAATTAAAAAGAGGCGAATAGGGGTAAGGCGTTATCGTCATACAATTATAGTTCGATAACAATAATCTTCAAAAGTACCTACGGGCGTTACCAAACTTGTCAAATCTACGATTATTCATTAAAACTTTCGCGTTTGATAAAGAAAAACATTTATTGTGGTTTCTGCATGCATTTATTCAATTGTGTCTGATTCGATGTATTTTGCATTAGTTGGTCTATACATACAGTTATAGTTCGATAATGATAATTTCTTAAAAAGTCACCAACAAATTGCACCGTCTAATCAGTGAGGTTTTGAGCACTTAAAAAACTGCGACGATCGTTGGTGGTCTGATTAGCCGTCTTCAAACTGTTCAGCAGTACGTACAACGCCACGTGACCAGATTCGAATTCCCAGTCCTGAGAAAAACTAGTCGAGGGTTTGTACCGGTGTGAAGATGATTTTACACAGCATCGGATGACCGATAATAGTACCAAGTTCGTTTTTTTCGCAAAGCTAAAATTGACTACGAACCGAATGTGACGATGTTAGTAAGAAAAAAGCGAGTACCAGGACAGATTTTGGCCGATGATTATCATGATGCACGTTGTGTTAGGTTGGAACCTCTTGGTGGAGTATAATCACATATAAAAGACAGGGAAAAATTAAGGGCTTATAAAGAAAAAAGCTTCTCTGCCACCTATGGCTAAAAACACGGTTTCAACAGAAAAATGACCCGAAAAACGCAGGGCGTTTAGCAGCGATTTTGGCAGAATATTAATTACGGCGCAAGGGTATGTGGAACTGGCGCAGAAGTTCAACCCTACAATAAAACGGCGATGTTCAAATGGCGAGCACGCTCGGAAATAAACAGTTCTGAGAAAGCATTACAGGCATAAATAGACGAAGTAGTTTAGTACTTCACATTTCGTCTCGTAAGGTCTAAAGGTCAAGTGAGGTCTCCATTCAAGGTCTGTTTTAGAGTTTCACCTGGATTCACTACAAAGAGGGAATAGTACCGCAATAGGCCAGAGAGGACTGTGGCAATTATGAATAGTTCTTGGTCTTTTGACAGGTAGACTTAATCTAAGTGTGGGAAAAATAGGTCGGGCGGCACAAAAGCCGAGGAAAGGTCTCTGCATGGGGTACGTGAAAACGTAGCGAAAAACAAAAAATAAACAGCAAGGGAAATTAAAGCAGTCAAAAGAGAAAAATTACAAAATTACAAAAATAGGGCTGATTAGGTTCGGCGTTGCCGGGCAGCACTGGAAGAACAACTTCTCGACCGGTCTCGGGAGTCAAATCCGCACCGTAAATCCGGCGGGCTGGGCGCGCGGCTGCGGTTGGAAGGGGTCTATCTTTGGAAAGCTGGCAAAGCCGCCACCCTGCTGCGGGGCCGGGCGGGGAAAGCCTGTCTGGTGATTGTTCATGGTGACCTGGCGCTCAACATCGCTCAGCCATTGCTCGGCGTCTGAGGCGCTACGCTTGTGTACGGGCGCGCCACTGGCGCCGAACTGCGTGCTAGTAGGGGCCGGGAATTGGCGCCGGGTGTCGGCCGCCCAGGGGTTGGTGTCACTCACCGGCGACGACTGGCCCAGAACCCCACCGGCCTGCTGCTGCGGTTGGGGCTGCTGGGAAAGCACCTGGGGCTTGCTTGGCTGCAGCGCGAGGGTGGCGGGCTTGAGCGGGGTGTCGAAGCCGTTTGCTGGAAAAGGTGATAATACACAAGTTTTAATGTAATGTTTGAAGGCCTAGCGTTGAACTTATGCCAACTGAAGAAAACGTTTGACAAGCGAAGGCTGGAACGCGTAAACTAAAACCCTATTTACCTGATCGTAAAATAACCCACTGATAATAAGAACTCTAAGATTTGGCTAAGGTATTTGACCAATTTAGGTATTTACTGCGTTGATAAACATGATACAGAGACAAGCTGGTAACCTTTTTTTTCTTTTCTACAAAAGCTTGTTATGTTAGCGGCCAAAATATCATCGAAAACACCACACGATATGTTACAAGTGGCGGCATGAGCAACGTTTACGGTTTCAGAGCTTCTCTCTTACAATCACAAAACCAATGACAAAACACTATTTACAAAGACAAGCCTCAAATCTTATCAACTACAAAACATGCCTGGTTTAGGAGTAAGAGGTGACCCCAGTCGAGGCATGGGGGCTTTGGCGAAGGGGTCGTCGTTGTTGTTGGTCGAGAAAGTGTTGGTGATGTTGGAGCACATGCGGCTGATGTCCAATCCCTCTTCTTCCACTTCCGGCACTGTGACGTCACAATGTAAATAGGGGTTACTTGCGGTCAGAAACACTTTTACATGCGATTGTTGGAAGGCTAACATGGCGGTCTATTGACAAAATTATCTTAAAACAAAAAGTCAAAATAATATTTGTTGGGCTTTATTTGGATGATAGCTTGAGCCAGTGCTTCCCAACCAATGGTTCGCGAAGCACTTCTTAATGTTGCAGTTTTCTTGAAATTTAATTGACGCAAAAACGCTTTGTTTGTCAACAATCTTAATAGTCTTGTTTTCTGCTTACAGAGATCCGCCTCAAGCGCAATTGTCCCACTCGTTAAAGTGTTTATTATGTCAGCAGCGTGTTCTTCTACTAGCCCTCGCTACAACGGGCTATTACAAAATACACCGACGACTTGAGTTTTCTCAGCATTAGTTATTCAAGCGTTAGGGCGCGCAATTCATTCGAAAGTCAAGATGTATTATAATGGTTAGAAATTTACAAACCTTAGAATACCTGCTTACTACTAATATGGCGACTTGCAGTAGCTTGTTAGTATGGGTGGCCGACTGGCCGATAATATTGTGCCGATCCAATACCTAATTAATATAAGCATTTCAGCTATGATTTGCGACAACCATGATTTTGCGAAGGCACTTGAAATGCAAGTATATCAAAAATTGTCGGTTCCTTAAATTGGAAGAGCGCTTAAGCAATTATGTTCTTATAACTAGGAAAAAATCTCTTCGCACACGAGTGATTCAGTTTCGCCTATTTTGCCTTTCTCGGAGGAATGACGCCATTTGGTTTCGGATTAAACACGGTACCAAAAACAATCAGTATACCGCTATCTAAATAAAATGTGAAGTGCAGTACATCATTATTTGGCAATATACCTAAGGGCTTACCAAAGTTGTCAAATCTACGATTCTTATACTTTATTAAAACTTGCTCCATGTTACCTAATGTGTTTTGCATTAGTTTAGACACTTTTAAATTGAGGAAGTCGGAAAAGTATAATAATGTAAAACTTGCATGACGCTGTTGGGGTTGTTATGGTGTACATGACAACAGAGTTTCCAACGTGAGAGAGTGCGGGTTTCGAGTAGCACAATCATAGGTCAACAGGGGGAAGTGCCAAAACGTGCGATGTGGAATGTACGAGTTTGGCAAACGCACACTTCTTGAAAGCCGTAAAAACTGCTCATATCAACATTTCCGCGTACACAACCAACCAGGTTTTATACTGGGGGGAATTCTGACTGACCGAAGTTATTTTTACGTGCATTGTTGTTTTATAAGTACTTCAAGTTGCACGACTGTAGACCAGGTGGTTCTTTTTGTTCGCATGAGTCAGGTGTTTTGGGGGACCGAAACTTTCCCCAAATTTCTCCAGCGGTTTCCCAAATTTTAGACTTGCGACTTTTTGGTATTTAAATGAAACACTTGCGGTCTCTTAAAACTACTTAGCGGTCAGCCAAACCAAACCTTAAAAAAACCCTGCGCATGACTGCTATTGTTTTCGAAAAATTCACACAAACCCTCCGTTTTGCTGAATGGTATATAAACCAGAGTAATTTAGAATCAGGGCTGCGGAGTCAGAGCAGGAGGAGTCGGTTTGTTTAGCTGAAGTCGGTCTCGGGACCCGAGTAAACTATATAAAACTACCAGAGTCTCGAGTCCGACGTGCGCATACGCGTAAGCATAAAGCCAGGTTGTTCTGTCTGTGTGGCCTTTAAATAGAAATTTTGTTTAATAATTAGTACAAAATCAGACCCGTGGCCTTTATATTTAAAGTTTCTTGCAAAACAAAAGCAAACAAAATATATTTTTAGGCCTAAAAATATGTTAATGTCCTGAAAACCTCGCCCAACCAACGAAAAACTTTATGTCACCAGTTTTGGGTAAAGTCCATACAAGCCCTGAAAACAACGTTCGTAAATCTACTAAATAGAGAAATCCTAAAAGAAAAACATGCCAATAAAAGTCGCTAGGCCATACCTGGATTCATAATTTGTCGCTCAGCGATGCTGCTCGAAAGCTTTCCCTGCGGAGGTAGGGAATAGTTGCGCTTAAAGGGCGAAGTCAGCGAATTCTCGTCGCCTTTCTTCGGACCGAAGCTTCTGTACACCAAAGAGTCTGTTAAAGTAGTTACATACACTAACCCAGTGGTTCTCAACCGGGGTGCCGCGGCGCCCCGATGTGCCATTTCTAATGCTCAAAGGCGCCAAAAGATATTTGAGAACTTTTAAAAATTTGTTGTTTTTTCGGCTTAATTGGTAAACTTCTTGATACAGCCATTTGTGTGCGATTAAAGGCCATTATATCTAATGACATTTCACTACTTGTTTTAAGTTGACTGTGTTGTTCCAGATCACTTTACAGTGACAGTTCAGTAAAATACTTAACGAAATTTCCAGTCGGGGTACCAAACATCTATTTACTAATCTTGAGGGGTGCCGTAAGCCATAAACGGTTGAGAAACATTGCTCTAGTGAAATTTAATATTTTATTTGTTGCATAAAGCGGTTATTAAAACAAACTTGAGTTTCAAAATACAACCCGCGTCAAAAAAACCTGTGCCGTGTTATGCACAAGACATCTACAACGAAAATCGCAACAGTCGCTTTAGTGTCGCTTGCATGTCCACTTTGCTACTGAGACGTGTACCCGAACATGTTTATCGTACAATGCCAAACAAATACGACACGGAAAGCGCCATGTTTCGAAGTTCTTTTGGTCGGAGTGCAATAAAAAACCTTCTGGCCAAAAATTATGTTTGGGGAGATACACGATGCCTTGCACTGGTTAGACGATTTGTAAAGATTAAACGTTTAGTTTGTACCTGAAGAAGTAGGAAAATGTTTCTAGCGTGTCAAAAAAGTATTATGTTGCACCTTTTGAGTCAGTGGTTCTTTAACTTTATTAGCTTACGGCACAGTAAAACAATCTCAAGTTTTCGCGGCACACTTACTTTACAATTTCCCCCTAACACAAGATAAACTATGTAAATGTCTAAATATTATTAATTTGTTATAGAAAGCGGGTATTCAGTTCTAAAATGCTTGCGTAAATGCCTGTTTCTAATACTAGTAACTATAGGGCGATTATTTGTAGACCCCCAAAATTGTATATGGTACTGCATTAGTGTCGTGGGGTCATTAGTCACTTGATTTTGATGTTTTACTAACTAACGGTCGTGGAACGCAAATCAGTTATTTTTTCGGGTTTATGCAAACCTCACGTTGATATTTTAACATTACTAGCTTATTATTTGAAATAAGAAATGGTACGATTACAAATCACCACCAAAATAAGACACAACAAATATTGTTCAATCCTATTGTACAGATTAGGTACACAACTATACGAATCAAAAACGAAGTTCCGGCTGAACCTAATGCGATAACTTACGCCTGCGTGGTTAATTCTGCCGGCTCGCGTATACGGTATATACATTGCTCTAATTAAGATATACTATCGTTAAAACGATGTTGGATGAAATTTAAATCTCAACTTTACTCAATTTTTTTTAACTGAATAAAAATTCCAGAAACCTCGCTACCGTTAGTGTTAATTTGGTGAACGATGTTTGTGCATTCTGTTATCGATGTTGACTTGACACATTTTTGACAAATTTTGACCTAAGGTGTAAATAATTTAATTTTTTTTCAAGTCCAAAAATGATCGCCCTACTGACAACTTATTTTTCAAAATTACAAAAAGCTTCAAGACACATTTAACAATCCTCGAGGCACACTAGTGTGCCGCGGCACAATGTCTAAGAATCAGTGCTTAATATGCTGCTAGGTGAATGTAGCAGCGGTCCAGATAAGCCGGAAACAGGTTGCGGTAAAAATGTATTTTTGCAGGCACGCTGTACTGGTAAAATGTTGTTTTTAGTTAGGTCATCTCTCTAATTCACCATATTCTTGAATGAATTTAAACGGAGATTTCAGTTGGATGTTTGCGCACGATAGCGAACGACAAGCCCATGTTTATTATTAAGGTTACTTATTCTAGACGTCTCGTTGATGTAGCTTTGGCCAAGATATCTGAAAATTTTTATCCGATAAGTAAAATGTTCATTTTTCAGGTAAAAAAATCATTCTACTTTCACCCCTGAAATGCAGTAAAGTAAAATGTATATACCAAAAAAAATCGCAGTTGTTCTTGTTGTGCTGAGCAGTTTTTTAAGAGTCGTGCTTATGGTTTTGAGGGAACTGTTGATCTAGCAATGGTTTAATTAACAAGTGTAACTCAGTTAAGAGAGGATGACAAACTGTAGTGCTAAGCTAGTGGAATTTGACACAAAGGAAGTAATTTTCAGCATCACAGCAAGATGGAGCTGACGAAATATGTAGGGAAGGAAGTAAAAGTAGTCGATAGACTCTATACAGCATATTTAAAACCAGTTGAACGTTTTAACCAAAATATAACTATATACTGGTATACAACTGCTAAAAAAAATGTTTGGATTCCAGCTTTGAATATTAAATAAATTATATTTTTCAAATGTTAAATTGTTTCAAACAATGGTCGATATTAGTACTCAAAAAAACAAAAACCTCACATTCTTTATGGTAAATACAGCCATATTGTGGAAGTTTTTTCAAGTGTGCATCAAGCCTAAACCTTCAACCACTGTGCTTTGGGTGACTCACCGAAGAGAGGCTTGTCTTATTAGGTGTAGAGGGGCATGAGGTCTGGGTACCGCCGTTGGGTTGTGTACTTCTACCTTAACTTGGGAAGAGCTGGAAGGGGCTGGCAAAAATAATAATTTAAAAAATTAAACCATTTTTGTAAGAAAAGTAAGTTCAGGTATTTTGTTGCAAACTGTGATGAACATAAAATGTCTATGTGTAAGCGCTAGATTTTAGCGATTCTGCAAACACCGCACTTTACTGCATAAACAACTATGACATCGCATCACAGAACAATTATTTTCCAATATTGTTTATAAATAGTATATATGATTGTAATAATTGCTGATTTACAAAGTCAAAAATTAAAATGTATTTAAAATTTGCAAGGCAATGTTAGCTAACCTGTTTACCAATATTGCATTTTAGCATTAAATAATTTGTTCACCGTTTACATAAAAATTTTTAAACATAATACCTTCACATGTGGAAAACACTACAGCAGACTTAAGTTGACACAGTTAGAATGCCAACATTACTTTTACATATTTTTTTACATGATGAGTACAGATACAACATAGGTTGCAGATAATGCATGTCCACACGGCTGTTTTAAACCTTGAGGTTGTTTTTGTCTTAATTTTTGTTACAATAAAATAACAAGTGGTGACAAATGCTGACATATGGTGTTAATAACAACAAACTAAAACTTACAGGAATTAATTGCTTTTAATTCTTCTTGTTGTTCAGTAAGGGTTTTCACCCGAAACGAGCCCTCCCTGGTAAAAGTGGTGCGATTTTTGTCGTAAGTCACTGTGACACCCGTCTCTTTTTCTCGCTTCTGTTTCTTTTCCAGGCAGGCAGCAAATGCGCATCCAACAGCATGGCTTAGCCGTTCTCCCTAACAAGCAGAAAGAAAAAATTAAACACATGATATTTTTATGATAGGCTACAACAGAAAATAATTACTCTAGCTAATTCTGTGGTTTCGTTTTTTGTATTGCTAGTTCTATATAAAAATATAGAAAAAGACAAATAAAAAGATAGGAATAAATACAGATGAAGACTGTTAGAGGAATTATTGATTAATAATGGTTTACAGCACAGGAGTAGATTCATAAAATATAATAATTTGTTTGAACGATGTCTTCTTTATCACATGATATTAAACCATAAAGAGTTTAAAACATCACTTCTAGTAAATTTCAAGTGCTGTATCGCACAAGTTTAAGTGCATGCTTGATGTGTGTTAAGGGTCAGTCGTTATGGATGTAACACTACAAGGTCTTTCAGGATTGTAGAAACATGTTGCAAACTGTAAAGCTGCAATGTTTCATAATCTGTTTCAGTGATTTTTTTAATAATGCAAGATTGAAACCACAGCCCTAAAATTGTAAGGATTTGCTGTTATGACACTACATGTCTAGTAAGATGTTTTTACTATTAGGGAAAAAGTAAAGAGAGTTTTCAACAATGTGGTCGTACTCCTAAGTAACAAAACTTAGCCAAAACACCACTGTCAAGTAGAAAAAATTTGAAAATCCCTGCGTGTTAAAATCACCAAAGCAATTATCTATGATGAATTAAGATTAGTCACATATCCTGAAAAATACACGGCAAACTGACATTGACAGTCTGCCTCGAGGTTTTCCGGCAGTGTGTTAAAGCGATAATGAACATAAAAACAATGTGACTTGCATATTTGCTGCAGCCATGTCCTTCAATTGACCATCTGCCAACCACATATTTGTTCATTATAGCGGCAATATAAGCAATTTTAGTATTTTGGTATGAATTAAACTCCTAAAAATTATAATGTTTGTATCAATTTTAGATTAGAAACAAAACAAAAAATATTTACATTTAAAGGTGGAATAAAGTTTTAGAAATTGAAAAGATATCAATAGATAAACACATAATAACTAAGCACTAAATGTTTTTAGGATACAATTTAGGGCAGCATTGGCCAAAATAACATTGTGATAAATGTAGGGAGTTTATTTACACTATAAAATTGATAAGTCTGAATCAAGACATCTGTTGCTTTTATGGCATATCACTTTAAGTCAATATAAATTGAATAATAGATGATTATTGACAATTTTAATGCTA
This sequence comes from Ascidiella aspersa, assembly GCF_963924565.1. Lineage (NCBI taxonomy): Eukaryota > Metazoa > Chordata > Ascidiacea > Phlebobranchia > Ascidiidae > Ascidiella > Ascidiella aspersa. Next base: position 12,147,835 of record NC_139452.1, read on the forward strand.
ATTAAATCAATCAAGCAAGAGCTAACTGGCATTAAAAAATGTCACTTTAACAGTAAAACATCAGATAAGCGTAACATTCTCACCGATTCTTTTATGGCAAAAAATGAATGACACAGCCAACGCCTTGTGGTTCCGTCTCTGCATATGTAGGAGAATGCACGTTCGTAATTGCGATCCGGGGCACAAAAGGAAACTTTTTCGATTGTTTGGTCAAGAAGCAGTGCCTTGGTGGAGTCTTCCACTACACGAAGCGCATCGGGCGAAACATGGAGCATGGCACGGATCTTTTTCTTTTTTCCCTATGGTTACAAGGAATTTGTCGAGCTTTATATGCAGAAAATTCTACATTGAAACATGCAGGTCATGACATTTCAAAATGTACAACAGTCAACAAAAATATATCTTATAAAATAAAAAGGTATGTAGCACATGCTTCAGGTTTAGTTAAAATAGTCTATATTCAGTACTACGATTACAGTTGGTGTGTAAATAGATGTCAACTTTTAACATGCAGATAGAGTTCTAAATATTAAACACTTTAAGTACTGCCCAATAGGAAAATATCTGACAGGTTAAAAATAAACATATTTGCATAACAATGTGTTGTACTGTTTTACAAAATAATACTGATATCTTATCTAAAAACATGTAACTTTATGTTTAAAAGACTATAAAGCAAGAATTTTGTTTTAATATCTTCTATGTTTGATAATTTCTTGAGAAATATTCCAATAAAGTAACAAAAATAAAATAAAATGTGACATATCTCTTCAATAATCAAAATGAAATGTTCATGAAAAAAGGAAATGGATTGTTCATGTTAAAAAAAATTAACATGCCGTTAGTAATAGAACCATTATACAATGCACATTAAAAAAATTAAAAAAATACTTTACAAGCTGCACCTTGGACAAGTAATAAGATGTTATCATTAGCATAAATATGAATATAACCCAGCAGAACATACTAAATTGACACTTCACATTACTATTAGCAAAGTTCAAGAGCTCATTGTACATAAAACTAAGTTTTCTGAGATACATGTGAGGGGGCATTGATTTAAAGTGGCACAATTAATAGTTTATTGACTGTTAATAGGTGCAACATGAGAACATGCATCCATGCAAGCAAGTTACCCGGCCAAATAAGTGTGGAAGTTTTTTCTTTTGATTGTCCTTCATAAACAAACACAACAAAACATAAAAAAAGTAACAAACACATATAATAATTGATGCACAATCAAGATTGTTGAAAACAACAAATGCAGAATTACAGTAACATAACAATTGAACCTGTATAACTCTGTCACACATAAGAAACACAACTTTTAAGAAGACACAACAATATTTGAACTATATTTAACAAAACAAAAGAAACACTAGTTGCCAAAACTTTTTGCACATATCTATAATATTATTATAGTTTGTTATCTATAATATTATTATAGTTTTATTTAATATGTTAAATTATATTGTTAATGAGATAACCTTGTAAGTATTTTAAGTGAGCTAACTATTTGGCAGTTTCATACTCTGTTGTTTTTTCTATGGCTAATTTATAAATCATTGTAGGTCTGGAATATACAGGCTTTCTATTATGCAATATCAACAGGAGAATTTTATCCAATGGTTTATTTGGTTAATTAAACAATATACATACCAAATATTTAACAAGGCTAAGTGAAAGTAATGCCTATCGATATTGAGTGGTGTTTATGGATACAGGACAAATAGGTCAATTAAATCAACAGCCTAATAAAGAAAATTTAAATTATATAGAATTGTATCACAGTCAAGTAGAGTTCTAATAGTGACTAGTTTTAAAAATAAAATCAAGAGTGAAAATGTAAAATATATTGAGGAGCTGAACACACAGTCTGGTCTACATCAATAAAGCACAAATGGCACTGCAATATATTCACTTTTGTAGTACTCACATGCTTTAACTGCTTCACTGCTTGTTCACAAATGTGCATTCCTCTCGATTCCTGGACTTCCACGCTGCCAAGATACTAAACACATTTATATTAATGAATCAGTTTGGTGAGAGAGCGATACATCATCATCATAGTTTAAATTAGGAAAAAACTTGGGTGCAGATAAAGTACATTGAACAATTATGCATTTTGGTTAAAATGTATGCAACTTAAAACACACCATAGTTCCAGAAAATGCTTCTATTAACAATCAAAATAAAACTAAAACTAGAAAATCTTGATTTGTAAACTATACACTTATTATTAAAACAATGAAACACAAACAATTGTAAAAAGGAATTATCTCTAGTTATTTAAATCATAAATTGTTGTTGTACTGAAGATACTTCTGGATGACATGTAACCTAACACATAGGATTTAAGATATGTAACCAATATAGACCTTAACATGAAAACTACACTTTGCAGACTTGACAGTGTCCTCGTCTTGTTGCCATTGGTGTGGCCGACTGCTCTCCGGCACTTTTGGTTTTTTCTTTCGCCTAAAGCTTTTTCTCAGGGTTCGCATCATCTTGAAACCACTATTGGTCAACAACCACCAGGCCAAAATATTGAAAGTAAAAACTGCTAACTTGTAAATGTTTTTTCATTTAACTGTAAGATAAAAAACATAATATGTATGTATGGTTTCTAGATTTAGTTAAACTGTCACTTTAATTTGTGAATAAATGTCACTCACTAAATCTACTTGACTTCTTACAAAAAAACGACAAAAGTTACCAATAATCCGGTCTGCATTTTATGGCACTTCACACTAAGATATTGGGTGTGCAACACAGAATTTTGAGGTGTAAATTAAGGTTTTATGCACACCAGAAGTTCGAGAATCTAGAAAAACTTAACCTATTTCCTGAATTTAGGTGTGCAAATTCCCAAATTAATTGCTTTTGAAAAATCAAGTGTGCACCTGCCACAGAATGCAGACTGGCCATTAATGAACCCATAGGGTCAGCTGGCTAATCTGCTATTGCTCAGGGATTTTTATTTAAATAAATTAACAAAACATCCATGGAACAGTATTTGCCTTATAAGAAAAAATGCACATTTTCTTTGTGAGAGTCAAGCATCAAAAGTAAAACATATCAGTGCTTTTAAAACATGCCCTGAGATAGAAAATATGATTTGTTATGCAATATACATTTCAAATAGCTGCTATTAATCATATTTTTTGGTGTTGAAAACAATGCTTAATAAAGGGAGGTATTTTGACAAGCAGCCAAACACAATTTTAATATGATAAAATAGTTGTGAAATATTCTTTATATCCCTGAAAGTGTTATACAAAAAATACAAATGTCAAGTACTAGCTGAATAAAAAATATTAAGTTTAATAAAACAGGATCCTTATAGAAAAAAGTTTGACGTTGGTCTAGAATCCTAACATACTCAAAATCAACGGACAATATTTGGCTAAGGTGCGGGTGAGCGGTTGGGTTCAGGTGGATCAAGTATTACTATATTTTTTGACGCCGGTTTTGTCACTTTGGCTGAAAAAAATTGAGGGCGGATTCTAGACCAGTACTACAAGTTCTTGAATATATTTAAGTTATACCATGCTTTGATTTTCAAATAACATTTGCATAATAAAGCATGAACACACATATGTATAACATTTGCATAATATATGAAAAAAATATTTTGCCATTATAATTGACAAAATGGCACTGGTCTAGAATCCTGCCACGATTATTTAATCAACACACAATATTTGGGTCAGGATGTGAGTTAGCGTTTAGGTGTGGGTGGGTCAAGTATTAATATATTCATTATTTAATGCCAATACTTGTCTCAGCCCAACCCACAACGCTAACCCACACCCTAGCCCAGGGGTTCTTAAACTGGGGTCCATGGACCCCTTGGGGGTCCGTGAACTAATTTCAGGGGGTCCATGAAGGCCAAATTGAAATATCAATGTAACCTACGTTTAAATAGTAATTAAATTAAAAAAAAGTTTTATTAAAAATAAAACGTTTTACCACTAAATGTTAAACTTCTTTTCACTTAAAACATCAGCACATTTCTGACAAGCTATTTGAGTGTGACGTCAATTTATGACGTCATTTTTAATAATTTCTTGCCTACAGGGGTCCACGTGAAGCAAAAAATAATTTTAGGGGACTGCGATGAAAAAAGTTTAAGAACCCCTGGCCTAGCCCAAATAATGTGTGTTGTGGTAGGATTGGCGCAGACATAATTCCATTGAGATAACATTCAACACAGATTTTATCATTTTATAGGATCAATGTACAGCACAGCAGTAATGTATGTCATAAATATAACAACACTGGAAACAGTCATAAAATACATTTGTTCGAAAGAATAGTAATATAAAAATGTGTTACTATTCATACTTATTAATATATAATTGTCAATGTTTACTATTACCTTTAAAGAACAATACTAAATTAAACAAAATACTTTAATAATTAAAATTATATTAAAAGCACAATATGGATAAAGCATATTTATGTAGGATCTAAACAGAAATGACACTAAAAATAAATCGATGATTTTCGCAACCTGAGCTGAGTGAAAACTTTTTTAAATCATCCAAACCGAAAAATATAGTGGTAATCTGAGTTTAACAAACTGGTAAACCTATCTTGTAAACATATACTACAACTGTTTACGATAAGAAATCTCAAAGCTTAAATTATTTATGCTCGTTCTCACAACAATTTTACTGAACAAAGTCCTTCACTCCCTTTTTTCGCGACAGGCAAATTGTCCAGCTTTTTCTCCAAAGCGAGAATTTCACAACGGTTGATCCAAAACCACCGGGGCGAATGCTTGACCGAAAATGGTCACTTGGTCAGCAAAATTTAATACATGGGCATTTGCAATGACATGTAATTTCTTTATTATGATTTCTAACTTAAGATCAATGTTACATATGTTTTGTTGTGTCAGTTCGTCGTTTGAAACTGTTTCGTTAGTTTCACATACTACTCTTTACCAATTTTGTTATTTTTGTTGACTCATTTTGCCTGGACGAAATTTCGCATTCCTTATGTCCGCTTGGCAGATTTTTGGTGCACGTACTAAAAAGTTTGCCAAATATCAACCGGTGGCTAGGCTTATACAGTAGAAATCGCTTATATTTGCACGTATAAAGATCGCGGAAAAAGTGTCGCCTTTAACGAAGTGTCACTATAGGCTTAGTCAAGGTGAAATGGCTGTGCAAATAACCACAGGAGAACATAATGAGCTAATCGGGACCACCGTAAAATTACGGTATATGAAAATTTGTTATTTACGAGGTATTAACTGTTTTTTGGAGAAATTAGTCCGTTGTTTCTGGTTATGTCCGCCAAGCGAGCCTAATTTTGGTTGATTACTTCGGTAGCCCACCTACGTTGCAAAAAATAATATTTTTTTAACAAAACATTGCTTTTTATTTTTGAGCTATGCTATTAATAATGAACTGCTTGTATATTAATACGCCACGAAACCAATTTTATAATTCTTTACATTTTTGACACAGATTTTTAGGTTCAACGCATCTCATGTTGTATCCGAACTGGAACTTCATCAACCGGTTTTGAAAATAAAATTAGTTGAACCGGAACTTTTAAACTGATCCGAACTGAAACTAAACCGGATTCCGAAAAAATCCTTGAACCCGAACCGAACCTGAAAAGTCAAACGAATTGACATTTAAAACCGGATTTGCTTATTCAGCCTCTAAAGATGCTAACGAACTCAATGCTTCATACATTTTTTTTGTTTGTTTTACAATGCATAGAAGATTTTCGTAAAAAACTATAATGTAGGTCAGTGATCTTCAACCTTTTTTGGTTTGGTGAACCGTTAAAGTTGTAACGAACTTATGCACCCTGTTTATACTTAAAAGGTAAACTGTGGTAAAAAGCGATATGAAATAGTATTATCCAGTTGTACACACTGTCGGTAAGAGTTCGATTATGGCTACAGGCTGCTTGCGAGTACTATTGCATGTCACAAAACAGAAAACAAACTTGAGAAGCAAAATATTAATGATTTAATATACGTTTGTGATGCACCCTTGTATAATACATTTTCGTACTGGTGCACCGTGCACACCGGTTGAAGAGCACTGATGTAGGTTACATGAGTTTTCTTAAAGTACCGTACACTTTTAATGACGTAAATTCGTCGTATAAAGAGAATCAACAAAGGCCTGGATGCACCCTTATTCCTTGCAAGTGTTTAATAAATAATGGCTGATATCGCCACTTATCATATATCTGAGTGAAAACACTCCCTAGGCCTAAAATAAACGGCAACTGACGAAAACAGCGGTTAGTTTTAATTACCCTTCAAAACGATGTATTTCATTTCCGTGCTGAAGAAGAAAGAAGCGGGGGAAAAAGCAGCTGGCGACGGTTAAAAGCGATAAGATGATGGTTTGGGAGTGCTTGGAAAGGGTGCGGGCGTACAGATCGCACGATACGACTGTTACAACGTAAAACGAGGTCGAAAAACGAACGCAACACACACCACACGTGGTGACGGTAAAAACGTGTCGAAAATGTACAGTTGTACACATATACTTACAAACCGAATGTAGAATCGACGTGCGATGCTAGAGCTCGCGATTTCGGGGAATATAAACAGGCGAGAGGGAGAAGAAATAGAGCAGCGTCGTAGCCCATCCAGTGTTGTGTGTGTCTCATATGAATGGACGACGCGATACAAAAAACAGGACAACCGAAACTTTTACAATGACCAAAGAGGGATAGTTCTATCCATCTGCTGTGGCGATATCATCATTTGCTGGGACGGCGATGGCAGGTTCCAGCTTGTGTGTAGCGACTTGGGCAGCATAAATCTTTTCCATAACATCGTCAACGATCTGTAGCGCACAGCTCGGTTAAGATTTAAAAACTACCTAAAGGCTTGAAGACTTGAGTCATCAGCTAGGCTACGGTAAACTAAAGGTAAGGTTTGACGTTATTTTGTCCTTAGGAGTAATGGTTTCACCTTTACCGGAAGATTAATAAATGACTTGATAATGGTATTAGTTGGACGTTTCGGTAGAAAATTGTGTGTTTTATAATCGCGCTGAAAGTAGATTGTGAATTTTAAAATGGTCACATTGGTTTTAGTTTCATGTGTGGTAAATTTTAGTTTAACCCAAAAGCCTTCGCCAGCTTCGATGGAAGTCAGCGACGCGGAAATTTAAATGTGTTAAAAAGGTTAAGCTTTGAAAACTGAAATCCCAACAAAGAGTGGAATTTGTATCAGCGTGTTACGAATTCCACACGTTGTTGGTTAAATTTATTAGTGCTATTTTTATATATGGGGCTTAATTGTACCTAATCTAAAATTACATTTTCCCGTGTCAGACCTAATTTAAAACCTCTTTTTATATCAGTTAGGCCTATATCTAAGATTTGTTATTTTTTCGAATCAGGCTCAACCCAGAAAGTATTTTTTTGGTTTCATGCCTCCTTTAAAACCTGTTCTTTTTATCAATCAAGTGTAACCCATGGAGTACAATGGTTGAAGGCTGTAGTAAAGCGTAGTAAAAATATCAATTAATATACAGAAGTAGGTATCATTTTGAACGTTTCGAATAACTCATTATTCATTTTTAACATAATCTATGACATCTACTTCTATATGGGCTTTGATATTTTTACTAAGTGGAACCCAAATTCGGTTGTTGTTTTTTGTTTTGTTTTAGGACAAAAGTCTTTGGTATCAGACTGAAGCTCTACTCGGCCTTTAAATTTCAAAAAAATCGCCGTCGCCAATTACCGTTTTCAGCCAAGCATCGTCGTCCAGCAATCGATCCAGTTTCGAACCCGCGTCTTCAACGTTTTCGGCCTTCGGTTTTCCATCATCATTATTAGTGCTTTCCCCGCCACTCTGTTCGATCACCCGGCCGACCAGGTCGCTGAGGAGCAGCTTGACGGCGCCGGCGGCGTCTGACGCGTCAACAGAACCGGAGCTGGTGGGCTCGTCGGTTTGGTCGGTAGGCCCGCCTTCCGATTTCACGGGTTCGCTTCCCTTCTGAAAGAATACGCTGTTTAGTTTGCAGGCTCTAATTATGTAATTTTAAACACATGAGAAAGGTCGACGAAACGCAACAAAACAAAAAATCAGTGTTGCGACACATTTTACAAAACAAATTGAAAAACATCCAAAGAAAATTTATAGGTTTCAAAACGTCTATGGTTGAATTACTCGACATGTTTGAATACATATCGAAAACCATACAGCATGAAAGCCATGTTTACTATACGGCAACAGTAAACAAATTTAAAAATACGACAACATTAAAATAAAACAAACCTACATCGTTACGTGGGATACGAATTTAAGAGCATTTGGGTTTTAACAATAAGTCAAATTGCTAAAGGCAATATGGCCATTTTTAATGGACTAAATGTGCACTGTGCACGTAAGACTATGAAAAACGAAAGGCCTAGCTTTTCCTTTAAAAATACAATAGGGCTTGTCAATTTCCTGTAAAAACACGAACAAATTGTGATAAATGAACTAACGGTTTGTTCCAGACGAGACTTGCACTGATCCAGAAGTTTGCGCTCGAAATGGTGCAGAGCGTGCCAGGGTAGAGAACGCTCCAACACTGCGTTACAAGCGAAATACTTGCCGCTCTCGACTTCTTCAAATTCCTTTAGGGTTTCCCGGTCGTAAGCTGCAAAGTAGAAATTCAAACGCAGTTAACATATAGGGTACTAAAAAGAAAAATACGAGGTACTAAAAAAACAACATGGACATTCATTTTTTGATTAGCGAGACTTAAACGCAAAAATTGGGAACAGTTTATAAATAAAGAATAAAATAGTGTAAAATAAGTTGGATTACCTATTTGCTTATGTAATTAATATCGCTTTATCATCGAAATTAATATTCTTTTTCATTTTTATTTGTAGTAAGTATTTTAAAAGGGTTTTATGATTTACAGCTTTATTTTACCCTTTTTTGACAAAAACACGACAGGACAGGAAACACTGCCCATTTACTATTACAATCTCAGGTGAGAAGCGAGCAGCACCCGTTTTGACCACATCTTGTTGACTTTTGTCAGAATCTGTCGCTGAAAAGCCAGCGCGTTCATTTTAATATATAAGTACACTTGACTTTATCGTAGGGGTTTATTATGTGGTCTACTCATTTTTAAATCTTCAATAACATGAAGCGCATTATACATCCCGCGAAATTGTAAGCAAATTTACATTTCCGCGGAGGAAATTGAACAAAGCAATAAAAAATATGTGGCCTTCCTATGGCAGTTTTAGAAACGTTCAGCATTCTTTCTAACCATTAAAGATAAATTCCAAAAAAATAACCTTTAAACTTATAATGCCTGCTAACCTTTAAACCTACATAAGAGAAAAAAGTAAACTGAGAGACTTGAAATATCACGGGATGTGCTCGTACCTTTCGAAATTACAGAACGAAATTTTCTCAAATTTAGAAGGGGGTCTCCATATTTAACAGGATGTTTGTCCGCAGAACATGGTCGCATTTCAATCCTCTTGGTTACAAACCGCAATATTAATCGCTATAGTTTGAGCGATTTAATTTATCGATTTAAGATGCGCTCACCTTTGCCATCAAGCACTACAACACTGTTCGCTTCAATGTCGGCGCCGTTTGCCAGGGCTTGACAGGTCGACTTTTCTTCGGACTTTTCGACGACAATAGAAGGCCTCGTTGAGAGTAAGTCCTATGAAAATTAATAGGTTACAAAGCGTACGCCGTTTGTCGACAGATTTCAATCGTTTAAGGCTTGGTGATTTGCGCGAAGCCATTTCACACTGGAGAAACAAAACAACGTTTTGTAAAAATGGTTTGGACGCTTCTTGGATTATAGTTTTTGATGGAACCCCACAACATGAGCGAATGGCGTAAGTATGTAACGTTTACGTAACAACACGGTTTGTTTCTATTGCGGAGACGTGTTATTTATAAACATTAAAGTGAACTGTTGATGTTACCATGAAAGCGGTAGAAAGCTTTGTATCTTCTAAGACCTTGTCCTTTAATGTTAGCACGCTTTGGTCGAACCTTATTACATCTGCAAAGCAAATAGCTTTGTTAAAAAATGGAAAGTACAAAAATATTTTCAACTGCAGCCAATAGCTAATAAGTTCCAGTATGGTAAGAAAACAGAAAATTATTAGTGTCAGTCCTAAATCCAATATTGTGGACATTTTAACATTAAACAAGGTAACAGAGCACATTCTATTTGAAAATATGAACATATACAATACATCTACAGGTGAAGGTACGACACTTAACTTTAAAACAATTCTATAACACAATGGTTAACATGTCCTTAGCATTTCATACTTCAATATTCTTTACTTCGATAAAGAATTACTTGTTATTGGGTTGGACGACTAAACTTCGAAGTTATTTTATGGAAAAATGAAGTTGTATAAGTATCAGATATCTCGAATAGTGTCATGTTTCGTGTTAGAAAGGTGGAAAGAAATGAAGTAAACTTTAAAGTTGAACAACACGGTGCAAAAGTGACTCCATTTGACAAACCCTAGGGGCTTTTGTTTTACAGTTTTTAAATAAATACCTGCTGTTTTGACCGCGAGGGCTTCGCTGCTTCCGATTATAAGCTGGCACAACCTCTGCAAAAAATAAAAAAACAAATCCGCATAAATTTTGCTCATATCACTTAAATAGTCTTGCAGTCAGAGTTAATATAAGCCTACATAGCGAAATATGGTAAACCGTGGAAACATTAAAGTTAAAAGATTGTACGGGTCCAAAAAATACGGGCCAAATTTAAGCAGTAAGATCCTTTCCCTAAGAGTTAAAAAAACACTAAACAAGCAAAGGGCACAATACAAAACATTCACACAAGTCTAGTTAACTTAACATTCTCATAAAGTGTAGTTCATTCCTCTCAACAGCGATGTAAAATTACACTCGAGTCAACTGACCAGAAATTGCGTTGACTCTATTATCAACAAGTGCTGTTAATAGCGACACAAGCGTCACAGTACCTTAACGTTGTGCTTTACTACAGTGAGGATAAAGTTTCTGTCGACCAAACAGTCGCCTGTGTCTTCATTCTTTGCGGTGGTATCGGCGGTGGGGAGCTGTTCAACACTAGAACATATAACATCGAAATGATCACAGTAATAGAAACAACATTCACGAAAAACTTTAAAAGTAATACAGGGATTTTATGCCCATAACGATTAAAAATAAAGGATTGAACGGGTTACAGTGGAAAACGCAGCACAAAAGTTTTAAAAAGGTAAGTTATTTGAGAAAAACTTACTCTTCCACTGGTTCTGTTGGGGCAACATCTACAGATTTCCTGGGACGACCCCGTTTGCGACCCGGTACCCCTGTAAGGTAAAGGTAAACAATGTTAAAGATTGCAAAACATTTGATCTTTTTAATTTATGTTTTTTCGCTTTGCTGAAATAGCAATAATTGAAGAGTTTGTACCGTATTTTCGAGAAAAATAGACCAAAGTATCGGATTTCGCCGTTTGTGAACTACTTACTCGGAGAAGCTTTTTTTGCTGGTTTTGCTTTATTGACACTTGGGGGCCTTCCTCTTCTACGTTTTGCCTGGATTTGAAAATAATAATTTAGACATGGCACCAGGTTAAAGCTGGACAGGTTACGTTGCTTTAACAATACAAAATAAAATCAGAGACATTTCAAGCCAAATCCAAATTCCAGAATGTTACAAGAAAAACTAAAAAACTAAAATTGATTTATCTTCAATTATTGGGAGCCACAAACAAAGAAAATAAAAAAACAATTTTTTTCAATTTTTTAAACCAATATGTGCTCCTATTTTTGTCTAGTAGTAATATTCGAAAAATCAAGTTAAACACACATTCATGCGAAAACCACATCAATACTGCACGTTTAATATATTTTTATTAAATACCTGTGGCTGACTGGAAGGTACATCTGCCTGAATCGACGTCCTGTAAATATATAAATATCCCTTTGTTTTGCTAAAATTACGTGATTTTCGGGAATTCTAATTAACATTGTATTACACAAAGTACGTGAACTCAAAATTTAGAACAACTTACGTGTCAAATAGCTTTACGACCTCACAGTCTTTGTTCTTTAGGAATTCAATGCTTATCGGGATGTAACTGTCAGCATTATCCTCATTATACTGTACAAGGGTAGATGTCGCCACAAAAGACTGAAAAAAATACATAGAAAAAAATACTTAATGCAACATGTCGAATTAAATAAAACGATATTACCTATTATCAAGAATAAAATGAATATTTGAAACCAAAGTAAAGATCATTACAAAAGTTGATTGAAATTTTTAAGCTTAAATATCGTTTAGTTCAGGACGTCAAATTTTGATGTAATACTAGAAAGTCAAACAATAGTTTTTGTGCTAAATTTTCTACAGTAGTGCCATTATGCCTGATTAAGTTTTCCTATTGTTTACTCGTACATTTGAATCGCCCATTTGCTGAAACTTCTGAAGTTGCAGGTTCTTTAACCTCCATATAAAGTTGGTTGCGGAGAAAGGACATTCTTCAGGCAGGTTCTTAATGGTTTCGTGTAAATCGATGTTGACAAGAAACACAACATCGTCGATTGGATTCACATTTACCTGTTAAATTGAAAAAAAAATATTTTTTTTGATTTTGAATATTTTTCATTCATAAATGAAATTTACTTACGGCTTTAGAAGTTGGTTCACTGCACTTTGAAGCTTTGCGTTTATTGGAAACAGGCTGACCTTTGAGCAGGAATATTTCCTCCTCGTCGCTGTCCGAGATTATTCGAGAAGAGTCAATCGGAGCCTGGTAAACTAAAGGTGCTTGTGGTATTGAGCGCGTTCTCGGTCTACCGCGGCGACCGGTCGCCTTCGGCGTTTTGCTTGTCGAAGTTCGCCTGCCACCAGAGGGCACATAGTCATCGTCACTTAAGTCGTAGTCAGCACGGGAAGCGGGCTGGCCTCTGCGCAACGGCACGGCGACATAATCATCATCATCGTCGTCCTCGTCAAAGTCAGAATCATCCTCCGCAATTCTTCTTCCTTTTCTTTTTCCGGAGCGAGTGCCTCCGCCTCTCTTGGAGGTCGATTGGCTTCGTGTTGTTCTGCGGCCACGGCCTGATACAGTTTTGCGAGGTTTTCGCTTCCGCCCAATTGTGAAATCCTCATCGGATCCGGAGAGATCTGGAACATATTCCTCTTCCTCTTCTTCCTCCGGTTCAAAACTGGGATCCTTGATGACATCTTTCAGGTTCTCTTCTTCCTGCTCATTTTCGATCTCCTCCACTTCCATTTCCCCTTCCTCCTCATCTTCTGCAAGATGAATACAAAGTAGTTTTACTAATGATACACAAACTGTAAGTGTTGGTCAAAAAGCAGCTTTAGAAGGGCTAGATCACAGTTCTTAACACACATATGTGTGTGCATGTTTCATTGAATAATGATATGGTACTGCAGATCCAGTTCAATGTGAAGTATCTTGTACTAATAGAATGTGGCAAGCATTGGCGTATGGTTGTTTCTCGACTCGCTCCTATCTGAGCCGGTGTAGCTCAGTTGGTACAGCGCCGGTCCTGGCTTGGCCGGAGGTCGTGAGTTCGAGCCTCACTGCCAGGATAGTTGTTTTTCTAGCCTGCCCTACTTGTATCATTGATCAACAGATTTGGTGAGTCTGCAATAGCTTGCGGTGTACAAAGTAGAATGCACACACGCACAAACACACACACAGGATAAAGTATAAATAACAAGCAAACTGTAAAAAAATTTACTAAATTCACTTACTGGAAACCGAAATATATATAATAGGGTAACTTTAAAAACATTTTGTTATCAAAACAGCAATTTAAAAGAAACAATTAAGTATTTTAATGAAAGAGTCTCTGATTTATATGCAGATCAGGTCCGACTTTTGAGGCTGTAACTTCTTACATATTTATGTATCATAGAACTTTGTTAAATAGAACCTACCCATAACCTTGCCAGTTGGCCTTTTCTTGATTGGAGAGTTTGAGTATCGACTTGGTTTGGCTTGAGTAACTTCTACTGAACCTTGATGAGAAAAATTGGAAAATAAAATTTGCTGAAACAAATGTATAAAAAAGTTATTTGATAAACAAAAAACACAATGTGTGTCCAATAGCCATCATGACTTCATAAAGATGATTTGTTTTATTGTTAAGACCTCCGAAAAATTTTAAAATATTTTCAAAGAATGATAAAACCATGAAACAGAAAAACGCCTTTAAAATATGTTTGACCAAACTTGAAAACAAAACTTTATCTGGCGTTGTAGTAATTAGTTTACTAAAACAATTATTTCGGTGATCATGAACATTAACAAAACTATAATTTGCTATTTTTCTTTGGTAAATAGGTACTTTATATCTTTAATTTAAGCTTTTATCTGGTAACTCCTACTGTATTTTACTTTGACGAAAATATCTGTAAATTTGTATTTCATATTAAATCAACATTTGAAACATTATGTTTTACATGCACATAGTTACTTCAACAAAAAGCAGCAACAAATTCTTTTGTAGTACTTAAGCTTATGTATGTATATTAGCTGTAAATCCTACTATCCTGGTTTAACCTAACATTATAATGTTGGACATTGAATGCCTTGCAGGGTCAGTTTTCTCATGAACTTCAGACATTGAATAAAAACATTCAACAATTCAATCCAAGCTTAAATTACACTTATCTTGCAATATTACCCACCATTCTTGCCAGGGTTATTTATTTGTTGTGTGTTCATTTCTGGAGGTGCTTTGTTTTGTCTAAGAACCGGTTGGCCCTGGAACAATTCCGCTTCGTTGAAATCCTCGGAGAAGTCTTCCTCCAAATGGACAACTCCCATCGAGTCCTTTGGTTTGGGCATCAGGACTGCGCAGAATAAAATGTAAAATACATAAGAGTGGTGACTAGAAAGTATTCAAATATTGAGCATTGTATCCAGTTATTAATAATTATCCAGGCAATGTTTTAAAACACAAAAATAATAACAACCTAAGTAGAGGATAATTTAACAGGGAAATTTGAAGTTTAAATTTCTCAATGTGCAACAGATAAATAAACCTTGCAAAACATTTTTGTTTATTGTCTTTGTGAAAAATAACAAACTCCTATGTCTCATGTTATTGATTGGCCTTCTTCTGAATAAAAACACATAAAAAAAACAGTTAAGGTTAGTACTCACCACTGTTATTGTTGGCAGACCATTGTTTATGGACACTTTGGGGATTGACGGCATACTGTTGTGGCTGGGGAGGAGGGGGCTGTGAAAGTTAAAAAGTACATTTTTTTGTATCCCATGAAAATAACATCTTTGTTTTTAAATAATTGTTACATGGATGAGTTTTCATGGCCATGCATATGTATTTCATAATTGATTTCCTAATTTTGTACAAACTAATATTGGGCTTGTGGTATATATGTTTGGGTTTTTTTCTATATATGAAATATTGCTTCAATAAAAGTTACAAACCAATACTTTAATATTAAACCAGATTGTCTTGTCAGGGATTTTGATTTGGTCATGATTTGTCTTTAAGTAGACACAAGGATATTTTTGTGTTTACAACACTAAAGCAAATACCTACTTGTACCATGGGTGGTCCAGTTGTGATGACAGACTGTGGTGGCATAGGTTGTCCTGCTAAAAAAAAAACATTGGTAAAGGTTAAATTAAGGGTAAAACATATTGTAGTTGTTTTAAAAATCACCAAAGAGCATAACAGTTTTGAATTAAACAGCAATACAATTAAAAGCACAGCAAACCTAAGATATAAATTTAGCAAAATGTTCAGATGTTTACAAATTAGGTTGTACCTGGCGCAATAACCCTTGGCTGTTGTGGATGCTGTGGATAATTCCAGGACCCTTGCATTTCACCCTAACGAAAAAAACATATAACAAATATATAAATAATAAATCATAGTTAATTGGACAAAACAAAGTCTGGAACAGGATTTTTTTAAAGTGATGACCAGCTTCCATGGGTTCCTTAACAATTTACCCCCCTTGCTGACAAATTTGAATTTTTAATTAACAAATATTTGTGAATTATGTTTTCGGGAGGGCAAAGGGAAGAGTTGAAAGACCCTGGTCTCAACCAACGCCTTCCACACTTGAGTCTGACACCCTTAATGCTGTACAACTTTCTACTCTATCAACATTTACTGAGAATAGAAAAAAACATTTGCTTGTATTTATCTTGTATAGTGCAGCGTAGTGTGTGAGTTAAAGACTCTTTTTGCATCTAGTCAACATTTGCTTATTAAAAAAGTACAATTGGACCACAATTACATTTTGTGTGAAACTGAAACAGGCCAACTCTGGCCCCTAAAGTCTGCATTCCATGGCACTTCACAAAGAGATCTTGGGTGTGTAGCACCAAATTTTGAGGTCTACAGTTGTGCAACCTTGATTTTCTGGTTGAAAATCCTACCAGCAATTTAACCTTTATATATTAAAAAATAATGTAAGCAAAATACTTATTAAGGTGTGCACAAAAACTGCTTAAAAAAATCTCGGGTGCACCTGCAACAGAATGCAGACCAGATGTAGGATGAAAATCTATATTGTATGTCAATTGTGCTTTGTAAGTAAATATTCATCCCCAACTGGTTAAATTGGCTAATTTTAAAGTTAGACTAGGCCATGGAACACCTAACATTCTTATAGACAGGAGAACTGTAAGGCCTAAATATCACAGGTCTGATAGCAGTATGGATTCAAGATCGCAGGAAATATAAAACAGTCATAGTTTTGTTAAATACACACAAAATCTTTAACGTTTTCATATTAATGGGTGCAGGTACACACAAACGTTTACCTTAGTTTATAGGTTTTTATGTCACAGCATATGATTTTATTCCTCCTTTACCTTGAAAATATTCTGTAGCCTATTTAATAGGCATTCAATCAAATGATGCAGAAAAAAACAAAGCAACCTTGTTGTAGCCCAGTCTGGAATGTATGTCAGATCTTGACAAGATGTCGCGGGAGCACTGCCGAAAAAATCTGGGTGACGGGGGCAACAAATGTCAAAAAAGTGATCCATTTCAAATTTTCAGGTACACTTTTTAATCGAAGCTGCACTCTATATTGCATACATTGCGCCTTTACACTTTTGGGGTGCACTTTTACAATTGAAAAAAACTTGCGGCTGCACCCGCCATACTTTCGACAGGGGGTTGTAGCATAAGCAAGTAAAAGTTGAAATAAACTAAAATGGTATTTTAATTACCCTTGGGTTTGGGTGTTGCACTTGATGCTGCATTGGTGGATATTGATGAACAGGCTGCATTCCACTTGGATTTGTGGGAACTAAAATTGGAACAACTTAATGATTATAGGCTCCAATTTCTTGTTTTAAAATGTATAACATAAATTTAAAGAAAATAAAAAGTAAACATTTTAATGTTAACTTGCATCTGTGCATATTTATTTGTGCTTTTTGTAATTAGCTAGTGTAACGAAGTATTTGGCAGGATTTCAAAGCGGTACAAATTTCTAGTAACTAAATAAAATAATTTATGTTTTAAGTTGTCTAACAACGGGGCGTTCGTTGTAAGCAAGAAATACCGATTGCATTTGAGCACAAAATCAAAAACGACTTACCTGCGTAATTTAAATGCGGTGGCGGTTCCTGTACAAAACTCTCCGTAGAGCTGGCATTGAAGCCGTACATGTTGTGATTCATTTTCACACCTTTTAGGTTAGGGCGAAAACCCAGTTAAGCTAGTTAAAAATAAAGCAAATCGACTTGGCAAATGACTTCACTTTCTTTTAGCCTAGCATTGTTGCTAGAAAATTCGAAAATAAAAACAGGTTAAGCTTAATCCTTAAAAAAACAATTCACTACATGTGCTTCTGCAGAAAAGTGCACGTTTTACATGGCTTCCTCTTTCGCGGAAACGTAGTAATGGCCGCGATGTGTTTGCTAGTGCAAGCGCGCGTTCTGTATGGACAGCTTTTCGCGCTTTGGACAATCGTTGGTTTGTTTTTGTCGTGAAAACTCCCCTGTTAAGTCAACAGAATAAAAAATAATGATTGTCACACAAAATAAAGGAAAACCAAACGCGCTTTTTGCAGGTTTCTTCTGAAAAACTGTTTTTTATGTAATTTTGCAACTAATTCTGCCCCTTTTTTAAATAAATTAGAGGTTTCTAAAATCACCAGATACGTCGATGCTCCAGGTTTCCACCTTGAGTTTGTTTTTTTCTTTGACAGCTGAAAGTTTAAACTAAATCAACATGTAATAAAAACTATGCTGTAATGCTAACTTTGCAATCAACTAAATTTTTATGAAATAAAAAACTGCCTAACGCTGACTTGAAGAAATACAAAAGCAATTAAATTTTGCTTGAAAATGGTGGACGAAGAACGAAAATCCCAAATGAAAAGAAATACGTATAAACGAAACCAGCGCATTAATTTAGAAGAGCTTTACTTTCCCTTAATGCACTTATTAAGGAAGTTTGGCAAAAACACGTCAACATGGTGGAGAAAATTAACGTAGTCGGCATGGCCGCCATCACCGGCGACAAAACGAAAACTCAAAGAAATCGAATTGTCGTTCGTCGAGCTCAAATCGACAGCAAAGTTGAACAATGGCTCAGCGCTGCTGTCGGTGGAAGAAGCACTGACATCCAGTAGTTTCATTTCAGGCGTTTGGCGCTCGGAATCGGTCAACAGCAGCTGGGAAACCTTCCGTTCTAAGTCCAGCAAATCGCCGCGACCCTTTTGCACCAATTTTCGGCGCGCCTTTCGCCTGCCCTCCCAGAGCTTGTGTGTGGCGACGCAGCGAAGTTCGCACGGCATTTCAAGCGACGGAACCGACTCGCTCTGCAGACAAGCCGCCGTTGGAGAGTCCAGGACCACTCTGGCGCGTTTGCAGACACGGCAGTCGTCGGGACTCGCCGGCCTCTTTTGGCCAGTTGGTTCTCTTGGAGGCGAGCCGGCCACATTAGGTTGCAATGAACCGCCATTAGGTAGTATTGCTTTTGCCAAATGGACTGACTCTTTTTCGTGGATCACTTTGCATTCCATTCGAAAAACATCCCTGAAAATTAAAAGCAGGATACCGGCCGCGTGTTGCGGCTTCACTGTGGCTTCCTTGAGGGTCACCGAAACCATATGCGCTGTAAAATCAACGCCAGTGGGAGGCATCACGTCGTCGGATTGCGTGCGCTTCTGGTGGTGGTCCACAAAGAGGTTAAGCAGTCCCCAGGTGGAACAGCTCGGAGCTTTCTGTCGGAAACGCTTCATTTTGACGGCCAGCGCTGCATTATTAACGCGTTTGGTAAAGATAAGCATGTGTCTGGCTGTAACGTTGCCGGTTACGTTGTGACTGCGCTCGAAAGGGTCGCGCACGTTCAGTGGGCCGTGTTTAAACGTTCGGGCCTCGGGAGGAGAAACGATTGCTGGAGAATCGGCGCTCAGTTCTTCGTACTTGGCGGTTCGCAGGTCGAGTGCGACCCCAGAAAACTCGACCTTGGCGTAGAACTGGAAGAATGCGGCGAGCCAGTCGACCAGGCTGCCTTCCTTGGCTGCGAGTAAGCTGCTTTCATTAGGTAAAGTGCAATCCCAACCGTCTACAGTCGTCCGTCGTTCAGGGCTGACCGAGGCTGTCATCTCTTCTAGCGTGCTAAGCTTGTTCGTGTTTTGTAGAAAGAAGAGCACCAAAAGGGTGACAGCGTAGTTGTTCAAACGCGGGCCGTTGACGTGAAGTCCGCCTAAAAATGTATAGGTTCTTTTTTTTGCGCGCTGGAAAGTAGTGTTTCACAGTGACGCTTTTAGATTTATTGGAAGGATTGAAGAGTACAAATTTGTTTGATGAACTTTATTAATTTGATTATATTATCGCTGAACGAAGAAAATATAAATAGCTGCAACAAAACTGTAGTGGGCTTTAATAAATTGTCGTTTAGTTTAAACTTTAAAGATTCGACACAATTTAGTTTGAAATTGTGCAAGTGTACTTCATCTTTACAATGGAAACATGCCGCGGGCCACTAAAATTACCTCAGTTTTCGTATCAGAAACTGATGTGCCAACTCGTCTAAAAGCGCGGAAATGGGCGTCGGCAAACTCTTACCCGCGAGCTCCCAGTGTCGCATCCAGCAGCGAACGGCGAAGGCCAGCGGTCCAAAAGCGGGGCAGAGACGGCGGCAGGCGCGCAAGTAAGTGGTGTTTATCACGGCGAGGCGGTTGGCCAGCGACAGGTCGCAACGAACCGCAGAGCCCTTGTGCTGGAAGCGAACCAGCGGAAAGCGAGTCTGCGCGATGACCTTGACCTTGTGGCAGTCGGGCACGCAGCGCTTAATGACCTCGCCCACGGCTGGGGCCACCTCGTGAGGCGAGGGGTCGCCGGGGTCTTCGGTGTCCGACCCCTCGCCCCTGTGGCTCAGGATCTCGTGTAGGATGTCCGGGTGTATTCTCTCGTAGGCGAAGTGCAAGTCCAAGTCGCAGTCGTGCGTACCGAAGCCGTTCGCCTTGGAAAAGTTCGGTTTTATAATTATATGTATAGAAATACAAATTCTGAAATTAAAACAAAGAAAATGGTAATTTTTTTGAGCGACACTAATGCTTGCTGTACGCTGTCCATATGAGGCTAGCAAATTAGGTTATATAATGGTTCCTGGGTCTGTACAGCTGTTAACATTATAATATTGTTAGTCTTTGGGGAGCTTACTAAAATCAGTGGAAACTTTGGTGAGATTGAAGCAAATTAAACAGCCTTTAGTGTGTTATAAATTTGTGAAGGGGCCCAACCTGGAAAATGCTAAACAAATTATATAAAAAAAGCCTGATAGTTATTGGGTCAATAAAATCACGTTGGTAAACCTACAGAAGATCCATATGGGGTGAGCGAACTCCCGGGAAACGCTTCCGACAAAGCTGACAAGATTAACTGACAGATTAAGTCTCTCATGTGCTTGTCGTTTTCCGTTAGTCGCAACTCAGTTTGTAGTAACTGCATTTGGCTGTCAACCTAAAATTTTTTTTTGGTTATTATGGGGAAACATAGTAACAATCAAACTTTAACTTAGATAAAGGCTTAGCCATTTAAAACTTTTATGAACATGAAAAAAAATTAAGAAATGACAGCTACCATACATCACTGCAAGCAGCCAAGTTTTTCCAAATTTCATCTGGGATTGCATCGACTTTGTGTGCATCTTTGTGTTTTTTCGGGCAAGCAGATTTTGCTTCTTTTAATTCTCTTGTAAATAAAAAAACATGTTAACATTATGATTATGCTGGTAAATGTTTTACTTCAACTCATCCTAGATAAAAGTAATACAACAAAAAGACAACATGCATTTTATCAGGTGTATGCACTTTTATGCCTAGGTTAGGACGAAAAAACGAGTATTTTAACAACAATTATATAGATTTATTATAACTAATTCAAATTTAGATTAATTAGTGATACCTTGGTTTTATTATGACAGGGACTCCATTGATAACATGCTCTTCAGACTCAAGCAATTTTTTCACAACTTCTTCGGAGTCTAGTTCTACAATAGCATACTGTCTCTGCAGTAGACAAAAAAGTGGAATAGAGTTAACGCGATGTAGTGATGTAGTTAGCTATCATTTTAATCTGGATTTTCTTTCTAGCCTCAGAAATCCTTTCAAGTCATTTTCCACAATTCTTGCCGAACAAAGCAACAGCATACTCCTTTGCTACTTATTATAATTGTAACAAGCAGCCTTTTGGCAGCAAAACACAACTTGGTTGCTGTCACATGAATGCCTGTATTGGGTATATTGTCAGTCTAAATCAAAACAAGTTTACTATTACTTCAAGTAACTTGTTTGTTGACATTAACTGGAAGATTTGCTGAAACCCAGATTGGCAAGTAGAAAGTGGATCAGACCTTTTACTAATCATCATTGGCTAATCTTATTATTTTCAACAAAAACCCACTAATATAATTGAATAATGCAAATGCATTTTTACCATGGTTTTGTCAATTGTGACTTTGACAGTGGAGCCAAACTGATTGAAGTAATCCGGAATTGCAAGTTCGGCCGCAACAACTGATTTGATTCCACCGACATAAACTGAACGTTTTGCAGCATCATTCCATTCCTTCACCCTTGCCAGGTTTCTGGCATGCTTTTGTCCCTGTAAGTGAGCCAGCAAAGTGGTTTCTGAAATATAAAAAATAAAATTAATGTCCAAATCAGGACTGTCTATGGAAAATGTGGCAAATACAGCCTCCAGATTGAAATGTTTGGCCAGTTGCACTCTCAGGTGTTACCTAGTATGCATTTGTGGCAGGTGACCACCCCATATTTTTATTATTATGTTTGTAATAATATTTTTTTTATTAAGTATTTTTTTACTAATTTTTTTTAATAATTAGAGTGCACCCCTGAATTGATGAGTTGCACACCTTAACTTTAAAAAAAGAGTTGAGAATTTTCTAAATCTCCGGTGTGCAGATAACCTTGTACACAAGCACAACTATGTAAAATGTGTCATGCAGGTGGGCCGCAACCATGTATCACGTGCGTTTTCTTAATACCACTTTTATACAGCCGCTCAAATTTCAGCAGTAGCTTAATTGCAGTTTTCGCCAATTTAACTAATACTGTTATTAAAGCTGTGCAATATATAAAGTTTTGACTGTAGTACAGAATTTTTGGGCCATACTTGGGAGAAAAACACGTATACCGGTGAGGTGTTGAAGCACACAGTATAGTTATATTTCATTGTCCTTTAAGAACAAACTTACCATTTGGCATTGGCGCAGAGCATACTTCACAAAATATTGCATTGGATTCAAGCTTTTTCTTTTTTTCAACTTCCATGCTGCTGCTCCAAGCCCAAAGTGAAACAGTTCCACAAAGTTTTAAAACGTTTTACTTTGCTTTGCGAATGGTACTTTTTTATTACTTCTTGTGCCCAGAGAGGTAGCAGAAACCTAGTCATGCAAATCAGACCGGTGTTATTATCATTTGATTTTCTCACAATAACTATCATTTTTTTTCAGCAGAAATATTAGTATTTAACATTGACTCTTTATGTGTTAAAACCGCACAAAGTCAACCATTAAACATAAAGCATGCATTTTTAAAAGAGACTTATTATATTAGACTACACCATAGAAATTTAAAGTATTATTTAGTACAAAAATTTAAATATTTAAAAAATAATACCGGTAATGAGAAATCCTCTTTATTTTACACGTACAAGTCGTTTTAAAGTTAAACCATGGTAATGATCTACGTTCAACGAGGCACATACACGCGGTTTTCTAATAGTTATAATAGTACACCACTACAGTATTGATGGCATCTCACATCATTTCGCGTATACCGCCAAAATATTAATGAACCGTGTCTGCAACATAGTTGCCATTCTAGATTATTTTAGCTTATCCCACTATTTTACACAACTAAAATAACGTGGATATTCAGCAATCCACTTGTAGGGGTGTCGTATAATTTTTCATTGACTCACAATACATAGTTTGAAAACATCGACCATTTGCTATTCCACCTTTGTACAATTTACAGTTGGCAGCCATATCAGTTTTTAAATTTGGTACCCCCCGCATGCGCATGTGGGACTCGGGTAGTTTTACGTGGTCTTACTCGAGTCCCGAGTCCGACTCCGACACCGCAGCCCTGGTCTTGAGCAACCGATGACTTGGACTGGAACCTGAATTAGTATTTATTCGAAAAGTCTTGACTTTGGACAGTTATTTTTCTCAAAATGGCTTGTTTATAACACTGCTTATAAGGGAGTCGAGCCGGACCGGAACCTTATGAACCAGTTTACCAGTTTTGGGTCTATATTTTCCAAACAAGAACCGTTTTTTGTAAGATTTTAAGGAGCCGAATCTAACCTAAACCGAAGAGTTTGAAATAGTCTGAACCTTAACCTAACCCGAACGTGTAAAAAGCCGTTTACATCACCATGATGTCACAACTTCAATTTAGGAAAGTTAAAAAATAAAAAAATTGTTTATTCATTGAAAAACGTTGATCTTTATTTTTCAAATATTTCAATATCAATGTAGTGCCGTTAGTTCTTTTTAAATGCTATTAAATTTGGCTGGTAAATTAAGTAGTTTTGCGTCAACGTAGCAACCTTTTGATAAGAATCAGATATAAGGAGTCTTACGGACCTAACATTAGTCCCAATAAAAAAGGCATCACCTAAACCGCTACATCACTCTGCTTGTTTTAAATACGTCATAAAACCTATTAGCCTAAATGCGAGATACAATTAAAAAAATAATTCATTCTCTACATTGACACATGTTTTAAATTAGATTTCTCATAACAAGTGACATATAATTTCTAATCTTTGACATTGCAGACAAAGTCTAACGTGTCTTGCCAATGAGGGTCACCAAACTATGGTTTAGGACTTTAAGCCTATATTCCGACCTAAGCCATATGTCATGACTATAGGGCGAATATTTTTTGACCAAAAAACTAAGAAATTTTGACCTAAAAATGTAAAATTTTGACCTAAAAATAATATATTTTGACAAAATTTTGACCTGTTAAAAATACATTGGTTTAGATAACCTAGGCGTCGTTAATCACACGTTTATATACCCTATATTGCTCTCATGAAGATATAATACAGTTAAAACGACTTTGAATATAAATCAAAACTAATTTTTTTGATAAAATTAAACGATAAATTTAAAAAAACAAATGAACGACCAATTTTAAAAATCTGACTATAGTTGTTTTTTATTGTTGTAAACGATTTATGTGCATTTTTATTCCATTTTGACTTAACAAATTTGACAATTTTTGACTTAACGTGTAAATTTTGACAATTTTTGACAAGTCAAAAAAATAATCGCCCTATAGTCATGACACTTATAGACTAAATCACTAAACCATGAAAATTGATGATACACAAAAACAAATGGTTATTGTCCATAAGGCGTCGTGGACAAGACGTTTCAAGATGCCTTTAATGAGTTTACTAGAATTAAAGCGTTACACAAAAACATATATAGGTTTCTATAGGGCCTACAACTTGAAAAACACTTTATTACACTTAACCAGAATGTACAAGAGGGAGATCCTGAGGAATGTGCTAACACATGTGATTTTTACTGACTTAAGTCTTTCTTAATACCGTAAATCCAAGGCAAATCACACTCGTCTTTCGCATAAAAAGAAATGAACTCTTTTTAATGCTAATAAAAGAAGAAGAAAAGTTAATGACAGTGGTTTATTCTGAAAAATATTTCGCAAATAAAATTAAAAAAACGAAACAAATAGCAAGTTAACATTTTTAGCTTAATTGATTGACTTACTTCGCAATTGTATTATGCACTTAGGATTAGGTCATTTGCGTAATCTACATAAGCACGAAAATGTTCTAAATTAAGTTAAACTGTTGACTTAAGTAATTACAACAGTTGGTTTAAGCCTCAAAAGAAAAACCGAATCCATTTTTTTATATTGTATTGCAACTTCGCATGCTTTGTATTTTCGTAAAAGCCTATTATCGCACGTCATTCTACCTTTAAGCTATACCTTAGATACAAAAAGCTTCCTACTTTTAACTTAAAAATAGAAAACCCTTGGATCAAAATAATGAAACTTATTTTAGTTTATCACAAGGCAGTTAATAAGAAGTAAATAAAAAGTTTTATGAGAAATAAATGTGTATTTTAGATTTTAATTAACAACCGCCTCGGATATTTTAACCTACCTAGTTTTCCAAAAATAAATACTATTAAGCGTAAATATTTAAGGAATGTTAAAATATACAGCGTGAATTTATATACCGCTAGGTGACATTGAAGAGTAAACTAGGCTAATTTGTCTCGGTCTTTTTGCTCTAAAGGTTGCCTTTTAATGTGTTAATGGTTTATATTGATTATTTTTTTAATGTTGTTATTGGAGTACATGCCTAAACTTGAGCGCCGCAGTCGTAGTCGGACTCGAGACTCGACAGAGTCGATTTATTTCTCTAAAGTCGGACCTAGGACTCGGCACTCGAGTGAAACTGCCCGCTCCTCCACTGCGACGTGTGCATGCACAGTACCTAAATAGAAAACGATAAGACCGCAAACTTGGCCAAGTATTTTCTAACCACGTATTGTGTGTGGACGAGTTATATAACAGCTTTATAAAATGCTCGATTTTTTTTGTATACAATCTTTTTTTAAATCCCGGTAACCACACACCAGATTTATAAAGTTGTATCACAGAGGCTTCATCCAAAGTGATGCATTTAACTCTTACAATGACATTACATTTCGTGAAAGATTTCCTTCCTGGCGATTTAACTATAGGCGTTGCCTCGTGCATTGTCCTGCTGCAAACTTTTCAAAAATGTGGGGGCTTCGCTTAACGTCTAACCCATAAAAGAATCATTATATAGTTGACGTATACCCACAAGGCTTAGTATAGTTTAAATCAAAATTGACAGATTGTCAATCAACACGGCAAAGAATTGTGAAATTTTAGTTTCGCGGTCGATGCGCTAAAAATGGTGTTTTGCGTTTGAACGATAGCTTTACTTTTTAAGGATAGTAGTAGCTTTGTTATAATAATTTTTATTACGTATTTAAATTGGCATTTCTATGCAATAATGTACTATTCTCCCTAATGAAACATAGCGGAGAATAGCCACTCTGGCGGATGAGTCTATTGAGTCATGCAGGGTCATCCTAATGTTTTTCATTTAAAAGCGACGCATAGGGTGAACCGGGTTCCGCCAAAAATCCAGATTTCCCGGAAGCCGGTCTGGTATAATGCGACTTGTTTGCGAGAGATATGAAACTATAGCCAAAGGTTGGCATTTTGTCCAACCACCTCTGTTGTATGTTTTACCGCCATCGCAAGTCAAGCGCGGGCGTACCATTTAGTATTCAGATGATCCGCGGCAACAATCAATGTTGTCGGTCGATTGAGCTTTGTCGCGCGTCTAGACGGAAACTAAGTTGGTTGCCTTGAGTGTTCGCACAACCGGCGAAATCAGCATGTTTTTTTATTTTGCTGCAAACACGAACAAAAGGGGTTGATTCTCGTGTTGTGAGGGCGTTTTGTTAAATTCGTGACATAAAAGATTTTTTGTAGAAGATCCAGGAAATTGTTCAAGAAAATATCAGCAACTTTTTAAACAAAATCTATAATACCCTGCATTAAAACCGTTTATTCTGACCAATCACAAGACATTTTTTACTTAGTTTTAAATAAATGTTTACGGTGCTTCTCAATTTTTTTCCTTCCGACGCTTTGTTGAACCTGCAAAGCACCCAGCGAAAGGATGTTTACAAATGTTATAAATTTGCTTGTTTGTAACAGAAAATCAAAATCATTTAGTTTTTGTTTCATAATAGTGATTCACATGTCAATGGATTATATTATCGGCAAGCATTTGATTACCGAACCTAAGATCAGATGCCAAAGAAAGTCTGCAGTTGGGGAATTAATGCGACGCACTAGGTAGGGCACCGCGACGCATAGTTTGAGAATATTTATGGTTCTACAGTTAACTTATATTGGTTAGTCAAAAATATTTCTTCAAGCTTACTGCAAAATATTTGGGCGTCCAGCCCAGTTATAATTGTCATGTATTCAGGGAACCAACTCTTTAAAAGTCACTGCGTTAGCCTATAGCTAAACTAACACTAAGAAGGTTTACGTATATCAAGGCACGATTGCAGCCTTTTGGGCGCAGGCCGGTTGCAACTTACTGTCGAAATGTCAATTCAACATAGAGGAATTTTATTTGCTGCCGTTACAGACACGTTTGCCACGCTTCACCATATCACGTTGCGTAATCTGCTTTAGTGGGCGAATGACACACGACTTCATTTTTGTTAGTTTGAAAGAAAATAAATGCCGACACCAAAAGATGCCACAACCGATACAAAAAAAAACAGCGTGAAACAAACTATTTCAATGGGTCTATGTATTTTCCAAATGAGTCGAAACTTTCATTGAATATTTTCCGCTTCGATTACTTCTAAAGGGTTTTCGGATTCGGTAAAACGATATCATGGACAAAACCCCAGAAGAGTTAAAAAAAAAACAGAATAACTTTTAGAGTCTCAAACAAATTTGAAGTATTAATTTTATGAAAATGTAGGAGGGTAATTGGGTTTGGCATTTATGTTCAAAATTTGTTTCACATCTAGAATTTTAGTAAATTTTCTGCCTTCTATATTGCATTAGGAGTTCAATGTAACCACCTATAATTGCCCACATCTCACCAACCCCAAATGCATTTCTCTCTACATTGTAAAGTCCACAAGATATCACTGTTATACCAAAGCGACGCAGCCTAGAGAAGTGGAAAATATCTTCCTCGAGTTTTAAAAATAGCGCGGAAAGTCGTGCTTCTACCTGCGCTATAGGCGTCGCGTCGGTATTACCTAACCGTTTCAAAACTGTACTTTTGCCGCACGCGCCAGACCGCCAGCGACCTGCAGAGAATGCACTCTTCCAAGAAGCGAGACTGAAATTGGTAGCGGCGCGGCCGAAATTGTTGATGCCCGGAGATGTAATCCCCAGAGCTGCTTACATTAAAAGTGCTGCCTGGCAGGTCGAAACAAAGTTAAGCGACGCCCACGCGCTAGGCGAACAATAACAAACAGTTTTCCGCGCGGCTGATGTTTACGTCGGAGCGCTCGGCGATCTAAGGTGCGGCGACCACAGCAATTCCCTAATCTCTGTTTGATTTAACCACGCGAAACTGACTAGCCCTTGAAAACTGTTCGCTTGACCTTTAGCTCGAAGCCACAATGCCGGCAAATGCTTTCGAGGTAATGTTGTTTACGTTCGCGAGTGCATAATCTTCCGGGAGCAGCTTAGGCGACAGGAAGAAGAATTGTTTACGCAATTTAAGGTGTGGCCACTTGCACATTTGCGCTTCCTCGTTTACGGTCCAAAACATAAAAAAAACTTTGAAAGTAAAACATTGAAATATCTTTCATGCAAATAATATATTTTTTCTTTTGGCATATATTGTGACGACTATAGTCGCACTTGGTACCTGCTGTAATTAATAGAACTATATATTTTAATAAAAAGTATAAAAAATTGTATATTTTAATAAAAAGTATTAAACTTATACAGATTTAAACAATGTTTACCATTGCAAGCACAACAGCTTTGATCAAAATTACATAAATGACAAACAGCGGGACAGACGAGTAAAGTCGTTGCTTGTTATTTAAACAAGCCGAGTAAAAAAAACAAAGCTCTCTCGTTTTTTCGTAGATCTCGTTAAACAAAACTCTAACAAACAAACACAACTTCCATTGCTTAGCGAATAACAGGCGACCCATCCCCACACCTGCTATGGAAACAGCCATTGCATACGTTGACTCGACCCACGGGCATTGACGCGCCACGGCAAAGTTTTAGCTTTGCTTGTTTGTGTGTTTGTTTGCTTTGCGCTGCGCAGTCAAGTGCAAACAAACAAAAGCGCCGGCAAAATCCTCGCCGAACGCCATCGGCCTTTCTCGACAGATTTGCATTCAAAAATTTCAGCAACCTGATGAGGTGCTGATGGCGCAAACGATTTGCTCAACAGACATCTCGATTCTCGACTCACTCCGGCCTGAACCTATGTCACGTAATGCAGCAACGAAGAGACAGCATTACGTCAGTTAGCCCTCGGCGCCGGAGCCGAAAGCGATCGCCGAACGCACCAACACCTGAGGTGCCTGGTGGCGTCGGTCGAAAGCCTTTCGGGCGGTTTTGCCAAAAAGACAAACTGAAATTTTGTGCGCCCGGTACGCCACTTCAGGGAATTCCGGAAAGCCTTAAATGGAACTTGCGTTCTCGATTGACCGGTTTGCATTGCGATATCATTTATTACTGACAGACCTGCGATGGCTTTCAAAACAAGAGCCGCCTTATCTACTGACCACTATCAACACCTAAAAGCGTAAACGGGAAAGAACCTTTTGGACAATTGGCCTGATGTGAAGCAATTGCGGAAGCATATACCATGCAGCAAGGGCCAATTGGGACTTATTGGCAGATTTTACGTTACAAAATGGCATTCCTTGCCAAGCATCGATTACCCTTACAACGTATTCGCCTTTCAAATGTATATCATCGATGTAAAGTACTAGACCAGGGGTTCCCAATCGGATGGTCGCGACCCCCAAGCAGTGTTGTAATGACTTAAGTCATTGACTTGACTTAAGTGCACTTACGTCACTGTTTTTAAATGACTTGACTTGACTTAAGTCTTTTGATCCGAATAACTTGACTTAAGTATTTTGGACAAATGATTTTACTTGGACTTAAGTCATTTTGTCAAATATCTTGGGATTAAATTAACTGTTTTTCATTAAAATTTACCGCATCTAACGTTTTGCACAGTAAACAATTTTATTGCTGTTTATTGTGTTTGTGTTATATTTCAGTTAAATTGTTGCCCATAATCGGCAAGTTTACCAATTTTAATAATTTAACAGTTTACTTTTATGTTAGTGACATGACTTGAAATTTTCGACCTCATAATGACTTGACTTGGACTACCGTACCGATTACTTGGACTGGGACTGGACTTGTTATTTTTGCTACTATTGACTTGACTTGGATTTAAGTTATTTTTCAAATGACTTGTGACTTAAACTGAAGTCATTTCAAAATGACTTGTGTACAACACTGTCCCCAAGCGCAAGGGGTTATCTGGGGGGTCATTATGTACTATTTGATAAAAGGAAACTAACAACTAAAACTATTCGAAAAAAATGGCAGTGAGATAGAGCGGAAGGATGCGCCAGTCTAATATGTTTATGAAAAATTTGTGTGTTTTATTTTTAACTATATTAGCAATTGTGTTTATGATGTCACCATTGCGTTTGTTTACAATTAACAGCCGAAGCTCAGCTTCAGTCAAAATAGTATTTTTGAGAGAAAGAGAAGTGTTGGAAATTTTACGAAATTCCTAAAAAATTAACTTAGCAATTAACAGATAATAATGTCTCTTGGGTTTCGACCACCCTGATTCAAAGTAAGCGCTATCGACCCCCTACCCCGCCATGGTTTTCGCCCCCATTGTTTCTCTTCCACCCCCTAAGGGGCGATAGCGCCCACAACCACTGGACTAAATACTTCATCACAATTAGAGAAACTCCTTAAAGCCAATGCGCAAGCGGCATTCAATCGAATGTAATTGTGTAAAATGTAAATTACCACTTTTATATGTATGACTGTAAAAATCTAATTTTTTGTATTCGTAAAGTAAAGTTCTCATATTATATTTTTGCCTTTATTAATATACAGCTTGCAATAAGAACGTATTATATAACTTGAAATGCAATTTTAACCCATAAGAGTGGTTCTTATCGCTTTCTAAAAATAATTAATATAATCAAGTAGAAGTTTTTACGTGCTAATAAAGTCCAGCGGCCGTTACTTAAATACAGAGCATACACAACGCCTGTACTTTAGATAACTGAGGGAAAATATGAAACTTACCCCCTTTCCTGCCTAAAAGTTTGTTAGCTTTCACATCTTACATGTGCAAACATGGGCGTTCACGTTTTTTCTTTTTACACATCTTACATGTGCAAATATGGGCGTTCACGTTAAATTTTAAGTTGTTGTTGTTGTGCTACTAACGGTTGGAGTTTAACTATAGTGTTTAACTAAATCTATAGATTTTAAATTGTGATGGTGGTCGTCATGGACGTCTACAAGGTGCCAAGACTGACAAGCAACGCCTAGGAAGTTTTCTGTATCTAAAAAGAACATTGAGTCGGTGGCGCAAATGAAGTTTATCAATTTTCAATAAATGATTTAATAACCCGACAAGTCACTTACGGCGATCATCGAAAACTATTTAGACGTTAGAAGCCTCACCTTTCATAAACATCACTTTTCAATAAAAGCTTACGTTTTTCACGGAATGTGATGAATGCGTCACGCGACCCGAGTTCTTCGTTAACAAAGACGGTTAAAAATCACGGATAGAGTAAACGTTCGTCACCTTAATATATTTCGTAAATGTAAATGAGGCAATAGGATTAAAACGGACAAAAGCGAGAATAGAACACGTTTCCAACTGAGACGCACACGTTTTTGTTCGCTCGACTCGAAACAAATGCCGTCGTGTCGGTCTGCAAATCCCGACTTTGTGCAGCAATCTCTTAACCATAAACAAACGTGTGGATGTATGCACAGTTTGTACACACGTATCATTGCGCTCACCATCGCTGGACCGCACTCAGCTGGCTCTCGGCAATGTTTTAAAATGCAAAACAGTCCACGACGAGTTGTTACATAGCGCTGGGAAGTTAAACCTGAGTTTTGACAACCAAAGCATTGCTCACCGCTGCCTTAACACGCAATGTAGGCACAATGTTGCTATCCTGGTGGCGATGTCAGAGCACGACATATGACACACCTGCAACACGGTTGAAAATTTAACAACACAGATATCGGAAAATACGCATATTCAGCAAATTGTCTTAATAAAAAAAGATGAAAATCAGTCGGTAGTACGACAGTTCCGGTATGACCGGAGGTCGTGAGTTCGAACCTCGCCGCAGGCTACTTGTTTTTCTGGCTCTACAATCTTGATCAGACTGATTAATTTCAGTCAGCCTTTCAAAAGGCATCGTGTGTATATAGTCTAAATTAAGATGTTTGCGCTTTCCTTAAAATGTGTGCGCTTTTTGACAGTATATCCCTAACGATCGCCACTGTTACAACTGATACTCCAAAAGGGTTAAAATTCAAATAATTTGCGACGGTAAATACTAGGATAACAACCCGGGATCTATAGGACGATTCTTCCAGCTTTCCTTGCCTTATTGGTATAACAAAGTTTTAATGTAAATCATCGTGGTGTCAGGAGGATTAAGGATGTCAGGTCCTAGATTTTGATGGTTACCATGTTTTTGTACCATCTAAATTGTATTAGGGGCATTCGGTATTTTAATGGGGTAATCCTTAGTACCAGGGACACCCTTCGTTGCTGTTTAGTTAAGCTTTGGTTGCACTTACAATACCTTTAAAATCCTGCATTAAAATAGAATAATCTTTCCGACATAGGAAATATGGAACTGAAAAGTAATCCGGAACTGTTCGGCCTTCCGGTAAAATGATTTTTGCAGGTCGCAGTAGGCTACGGCTCTCTTTAAAGTTATCAGTTGCCTTTTTGTGTACGACATCGTACGATAACCTTGGCCGAACTAAGGTTACTTGTTTTAGAGGACAGCTGTTACGTCGTACCTTTAAGACGTCATCCCTGATTTTTTTGCGTTGCGATCCGAAAATCATTCTGGTTTCACCCCTGGTCGAAATATATTCAAGGGTTTAAATATATTCAAAATTGGTTTATTTTGTTTAAATCGGTCAAACCATAATTTTATAAAGAGGCGTAAAGTATAGGACACCCAAAATAGAGTCGACAAAAGCGCGTTTTTGGTCAGGTTGGCATATATGCTATTTTAGAAGTGTGCGTGTAACCTACAGAAAATAAAGATAAAAATCGAGTTTACCATTATGTTTTGTAGGAAAGGGTAGTTTTGGAAAAGTTTAATGCGAACAATAGAACTTACTGTACGTTTGATCGGCGTTTTTTGGGAACGCCGTTCCGGGGCGGTTTCGGGGCTTTCGATATCAAAGTATTAAAGCTATGTTTTCTTGCGGCCTTGAAAGGCGAGGAAATAACATTTTCTTCCGGTAACTAGATTTCCTTTTCTCATTTATTGGCGGCGGTTCCACAACCTGAGGGCGAAACGTCGTAAATATATCCACATTTCGGCTTCCAGACGTTCAAAATAAACGGCGGTGGTAAAGTTGCACAACACGCTTCGGGGGCTTGGTCGATTGTTTGGCATCACATGACCGGCATTTAGCCACCGTGTTATCTGCCTGAATTACAGTACGTTTTGTTTTGAGCTTTTCGTAGAGAAAAATCGTGAGACAATACGTTACAGCAATAACAATAGGGTCGCGAATTTCTCCAACCAGTTAATATCGAAAAACGAGCAGAGAACAGTTAATTCGAATACACCTATTTACATGCTTGGATTACCTATTTCAAAAGTTTTATAATTGTTATCTTATCACAAAAATCTTACCATTACCAAAGATAATTCGAAGTAAAAACGTAACAATCGCATGCGTCAACGTGTTTAGTAATTATATTGAATTAATACAAAGAGTCATTACAGTTAAATATTTAAATCCTCCCTAAATTACTTAGTGCTCCTACAATAAACTACCACTAAATAGTGCGCCGCACACCGCCGTTTTATTGCAGTTATGAACTTTTATAATCACTCATTTTAAGATGATTTTTTTTTTCTTAGTATTTTGTCATACATGTAAAACACAAAAACGCATTTGAAGTACCTATTAAGTAATGTCAACGTATATTAAACGCGACATTTAAGACTATAGCGAATGTAACGTACGTACATCTGCATGTGAAAAGTCTTTATGACGTTATAGCACCACTCCGCAGTTTTACTGTTTGGCGCAATAGGCTTTTACCTGATGTTACGCATGTCGAATATATACCTTGTCGCTGTCCGCGTTGTCATCTAATTGTGAATACACTGTGCTGCTATATGCACATGTAAAACCGTGGTGTTTTATCCTATTGTGAGGTACGTGGCCCGTGGTTCGCCAACCGTTTTGTTTGTTGTTATGTTGGTAAATACCTCGTCACATTACAGATAGGGTCAGTATTTTTACAATGTATGCGTGGGTGACTAATCGGCTTATATGG
Organism: Ascidiella aspersa; assembly: GCF_963924565.1. Classification (NCBI taxonomy): domain Eukaryota; kingdom Metazoa; phylum Chordata; class Ascidiacea; order Phlebobranchia; family Ascidiidae; genus Ascidiella; species Ascidiella aspersa. The sequence goes on from NC_139452.1 coordinate 12,182,520, forward strand.
CATCTAGAATATACCGTCCATGTCTTTGTTTGTAAGGGGCTATTGACATATTTATTGCAAGAGTCTATTCTACATTCCTGTGTGCATGTGTCAGGTAGGTGAGTTGACTGGTCCCAATTAAATAAAAAAGGAATTTCAAATGGTGGCAATACAGATTTATTTGCCAGTTATTGAAAAACAAACACATTACTGTACATTTAAATAAAACAACGCAGAGATAAAAATCTCATAAAAGCTGTAAGAAGCATTTAAGTTTTTTACGCTGCGCCAACGTATCTAGCGTGGACGTTGTTTAACACTATTTAACTAACGATTTTAGCATTGTATTGTATATTTGGAGTACTATACATTTTCGTTTGGAAGACGAAGTTACTTCAATCTTCATTAATATTTATTCATGCTCACTATGTTTTACAACAGCCGCAAGGTGTCGCTACCACTCAAGACAGTTCTTTTTTTGACGAAATTATTAAAAATCAAGAAGAAACACATTCTGTCTGCCTATCCGTTGGATCAAGGTGATATGTCTCCAATGTTTCTTATTTTATATTTTAGTTATAACAACATGGTGCATTAACATTGTCCCTGTAAAGCTCATTTTCATAGCAACATAGGCTATAATAACAGTTCAAAGTCATTACTTCGAAACCAAATAATATGTATCCAAGTTTTTATTTTCGTATTGGAATTTGTTTTGTCAGTGACACTTGGATATATATTTATAGTAGAGCATTATGTGTGTGATGAATAGGAGTTACGTATGTATTTTGGGAAATATAACGCGGATGCAAAAAATGTGAGAGGAGTGTAACGTTGGTTAACTTACAAGAGCTGATATATTCTTCAAAGAGAAATATAAGAGGTGGTGATGATGCAACTAGAGGGCCATCTGTTGCCATTTGAGGTTTCATGGCACAATTATAGACCACGTGCTTACATACCAAAAAAACATTCAAGTCTTGTCTGATCTTATTAAGGCACTGGGTCTCGTTCTGTAATATATTCCCCAATGACTGAAAAAATAATCATTTTAAGATTGCAATTCCCACAGATCACAGCGTTTAGCAAATCTGTAATGTTGAACTGTATATTTCTGCTAAAGCCATTTAAAAGTTGTTTAGCAGACATTCCTGATTCGCTCCACAGAACTTCTGTTTCATGGCACGGTTTGATTCCGCTTGACGCGACACATGAGTTTCGCGTCACGTGGTTATTTGTAATGTTCTGCGTGCAATCAACACGCCGCAAAGAAACGCGGCGAAAGACAAGTCATTTGTAAAAAAAAGTTAAGTACAAATAAAGTTTTAGCAAATAAAAACAAGTCCTTGTACAAATCACCAATTTGCCCAAGTCATCAATTTCCCAAGTCGCTGTTAGAGCAAGTCAATTCCAAGTCAAGTTATTGACATAAAATCTAACGTTAGACTATTAAACTGGCAAAGCTCGTCCGTGTATGAGTAATATCTCAACTTAAAATAACAACCACAATATACAGCAAGAACAAGGTTGAAAAAAAAAATTAGGATAATGTTTAACGAAAACACTTGAGTTCAACCCTCGTTATTTCACACAATGACTCAAGTCCAAGTCAAGATATTTGTCCAAAAGACTAACAAGTCGCGCGATTTTGCCTAAAAGACCTAGGCCTTGGTCAAGTCAAGTCATTTGAAAAAGTTGACTTAAGTCATTGGGACACTACTTTTTTATGTGCTTTCAAAACACACAGCAGAAATCGAACCTCCAACACTGGTGTGACTGTTTAGGCTACCTGGTAATGTTGCCAACTTCGAAAGGCGATCAAAATGCGCAAAATCATGATGTGAAGGGGCTGGTAAACAACTAAATTAATGTGTGAAGAAACCAGTTCGAACGAAGTCGCTCGCTTGACTGACAGTCAAAAAAGGCCAGGAGGTGCGCATTGAGGCGACAATCGCTCAACCGTAACAGCGGCTGTATCGGGGCAAAACCTTTTACTCATGTTTACAATTGCGTGGACGTCAAACAGTCAACATACCTTGATCGTTTTAAAACCAGCTCGGAAAGACCCCGCGTTTTTGGTCGTAAAGTTGTTTGATGATTCCCCAGTATTTGCCGTTATTTAAAAACACGCCTGGGGTCTAATACGACTGCGAAATCAAGTTTTAGTTTGGTGGGGTTGTTTTGTGTCATGACACCAACAGCATAACGGAGGCCCGAACTGGTCATGTCCTTTACCAATGGTGCAGCTTGGTTGCTTTTGTCCACAGAGGCCAAAGCCAAGTTACCCATTGCCATTTATCATAACTGATTGTATAATTTAATATGGAATATTTGTTTTGTTTATTGGGCTGCTTCTTCTCAAATTCGTAGAAATGAATATCTTGTGAATGATGTTGGTCACTGCTACGTTATTTCTGTTGTCAAAATCTAATCGTCTACAACTCTACAGTTTCATGTTAGAATTACTGATGAGTTTGACGTGCGCCTAACGTTTTTTTTACCATAAAAGCAATCTCGGATTAAAATTTCTTGTGCGTTTCGACCCTTTAGATTTGCAATCGAACAGTTTCACATGCTTACGCAACCGCGGGACAGATACTTAGAGAACCTTTGTGATACAACCACTCGTTGGGTTGGTAATCATAATAGGCAAGCCTGTTTTACAATCAAGTTTGCCACCGTTCAAAACAAAATGTGCATAAAACTTCACATTATTACAAATGATATTTCCCGAGGTGTTTTTTTATTGCGCATTACACACCTATCGCAATAAACACGCCACAAGGTTTAATCGGTAAACGTATGGAGCGTTCGCCTGAGCGATTGTGTGTCGCCAAATTCAACAAAAGAAGGAACGCAATTGTCTGCCGGTTTCGCTTGGAGTTTCGCATCTCCTTTTAGGCACAGCCCGTGGCAACACAATCAAAATGAAGCGGTAGCCACGCCTCCTACAACCTTGAGGGTATGGAACCATAGCCTTGTTGTCGGGTACAATTCTCTCAGACTTTTAGCACAACGCAAACTTTGCTAAGTTGGTAATTCCAAATTGTGTAAGCGTGTTGAACTACTGGTTCAATGCATTTAAGACACGCAACAAAATACGTCAAACGACGGACGAATGTCATTCACTTGGTTTATGCGGTCGAAAACGAAAGATTAAACCAAAGTTAACTGCAGTTACTAAACAACTCATCGGCTTAGGCAACGTCATGTATGGCCTTGAAAACTATTTCTAAAACAGGTGCCGTTGTACAACACAATACGCAGTGCGGAAAAGAAGCAAGGCGTCATTTACTAGCGTAACCATTCCCAGAGCCTGTGGTTAATAGCTCGGTATCCGTGGCCATCCAGTCTCAGATTCAGGGAAGTACGAAAATAGATCCCGCGTTAATTGGGCGTCAAGGAATCCCGCTGTAGGCGCACAGGCGGTATTTTGCCGAATTCTCGTCGACAAACTAAACACACCATTCTTAATCGAAACACCCACACTCCCTAAAGTCGCACGGACCTAATGGCTCAATTAGCCGGTCTCTGTACCATTCAAGGACCGGCTCGACATTGTTCAACGGCGTATGGCCCGGCGCTAACGACCTGTCTAATCCCTTACGATGAATGTGTAATTGCGGCCAAGCGTTTAAATTATTAGCCCACGGTTAAAGCTGTTCTGCTAAACTGGTGGGATAATAGTAAACCGACCCGGGTCATGAACTTGACAACCAATCGCCCGGGGCTATATCATTTCGTCATTTAATTGGTGTAAATTACTAAACGTGACAACAGAAGTTCTGTTGCCAAACCGAGGAGCGAAATTTTCGCCAAGCGAATATGGTAATTTTTCTGTGAGGTGAACACGAATTGTAGCGCGTCTTGCAAGGTAGCCGTAAGATAATTCCTGGAAATGCAAAGGCGAAAGCCGAACGTGTATGATTATACTTTCCATTTTGGGAACATTTGCATGATTCTATAAGGGATTGGGACGATTGGTCGGTGTTTACGTCGGAATCCTTTGCTTTTGCAATTTTTGCAAACAGAAGAAGTTTTTTTTTAGAGGTTGTACCGGGTTAATTCGTCTCATTCTTTCAAAAATATGTCCACACTACGAACATCCACATTTTTTTACAGTATTCCAATGTCCAAACCTCTATATTTTAGGCAAAACTACGGCTGATTTGATCAAAACAAGGAGATTCATTTACACACGCAAAGGTAGTGCAAAAATATCGTACATGTCCCTTTATTAGATAACAATAGATCTTAATAACTTGCTAAACCAGCGCCTAAATTTGGTAGTGTTCTACAAATAAATAAAGTACGTGCCTAAATTGATTGACTAATTTTGAGCTCATCACAGTTACAGAAAATTTTGAGCTCATCGCCTACTTACAGAAAGTCTTTAAAATAATTCGCGGAGAAAAAGCTTTCAGCAAGTTAGGCTGATTACGTTCTTGTCGAAAGATGCACGTGTGTACAACCGCGATCCAGCCCACCTTCTATAAAGCAAACACAGTGTACATCTTTAGTGTTGCTATGAAGGTCAAGCAATTCTTTAAAATCGGTAAAAAATGAAAGTCTTTTTCAACCAAAAATGATGTGTATCAACAAAATTAGAATGCAATAGCTTTGAAGAAGGACTTATTCCAAAACTGTGCCACACTGATACGCCTCAAACGATTACGATTTTCAAGTGTGATGAGTAACTTTTTATAATTTGGGAAAATAAACGATAAGGTTGGCTTTTGAGATCGAAATAATCACTACGTATATGGTTAACTAATAACATGGTGACACTTACCAATTGTTTTGTCTTGCGGTAAACTCTTATTTAAGTTATGCTTGTAGTTGGTTGTTATGCAATGATCGATTTTTTTCTATAAATTATAAACAAGTTAAAAAATTCGAGAAACACAGCGGTAGACCTCGCATTGATGTAACCCTCTTTGGCGACACATCAGCAACATCAGGCAAAGCGCAAGTCATGTTAAAAAAGATTCGCTTTACTACTACAGCTAGTGCCAATCATGAGTTGCTGGCGTTGGCTCAAGCGCGATATGAAATCCCAGCGGCAGATCACGAATAACTGGCGAACACCAAAATATCCCAAACTGCAATTAGTGCTTCCAGACGCATTACACGCTTCGTGACGCCAGCGACACCCTTCGGGAATCGACATCGATCAGGCCAGAAAATTCGGAAGTGACGTAACGGGCCTGGAGCGGAGGCTGCACTTCCCCAACAAGGGTGACGTCATCGCGCGCCCGCTGTCAGTCATGGGGCCTCGGTGTCGCGCGAGACCTTGATTTTGAGCAGGTGAAAAGGATAATGTCGGAACATTTAGTTGAAATGCAAGCTCTTAATGGTGTGATAACGTGCTGGACATCATCAAGCATTCAAAGAGCCTAATGCCTGTCTGATTTTAAAGAAGTATCCTAAAACGTGCATTAAGGGTTACATATCCCAAAAGTATTTTTACTCGTAGTTGGAGAACACTGACGTCGATTAAAATAACAAAGTTTATTTTAGTTTTTCCAAATTAAAATAGAATAAGATCGTTTTGACTTTTGTCAAATTGATTAGAATTAGAATTACCAAATTCCTAAACAATCAAATTTAACTAGAATTTAAACTAGAATTAAACTTAATTACTCACAATCAATTTAGTTAAAATCGCAAATTAACAGTATGTTGGCTCGGAGTAAGCGAACACTGACATCGATTAAAATACCAAAGTTTCAGATTTTTAAACATTTTCAACCGCCTCAAGTATCGATGTTGCAATTGCAGGCGAATTTTCGACTGGCATAGAGTCCAACGTGTGTTTCTTCTAAAAGCAAACGCAAATCTTATCAAACGGTTCGCAAACAGCTGAACAAACATTTCGATGTTGACCATAGATGCCAAATTCATTGCTAACACAACAAACTATTGTCGCGTAAAAACGACAGCCAGCCCTGGCGCAAGTTAAAGGCAAGCAGAGATTGTAAGCAAAGCGCGTAGATCATTTCCTACGAAATGTTTGTTTTGTAGTGCAGAGTGATACAGCCAAACTTATTATAATTGAAATATAATTAAACAAGGAAAAAATAAAAAGTTTTTCACCTCAATTTAACCAACAAAGATTCGTTATAATTTTGTTAATTCTTTTCCGAAAATAGACTACTATTTTAAAATTATTCTTAAAGCGTTGATGTCAGTAAAATATGTAGTTGGTTGCGCTACACCAAAGCGTAATGGTGCAATCAAACTTTAGATGCTTTTCTCCTTTAGCGGCGCGTCGTCCATGTAAGATACATAGAAAAACAGAAGGCAGAGTGTTTTTTGAGAACTTTTATTTCATCATTCCTACAAAATGTACAGCAGAGCGGGCAACCGAAAAAAGGGAACTTACACGTCACACGGTTATGCTACATGTCACACTGGTCATTTTACAAAAATAACAGGGCGGAACTGGCAGAGTTTTCGTTCCGTGGAACTTTAAGAAGTTACATCGTAAAGCGGGCGTATACCCCAAATTGCGCAAAAAATACAGCCGTATATTGACTCCATGTATTCATCAGATACGTGTCGACGCGCAGCTAATGCGGCGATATCGCTACAAACTGAATCACAGCACACTCGAGCTAAACAGCTTGCACCAAAGTATATACAAAAGGTGTCGCGAACTTGTACGCAAATAGGCCCTTCCTGTGTGGCCAAACGGGCCAATACACTAAACACTATAGCAAGAGGTGCGACGCACAAGAAAAATAACGTCGCACAGTCAACGGCGACAAAGCAGAACTCTACAGAGCGCGGAACAATAACAAGGGCGAACGAACAATGGGCAAAGGCGAAACAAAAAAACGCAAGGCAGACGTAAGCCATTGTTTAAAATCTATGAGGGAGCGGTTTGGTTCAGGAATGGGAGTCTGTGTACGAAAACGACAAAAGCGCGCCAGACAGGTCGCGGGATATAGTAAACAGGTGACATTCCATCTGAACCCTGGAAAAAAATTATAGCAAAATGTTCTGTTTGGTGCACAAGTGACTGTAACTGGCGTCTGAACTTGGAAGGATTTATCTTGCCGATTAACAAAATTGGTGATTTTGTCTTTTTTTAACACCAATACCGACAACAACGCCACAATGGTGGTCATATTAAAATTAGGAGTACATTTTGTTATTTCTGATGACAGCAATTAAAGCGATAACAACACAATACACATACGCACAAAAAATGACAGGAACGTTACGACAACAGGAAATGCTGTACAGGAGACAGGGGCGAACAAAAAGTGGGCGAGGCCTCGAGAATAAGGCAACCAGATTAAAGGAAACGGTCCCGCTTCTGGTACCGCGGAAAAGCGCCCCCGGCCCCCCTTGGCCGCCGTTTGGGCGGTCAGGGAAGCTTTGAATGGGGGTCGCGCCGCGGTGCCGCGGGGCCATTTCATTCTTCATAGAAGATCACAAGAAAATCGAGGTACCCTGTGTCACGCTGCGCCAAGATGCGGAATAAATAATTCGCGAACGAAAAACGTGGCGGTTTTTTTTGGACGGCCCGCGCTTGTTATTTTTGTATCGGACATTTTCAGGCGACGGGCCGGTGCGAGTGAGCTTGTTTCGGGGACAGGGTGACACTGGGTAGCCTCAATTATAGTAAATTCTGTACGACAGAAATTCATTCCAAGTAGTTGATTCGGGCGAGTCCCGAAGCGGCGTTGAAGCGCATCTGCTGCTGCTGCTGCTGCTGCTGCTGCTGCTGCTGCTGCTGCTGCTGCTGCTGCTGCTGCTGCTGCTGTTGTTGACCAACGGCGGGGTGCAGGGGCGGCAGGTTGAGGTTAAGTTTGCCGCTTCCGTTACCACCGCTGTTGTTGCTGTTGTTGCTGCTGCTGCAGACGTTTGGATGCATGTAGCGCCGACCCACGCGCAGACGTTCGCAGATCTGCAAAGATACGATGAGACGCGTGGTAAACACGACCAACGAGCACTTAATATAGCCGTCCAGCTTTTAAGTTTGCGCCCTGGTTGCAGGAGTCTATTATTAAAGTATTGGTTGCGCGAGACAAACATCGGACTGTAACTTCAGGCGAATGGAAAATTTAGGCGACGGGGTGTGTGTAAATGACGTGTTACATTAAAAGTATGTCGGGCTCTCAAAAATGTTAAAAAAAAACAGTATTATGCTTTAGATGTGTTATTGGTCATTCACCCTAAAGAAGGCGATTTGAATAGGTTGCCAAAATGTTGGTTAACAATTACAATTACCAGACGAGCTGTTTTGATTATAATTACTGAGAATATTATATTATAAAAACACGCATACGGGCGACACTGTGTAATTTCCACGAGAAACTTTTTAGTTTTACTTTGCTTACCTGCGCGTTAGTGGTGGAGAGCAGTTGGAAGGGAAACTGGTTCTGGTGGTTCTTGGCGGAAGGGTCAGCGTCGTTGTCCAGGAGCAGGTTAATGATCGCGCTCTGCGCCTCAGCCAACTGAACGTTGTTGGCCACTTGCAGTTCTGGGCGTAAAAACATTGACTTGTTAAAAATGGCATTTCTAAATGCTGGTGGGTTCTGCCGCTTTAGATTAAAATGCCATAGTCTGAACACATCAAATAGAATTGGACTCTCGTTTTTGTCCTACTTCGCCGAAAAAGGTACTCAATTATTTTTCCAATCATTTAAAATGGCAAAGGGCGTGGACTAAATATTTGATTCAATTGTTTAATTTTTAAACAACAGTTTTTGCAAAAACATCCTGGTCAGGAGCGGCCAAATTTTTTGCACTATATTCCCAAATTATGTAAGTGATAGATAATCGAAAAAATATAAATAAACCATTTAACGACACAAGTCCTGGCGTTTCGGGGGCGCCACAAATAGTCGTGCTCAATTTCGACCCGCCAGCTCACTTTAGCAATTAAAAAAGTTACAGTTCGCCGTCTGGCTTTCGAGCACGCCGCTCAGGCACGACTGAACAGTAGTCGCATTGAAAAGGCGTTCGCGCTCTTAGGTTTTCCGCGAATTAAGCGCTATTGACGTCACCATGGCGCGTCTTTTCCGCAATTGTAGCAGACCAGCACTAACTGATTGCAGTGGCGTTTCTGCTTGTAGTGCCTTATCTGGATTTACCGCGAACCGATATAGCGTGCTAATGTACAACAGGGCAACTTAGCAAGCCCTTTTGGAGATTACAGGCGCTTTCCACCTAGTTTGATTGCTTAGCGTACGCCGCTACATTTTCTGGCAACTCGTATAGGTTGCTCTAGTCTAATGAAATAATAAGATTTCCTATAGCGATTTAACTTGAAAATATAAGGCACCGAAATACTGTTTGTTGCATCCCATCTACAGTGAAAAGTTAGTTTTCACAAGGCGGGATATAAGCTGCATTAAAACAGGACATCTGAACAATTTTGTCGTAAGTCTAAATGCGTAACACAAGCCGCCGCCGGTGCTAGTTGATGCCAACCGGCTGCATAAGAAATATCTTAAAAATAGGCCCAGAGCGGCGCCGCGGGCACCACTCGATAGGACAGGCCATCACAGGAAGACCTCCCATTTTACAACGCGGCCTGCCTCACCGCACATTTTCACGCCACGTCTTTCTTTTCGTTTTCGACGGTTTTAATTGGTGGAGCGCCTGTTTGTCGACCGCACGATCCTAAGCGGTATATGAAGGGCACATCGGTTCGCTACGGTTGTTTTTCTGCGTTCAACATTGCGCAATCTGACACCGGCGTTTTCACGGAAAAATCACTAAAGCTGCGCACGAGGACGCTGAAACAAACTGGAAAATTTGCGATTGAATTTCAGTGTTTGTTGAAATACTCGAAGTCTCAAGCGTATGGCATATGGCAAGAAAAGCGCACTACAGAGTATCCGGTAACAGCGGGGTAGGCATATAAGCGGCCAAAACGTCATCAGCACAACTTATGACATCACTACATCAACACATGACGTCATTCTTAATTTCGGGTGCCACTTACCAGCAGCAAAGTGCAGCGCTGTGTTCTCGTTGTGCGCGCACTGGCCGACCACCTTCCGCGCGGCGTCGGTGTCGCGTTGCCGAAGTCGCTTGCAGCTGTCGCGTGTCGCGCAGCCGTACGCGGCGAAGCTGAGGATTTCGCGCGTCGCGACAAGGTCAGAGTTTTTAACGGCCATGTGCAGAGCCGACCAGCCTCCGCGCTGTTCCTGTGAAGATAAAAAAGGTTGGTCGTCGTTAATTGACAGCGCGCCCGCGTTTCGTGCGAGAAAAACAAACAAGGGCGAAAAATCGCTTTCCCTTTTTTTACACGCGAACTGATAGCGAAATTTAGTGGCTCGGGCAAATGTCAACAGCGCCAGAGCTAATAAGTCAGTCAAAAAAACTCACGCAAATCAATTCTAATAGTCTATTTTTATCTATAAAGATTTTAATAAAATAAAAAATAGTTTTAAGTGGCTACATTGCTAAAAACAGGAAAGCCGAAAATCGATAAATATGCAATCGTTAAAACAACTATATAGCACTAGTTAACGCTCTTAAGAGAACTAAAAATTTTGCACATGTCACTGTTAAAGGTTTTGAAACAGAATTACTCCGCTAGCGTATATCGTGGTTGCAATGAGGGTCCGTGATCCTTACCTTTGCAGTGAGCGACGCTCCTTGCCGCATCAGGGTCACCATGCTGTCGATTCTACCCTTCTCGGTGGCGATGTGGAGCGGTGTGCGTCCTTAAGGAAGCAAGAACAAAAAAACGGGATCAATGTCGGGTAAGGGCGGGCGCTAAATCACAATCTGTCGCTGGCAATGTGAAAATGCAAGAAGGACCAAGGCAAAGACAATGACTCGACCCTCGCCGACAGCCGTTGACGGAGGACGCCGAGCTATATTCGATTGTGGCAACCAAGGGATGAATACCGCGTCTTATTTGAATAAACAAATGAAGCTTACCGGCTTTCAGGGCGGCGGTTCCGTTGCACAGGTCGGCGAACTGCTGTGGCGCCTTCTCGGCGAGGAAGTTCTGCGTTAAAGAGAGCGCAGAAGGTTAGAGAATGTCGATTGTTCTGTATATATAGAGAGTATAAAAAGCGACCTTGTGCAACGCGCTATAAATAGACTGGGGGGAACTGGCCATGCAAATGTTATTTCGGACGCCATTCTTTCCGAAAATAAACGTCCGCGCTGGCGCGACCCAAACGGCATTAACATAGCCGAAGCGTCAAAACAACACAATAAACCCATGCGGTAAATGCCAGACGACGGCGCGTCGTTTTTCAGCCATTAACATGAACGCTGCGCCAGAAAAACGGGAAAAGGGCGTTGGCTTCCGCAAAGCATGAAGCTGCGGGCTTTTCATATGAGTCTAGACGCGCGCGTGTGACTTTTTGTTGCCCGAGTTGACGAACGTCGTAAAAAGCCATTAACCCCGAATAATTGGCAGCCGAGAGTAATTCGCCAAGCGAGGTGACTAAAAGACCTGCGATATTTTTTCGGCATCGTGGCCTGCATTGCACGGCTAATGCCGCGCTTGCCCGCGAGCCGGTCGCGGCGTGATGAATTATTAAAAAGTTCGACCCGCGGTGGCACAACATGGCACGCGTTTTGCAAAACAACCGTCGAACATGTAATGTTGGCGCTGCAGAAATACGATCTGGGCGATTAGCGTTTGAGGTTCGTATGTGGTAAACCGATCAGTGTTTTTAAATATAAATTAAATGGTCGTTTTATGGGGGTATTTTTAATTATGTAGAATAATATCACGATTTCTTCTTTTTTAAAACAGGAACATTTAAAATATTTTAATATACAGAGTTTTTTAAACCTATACAACACATTACCACATGAACAACAAAGTGCTTCCAGCAACTTACCATCATATCGGAGGCTTCCAGTTCGGCGGCCAGGTGAAGGATGTTCTGTCCTTCGGCGTCCTGCGCATGGGTGTCGGCTCCCCAGCGCAGCAGCACGCTCGCCTTTTCCACGCTACTCGTCTTCACGGCGTAGAGCAGCGGAGTCTGTATAAAGCATAGAGAGCCTTGTGAGTTTGGCAAATCGCTGCTATTTATGTATAATGTGTTTTGAGAAGATGGACATCGCCTTGATTCACATTTTTAGCATTACAATTAACCTATGTCTTATTATATTTAGTAATGTATAACAGAGTGATTTTTACTCTACATAGTAGCAGTAGCAACTACCCCAAACCCAACGAAAGTACAGGCAGCCTGGATGTTCGCAGCGTTTCAAACAGAGCTATATCCTTCTTTTGCAGCGCTATCGTTTACATTGATTCATGGCGGCGACAGGGAAACAATAAAGCGAAAGAATACAGACTCCCCCGATCGTAATACCGGGCGCAATGTTGGGACCGATATGACGACGAATGGGACGCCTGGAGCGGTGTATGACAGCAAAATACACGCGCGCCCTCTTAAAAGCCTGTTTTGAGAGCTCCCAGAGTAAACCTTCGCCTTGGATAGAGGCAACACGCGACACTATTTTTTCCATTGTCACTTCAAAGAGAGTGGAGATATGTCTAATATGCGAGCGAAATCGCTTGCTATTTTGGAATGTAGGCGATAAAAACGGGATAGAGAACGAGACTCTTTTATCAGTTTCAGACATCGCGTCTAGCACCTAGACCCCCAGCACATCACACAAAATCGATATACCCAGAACCACACATGACGCCCTGTTTTGACGTCCACTCTTCACTGATTTAATTACTTGATCTCAAAGCCAGCTAAGCTCGAAATGTTAAGCACCTGTTTCGCGTGTAACGTTTATTCGTTCAGCTAAAAGTGGACTTGGAAATGACACTAGGCGCACGCCCGCCGCTTAAGATGAAGACCGACGTCAAACGCGCATGGACAGTCGTTCTCACAAATGCAAACTGCAGTCACGGCGACACGTATTGGCTCCGAGCGCCAGACGCGAACCTCAAAAATTGTTATTTCGCGGAAAAAGGCCATTAAGCGCCCTTGCCAAAGAAACACCCTCAAACGCAGCACCGCTGCTTGTCGCCAGCAAAAATAACAAACACGCTCTCATGACGATTTGGGATGATTGTTAAATCATAACCTTGACTACAGTACATATGCATTACTAATTGAATGTAGAACAACGACAAGAAGTTTCCAACCGAGCAAAATGTCATCATACTAATCGCATAAAAATCTGAGGCTATAGTTATTTAAGGCTATAGAACAGCGGTTCTCAACCAGTGGGTCATGGATCACTGGTGGGCCATAAGAACATTTAAGGTGGGCCACAGACCAATTTAAAAAGCTAGATTTAGTTTCATTTGTGTCATTATATTTAATTTTACAGGAATAATGGCTTGGGGAGGAATTAAAAAGGAATGTAAATTTATTGTTCAGCCATAAGTGTCTTACTAATGCACGGTTGAATAAATAATCTTTTTTAAAATATGTTCTGCTGTGTTTTGTTCTAAACCTATTTTAAGGCTTTCCTTTCATAAAAATTCTATTGGTCACAGAATTTTTTGCAACGTAAATGGGCCACGAGAGAAAAAAGGTTGAGAACCACTGCTTTAAAGTTATTTAAGGTTTTGTAAATTCAGGTATAATCATATAGCCATTGGAGACTCAAAACTGGTCGCATTTCATTTTTTGCCAGTTTCGCTTCACGAAAAAAAAAAAAAAAAAAAAAGTGCGAAAGCCAAGAAAAAAAAAACGTTACTTGCGAAGAAAAAAAATAGCGGTATGATGCAAATACACGCGACATGACGACCTCTTCCGTGACCGCACGTCGTGGTCGGGGTCTGACTGGTCGCGAGCGTCGCGAGCCCTTACACATGGAGCTACACGAAAAACCAGTTTTAACACACTCGATCTCTTTTTTTTAGCAACAAGCGCCGCGAGACCGGAAGAGCGCCTTGTTACGTCACAAAAGAAGAAGCGTCGCGCCTCGCGCCGTTGTTGGAATGGACCGCAACTGTCTTACCTAACGCCGCCCTGTTTCTAGATACTACATCACGGGAGTCGGCGAGCTGTTTATGATTTCTGCCCGCCACTACCTTTTGGCGCACGTAATGAATTACTAACCCGAAGAAATATAAGTTGTTCCAAACGAAACTAAAACAAAAAACTTAACTTAGTAACTATATATTTTTAGGATAGGGCTCTTCTCTGTACAGTGTACGTTTTCGTTACCTTTCGCCGCAAGTCCTAAATTCCCAAGAGAGAACGGTTTTGATAAAAACTGTGAAATGTCGCAAATGGCAGCCTGCCAAAAATATACGCTTGGAAATTCCCGAATGCAACACAGAGATTTCATCATTTGAATGACTTGGCTAAAGCAACAGTAATTCCCGTTTTCAAAAGACCTTTCCAAACTTCCGTGAATACCGTTGAATAAAACTGATATGGGTTTTCCAAAGTGATCACCGACAAGGATCTAACCCCATGCCCTTTAACCCACCCGCCCCTGAGCCACTGGCAACCCCAAAGGCGGGCTAAGTTTACGCCATGATGTCATATTCGCAGTGTCTCGGCAAGGGGTGTAAAAATTCCGCCGAAACAAAGAGGCCTCTAAGCGGCAACGAGGGCGAATGGCGGCCCCAAGACAATGGCGCCGGATTTCCTATTACTACTTGTATATTGGCCGGCGAGCAGAAGTCTAAAATCAACCTCAGCGTCGGCTAAAAATAGATCGATGAGCTATCGCGGACTCAACGAGCACTCGACAATGGCGAAATTTACGCGGCGCCGAGAAGCGCAGGTAGCAGCAGGTCCTCAAACGCGCGCCGATTCTGAAAGGAAAATTTCCCGTTTCGCACGCGCCAGAGCGTGACCCCTTTTTTTCTGTCATTTTCGCGACGGGATTTTTTTCGTTCCTCCAAAAAGCACGCGGCAAAAAGAAGCGCCCGCGACCAGCGGAGGTGAATATAGCTACGAACTATTAAAAAGACTGAAAAATATTGAACCGAAAGGAAATGCCCGGGTCGTGGCCTAGATCGCGATCTTGCAAGTAAATTTCCCAGGTTTTGTTCGTCGGCAAAGCACAGCGGGCAAAGCCGGGCTTTGTCACGATTTCTGCTGGCGGCGTGAGGAATTAGCGACGAGGCGAAACAACGCCAGAAGGCTCAGGCACGTTTTCGGGCTTACTATGCGCTCGGCGTCTGGGAAAATTTGCGCAGACGCGAGTTTTTTTCGAGGCACTTTCGGGCGCCTCGAGGCGGTCGACGGTAGCTTGGTTTTCTCGTAGTTATTTGTAATTGGCTAAAACTCCTTTAGGCTGCCGAAGCCCTTCGACAGTCGTGAAGGTTGAAAGCTTGCGGTCTGCCAGCAGCACGAGGCCGTGGTGACACGAGCGCTGCCAATCAGACCACGCCACCTTTCTAGCGCCCCTTCTAAATCAAAGGCTAAACACTGGTGGCGCATCGACGTTAGGGTGATTTTCGTGCTGACTTTAAGCGCTCTATTCGAGGAGACAGACACGTCAAAAAGCGACCATCTTTTAGTAGGTTTCGTGTGCTTTCACCCAACCCTATCGTTCGGCATCCTAATAAACGTCGGTGTTCGTTTAATTATCTGTAAAACAGAACGAAGTGCAGCGCGGGATGCGAAGCAAACAAACGAACGGGAGAACCGGTCCGGGAATTCTATGTATAGGGCCGAAATGGGATGGCGTAGGTCGAAAAGCGCGCGCCCACGGTGTTCCCCGACTAAGTTAAATATCAACCAATGCGTTGCCGCTTTACAGGGTTTTACAGGCTTGTGTAAAACCAGACTGACAAGAAGGCAGGCTGGGCACGCACCCGTGGCCCTAAAGTACACACTTTAAAGAATTTGCCATATGCGTGTCGCGAACGCTGCAATACCTTTGACATTTGCGCTTTTAGCACGGGCTGTTGCTGCCTGTTGTTTGCTTTAGTTGGGCTGTACGGCAAAGGTAAACCCAATTTGTTTTGCCTGCGGGATTCGCGATGTTATACCGCTCTTGGTTCTCAATGCAACTTATCAGGTCTATTTTTTTAATCTTAATCTGCGTGACGACATAAAACGGATTAAGAAAAGAGCAAACTGGAAAGACAGCGTTGTCAGTTGCCGGCCGCAAAAAGACGATATGCAGCGTGAATGCAAAACCGTCTATTGCACGCGGCGAACACGATCTAGCGCGCAGAAATTCCTCCACGTTTTCGTTTAGTTTTAACCCAGTGGAACGAATCCGACCGCCGTAAAGCGCTAAATCTGGCGGTTTTGGCATCCGCGACTACTTTTAGCTTGACAGTGAAACTGTGCAAATTTGGAAATGACGGGCCTTTCACCGATTAAAAGAGTACGCCAGTGCGAGTGAAGGCTACTCGGTCCCACTGCGGCAGCGCGCATGCAATTAGGGATGCCTGAAACGGGAGACGCGGGAGATGACAAGTTGCGGATGGCGTCGGACATATCCTGAATCCTGGTCGGGTGGTTTAGATGCAAAACGGCCTAGATAGGGTTGCACAGAGACCCTTCAAGGGTAAGAAAGAGAAAGGCGCTTCAGAAACCCTGAGATGCTTGGCTAAAAACAAGTTTTTAGCTTTTTGTAAAAGTAAAATCCTAAACCACAGGTTGCAAAATACATTAAAAATGTTGAGGGTTTTACGCGTATTTTAAACATATGTATACCTCGTTTACAGGCATCAGCCGTAAATGCTGAAGTAAAAGCATAAACCGGCACCCTTCTGGGCTAGTTAAGGTTAATGAAAAGGGGTGCCATCGATCCGTGTGCCGCGTCATGGCCGTTGACATTAATTCGCCGCTCGTTCTGCACTTTTGGCTGGCATTTCGCGACACAATGCAACCCAGAGCGGCACGTCGCGCGTGTAAAGCCGCCGTCTAAGTCGTGCTTTTCTATTTCAAAAGAAGAAAAAAAGGGACAGCCCCATTGGTGTCGAGTGCAAGGCGTTAGGTAACGAAACATTGCAACATTCCATTTTCGTGCCTTCTCATCGATGTAGGTACAGGGGTTCTTAAACAGGGTCCATGAACCCCTTTGGGGTCCGTGAACTAATTTTAGGGGTCCATGAAGGCCAAATTAAAATATTAGTGTATATTTAAGAAGTTATCAATTTTTCAAAGAAAAGAGTTTAATAAAAAATAAAACGTTTTAGGAATGTACTTTGATGGGATTGTGCCGTCATTTTTGAAAATTTCTTGCCTACCGTGGCCCACGCGAAGCAAAAAAATTAAAAAATTAGGGTCCGCGGTAAAAAAAATTAAGAGCCTCTGATGTTGGTCGATAGGCGTGCGGAATATCAAAGTAGAACATTTATTAAGGCTAAAAGGTTGGCCTATAGCCGCGACTCACCATCCCTTTGGCGTCCTTTAGGTTAAGCAGGTGCTGCAGATCAACGGCGGATTGCATCTGTCGCAGGTTGGCGATTAGGTTCTGGACACTGTCGCAGATCACCGCTCGGACGACGGCGCCCAGCATGTCTGCCAGGCTGCTGTCGTGGCCTGGAGAAACAAAACGTTGCGTCAGTGCCCCAGGCTAACAAGCCTAAACACGCGCGCTCGAAAACGGCACCAAACAAGCTAGACTTGCACCCAAGGACTACAACCGACTGTTTTTAATGCACAAATAGACGCGAATAACCGCTGCTTACCTGAAACAGGAGCGTAGCTTGACGACGACATGAAGGTCACATTTGTGTCTGGAACAAAAAACGAAATATTAATTATAACTGACCGGCCTAGTTTTTATAAAAGTGGAAACAATATTTACCGAATGCCTGCGAGTTATCGAGACACGAATAGCTCGGAGGAAAGCTGGCAGCGGCGCTGGCGAAATTTTGACTGGTGACGAAGCTTTGCAGGTCGGTAAACTCCGGGGGCGGGTAGGCGGGCTGGGGGCTGAAAGCGGGGTTGCTGGGGGTTTGGTAGGGTGAGTTGCAGGACACGCTGGAAGCGGCGGGGCTCATGGTTTGGATAAAGCCGGGGTCGGATCCCATTTGTGCGCCGCAATTCGGGATCTGATCGAAAGCCATGACGTTGGGAGAATGCTGCATCGACATTTCGCCCAGCGGCGAGGCGTAGGGCCGGCCTACGAGACTTTGGGGGTAAGCGCAATCGGGGAGATTGGAAGGGGGAGGGGTGGAGGAGTAGTTGGAGGTGGGTGAGGGGTAACCGATATTGTGGCCCATTGGTGGGGAGGCAACCGGCTGAAAGGGGTCCACGGCCAGGCGCTCCAAGTACTCGGGAGCGATCGGCTGTTGGTTGCCGGGGGAAACGGCGAAGTTGTTCGGGGACTGGTTTATGAGTGGGTTTTGTGGCTGGAAGGTGGCAGCCCTTGGCTGCTGCTGCTGCGACATGGATGCGTGGCCTGAGGGCCTATTAGCGGCTTTCTAAAAATAAAAATAAAAGTAATTAGAAAAAGGTTTTAATCAAGAAATATTGACAAAATATTAATCATTAAATTTTATTCAATAGGTATTAAGTATTTAGCGTTAATTTAAGTGGGCAAATATTGATCCACTTATGTTGACCTACCGCTGACTGTCGCAGTTGCTGAAGTACTTCGCGTACTGTTTTCGGTCTCACTCCAGGGTACACAACTGCAGTTAAAAAATAACACTTTACGGTAAAGGATAAAACGGCAAAAAACGTGGTATACAACTAGAATTTAAGCATATTCATCACCTTGCAATATGCATATTATAAAAACGTGTGGGCACGAAACTTTTCTGCGATGTTAAAGGAAAGTAATCGAGGCAAAAAATTAACATCTAACCAGGTCGATTTCCTTCGCTGCGTTTGGCTTGGCTCATCTTTCGCTTGGCTGAAGTCTGTCTCGGTTTACCGTTTCCCGTCTTGGGCTGCAGGCAGCGCTCGAGCTTCAGGCTAAAACCGCAATAAGCCAGCATAATGTTAGAGGTAGTACACAGTGCATATCATGGCTACATGGATTCCATAGGACGAATGTTGGGCGCGAAGTAAAGTTTTAAAACAATTGTAGGTTACTGCTGAACTTACACAAACAATCTGTACAAAAAACCTCCGGGGGGCCTAACTTATATTACCAACAAGTGGCGCGTGGTGGATGATTTGAATGCAAGCGCGCCCGTCATATCATGTAATTAACCACCTGCGCGTCACTCTGTTTAAAGGTAAACCCACGCTGCATATCAACGCATCGGTCGACTTATTTTAATTTATCGAAGTAAACGTCGCGGGCTTACATTTGCTTGCTGTTCAGGTCGACGCCGCGCAGACGCCTTTGGCTCGGGTTGGCTCGCTTGCGATTCTTGGCGCCGGGGAGGGTTTTGTCGACGCCTGGTAGCTGTAGATTGCGGACTGTTGCAGTAGGGTTAGTGCTATTGTTGACGGTCGGTTCGATCGATTCCAAGAAGCTGTCTATTTCTTGGAATTGGCAGTCGCTGTCGACTTTGTGCAGGTTGAACGCAGTTGGCTTGCTGTCCACCAATTGATCGCGAAGGTAGCTACTGGCGTCGTAGGCCAAGCCCGGCTGGTTATATGGCCAGGCGCTGAATGGCGGGCGGCCTTCCGTGTATTCTCCGGCGCAGAAACTTTTGGTGACGAAGTGGGATTCCGGGGGACTTTCCAAGGCGGCGGCGACGAACGTGCCGTTGTTGTTGCCTTTTCGCAGTTCCTGGATAGTGGGCGAGTGGGGTGAAAGGCCGATGCCTGAGTCGTCGCTTCCAGACGGGCTGGGAACTTCGCCTTGAAAGTTTGAAAAGGCGACCAACGCTTCCATCATTTTTGCTCGGGGAAATGCTTGTAGCCAGATCAATCACACACGCATTAACACACGGCGTACTGAGGCAGCAGTTGCTACTTTGCTGTACTAGCGCTTTCCTTTACTAATGCGTTTACACTGCAACACAGAAAACAAAACAACGCTATGTTAGAACCTTTACAACGACCGGCGGCAAACCACTCAGTTTGACGGCTGCGCGATAACGGGCTTCAGCGTGACGGTCGATTCAAGCTCCTAGGAGCGACACAGCTGTACAGAACGCTCAGTGCACAATGGCCTTCTGCTCAACTACCTCCCGCTATGTTTCGCCCTGCGCGTAAACAAGTGCGGTCCAGAGAGAAAAAAGGCGCTCGCTTTGGCGCGGACGAGCCACGGCGAGGGCGATCTTTGTTTCTCTTTCGTGAGGCTCGATTCTCTTTTCTCTCACCCCGCCACCGACGATTATGGGCCTTCTACGTTGCGACTGGGCGCGGCAGCCCGCCTGCTAACGGCCCTCCACAGAAAAGGCACGGACAAGGGGATGTCTCGTTTTTGTGCCAATGAATCTCCCGCGCCGCTATTTTGGCACTTAAATTTACTCTCTGTTTATTACACGAGGACACGTACTTTCAGAAAACGGGAAAGCTGCACGACACAAAAAATGTTTTTTTCGTAAGGGTAGCTTTTATTGGAATACGAAGAGTAAAATATAGTTTTTTAGCAGGGTGATTAAACCACTGTTTTAGTTGCTGTATTTATAAAAGCATCGTTTTTTTTTATAATTTCTGCATTTATGTTCTAGAGCCATTCGAGAGAATATTGCATTCGTTTGGCTGTTTTTAGTCAGTTTGGAAAATTTTGCTCTCTTGCACCGCATGTGTCAATAGTTTACGCATTTTTAAAAAGCGTGCGAAAAAAAATCAATAATAAAACGATGGCCGTTTCATACAGATTGAGCAGTAAGTTTCCACTGTTGAAAACATATTTTATTTATTACATCTAACCGTTAAGCTTAAGCACATTAATATGTTCTGGCATTATAGGGCGTTCCAGCTAGCTAGAACGTTACACAAATGCATGATAGTGCTTCCTCCATGATGAGCTATTTGTTTCCACAGACAACTCGCCACGCCTTAAAAAATGCAAAATCAGAATGTTGCTAAACTGATAAGAATACTTTAAAGATGTCATGGTGACAAGAACGATTTACGCAACATAAAACGAAACAGGCTTGGATGTAAAACAGCCATTTCGAAGACAGCACACGAATCTTTGTAAACATCGGTAACCGATCTAGCTACAGATGAACGTATTTCATGAATTTCATTATTTAAACAAATTTCATTAATTTTATTATTACTTAAACAAATTTTCACCGATTTGAGCCACGGTAACACCTAATGCAATAAAATAATTTTGTGGAAAATAAAATCACAGAAGTTTGGGAATAAAATGCATTGAAACAAATAACACAACATATTTTTTTTTACTTTAAATTTTTCGTAGTGCGGTATCTGGGCGTGTTTGGATAAGCACAAAATTTACATCCGGCCGTTTTATTGTGCATAAACAACAACAGGCCTAATATTTACAATTCTATACGCGACTAGTCTTATTATTACTCAACATTAAATTAAGCAAACCACAATGGAAACTTTAAACTGGTGATAATGATAAATTACCTTAAAGCTATACTTAAATACATTGTGGTATACCAAGTAATATTTGATCGGTGGTGTTTTCCAAGGAACACTTGTAAAACTAATAAATATTTTGCGGAACACCTAGCAATCATTTACGGAACACAAGTGTCCGGCAGTACACCGGTTAAAAAACACCGATTAAACTCATTAAACAATATCTAACCCTAACCTTAGATGTCCTAAATTAGAATTTTATTAGATGCTGTAGCATGCATTTCCATGGATAAATAACAATACCAATCAATTTAGGTCAATGTTTTAAACATATCAGTTTAACTGTAAATTGATAGCAATATTTTCATACTTTTGGACGATCTCAAATCTATTAACGACCAAATGTAATCGACCTTAAAGTTATACTTAAGTAAGTTTCAAAAACATCACGTCTCTAACTTTGAATACAATCTAACTTTGAATACAGAATTAGTCAATCTCACCAAATTGAAAAAATGAGTTATTACCATTTACTTTAAAAATATAGATAGGTCGTGATAAATAGGTATTTGAAACATACTTATCTGTACTGTAATGCCTGTTGTATTCATTTTTACGTATAGGACGTATATACCTTCGACCAAATCTCTAACGCCCTCCAGAGACCAATGGATGATCTACATTGTACAGCAGTGTTGTAATGACTTGTGCACTTAAGTCACTGTTTTCAAATGACTTGACTTGACTGAGTCATTTGGACAAATGACTTGACTTGGACTTAAGTTATTTGTCATATAACTTGGGATTAAATTAGGTGTTTTTCATACAAATTTATCTCAAGTTTTACACATTAAAATTAAACAAACACTTTTATTGCTGTGTATTGAGTTTATTTTTTTAGTTTTTTTAGTTAAATTATTGCTCATAACCGGCAAGTTTACCAATTTTAATAGTTTAACAGTTTACTTTTATGTCAATGACATGACCTGAAGCTGACGTGCTCTCGTAATACCTTGATGGACCGGACTGGGACTTGTCTTGTTATTTTGGCAAAAAAACTTAACTTGGACTTAAGTTATTTTTTAAATGACTGGGACTTGAGTCATTTAAAAATGACTTGTTTACAATACTGTTCTACAGTGCTCTCAAACCTTTTTATCATTGCGAAAACCTTGATGTACTTCCGCGTTTGTCACGAAACCCCCTAAAAGAAAAAAATGAAAACACTTTTGCTTCTAACTAAGAAAAATCAAGCTGCTTTCGCTTCACGTAAGGAAATATGCTATATTGCTTCATCTGGCTTGATTAAACAATAACAATTTGGTTAAACAATATAAAAAGGCTGAACAGAAGCTCTGCTCTAGCTCTGTGGCCTACTACTATCTAGCCTACTCCCTTATCAGTCTTGTCTATTTTTACAACTGCTATCTGTATATCAGCGACAGCAACATCGTATAACTGTATTTGATGCAACAATTATGCTCTTGTTAGTAGTTAAACAATAAACAAAAGTGACGCAACAACTACCAATTTGTTAAATTAACTGGCCTACTTGGAGTTTGAATTCGACAGGGTGATCAAAAAATTCTGAATGACGTATCAATCCCGTATACTGAATCAAGTAATCAATTCCCTTAAAAAACAAGGGATCCTCGCGTAACCCTTACCTACTGAATGTTTCGAACCCATGTTGAAGAGCACCGGGCGGCATTAGGAACAGTTCCTCGCTCGCTAAGTAAACGACCTCGTTTTAGAAAGGAATTAACGAGCAATAATCTCGCAAACGCATTTGGTATTACGAACAGTCCTCGCCAACACCTCGCTATAACAAAATGCACGCGCGAGAAAATGCGCCAAAACACAAAAAAACACTGACTCAGCAAAATTAAAAAAAAAACGTCGTTTAAACCTTAGTTTTGAGGAATCGTTGCCTTTGGTTTTAAATGATAAATTTATTATGAAATAATTGTTGATGTCAACCGCATTTTAATTCCCAGTTAATCCTTCAGAAAACGGTTTTCGGAAACAACGTCTATATTAGGGCTACCATATTTTCAGCACCCAAAAAGAGGACACTTTTATCCGGCAAGTAAAACGAAAGTAGAATTGTTACTTTGTGTTTAATGATGCTTTATTCCGAATTTCGGGATGTTTGGTTGTTTTGGGATTTTCGGGTTACTTTTCGATATGAAATTTGATGTTACTGGCCGACTCGAGCGCAAATATTGATCTATTTGTTGCGAATTTTGCTGTTGAAGGATACGAAGAAAGTTATATGTGACGATTTAAAATCTTACGTTTTGAAGTGAATAATCACACACCTTTGCTTTAATAGGCCTTTTTACATGTGAAGTTCGGTTGCAATTTTTCTGGCGGTGGGCAATTATTTTTAACCGCTGGCCGCATGAGAGAAACTTCAAAAGTTGTGGTGGGCCAGGTCAAACATGGGATTTCAAATACACGCAATATGGTGTTATACTCTATAAAACAAAGTGAATTGGTATGATGTTTAGGAGTTTAGAAAACGGTCGGTATTTCGTTCAATTTTAAAGACGGAATACATTCGTCAGAAGCGCAAAAGATATATAATATTAGTGGACTAAGTTTGTTAAACTATGTTGGAGATAGTGCCTCAGTGCATATAGGACGCTATTTGTCTGTAAAGATGCCGAAAAATCGCATACGAGAAAGACAGAAGAGATTCGCGCAAATCGCAAAAACAGTTTCCGTTTTAGTATTTAAAACAGGCTTAAAATTTAAAATAGAGGTTGGCGGGGTCATGACTAGATTTTTTGCTCGAAGTGTTTACAATACAACAAAACATATAAAAACTCGTCCTTGTTTTCGCTTAGCCTATGTATTTTAAGGAAAAAAAGCCATGGACCAATTATTTTAATTTTTTGGTTCATTTGTAGCTATATTTATTGAGGTAACTTCGGTAAGAATTTTTTTCTATATTAAAAAAAGTTAAAGATTCATATTTCTTAGCAGGAGAGCAGAATCACCGACAAAATTGTATAGAATAAATCAAATGGTAAAAAACAAAAATTATTTCTGAATCATCTCACTCAAAAGAAACAAAATTGCAGCGAAGGGAAAGACAAGGGAACAATTGGTGTGATCAAAAGTTCTAAAACATAGCTACCATACAATGTCAGCAGTGAAGCTTTGGTAAAACAATTTTCTTTGAATATAAAAGGAATGGATTGGGCTGCCTTTCAACTATTTATATTTAAAATCCTAATTTGCAAATGTCTTGCTTTAATATTTTACTGTGTGATTTTTCGACTTGATATTAAAGTTATGTTTAACAACAGCTTTCAAGTTTTCTTTTTAATAATACACTTTTTTTTGTAATTCGACCATTTTTTTTACGATTACCAAATACAACATTGTACTTCTTGCCAGGTTTATATGTTTTAATACAGAACTACTTTGTTCGTATAAGAGGAGTTTATATTATACATTTTCTCACTTTTAAAGATCTTCTTTCAAATTAAGGTAAATGATTGACTAACTGTCGGAATTTATCTGGAAATAGTACCTTAAATCGTACGCATTAACAGAAATATAATATATTTTGCACAAAGATCTATCCCTCAAGTTTTCACTTGGGATGCTCTTGGCAGCCTAATAAGCACTTTAAACAGGCGTACATGTTGTGTAGATAAGAAATCGCACAAGGCCAGTAAAAAAGGTGAAAAAAAATGGAACAAATTGCAACAGAAGGTTTTTTTGTTAATTCGTGACGAGAAAGGGGCCAGGAACTCCCCCCAAAAAAGTCCCCGAAAATTAAAAGTGTCCACCGACGCTTACACGTACAAATTGTTATATTAATAATACATGATATGACATCAATATGACGTCACCAGTTACAGTTAAAACTTAAGAATACAACGCAATCACAAAAGTTAAAAACAAACTAAGTTGCATATAACAGTTGTTACTTACATTCTCGTTTGAAGTTTCGTATTTAACAAAACTTCTACAGGACATTGCCTTTCATTGACCGCATACAAACGTACATTGCAAATTATGCTTTTCATGGTATGATATTTTATAGCAGCAGATGTAGGGGCAAATTTTGAGGTTCAACCAACTTTGTCGAATTGCTAGCTATCTTCAAGTAGAATTTTCTCCGTCTTAACTGGTCTAACGTTTCACCGGCGTTATTAATATAAAGCAGTGTTTCCCAACCTTTTTTACACTAGTGCCCCCCCTGGGCTCAATATTATTTCATATCCCCCCTAATCTTGCGTTACAGTAAAGTATTATATTAATCGTAGTCTAACATCATATTGTCTTCACTTTCGTATCGATAAGCTGTCAGTGATATTTTACGTTGTCAAACATACATTCACTATTGGAATTTATACATACATTATTTCACCAGGTTATGTCATTAACAGGAAAAATACATATCTTTCTGCACCAAGACTTTAAATCCTTTTCTAGTCGCGGGCACCAACCAAATTCATAAAGGTCTCTGTGGGACGCACAAAATGTTAACTAAGAAAATGTTAGAACAACTGTGAATCAGGCGGGCCTCGGATTTTTTTCATCCATTCTACTAATGAAAAGTGTAATAGTGTTTGTTAATCTTTTTAAGTCCGGGCGCACGTGGCAAGCGAAGCGAGCACTATTTTTTTTGGGTATTCCGGCATTTCTTTTAAATTTTCTGCTAGTTTGTATTACATTGGCGAAAAAAAAATATTAAAAAATATATGTCTAATATTTTTGAATACGTTTTTCGTTTGTCCGCGCCACACTTGGCAGCCTTCCACGTCCCAACGGTAAAGAAGCGCTGATCTAGTCCAAAGACAGCATCAAAACGTAAACAAACTGGACGTAGAAAGATCATTCGCGCGAAAATTT
Source organism: Ascidiella aspersa (assembly GCF_963924565.1). NCBI lineage: Eukaryota > Metazoa > Chordata > Ascidiacea > Phlebobranchia > Ascidiidae > Ascidiella > Ascidiella aspersa. The sequence continues at coordinate 12,208,676 of NC_139452.1, forward strand.
TTTGTCTGTGCTAAGTTAAAATAGTCAAAAAGTGTTTAAAATGGACTCGTGTCTATAGTTGTCAAAAAGGCGGCGGGTAGAGGGCCGTAGATTCGCGACCCCTGCTTTAAATATTCAAACATTTTGCCGAGTATAAAACGGTGAAATGCAACAGCAACCAACAGCTTTACATAAGAAAGCCAATTATGACCTAACAATGTTCGGGAAACTACTACAAGTTGGCAGTACGGAAGTTTCCATTTAAGGTTAAAAGTTACCTACGTCCTACAGTGCTGTTTGTTACTATTTTTATGTGAACTTTTTATAAAATTTTGATATAAGTACTTTCATGTAACGCCCCCTTATGTGCGTTCAGCGCCCCCCAAATCATGAAAAGACTCAAAACGACCCCTTGTAACTCGCCAACGCCCACAAGGGGGCGGTACCGCCCACGTTGGGAACCTCTGATATAAAGGAATACTGCTTCACCCGGTTTAAATGACCTGAAAAAAAAATGATGCAGATGAATGGAATGTTCAGGCACAATCACGGAACCCTTTGCTTTTCGTAAATAGAGTCGACGCTTTCGGGTTCCTTTACCGAATAAACGTGACGTCGTGTCGCATACAAGTATTGTGTGCAGGAATAATATACTCTGTGATATTTTTCCGAGTTGACGCTTTACCAATGTGATATGCCAAGTTTTTGTGCTGGATGAGTTACTTTATGGAGCAGGACAAAAATACAACTTGTAGGGACTATCCTCATCTACGTGAGCGTGATGAATTAAGAGAACTAGGAGATTTTTGTCATCTCCAACTACAACTGTGTTGGATTCTTTAAATGACCGGACAGCCGTTTGAACAATGGGGACGTCAGTGTTTTCCGGAGCAAGAAGGAATGTACATTTGCTTTTAGTAAGATATGGGCCAAGCTATATAAAAAATGCTTTTTTTAATTTCTCAGAAACTACTTCTTTCGCCTGTTACATAGCATGTCACCACAGAAGTCAACAGTTACTCCAGTATTTAAATGTGTTCTCTCGCGTTAGTGGACGATTTAATTGAAAGTGTCCCACATTCGTAACCATCGAAAACTAGAAGAAGAGCTGACTCCTGACTTATATTTAGTCACAAAATATTCCAAATAGCCTACGTTTAACAAATTTCATCTTGAGTGTGGATTACTGGGATTCATGGTACTTTTGAAGTAGTTGCTTCTCCATCAACCACATACCGGACTGGTTCAAGGTCGTTAGGAATACCCACATTAACAGTTTTTGATTTTGCCCATAACGCATTTGCAAGATGGTTTGCACGCTTGCCGCATTAAGAAATGGGATTCGAAAAGAGCTGGCGACCGAGTGCACAATTCAAACTTGAAACACTCTTTGACAATATTTTCATCTAAGTCCCTCACAGCAATTACCAAACTATAATACAATATTTGTGGTTTGATGTGTATTCCATCACCATCAAGTTTACACATAGACTAATGGCCAATAACCTCAACCTGTCAATTTTTGCAAAAAAAACAAATTCCAAAGCATTTTTCGTGTTCATTAATTTTAGGAATTTTTGGCCAAGTGAATTTGCTTTCAAAATGTTAACATCGTTGTCAACGTAGGTCTTCGTTGCAATGTTGCAAAGCTCAGCTTTCGACACAAAAGGATTTCGGTCTTTAATAAAACGAACTATATTGTTTGTACATCTCGGTATCGACGTATACGTTTGATAAATCCTTATGCTGTTCGTTGTTTATGTATTTGATACAAGTTAACACTGAAAAGTGTGAAAATTTTGCACATTTTTGCTTTGTTAAAATCCATGTAATTCTTTGTTCCTCCATCATTCCACGGCCCCTAGTCGAGCCACCAGTTGATTTTACGCTTCTCATAAGAACTTGTTTTGTACCAAGATCGGACGAAAGTCCAGCACAAACTTTACCACTTCTTCTGAGTTCTGACAACGTGGAAATCATCTTTTAATTTCGTATAAATGTCCGGATGAGTGTTAGGGAGTTGCCTCAGTACTTGGCGGTTCCTCAACAACTGTAAATTTTGCTACTCTACTAGTTGGTCCGCAATAGTCCACATTACACACTTTAAAGCTATCTAAAAGCTATATAGCCGGTAATCAGACCGTCCACAATCTACACCTACAACAGCAAATGAACCATGACTTGTCCTTTTTTGCACAAAAATGTTAATCTTGCATATATCTTTATTTGTAGAGTCAATATGACGTCATAAAACACTCTATCTTTAGACTACTAGGTAGGCATAATAAAACATTCATAATCTGAATACATATTTTGAAAAAAAAAAGGATAATTGAACTGAATTAAATGTTTTCGGTCTACAATGGGATACTGTTTACGAAAGCATTTATGTAATACTGTTTCCAAATGAATTGTTAAATTTTGAATTGACCCGTGGTAATGGAACGTTTGCCTTAAAGTTTACAGTTGTGATGTTACTTTAACGTCATATGCTGGTCTAATCGTTTTTATTTAAATTACTTTTGGTTTCTTTAAACTCCACCTTTCATATGAGACTAATCTCGAGGTATTAGAACTATTATAAAGTTTATTGACATGATTTTAGTTTTAAAGTCATTATGACGTGTTAGACACTATATTTTCCGGGGACTTTTTTAGGAGTTTCGGCCTTTTTTCACTTTGATTTACTGGCCTAATTAGGCATGGAATTCACAAATCAATTACTACTCTTTGTTATATTATATAGGTTTTGGTTTTTCATTATCATAATCGTTTATTATTTTTTTTAGTATACCTAACTTCTCCGTTGTTTAACGCCCGCTTCATCCACACAATCTTTATCAAAAGTATAACCTAAGCGATGAGAAAAAGGTGTAAGTGCAGAAAGTGACCAATGATAAAAGGTCAATGTAAAACGTAAAAAGATAAAAAATGAAATAGGTAAAATGAAATGTGCCGCAAGACTAAAGATATGTGAAAAAGCAAACTAAAACGCAATGGTGAAAAAAGCACATACTAAACCACTAAAATATTTTGTGTACCACATGCGCTTTCCGGTTAAAAGACTGTTCCGGATATGATGTTGGTTCAGTTTGTTTCACGAGCATTTTGTGTTTAGGGTTGCGACTGCAAAAACGCGAATGCCGTTAACGGGACGTTTTTGTAAGATATTAAAATAACATTTAAAGTGTTTTAGGAAGTTAGGTTCATTTCAGGACAAACGTCTTTTGGCGAGAATACTCGAAGTTGCAGAGTACAATTGATGAAATAATAATAATATTATTATTATTTTTCTTAATTTTGAGATCTAAGCCTGCTCCAACATTGCTAGTTGTTGATCTCTTCTCCATATCGTAAAATTCAAGCAAAACCACAAAGGTTGTAAAAAAGATCCAAAACAACAAATGAATCATTCGAATTAAGAATATTAGCAGAACTGACGATGCTTTTTGCGTAACTATATAGTATTCTGCTTTTGTTGAATAAAGTTGTTTTGGATCTTTTTTACAACCTTTGTGGTTTTGCTTGGATCTTGCAGAATACAATTTCGACCCAAATGCATTTTGGCACTTGACAGTTCAGACGTATATTTATAGAAAAACGGGGGAAAAAATGAAACTTGGAAAAATAATAAGTTTATTTAAATTGAGAAAAAGAAAAAGTTTTAATGATGCGATTATTTATAATTCGCTATAGTTTGGCATTTCGGCCATATAAGCTACAACTGAACAAACGCAGTAATGCAGATTAGTATATCATTATCGTTTAAAGTTTTAACATTTAGAAAGTTAGAAAAAGTTGCAAACCTTCCTACCAGCGTGCCATCCATGTACACCAAATTTCATCTGCGGTTTTGTTTAGGCCAGTATTGTTTACTATGCAAAGCGACGTTCAAAAGTCTTCCTTCATTCATTCTAAAGCGAGTGTGTATTTTTATCTTATAGTACAGTAGTATTTAATAGAGCACTAATGGCAATGAACGCAATTCCGATTGTCGATTTCGCTCCGTTGTCCGTGCTTCATGAAAATGTTTCTAAGGAAGACTTGAGAGCGGTCGGTAAGCAAATCTGCAAAGGTTTCGAAGAAATTGGATTTGTGTACTTGGAGAACATCGGGGTGTCGAGGTTAGTATGCACTACAACAGCTCTTATACAAAGTATAGAATAATTTTCTTACCGGAACGCATGCAAACGTAACAAATTTACGTCATCGCTGGACGTCTAAAACAAGTCGACTAACGAAACCTGTGGCAATTGTTTGTAGTGCACTAATATGCAACTAGATTCAAAGAGATGGAGGGACGGTACTGCGTACCTGCAAAAATGATACGGTACTGTGTACCAGCAAAAAAATGAGATATCGGTGTATTGCGTAGGGCGGCCAGCTTTAAAGACTTTAATCCGGATTGAAAATCGTTTTTTAAGTCAAATAATAGATTGTTGCTTTTACTTGGCGGCGTTCATAAAACATTTTAACCATTGGGCAATATATAAAAGAAATTACTGTAAGCGTTACTTTCTTCAAGTTAATTTGAGTTATCAAACATCGAAAATCACACTTCTGTGCACGGACAAGCAATTCCCTTTTTAGTTCAATTATAATCCGCTTCAAGCCGTATAGGCTAGTATCATCTATTAGCAGGGTTACCATCTGCTCAGACCAAAAAATAAGCACGCTACTCAAAAAAATAAGCACTGTACTCAAAAATTAAGCGCGCTACCGAAAACCAGGACCAGATCCAGGATTGCGAGGTGAAATCCAAGCTTTCAGGAATGATGTCATAAAATAAAATAAAAACACTTATTTCTGTATGTGCAAAACGTAGCTTAATCGCGCGAAACACGAAGAAATGCGTTTATTTGCTTGAAATTGGCAAGTTTATCCCCTTATTTAATGCAAGCTTTGTTAACTATTTTGCGTCAGAGCGCAACTGTACACCTTTTAAAACGTGGTGCATGGCAGCATGAAACGCCTGCAGCTGACCCTGCCTGCCTTGTAGTAAAGTTTAGTTCACTTGGCGGAGTTTAGCTCGTAATAAAATTATTCATTGAATGATTTACTGGAATGCTTCTAGCATTTTTGTTGTTGTTGTAACATTGTGATTTCCATAGCCTCTGGGCTGATTTCGCAATCACAATAACAGCAATGATCATAGCTCTATCCCTTTGACTTCATTTGACATTGGAAAATTCATTTTCATGTTTATCACATAAAAACGTGCATATGCTGACTCATTCTCTTAATAATATTTTGTTGTTCTTATGTAATTTAATGCACTGTTGTTAAAATCTGTGTCAAAGAACCTGGTAAATATACATAAATGAAGTGTCTCACTCCTACGTCGATGTTAAAAGAATTGATAAAGAACTTTTTAAAAACAAAAATAAGACAAACTAAGCACACACCTCTAAAATAAGCACGTTACTTAGAAATAAGCACATTTCTGTTTTCTAAGACACTGCACCCAAATATAAGCACAAATCTTAGAAATAAGCACGGTATGGCACCCTGTCTATTAGTCTAGTGCAGTGGTTCCCAAACTGTGGGCCATGGCCCAGTACTATGCCACCAAGACATTTTCAATAGGCCACAGAGCCAGTTGAACAGATTCTACTGTTTTGTTAAAATGTAGATATAATGAGTTTTTTTTAAAAACAATAATTGTTACCAAGAAAGGTCATTGTCTCCTAACAATGGGTTTTAGCTGCTGTGTTGGAGATAGCAGTTCAAAGTGGGTGAGCAGTAATATTGCCAACCTTGCGTTTTTCAAGCGAATTTGGGCTTGCTTTATTCTGAGTTTGTCTTTTTTTCTCAATTTGCGGGTTGCTTGTTTTGGGCTTGTTTTTTCTTTTTTTATTGTGTTTTTGGGGCTTGTATTTTCATAGTAAATGTTTCTGTCGAAATTTAGAACACGCGTTGAGCCACGAATCGCTATTAAAAAGACATTTGAGCCACAGACCAAAAAAGTTTGGGAACCCCTGGTCTAGTGGATTAAAAGCTGTCCACTGCTCGGCTTTAATGCCGAAGAAGAGAAATATTAACCCCAATAACCCGTCTACGGCGTCCAAAGAGGTCATATGGGGTTACATTTCATAGGCGATGGCAACTGGTCCTTTTTCGAAACAAATCGACCTATAAACAAATGAGCTGGTACCATATTATCTCCAAAAAAACTTGCGCCTACGCAGATAACGAAACTATCCAGAATCAATTGCGCAATAGGCGGTCACAAAATTGTGCATTTTTCATAAATCGGTTTTCCCGTCGTTTTCGCGTCGCACGCCTAACTTCCTCTTTCAGAAGAAAAAGCATTAATATCGTGCATTGCATCAAAACACAACACAGCTTCCTCAAAACAAACCCTCGCCATATGCATTTCCTTGTTAGATTTCACTTCTGCAAACTCCAAAATGCCTCGTGAGGCTTTCATCAATTATAATAAAAATAGAATAATTTTTTTTGACTGGTAGGATTCAGTTTTCACAACCAATCCGAGGCTGTGAGATATTCAAAACGGTCAAAATGCTACCTATACCCCTGTATGGGCTTAGATATATTCTTTTTACAAAACAAGACCAATTTTGACCAGAAATGCAATGTACATTTTGAAAACAACCATGTAGCATAGGTCTTTTGGTTTTACTAAAAAAGATATGACGAACGTCAATGCCTAACAGACCTAGTGTTGACATTTTTTTAGCGAAAGGCCGTCCGCTGTACTTCGACACAGCTTTTCATGCTGATTTTTTGCTTTTAGTGATCTAATTGACGAGGTAAACCGACTGTCCGGCGAATTCTTCGACAAACCAGAAGCGGACAAGACGAAATACGCCTTTACACCGGACACTCTTTACGGTTACACCGCCATTGGATCAGAAGCGTAAGACGAATTGTTTTAAATTGTGTCTTACTACAGGCACCAAAGCAACTTATTAAGCTGTCAGCAGGGATAGGAAAACTAAATAAATGAAACCCCGACTAAGAGCGTATGTGTTTTAACTGCAACTTTCAGCTATTCTGGTTTTTGGATTATGAGCAAGGTCAACAAGCACAATTTAGCCCACAAGCACCATTTTCACTTCGAGAAACATGCAGCATCAATGTACAACCTTAGGCCCTAAACGTCACACTCCAAATTCGCAGTAGTTTAAATAAAGAGCAAAAGTTAGTTTGCCGGTGGTCAGGAGTGTTTTATAAAAAACTTAACTTGACCTTAATTGCTGGAAAATGTTTCAGAATACAATGAAATGACTAGCTATTCAAGACACCACGTGAGCCACATTCTAAAAGTCGTGCCAATGCGTTTCCTAAAAGTAAAAATAAGATAAAAACTTTATGTTACAACCTTGGCCTATACTTCTATAGAACCATAAACCACGACATGGCACCGTACTTAGCTCAAACTTTTTATTTATTGATGGAATACATTTGGTATAAAACACTGCTTATCGTGACTACTGCTGGAGCATGGGAAACCAACTTTTTTTCTTGAACAACACAAGGCCTGAAGAAAAATATACAAATAACCAAGGAAATATAAAATAACCATGCAATAAAGCTGCAGTAAGCTTAAAAAATTTAAAGTAAGCCTTCAGTTTAAAATTTTATTAAAATATGGTTTTGAATTTCATTCGGCAACATTTACACTGCAGTTCATCTGCAATAAGAGAATCTGCCGCGGGCCGGATAAATTAAGGACAGGATCTGACCCGCGGGCCGTAGTTTGACCCTTATACTAACATGCCAGTGTTTCTCAACTTTTTTTTTTCACCGCGACCCAAATACTAAGCGTAAGTAAAAGCGAAGCTTTGGCGACCCAATTGTCTTCTATGAACTTTTTGCAAGCTCAAACTGCACAAAGGAGAAATAAGACAGTAGCATTCTTAACTATTATTAAATAAATTTGAATAAATATGGGTCATGTATTCGTATTGCTTCCGCAATTCTAGTAAATTTTAGAAATATCTTGCTGAGAACCAATCCCAATAAATCTAACCGAATAACAGTCGGTGAACCAACCAAATTAAAGGGAGAGCCAATTTTTGGTCCTCTAGGTTGATAAACACTGTACTACACTTGTCCCGAATTATGTTGTAACTCACAGGTTCGATGCGGAAAACCCGGGCGACTACAAACAGGCCTACGATTTCCGGTCGGTGAAAGGTCCGAACCGTCAACCGCTGCCGGACGATATGGTACCCGGCTTTTCCAAGGCCGTTATTGAATTTATGGAGCTAAACAAGCTGGCTACTCTGCGAATGCTCGAAGCTCTCTCGCTGGCCCTCGAACTTGAGGTAGGCGGTATAGACTAAAACAGTCTAATTTCGATATGAGCTTACCACTCTTCAAGAAAAATTTATAAAGATAGGCTACTGGTGTATAGGCTACACTCTGCCACTGAGCACCCGTTTGCATTTCATAACTTGGACGTTAAAAATTCACGCTAAAAACAATTTGCTTGGAAAGCAAAGTGTTGCCGCTACCATGGTACTTCCGAACTCTACTATATTCACTCACATTTCTTGCACCTTTATATCAGTTTTTGTGCAGTAGCGGCCATTAGAAGGCTGCAGCCGGTTATCACGTTTTCACGTTATTTGCCTTGTTTCCTTTTTTCGCCTCGTTTTGCCACCTTGCTTTTTCGTCGTTTTTCTTCGCTGTATATAACCTTTGCATAGTTACAAGTTAATATGCCCTGAAGAAGATTACCTGGATAGGTTATCTGGAAAAACCGTATCAAAAAAATCCTCACCCCAGATCCGCAACCCACCCCACCCCAACGCCTAATATTATTTTTTAATAACTCTATTCGATCCCGGTGCCAAATTGAACAGGCCAAACCCAACTCGCCCCACGTCGACCTGTTCATATTAACCTCCCTCCTTTAGAACCAACTGACCTCTCCTGTCCCACCAAGCTAAATCGTCCCAACCCCATGTCAATCCAAAACCTTAGGTTATCCCTCCTACCTCCTTAGTTATCATATCTCTTTTCTTTGTTATTGTTTAATTTTGCCTTTTTCGTTTCCCTTCTCTTTTAATTCTTACACGTAACCTTATTTATATATATACTGGGAAATGTAGCCCGGTCGCCAGTTTTCAGGACATCATTTGTTTTTCGGTCCGCAATTCCTCCGTTCCCCTTCACGTCCTGTTTTACTTGCCAGAGCTTCAAAGCAAATAAAACAAACGGGCAATGATGAGCCCAAACCGAAGGTGGAGTTAGCAAATTGCTAACCCCACCACCCCTGAGGTACCTGAGCCCTAAAAAAAAAAACGTCGGCACAGGAAAAAGTACCCTCTTCGTAATTAAGATAATGCAACAGTACAATGAAACATATGTACACACATATATGTGTGCTTACAACTGAGATCTAGCCCTTCTGAAGCTGCTTTTTGACCAACGATAACGGCTTACGTATTATTAGTACACCGAAAAGCCATTGCAGACTCACCGAATCTGTCGATCAATGATGCAAGCAGAGCAGACTAGAAAAACAACTGGCCTGCAGTGAGGTTCGAACTCACGACCTCTGGTCAAGCCGGGACCGTCGCTCTACCAACTGAGCTATGCAGGCTCAGAGAGGAGCGAGTCGAGAAACAACCATGCACCAATACTTGCTCAATCTGTTAGTACAAGCAGCTTCATAACGAAGGGGATCGCCAGTATCATATCATAATACAATGAAAGAAAGTTTCAAAATGTTCACCAGCAGAAGTTGCGTAGCGTGGGAGTTAGATCAGTGGTTCTTGGTCTCTGCTACATAATCTGCCGAAACTATCACACTTTATTCTGAAACCTAAGCTTTTCGCTCAGTCACAACAAATCTATACCACATTTGATCGTTAGGCCTACGATTTAAAAAAAATGTTCTGGCCGCACAATCAATGGCCACAGAAGGTATAACGTCTAAAGTGGTAACGCTTACAAAGCTGATATCTGCTTGCGTCTCTGAATGCGACCATCAGTAGCCGAATGTTTTCACAATGAAACAAAAAGTAAATAATTCGATTCAAACACTGTAAACTAGCGATTCTCGGCCGGTGTGCTGTGGAAGGCTGCTAGATTTCAAAAAAATTATTCAAACTAGGTATATTTGTTACGTATTTTTAACTTCGTATTTTGGCTTAGCTCACTCAGCCAACAGTATATACTTTAAAGAAAACGCAACTATTTCCTATTAAGAAATTGCAAGCAATTGAAGATAAACACCGACATAATAAAGTAAATTCGCAAGCGCCATGTATTTAAACTAAGATTTCAGTTGCATATTTGTGCACATAATAGTCTAAAAAATAAAACTTGAACTTGAAACTAAAGGCAACCTTAAGTTTGCTAAGGTTAGTTCTTTTTGACGTCTCGTTATGACCTATGACGTGTAATTTTATGCGTTTCGGTAGGACAAATATTCTATACCTTCACCCCTGCTAGAACGTCAAGCTAAAATGTTTAACCGCCATACAAAAAAATACTTTCTACAGGGCCCGAGGTACCTTCCAGGATTGCACAAGGAAATGCTGACTGAGGGCAGTACAGCCTCTTGTCGCTGCTTGCGATACCCACCGATCAAAGGCGAAATCAAAAAAGGCCAAGTCCGTTTGGGCGAACACACAGACTACGGGTCAGTTTCGCTGGTTTATCAGGACTCCGTCGGCGGTTTGCAGGTAGGCTAAACGTATATTTGCACCAGTTGTAGAAGATGGCCGAAACAGCGTTTTGTAAAAGAATTTCTGCAGGGACGCAGCGATACCGTAACAAAATGCTCAAAAAAATGTTTTTTTTTAACTAGTATCCCACCAAATCTTTATAGTTATATGTCTTAATTATTATTGCACTCAAAAAATGTTTTTTTACCTAGTATCACACTAAATCTTTGTAGTTAGGCTATATGTCTCGTAATTGCATACCTTTGTGATGTCATCTCTAAAAAATCCCATGTGTTTCGATGAGAAATTATTCTAGTTTTGCGCCTGATATGTAGCCTACAGCATAAGTCGAGTCATTCCCATCTAATACCAAACTCAAACTTAACATATGTCCAATAGTCAGGTCTTTAGAATCAAAATTAAATGTTTTAAATTGAAACAACTGTTAACCTCATTCCATCTCTAGCATTATTTCACGCAGCAACCACCACAACAGTAGCAATCCAAATTGTGTAGGCTATAATTGAAACAGTTAATTTTAACCTAACGCATTTGCCAAATTACTCAAGTCTATAAGTAAAGTCTTAGTACTAAAAGCTTAAAGTCGAGACACTCCATTTAAAAACAATGATCTAAGTGCAGTTAATGACTAACGTCTTTACAACGCTGGTCTTTTAAACTCAATTAACGTCAACGAAAACCGTATAATTTGTCCGCGAAAAATACGACATCATTGTTTTTTTTTTGTTTTTTTTAAATCATTTTAAAATCTCCGAAAATAAATGTTTCTAAATAACAAATCAATTTAATGTTTTTCAATTTTTTCTGAGCAAACAAACATTGTTAAAAACCATTAGTGGTGTATCAGACAGAAATGTTTTTAGGCTAAAAAGCGTAAGAAAACAATTTTTTGTTCTTAAGGATTTTACATTGAACGCCAATACTTTTTACTTTTTAAACCCAATAATCTTCGTTGAAAATCTTACAACCACCGTTTTCATCCGGTTAAACTTAATTATTATTTACGTCTGGAAACCAGACATCACACGGTGTCATTTCGGCAGGTAAAGATGAAAGATGGAAGTTACATTGAGGCAGTCCCGATTCCTGGCACTGCCCTGGTCAATGTTGGCAACATGCTGCAGTTTTGGAGCAATGGAAGACTTCGATCCAACGTGAGAAAATCTACGCCTATACGGTCACTTTGAAACAGGCCTGCGGTTCGAAGTTGAACTTGAGAATCGACGTGGTCGTTTTTTTTCGGTTGAGTTCGACTCGGGACTCGAGTATTAGGCCTACTGTGTAGAACGTAAGACTATACGCAAGTCACGAGTCCAACGTGCGCATGCAAACTGTAAATCGTAAAGGTACAGATTAGAACAGGCTTTCCTAAACTGTGGTCCGCGGACCACTGGTGGTCCGTGGCGATATGACAAGAAATTAAAAATTCACACATATACGTTGTTCAGTACGTACTCTTTCAAAGATAATTTGCCGCAGTTATTCACGATTTAATGATTTTAAAAGCTTTTGTTGTCCAGTAACGTAGATCTTACTTTTTGCGCCTTCGTTGTAGTCAAAAACTGGTTTACGAAAAATTGTCATATTTCTCGTCTATGGCGTAATAATACGTTCTTATTGCTATTCGGAAAAACACAGGACCAAACTTTCCGTTGACTTTGACTTAGGAGATTAACTTTCACCAATAACTCCTAGAATTGACGATTTATGCAGAAAAAAGCAATCGCATCTGTCCCATTGATGTTGTCAGTTTTGTAAATGAATAAAAATCGGTTTTATTTATTTTTTGCTTTATATTGCGGTCCGTGATAAAACAGATTCACAAATAGTGGTCCGTGGTCCAAAAAAGTTTGGGAAACCCTGGATTAGAACATAGTGTAACACTTTCCAATCGCGTATTGTTTTTTTTGAGTTATATGACACTCATTGGCATGAATTATTATATATGCACCCTATTCGAGCTACGTAAATTGGTGAAATTAGACCGTATATAGTCGGACCTAGACCAGAAACTCGACGTAATCACCTTATTTGGCCGGATTCGGACTCGTGACTTGGATGTTTTCAACCGACTCAGAAGCCCTGCATTAAAGAGTTGTTTTTCTGGAAGTACATTTTTTATATTTGTAAACCAATCAAGACATTTTAAAATAGGTTGTATAGGTTATAGTATTTTACCGAAATTGCTAGTATGTCTTATAATTGGCTGTAAATGGAATCTAAAAATGATCTGCAGGCTTTCGAGTAATTTCCTATCTTTTAAAAAATATATTTAAATTTAATTTTAGCTCTCAGTGAATTAATTTGTTTAAACGGGTGCGGAAATCAATAATATGACTTCGAAAAAAACGTACAAAATTTATTTTCTCATTCATAAACGATAAAGGTCTGCATGTACTGGCACAGCCTTACAATATATGTTTAAAAGGCCTAAAAAATTAAAATTCGTTTTTCTCAGTAAATATGAAATTGGGCAAATGGAAAATCTGCGTTTGTCAGCTATTGGTAAAAAAAAACATCTGCCGCATGGCAATTAATTACCCCGACTTTTGCACGTCAAGCATTTTTTCTATGATTTTGTTATGTGAAACACTGCTTCGGATAGGATAGTTCGTTCACTATTTTAATAGCTCAGCGTTATGTCACAGGGTTTAAAACAAAAACTCATTCTTTAACTAAATGGTCAAATAGGCGAATTAGACAAAATGCGCAGTTAATGTTTTTCATGTTTTCTAAACGAAATTTGCGCAATGAACCTTATAGTTGCTCCCGGTAGTAATTTTACCTTTTTCTTGACTTAGGTGCACTTAAGTCAGTATTGTTAAATGACTTGACTTGACTGAAGTCTTTTGGCCAAGTTACCTGACCTGGCTTAGGTCTTTTGGTCAAATCAATTTGGTAGAAAACAATAACGTTTATATTAAACAATATTACAGGAAATTGTGTTATTTAAATCTTAATTTTTTGCTGTAAACGATTTGCCTAATTATGCTATGTTTTTGATGTTTTTAAGTTTAATCATTGCTCATATTCCGACGAGTTTACCAATTTTAATAGCTCAAAGTATCACATTTATAAAAATCAAAATTTTCTCCATAAAAATACTTGACTTGGACTTATTTTACAAATCACTTGACTGGAATTAAAGTTTTTCCATGAAGTCACTTGTTTACAACAGGTCTGTAGAATTGGAGTCGGGACTCGAGAAAGACTACCCGAGTTCGACGTGCGCAGTACCAAATTGAAAACTGATTAGGCCGCACAAGATGAATTTTTAACAAAGTGAACTAGCATATTGTTGAATACTTGCCAACAATGTACTGTGGGTGGATGAATTATTTGATACCCTTTGAGTGGGTTGCTGAAAATTGACCTTATTTACTATACGTTTGGACGGAGCCGGACTCGATTACTTTAACCGACTCCACAGGAAAAGTTTACTCGCACCCTAACAGATTGCCCACTTACTTAGCCTCATCGAATCCTTGCTCCGGTCGACCCGCAGCAGCGCGCCTCCAGCCGGCGATCGCTTTGCTTCTTTGCGCACCCGGACAAGCACTTGCCGGTCGCGTCGGGCTTCATGAAGCGTGACGTCATCAGCACGGCCGGCAGCGCTGACCTGCAATTGAGCGCCAAGGAACTGGAGGGAATGACGGTGGGAGAGTTGGCGACCAAGCGATATGCCCATACCCACGTGCCAACCAATGCGACCGCTTGAAATGTGGGCGTCACCTCGGAGGGGCGTGGTCTTGGACAAAAAAAGTCTTGGACGTTTCTTAAAAGTCTTGGACGTTTCTTAAGCTTCTTCTTTTATCTAAAGTATTGTATTTGATCAATCACTTTTGAAAAGAAAATTCTAACCTGCTGTTACAAAATCAAAAATTACAAAGTAATATCGTTTAAACTAGGCTGAAAAGTGAAAACTCATTAGTATGTTCCACTTGGAAGTGTAATGCAGTGGTTCTTAACCTTTTCTTTGCTGTACCCCTTTTAAATCACCAAACAATTCTCGCACCCCTTACTAATTTTGCACCCCATTCTAGAAATGTTTAAATAACAAAATTATTAAAAAATATTATTATACAAGTTTAACCGCTACACAAGTAACTAATAACACATTAATAAGCGGCTTCAATAGTTCGAACAATAAATATTAATAAACCAAGCACTCCAGAATACTTTAGTTACTTTGTAGGCCTGTTTATAACGGCAGATATCATATTCCTGGTGTTTTGTATCAATCGCCCTCTTATTGTGTCTGGTCTTCCTTGCTTACCCTACACCCGACCTTCTGTGATTGAATAACTTATACAGGTCAACAGTACACCCAATAGTCAGCAATATACATTTATGACATGCCCTACCCTACAATACTACAACTTAGTGTTCTACATGTTAAATGACTTCGGTCCCAGTCGTACGACATTTTCAACAAATAGCAAGTCAACCAGGCCAACACATTAGTTACACAAGTCAATTTCGGTTCACAGCGTTGGCATCACAAATTAATATTAAACTTCTAAAAATGTTATCTTGTTTTATTGAATTATTCTGATCAATATTTCGCCAACCAAACACAAAAAAATGACATAAAGAGCATGTTAGCAATAAGCGATGAGAGAGCTGAGTTACGGTTACGGGTAAGAAGGCGCAGACAACGGTCACGTGCACAGTGACGTCAAATTGGGCAAAAAATAGTGGAATAAGATGTAGAAATAAGTTCCAAACGCTACAAGCATTTATTATAATTAATCTTAACTTAACATTTTGACTAAAACACTTAGATTTCGCTTCAACATGCCCCACAAAGAAGCTTAAAGAGCTAAATGCTTATTATGAATCAGTCTGCGTTTGGCTATGTTATAAGTTAAAGGGTCGACAAACTTAGTATTAGTAGAAATGTGGTTGGCGTTTAAATTTGTTGCTCCCTGCCTGCTAAGCGCAATAAATCACCAGGGACATAAAATACAAAGACATTCCAGTTTAATAAAAGACGGCGTTAGTATTTAACAACCTTTTTACAGTCGGCAACAAATCCTTTGTGTAATTCGAAGCCGCGTTGTTTCGAGTTTGTTGCGCGGCAAAACCTCTTGTTAACTCCGATTACGTCACGCCGTAGTAGGCTGTGATTGGCCAAAAGCATTTCGAACCCGCTGCGTTTCGCCGCCCAAGCCGCTCAAAGCTGCAGTGCTGGCCAAGTTTTGCTCAAGGAAATATCTTGTACAAATGAATACAGCGTATTTTAAAAAGGATTTTTGGTTTTAGTATATACAGTAGGTGAAAAGCTCATATTGAAATAAAGGCAAATTTAACACCATCAAGTTGAAGTTTTAATGAAGTGGCGTGACTGGCTATAAGGTTGTGTCCACAAATGTTACACAACGCGACCGGCATTGCTTGCAGCTGTTTTGGCGTTGTGAGGTCCCTTACACAAAGTTAGTCGGAAGACGTCGATTCACGAGACATTTTGTCGTAATGTATTGCGTAACCAACATTTGTTTTACGTTACGTTACTATAAGGGCTATACAGGCTATGGCGTTATTTGATATGGGTATTAAACGCTGTATAAAGCTATACAGGATCGTAAGTATTTAATAGACTTAGTCATATTTTTAAGAATATTTTACTTTTAGGTTTACCATAAGTTATTAAATTTGCACTTTACTCGCTAATAGAGTAGCAATAGTGAGTGTATAACACTTGTGAGTCTGATTCACCATGACCTTAATCGGAACTTTCACAGTATGACTGTTTTACGTAAATTTGCGTAATGCAACAGCACATAATTTTTGTATTTACAATAATGCTTAACAAAAATAAAATTGTGACTCCTGATATATTGAACAAAAAGTATTAAATATATTGAACAAAAAGTATTAAAATCGATTAAAATAATTTTTTGTTTGGTGAACTTGGACTGTTGCGCATATCCTTCCCAACTCCATTTTAACTTGGGGTTGTAGAGACTTACCTCTAATTTTTTTGTCGCCCAACAGATTTGTTATTTAACAACAGTGGGTTAATTATATTTTAGTTTAAAAAATACTGAATCATGAGGTTTAAACTTGGAGAAAAGGTAATGGCAAAATGGCCCGGAAGTGGTCTATATTATCATGCGGAAATAAAAGAAATTGATGAAGATGAGGAGGTGGCTGGAGTTATCTTCGAAGATGGCACGGAGATGAACATCCTACTTAAAGAAATAAGCAGGGTTAGATAGACGAAGTGTAAATTCCACTGGCAACATATCAATGAAACGAAATCGCTAACTTTTCATGTAATCTGTATTAGAAACGTACCCTTTGGTTTGAATTGAGTAGAGTACCTTAACTAACTCATGTAGTAGTAGTTAAAAATTTTGAAGAAAAATTGCCAGGTTAACCATAAATCATTTGTAATAACATAAAACCTATTATTTCACGAAATACCGAATAAAATGATTTCGGATGGTGTTTTTGATGTCCATTATGTGTATACTTTTTACTAGTAAAACCCAACACAATGATTTTAAAACAAAATGAGGGACCATAAATATTTTTTTTAGAAAATCTTCACAAAAAAAGCAAACACAAAATGTTGTGCACAAAAATACAAATACCACCTAATTAATTTGGTTGACAGTGTTTATTTTTAACAGCATCTTGTTGCTTTTTAAGCCTGAAAAAATCTTACGAAGAAAGCGTTCAAAGTCACCTGCTCGCCTAACGCGAAGGAGATCCAAATCTCCAGGACGCAGCCCTGGAAGGCCAACAGGATGTAATATATATATTGCTAAAAAAAATTTACGTATGCCCAAAAGAAAAATTTTGCTACACTCAAAAGTTTTACTTAAACTTATCAGCATGTGTAAATTATGTCATACTCAAGCTAGTCGAATCCCCACTCATTCCAATGTAGCTAAACTTTGGTGAAAATTTGTAACACCTGTTGAGTGAAAGTTTTTTAGTTTATTGCCCTGTTTAGTGGATAAATGGTATAATACAAACTGTGTAGTTTTTCTAGACCCCAGAAAATATTTTGGATTTGTTTTCAAACACAGCAAAAACTGAAAAAGATGGTGTCATTAAAAAACGAGTCCGTTCATCTTCGCGGAGCAGGAAGTTGCCGAGTCTGACTTCATCATCATCATCATCTGTTGAAGAAAAAGAGGTTAAGGTCACAGTTAAAAGTCTGAGCCCCAAAGTTGTTTCTGCAGCTGGTGGAGTAATCGCCACAAAGTCTAATGTAGGTATTTTTTAAATAAAAGTGAATAATTATTCTTTCAAAGTGTGGAATTTTCGTTACCCTAAACCAGTAGTTTTCAACCTATTCCAGCCATGTATCAAGTGTATCACCTAGTGCTGTTTAACTTGCACTGCAAATTGCTTGGTTTCAATAGTAATATTTGCAAACTCTTTATTTTGTTTATTTTACTGATACAGCCATATAGCTGAATACCTCTGATTACAAATAGGTTTTTAAGGAAAAGATGGAAAATGAATTATTTTCTCACACAATAATGTTACACTTGGTTATGTTTCACAGCTGCACAAAACAGCTTAGTGCTGCTGGCGCACTACCAGAAAACCTTTGTGGACCACAGGTTGAGACCACTACCCTAAACCAAATGCTTTTTATTTTAGACATTGATAACAGAGACAAAGGTCAGTGAGTCTCGCTACATGGTAACCAGGCAGCGATTAAGTGACCAAAAAAAGATTAACAAAGTTTCTGCGGAGCTGCCTCCTGCTTCACCAAAACCAACTGAAACAAAGGAATTCGGAGGAGTTCTTGGCACATTCTTGATTTACTTGACCGTTCCAATTCTGCCCATCATTATAATCATTGGTTGCAGCGAAAAGTCCTGCAATATTTTGCAGGTAAATTGATTTGGTGCATATATTGGTTTTTAAATGCATTATGTGTGCAATTGCTGTCATCTAATAGTCATGTTTCATAGGACTTGTTTTTTAGTCACATTTAAAAAGGTCCATTCTGATCGATTATAAAACAACTGATATTTGACTTTTCATATCGTTTTTTTTACCAAATTTTTTAATACTGCTTTTTAGTTTGTTGTTCGTTTTTTTCCTTTTTTAAGACAGATTCATTACTGGATAAAAAAAATCTACTATTGTGTTTGTAGCAGTTACTGCTATCAAAGAGGAGTTAGCCAGGAGTACCATTGGATATATTAACCACCAAATTTTTACATTTGTTTCAGTTCAAAATGTCCATGGTTCCCTGTAATCTAGAAGCCTACTACGATCCAATGTCCATAATGATGTTCATTGCATTCATGCTTTTCCATGCAGTGATATATGCCCTTCCATTCGGCCACATTATTCAAGGTCCAACCACTCCCAGCGGTCACAGCCTGCCATACAGAATAAATGGTAAGATGACAATAAAGTCTATAAGTTAATGTAATATTGCTTGAGTGGTATTCAAACATATATTGTAGTTTTTTTAGATTTTGACAGTTATATATGTACCAAGTTTGTATAGCATTTTTGTATACCCTCTGATTTTTCATATTTCAAAATACCTGACAGGCGTCTTATAAAACGGTTTGTTTTTTTAGCCATGTATCACCTGGTGTTTACAGTGGCTGCATATGCGGCCCTGTACCATCTGAAGTATCCTTTGACCCTGGTGCACGACAAGATGTTTACAATAGCAGTTGCTGCTGCTGTGTTCAGCTATGCTGCCACTTTCCTCTCTTACATGAAGGTTTGTTAAAATACTGAGTATTAATTTCTGAATCCTTCATATTTCTCTTATTGTTTAAAAGAGACCGTGGGCTTAATAATCGATTCCTGTGCTTATAGCTTATTGTTTTTAATTTAGATAAATAATTATACATGAAATGTAAAAACAAATACTAGAGCATAATAATTGTGAATTGTAGTAAGATGTAGTAAGAATATCTAAGCCCATACAGAAGTAGGTATCATTTTGATTGCTACGAACATATTTTCATTAATTTTCTTTATGAAACGTTTACAGCCAAATATTTTTTTATGTTTGAAACATGTCAGACTATTTTATTGTCGCATTTGGTGTTGCTAGTGTAAACATGGCAATGAAAGCACCTTTCCTGTTTACAGTCACTGAAGATCCCTAAAGACCAGGTGAACCCTAAGGCTGACACAGGTTCTCCTATCTATGATAGTTTCATGGGCCATGAAATGCACCCTCGTATTGGAAGCTTGTTCGATCTTAAGCTGTATCTCTACCGTCCTTCGATGGCAGGTTGGGTAAGTGGACGATTTCATAACGCTGCAGTTTTGATGGATATGGAAGTGATATTCGTTGATTGACAGGATTTTTATTTTATGTCATGGTAATTTTTGCTGTGCTGGGTAGTTGATTGGTGATTCAAAAATAGCTTGCCACTAACATAAATATAGGCAACCTTTGAAATAATAGTTGTAGGTTGAAAATTACAGGCAATATGTAGTGTCAAATCTGTGGTGCAATACATCATCGTCATTGATTAATTGTTTTAAAATAGAAAGTAGTTGAACTGGTAATTTTTTTTTATTTAATTTGGCAAAAAATGACCAACAATATTTTGTAATGATAGGTGTATTCCTCAATAGTCTAAAAACACATACACAGTCATAAATTGAATTTGACTTTGAAGTGCAGTACATAAATGTGTGAAATAATGTTTTACAGCTTGTTGTTGTAATGGTTGAATTACAACGAGCCTATGAGAGCAACACTCCCCCTTCCCCACAGCTTCTAGTGGTTGGTGTTTCCCAGATACTGTATATAATTTACGAGTTCTTCTTGGATGAGGTATGGATAACCTGCTTATCAGCATTGTTATAATATATAGTATGTCCTGTAGTTTTGCCTGCCGCATGACTAACAGTAACATTTAAGTATGGCTGCCGACAGGAAGTGAATCTGTTTTAAAGTTTTTGCACACACTCAGTCCTTCGTGTGTTACTCTATAGGTTAATGTTTAATTTAAAAGGATATACTCTGTGCAATTAAGTGTTGTGTGTTCACCCAACTGACTTCATAACACAAACATAGAGTCATTGTGTTGTTCATGCAATGGAAACACACACTAATCATTTGCAGCTAACTGACTGTTAAAGTTAAATGGTATTTGATTTTAAATACTTTTATGTACCTTTAGGTGTTAATACTGAACATATGTCAAAGTGCTTTTATTAGTTAACTGAAATCAGACTAAAAAAATTGTCCACATACATAATAAAAGTAGTTTCCACACCAGTTAGATGCTGCCTCGCAAGCCATATGTGGCTCTTTTTGTGACTCCATATGGTTCTTTTGATGAAAGCATCTTGCTTGCAAATAAAACTAAGCTATCATTTCACATGAATAAAATTGCAAGCGGCCACGACCGCTTTTCTAACTTTATATTTCCTTTTTTTGCACAAAGTAGCAAATTTCCGGCGCTTCACATGAATCTCCTTATATCCAAAAGGCCCCATTTTTTCAACGGAACTTCGTAATCAAAGTTGTGCAAACTTAGCAAATCGATTTTTGGTGCATATTATGTTCTGTCCTCAAATGAGAACAATATAAACGGCATGCTCAATTTACTACGCTTTGCCAACCTTTAACTCGATGTTAAAAAGTTTTGTATGGCTCTCATGGAAACACAACCAAAAATATTTGACTTTTATGGCTCCCTTAGCTAAAAAGGTTCCCGGCCCTTGTTATAGTACAATGACTTCCTTGCTAAGAAATTTCACCTTTGCATTATAACTTCTGTCTTTTAGGAGCAATGTCCCTTCATGTTTGACATCAAGAACGAGGGCCTTGGATTTGTGCAGTTTTATGGCGAACTGGTTCTTGTGCCTTTCGTTTACTCTCTCCCAACCCGGTTTGTTGTGGACCACCCAAACGAAATCTCGGTCAATGCTTTGGTCACCTCGATTACTCTGATAGGTGAGGCCAGTTTTTAACTTGACTGTTTTTAATGTGAATTGTTATCAATGCCTTCGCTACTGAGTAAGGGGAACGGAACAGCCTTTTGTTTTTGTTAAAGCAGTTGGTCTTAACTTTTTCTGTCGCCGTACCACCAAGTGTATTTTTACTGTTGATGCGTGCTACTTTAAATTTACTTGATAAATTAAATCCTAAAAGGAATTTAAAAACCCTTCCAGAGGTAGCCGAAGACTTTAGAGATAGTGTCAAATATTTTCCAAAGATGTATGTTACTTACATCAGGTGCAGTGATATTGCACTTGTGGTAATTACTGTAAACAAGACCTAATTTTATATTTGCAGTTGTTGGCTCTCTTTTCATTGTCGTGTCGGGCATTCAAAAGAACCGCTTCAGGAAAAATCCGTATGATCCAAGTTTGTCACGTAAGTTGCGCATTTCTATTTTGTCATTTCCTATTCCAAAATCGTTAAAAAAGACATGGTTTAAAGAAATTTCAAAATGTTTTAGATCTAGAAAGCCTTCCTGCATCTCGCCCTGGTGGTTACCGTCTTTTAGTTTCTGGTCTTTGGGGCGTTGTCCGCCACCCCAACTATCTTGGAGAAATCTTCATGGGCCTGGGCTGGAGTTTTGCATGTGGTAAGTGCATCTATAGCAGGACTTTTTGCGTAAAGCTGTTTTACAACAAAACTTAGCCAAATGAGATGTGATTGCCAGAAAGGAATTGCTCTATTTTTGCCATGTCAGGTAAAACGTTTAGCGTCAAGTTTGAATAGTTGCATAATAAATTATCAACCTAATACGTTAATACTCTACTTTGAATCAAAGAAGACAGTTTTAACTATTCCACAAAAACATTTTCGAGAACCTAATACTAAATATTTACCACCACGTAAAATGAACTCTTCTACTTAGACATTTTGTTAAGATTTGGCTTGACGCTATCTTGTGTATTACACAGCCGGTCTGTTAATCTCGTTTTCCTTTATAATTTGTCCAGGTTTCACGCATCTCCTGCCCTGGTGGTATCCCGTCTTTCTGACCGTGCTGTTGTGCCACCGAGCCCTGCGCTCCGACCATCAATGCCAGGAAAAGCACGGCCACACTTGGAAGGAATACTGCCGGCGAGTGAAATACCGAGTCATCCCATACGTTTTCTGAGGACCTTTCAGGAAGGCAGGCGCGAAGACTCGTCTTTTTTTTCAGCCTCAGGGTCGAAGCTTGTTTTTTTTTCTTTCTGGAGAGTTTTGCTGTTGTTGCCACTCACAGCCCTTTCAATCCCCGGACTTTGCAGAAAAACAGGCTGAGCTACCTGCTACATATCTTAATTTTGTTTTATTTCCATTTCCAATTTCGTTTGGTTGATGTGTCGCAAACTGTATTTTTTCAATAGAAAAGAAAGGGCGGTTTTCTTTTTTTGTAATCGGGCTTTTCTGATTTTCTATTAACTCAATATCGGATAAAAACCTTGCACGACCTAATTGTTTTTATGATTGCAGATAGCTTTTGTCTTTATTTTCCATTTGGCCATGTCTACTCAAAATATGTTTATTTGCATTAATGAAGAAATGCACTTTACTAAAAAAATGTAACTGTTGCTCGTTTAGATTATATATGTATTGTGCTTAAGAAAAAAATAATTTGAATTTTCTATTTTGATTAGAGAATTTTACGCAGCTCAGCTAGTTGTAATATGTATTTCCTTCAGAATTGTGCTGCTGCTAGGTAACACGATAATACAAATATTTACATTTTGATTAAAATTTCATTTGTGTTTTGCAATTTTTATAAAATTCATACAGTTTTGGTCACGAAAAATGTACTATGACGTCAACTATAACAGTGTAGAACAGTAGCCGCTTTGATTTTTTGTAATCGCGTCTAGTGTTTTTAAGAGTTTGCGACGGTTTGGTTGTTTGTTAAACTGTAAAAAACCTAACTGCCATTTGTTATACAGTAGATTGTGTTACTTCAATGTGTTTAAATTGTGAACTAAGTTTGACGTTTTTCCTTCAGCAAATATAGAAGCATGGATTCCATAAATTATAGCTTCATTTTACCTAGGATATTCAGCCTAATTTGTACTACCCTTTTCTCTACATTGATTTTTGTTAAATGCCTGTTAGAGTATGCGTTGATTATGTCACAAAACACTGACTTTACGTGGGATAAGAATCTTGCTGCATCTTGATCAGTTAAATAAGCATTCCTAATAATCATTTTGAGAATAAAGTATTTTCGTCGCATCCTCATTGGTGTCATTCCTAAATTGCATTCAATTTTATGCAGAGAATTCGCATTGTGTAAATATAAAACATTGTTGTAAATGAATGTTCCATCAGACTAATACCTCCTTGTGAGCAAAAACAGACAATAAATAAAATTTTGTAGTCAAAAACCTTGATTGTTTCACCTAGCAAATGTAGTTTCTGGTTTGTAATGTGCATTTATAAAACTGCTTTAGTGGAAAAAACACTCCGTATCAGCAAGAAAGCCACTTGTCTAATCCTAGTTGGGAAATCGATTTTTCTTTAAATTGGTGTAGTGCAGCAGGTTTGAAATGTGAAGATTAGTAAAAATTATTTTTTGTACAAGTTATATATGACTGAAGTACAAGTTACAGGCCACTTTTCTGAAACTAGATGTAATGTGCATTCTGCAATATATTAGTTATTTTATAGCATGTAATCCATTTATAAAATACTAAACTTAAAATTGCTTAAGTCATTCTGTATAAAAGAGTAATAATTGTACAAACCCTGAACTGAATAAATGCCAACAAACACTTAAAAAATTCAAAGTGTTGTAGATATATTAGTATATGCAAGGCAACACAACCATGACCTATAGTGAAGTTGACAAACTTTATTTGAATAAAACTGCAAGCTAAAAAGCATTATAAACAACAAAATATACAGGACAATTGGGTACACTATGCACGGATCTGTAATGTAGCTTGTCAAGCAGCCACAAAACACTTGATAATAAATTGCAAAGCCAAAAAGGTCGAGTTAAGAAAACGAAACGTCTTAATCAAGTTGCTGTCGATTTACTCGACCTTTTTGGCTTTGCAATTTATTATCAAGCTAATTTATACAGGATTAGCTTTACAAAAATCATTGAATACATTGTTAATAAGTAACTTACTGCAATAGAAGTATTCCTATATAAGGTTAAATAATAATAAACAAACAGTATTCTATTTTCCTGGTAATATTCGGCTTCCTACATATTGAATGCAAGGGAGCTGCAGGTTGATCATTTTAAGAGAAACATAAAACCGCACAATTATTTTGTCATTTAGAAGATAATCTATATAAGATTATATCAGAAACAAACCTAAAGTCATGTTTGAGACAACATAAAACTAAATGACGCAGCACATGTATTGCACTAAAACGTTGCAAGCAACAAATATTAGACACTTTGAATAAACCTCAGATTTAATGGATTTTTTGTTATTGCAGCATAACATCATTTTTTTAAAAAGTGTTTGTTTGTCAAATCTTCAAATTGGTTAAAATTTGGTGGCATGTTTATTGAGCAGTTAAATAAAGTATTTTTGCATTTGTTCCTTATGTGCATTTTATATTGCTTTACAAATTTAAATTTAATTATTCATATATTAATATTTTTTGTTAGAGGATAGATGTTGACTGACTATCTGTAACAGAAGTATTTTTTTTTACAATTTAGCAAGATGAGCTGCCATTCACCACAAATTTGTTTAGTCACAAAAATTCAGGTGAACCAATTTCTACCAACACCTTCTTTGCCATATTGAAAGATTTATTTCGCCAGGAGGCTGAAGTTTTTCATACTTCTACTGTAGATGGCGTAAGCAATAAATACTTGTATTACTTTTTATGTTTTGAGGTCATACAGAAAAATTATGTAGTACCAAGACTTTACTTGCTACCTGTTAATGACACTTTAATACAATGATTCCCAAACTGTGTGCCTGAAGAGATCATCAAGTGTGCCGCGAAACTTTTTGTAATTTTAGAAATAGTGAGTATTTGTATTACCAATAGGCATACACGCAAGTAATTAAAACTTAAATACGCACTATCCATTACAAATTAAGAATATTGAGACATTTACATATAGTTTGTTGTGTGTTAAGGGTGATTGTAAAATTACTCTATGGTTGTTTTGTTTAAAAGTGTGCCGGAAATATTTAGGATTTGTTTAGTGTGCCGCGAGCCAAAAAGTTTGGGAACCACTGCTTTCAAACAATGAGAAGCACAAATAATATTTCAGTGGAAAAGTCAATCTAAATGTTTTAATGTTGTCCGAAGGATTAGGATGAATTATGTCAAACAGCCTGTTTATTTATAAATATACGTGGTAATAAAACAGAATTTGCGAACAATCATCTGTATAAATATAATAAGATAATACATAATTTTAAAGTGCTGTTTCCAATAAAAGCTTGAAACATTTGTGGCGTTTCCTTACTGGTACAACATTGCAGGTAAGGATAGACAAAACAAAGCGACTTCAGCTTAGACCTAGGGTTTTGTTAGCACTGTTAGTCTAAAAGCTTTTCCCCTTGAAGCAAATACAAAGAGATGCTGTTTGGTTGTTGGGAGACAGAAAAAAGCAATAGCTTAAAGTCTTGCGATAAGCTGACTAGCAGCCCACCATTAGATCAGTTCTTCTGGGACCAACAAAGTCTTGTCCGTGGGCTTCAGGCTTGTAGGTGAGCAACACTATCATGACCCAAACATGAAGAAGTCCCTTTAAAGTGTAATAAGTTGTGATTGGTGAATTTAGGAAATTTGTTGACACTAGTAAGCCGATAGTTCTTCATGTTCAGCCAATAGGCAAACAATTTTCTGTTGCAAAACTTTTTCTAAAGCTAATTAATTAGTATAACAAAACAATAAGGTTTAGCAACATTTTGGCGGATTGGTGCCATGAATTTAATTTCATTTCATTACATAAAACTATACATTTTTTGCAAGACAAAGATACAAAACCTTGTTAGCCGTACTCACCATATAAAATAAAAGGAATATTCTTGCGGGTGGATAACGTTTTAGAAACACTCCAAGTTTAATACTGAAAAATAAGTTGGTATGTTATTGAGTTCCAGTGCACTGCAAGGTATAAATAATTAAGTGCATGCATAACCCGTTTATGTAATGTACCATCGTACAGACCTGATTCGATCAAGGATTGAAGCAGCTTTGCGAACTTTTCCAACCACCCCGTAAGTAGAGCCACCGTAGCTGTACTCAGGAATGTGTGATGTGTTTTGGTGTCGTCGACTATTATCGCCGTCCATATTTACACGGACATGATTGCCACCCTCTTGGCTTAAACGTTTTATTTGACCCTGAATCATGTAGAAACCAAGCTTTAGACGTTGGTATATACAAATCTGTCAAACTTGACACTGAATGCAAAGAGATAAATCCAAGTAATGTTATAAGATCAGTTTGCTTAGGTCTTATAAAGGTTTATGATCAAATATCTGCGATTCTGCGCTAGATATTGTGAATAATGGGCATGTGTAAATAATAAAATACAGAAAAATGAGTTACCAATAAAAAAAATGTCTCAAAATAATTTCCTATTGTTGAATAGTGAATACACAACACAAATTATTATAATATTGAAATTATCTACAACTTTTTACAGCAAACCACATTAGCACAATCGGGGTTAAAACACATCATCAATTAGT